>NW_026869844.1:0-630965 GCF_018135715.1 Danaus plexippus | reverse complement strand
GATCAAGTTTCATGTTCTCAAACGCGTAATAAAAGTCCTCTTAAAGTATATTTCATAACTTTAAGTGTTCATTTGGTCTGTATTTATGACATACTAGATTAATTTTTACTACAAATACGTTTATTATTATAGTTATATATTTCGATACACAGATCACAAGAACGTCGTAGCAAAATGAAAAGGCCGTATCTTACAAATGTGGTAACAGTGTGTCACGTGTCACTCGTAACGTGAGATACGTTGGGATGCTGAACAAATCGGTTTAAACTCTAATTCACTTGTTTGTTTGTAACTCGTTCTTCTTTGATTGTAGTTCGCTCGTGTTGCTTTACTTGAGGGACAGTTTGAACAATTTGCTAATCATTACATGTTTACAGTCTTTCTGGCATCCGAACACGCCGAGCTTCGCATTTCCCCTCAGCACTCAAATGACTTCTGCAACGGCTGATGCTTTAGGGTTTACAGTTTAGTCGACTTGCAACCAACAAGGCTGTGTCATGTATTAGCTGCAGACTTTAAAATTAAGGTTTAATTTTGTAATGAGATCTAAGATTTTCGCGAGTTTTATTCATTTAAATAAAACTAGTATTTTTCGGATAAACTACGCGTGATATATTTTTGTAAAAAACTACATACTCCCGACGTTTCGGTTACTTTTCAGCAACCGTGATCACGGGCAAACGAGATGTGAGTGTCTGTTAGTTGGTCCTTGTTATTTATCATCTACCGCCATCGATTTCTTAATTTTTTGGCGTACCGTTCTGGATGCCGGCAGAATGCGCTTACGGTGTCTTGAGGTCCTGCAGTATGGTTACGGACATGGGATTTTATATTTTTAAGAAGGGGGTCCCAGGTGTTTGATAGATTCCAGCCATCTTCTCTATTGAAATTGGGATGGTTTTTAATTTCAATAGCCTCGCGAATTAACCTCGGTATATACTTGTCTTCACAAACGAAGATTTGTGGTTTATCAAACCGAATGTAGTGGTCTGTTTGTCCATTGTGTGTTTACACACTGCTGACTTCGAAGCGCGCCTATTTTTGATATCTGAGATCTGTTTTTTATCCATTGCACCGATGCTCCTCTTCGTCTGTCCAATGTATGACAAGCCACAGTCACAATCGAGTTTGTATACACCCGCTTGTTGCAAAGGAATGTTACTCTTGATTGGTCTCAAGAATTGGATCACTTTCTTATGTGGTTTGTAAATAGTTTTAATGGAAACCTTCTTCAAAATGTTCCCTATTCTGTCCGTACCTCCCTTCACATATGGTAGTATCGCAGGTTGTCGTTTAACTGTGCGTGGCTTCAAGTGATTCTTTCGATGCTGGCGAGGCACGGGCAGGTTGTTGATGGTTAGAGCATGTTTTACATGCTGCAGCTCGGGTTCTAGGTGGTCAGCATCACAAAGGTAGAATTAATTAATTTTGTAGATGGTAGAGCCTAGCTGTAGTTATGTAACTACGTAGCCTGTAGTTATGTAACGAAGTAGCCTTTAATGGCTGCATTTCATCCGATGAGTGAGAGTTCCGGTTGCCCTTTCCCTATTCCCACCTTTTTCTGATATTCCTTTATTCCTAAAAAACCAAGGTTGGCAACGCATCCGCAACAGAAATGTTACGGATGTTCAAGGGCGACGGTAGCTACTGCTCACCAAGTAGGCCGTCTGTTCGTTTTCCACCTTTAACTTAAAAAAAATATTTCAGCTTGCACCTCACAGTCTTCAATAGCAGCCGACTGGAGCCAAGTTATGGGGGGTGAACTTGACTTGTCTGCGGGAAAAATTTGTTCAATTTGGCGTTTGGAAAAGTCTAAATAAGTAGAGCTGTGTCGTCCAATCCAGGAACTTGTTGGGATTAGTGATTTTTTTTTCACGTTTTGATATTTAAGCATGTGCCTTTCCGAAGGCCCGCTTGTTTTCGAAGTATCGAAAGATTGCTCTTGCTTTTTAGGACTCTAAATCCCATTTTGTTCACAGTTACATCGACTCAAAGCATAGTTGGACTTGGACTGACTTTATTTCAAAATAAATATAAAAAAAAAATAATGACTGTTATTGAAAAATTTAAGATTTTCATGGACACTAGTGAAGCAAAAAAACTGTTGAAACGTCAAGGTATGTATATAAGAATTACTTTTTAATAATGGAAAAGTAACCTTTAGTAGTAAAATTTAATTTAAAAAAACACGTTTTTTTTTGTAATAAAATGATGAAATTTCAGTAATTATTCAGATGTGGAGGAACAAAATAAACAATGGCAAAAAATTTCAAATAAGAAGTATTCAAATGTCTGTCTAACAGAATATCATAACTCATGTATGAACTTATTTATTCAGATCTATATTTCTATAAAACATTATTTAAAATTAATTTTTAAAAGTCTTTCAGAAATTTTATTACATATTTAGAAAACTTTAATTTTGTTACAGTACTAGTGATAAAAATGTACATATTGAATAAATGAGTGGCCGACAGTCAATAATAAAAAAAATATCCATTTTAAAGATATTTTATAATACTTTATGACTAGAAGATAGGATGGTATTTCTATTATGTTCTATACTTCATTTGTTACTATCATTTAACATTAATTTATATTATATGAAAGTAATTTTATAAGCCTACACGAAACAAGATATTGTAGCTGTTGAAATGAAGTAAAACGTTTATAATAATTAAATAATAAAGGTTCATAAAGCGCAATAATACAGATTTTATATATCACAGCTTTGGCGTTGTTTTTCTATAGTAAAGTAGAGATAAACAAATAAATATTAATATGTATGTATATTTATGTCACCCTTTATTTATATCATAAGCAAAACCTTACACATTCGTTCATTTGATTACATCCGCAATATAAGCAGTCCTAACAAAACAGACCGAAGACAAATATTTTACTATATCGTACCTTTATAACGGCCAGTGTGTTGGAGCGTTGAAATTTATCGTTGATCCCAAGTTGTAAGGCAATAAATACAGAAGCAAAGTGGGTAACAATGAAGCCAATTCCAAAATGAAATATTACACAGGCGAGCTTAGCATCAGAGGCTGCGATAGATCATGTATTATACAATATCACACGTTTTCTTCCAAATTTGTTAAAGCAAATTTTGATGATGCTTTCCACCCGACAAATATTATTAAAGGGCGATGAAAGACTAACCTAAAACAAATGTTTACCAACTATGAAATATAAGCTTATTATTGTATGAAATAACATACCATAAATCATCGAACTACAAGTATATAGTTTCAGGCTTTTTTTCGAATACTAATTATATAAAAAATTGAAACAAAGACTGAAATTTGAGCATTTAAAAATGGTTTAACATCAAATTACGGCATTAATAAGTGGATAAATTGAAAATAATTAAAATCAATAAAAAAATTACAACTTTTGAAATGAGATTTTATATACCTACTGAGAAATTAAGATCAATGATGAAGTAACTGTATTTAAAAATGTGGGGTATCTGATTAAGGATTGAATTTTAGGTTGAGACTAACAATTAATAAGAGACACTTCTAGCCAAATCTCGTTTATCACGATACACCCGTAAGCATAGAAAACATGGTAAGTCAACATTTTTTTAATAGACACTGGTGACGAATGTTCCTACATATCACAAAAAGTTAGATCTATCTAAGGAAACAAACTACAAAAGTATTTGTCTTGTATAGTGTAATTAACTTTTCCTATCCAGCGAGGTAATTTAAACGGACAGGTTATCGAAAAGATTATATCCGAAATCAGTTTATATACTGTAGAAAAAATACAGTCTTTAGCTAATGTAGGACAAACACCAGTCCTCAAAATTACGATAGAACTAACTGGAGTATTTGTAACCAGAGAGACAGAGAGAGCATATTTTGGTTGCTTGTGAGAAGACTAAAAGCTGTCGAGAAAAATAGATCAATGAAATTGTATTAAATTTTGTGTGGAAATTGGAAGTATGGTCTCAAAGCAACTGAAACGTTAGCATACGACGAGTGTACTCTGAGTAAAAGAATGTTTACAAGAGGTTTGCAGAAGGTCGAGAAGATGTGAATGACAAAGCATGCCCTGGACGTCCCAGCACATCAATAATTGATGAAAATATTGAGAAAGTGAATAAAAATCATTATGGAAAATCATCGAATTACTATTAGAAAGGGTGATATCGACATACCGGTTCGTTCATGCCATGCACTTTTTATGGAAATTCTGGGCACGAAGTTAATTAGAAAATTGCTGCTCACTCATCATTGCTTCTTCGTAAAATTATTGCCAAAAATAATAACGAAATCACGCCTCAAATATTCACCGGTTTTGGCCTACTGTGACTTCTAGCAGGAAGAATATGATGGTTACTATTCTCAAGATTGAACAGACCCATAAAAAGACGGCGTCTTGCAACGATTGATATACAAAATGAATTGCTGAGACAACTCTAGAGCATACCAAAAAGTGCATATCAAAACTGCTTAGGGAATTTGAAAAAAGCTGGCGCAAGTTTATGATACTGGATTGATGGAAGGATAAAGTGTGCTTATACCCTCAAACCCGCCAAGAAATAAAAGATCCTTGTTATTTTAGAAAGAACAGAGGCAAAAAAGGTTCTATGTAATCGCATATATGTGTTAAAATATAATGGATAGTGTAAATGATACCTATTATACACATTTCTTAAGAAAAATCTTTATTCATGCAATGAAAGAAGCAATGAAACATAATCAATCCCTTATTTACTTCGTTTTTTACTAATTATCAATTTCATAAATTTATCAGAATCTTACAAACACAAAGGAGGACAAATGAAGACAGCGATGTAAAATCCTGACAGTCATTCATCCTGATTTAATCTGAGTAATGTAAAAATATGTTTTTTCCTGTCGTATTAAATCCGTTACTAAAACAACAGACACTTTTTGAACTTTCCAAGACAAGTTTTCGTTTGTAAATTAATTGTTTCTTGAGGCTAAGTGACGAGTTATATCTATGCACACACATATATTATCGTTATAAAGTTTTCGGATATCAGTTTTATTTGAGATTTTTTATGTGTTTTTAATATTAATATATACTTTATAATATAAATAGCTAGTTGCGATTTGTAATACGCTGGATTTTTCAAAAGGAAATTTCACTCGAGATCTCCTTTCAGAAAAATCTTTGAGACATGATATCTGTGAAACGCCCTCGATAGTCTCTTTGTTTGTTATTTATCTTAACACGGAGCTCATCGAAAAGAGAGTTGTTTACTGACCGTTTGTATTTATAATTTACATTTGAAAGATTAATACCATTGTTGTCAAAATAATATATACAGGAAACAACAAAAAATTTTCTTCCCAACCAAATATTGATTTTGGGAGACTTCATGGGTTTTTTCATTCAGCAGTTTTACGGCGCGGCGGCGTAGTTGTAGTAGGCGGTGAATAACGATTTTAAAATACATTTATTTGTCGGTGTGTTGTCGGACATATCTTAGGATATTTACATGTTGTGCGTGAGGAACAAGCAGGTCCGAATAATTGAATGATGTAATCATCAACAGTATACAAGTATTTCAAATGTTTGATTATTTTGTACTGCTCTTCTATATATACGTCTATTTGCTATTTTTTAAATTATTTTTTCTATGTTTACTCTTAATAATAATATTCAGCTTCAAATCTGACTTGTAAATTAAGCAAAACTCTTACTGTTCTGTATAAAGATAAGATATACAAAAGATCTCGTGGTTGGTGGTACGTGAATAAGACATTGAATTGTTTAAATATACTTAACGATTTTATTAATAAGGACTTTGTTCAATTTCGATTTAAAAATACTATTAATTTTTGATGAATATGAGCTCTGTTTATTTCATGTATCTTTAAATAATTGTTGTAATATACAGTCGTCCATTATACTAAGTTTAATATTATAAATTATTATACAATTATTAATTCATGCTAGTGCCAAGTTTGTTAGATATTTTAAATGCCATGTAAAGTGCACTCTGTTGTTTGAACGTGAAAATGGAAGTGCATGTCAATTGGTGCCAACTGTAGCGTTTGTTGGTTGTGGCTAACAGTAATCCCCGATTAAAGATCCCTGTGCTCATCGATTGTAGTAGTTAGATTAACAGCAACTGTGCTGCCCGATAATGCTGTTGGTAATAGTTAAATATAGTCTCCAATTATATTGTTGATCGTAGCCAACAGAATTCACCCATTATCGTTTTGGTCATAACCAACCGATCGGCTATTTCACTGGCTATATTCAACTGCATTCACTGGTTGTGCTGTTAGGCATAGCCAACTGTTATATATACTATGTTGGTCGCAGCTAACTCTTCGTTTATTGGTTGAAACTAACATAACATAGAAAGCAATTTGAGGTTTTGCGGAAGTATGAAAACAAGTATGTGAATGTTATATGTGAAAGCGACGTGTTTATTCAACCATTGCTATTCATTACCATTCCTCTCAGCCTCAACAGCGGACGGCATCCGATGAGAATGTTAATTAACTAATTTAGTATTAACTGCTATAGATGATCAAAACGGCTACGACCCATCGTACATTTCGGATGTTTTTGTCCCATGATAGAGATTGTCCAAGTCCAATATACAAACAAATAATTATATATCCCAACAATAGCATGTCAGGGAGAACTTGATGTGGGGGAGGTGCGTGTGATATGAATTTAGGTGCAAAACAAAAAGGTAGATAGGTAGATGGCACAGGACACGTAAGGTTCTGTCTTGTGGATGTATTATCAAGGTAAAACTGCTTCCGGCAATACCTGCATAAGATCGGAAGGTGAGGGGCGACCTCTGCACCTTTGTGGGTGAGCCGAATCATTTAGCTCGTAACGCACTGGAGGTGTATATGCCGTAAGACCGTCAACTAGTTGAGCCAAGGGCTGTGTTCGGAAGCATAGTCTCACTGTTGAGAGTAATGCTATAGATGTTAAACAGCGGCACCATTTGGATCTAGATGGCCATTTGTTTAGCGAGTCGTCATTGCGAAGGAAAACTACGATGTGATCAGGGACACTACTACATCCACTGATCAGGTGTGTCCCAGGAGGCTGGTTAGACAAAGGCAGGAATATGCCCGGGCACTTCCTGTTTATTTGAGAAAGTCCTGCATATAACTCCGACTCTACGACTCTACGACTAAAAACTCAAAAAAAAAGGATTATGAAATGATAATACGTATCTATAAATAGTAAGTAATAGGCGTAAAAAAATGAACATTTGATAGCATAAGGTCAGTTAGATTAAGTGATTTTTTGTTTGATTATGTTATTCAATCGAATAACGCATGTATGATCTTCGATTGTAAAATCTTAAATATATTCTTGATAAAAGGAACAAAAATTTGCTGATTCGATTTTTAATATATATGAAGGAATATTATTCCCTTGGCGTCGGATTCCTCAGTCCTGAGGGTCGTGACCTCACATGAAAGTTTTTCTGCGGACAATATAGCGTAATCTGTGTCTATCTTGCGCAGTGTGCAATACCTCGTGGACAGTGTACTCGAGCGCCGAGGGGAGCATTCAGAACAACGCATCGGATTATACCCTCTGCGTCTCCTTCCTTCGGCCTAGCCAGTTATAATGAGCTTTTCTAGGTTATCTCCACTTTTTCTGGCAATATGGCTGAAGTATTCAAGGATTCATCGCAGACATATGTTTTAAAGGCATTTTGTAATTTTTAGTTCTTGTAGTATAGATGCATTGGTCCTACGTTTTGTCCATGGTATCCTGAGCATTCTACGCAAGAGACCACATTTCAAACGCATTAATAAGGAGACGGTCAGATGTCCGAAGCGTCCATGTTTCAGCTCCGTATAGAGGAAATGGAGGAGACCAAGCGGTAAAAAGTCTGGTTTTCGTGTTTCGGAGATGTTCTTGTGACTTCAGTTTCGTTACGTTTCAGTTACGTTTCGGATATGATCATCATTTATAGTATTTCCTACTTTGGCGTTCCAAACTATCTTTGGTATTGCATTTAAGGTGTTATTTAGAGTATCATAGAATTTGTGGAAAACTTAATAGAATAATTTCAATAATATCAGCAGAAACTTTTTTTAGTTAAAATTTATTATGATTTGTTACAAACTTAAAAAGTGTGAAGAATATTGTTGATTTATATTAATTATTCGTAAATCATCATCAAAGGAGAAGCAGCTGCAAACATCTCGTGTAATTTAATACAGATCTAAGGATTTTCTTTCCCAATTAATAAAATATGAGAAGGTACTGTATATCATGCATTTCTTCTTGAACGTATGAGTCGTCTTGATACTTAAAGAAAAAATCCTAAGTTTTAACTGTTCTTTGTGTTTTATATTAGTGATAAATGGGAAACAAATAGTTATAAACCGTCAGATATAAGTTACGAAAGAACTTCAACTTTATCTTGCTTAAAAGAGAACTTCTCAATTGATGAGCTATTATGATTGATCGAATAATGATTTGATCCTGAACTATTTACAGGTAATAAGATATCTCAAGGTTTCTAGATTATTCTAAAATAATACACACTGTAAAAAAAATAATTCTTTGTATAAAATATGAAATAGGAGAATATATTTTTGAATAGAAACTAAAACAAACTGTTGAAACTACGTGAAATGAAAAACTGGAATCATCATTAAAAATTCTAGGGGTTTAAAATGGACTGGAAGCAGTTTAACTTCGTAAAAAAATTTAAAACTCGTAGCGACTGTAATTATAAAGTTATGGTAACTGTATACATTGACTCGTTTCAGTTTTGTTTTTAAACTGCGACATGTTAAGAATTATACCGATTTGTTAGACCTGAAAATTACCTCATAAACTAAATTATTCATAAGGTAACGTTTTTCTTAGGGTAGCGTAATTCAAGTCATAATTTTTTTTTAATAGTTATCAAACTGTTTACAAGGTAAAGGTAAATATATATACACACGTATGTTGTGACTCTATCAAACAAACACACAATTAATTTCTTATTATTAAATACATAAACGTAACATTGAAAATAGGTTTGCAATAATTCTTTTAAATAATAATTCTTTTACGCTAATTCTTTCAAAATTGTCGAAGAAGACTTTAATACTAAATATATTATATAATGACATTTTGTTTCCAAGTAATAAATGTTACCAGAGACAAAAACTTCTTAGCAATATATGGACTCACCGTACGGGTGTCGGGTCCATCGCGTTGCAGGGACAAACGTTTCAACAGCGCCTTGGACTTGCGACCCAGGTGTAGGTTTAAGGGACCCCTATCTATCTAAATAAAAAAGACGAATTGAAATGAAAGACTTTTGATGTGTGTTGTTTTAACCTAAGATTACTCTGAGTTCAGTTAAACTTCAGTTTATGTGCAAGACGCGGCATAAAAAATGTTTGTTGCACTTTAAAACCATATTAAGAGATATAAATTTACTTCAAATATTTGTAAGAAGTGATTGATATAATAGAAAAAATAAAAATTATATATTATACATTTTACAGTAAACAAAAATTATGTCGCAAACATTACAAATGTTAAACGGCTATCTAATAAGCTCTTTAATAATAAGTGCGTCAAAATGTGATCATTTAAATGATACTAACATTTAAAAAACTTTTAAAAAAATCTGTACATCTCTTTGTTTATCCGATTTACCTTTTTGTATGGCTTATCCTGTCCGATTAAAAGATCTAAAGAGTAGGTACACCGCGGTTAATTTATTTTTCCTTGATTCTTGACATTATAAGTATTTGGTTTTAAGATATCTTAATACTTGTTAAAGACTTATCGCAACTCGTAAGTCGATTTAACCGATATTCTTGCAAACTTAAATTCTCTACTCGATTTATAACAATGTACCAGTCATATAAAGATATATTGTGCTTTCTCCACCTGACATACGGAAAATACTACTTACGTGCAAGAACACATAATCACAGATAGTGAGTGAACTAAAATAAAATTTGTTTAAATAATCTTTAATATATAAAATTTACGATAATTATAACATTAGAGACATATAATATGTTTTTTAGTACATTACGATACAGATTCTTACTACCGCTTTGATCGTATAATGGAAGTAAGCGAAAGTGGCTATATATACAATACAGTACATAGTTTCATCAAAATTAACTCATCATTTAACGCTGGAAAGGATGACAAAAAAACACACGGAAACATATATAAATATATTAATATAAAAACATAAATAAGAAACAACTATGTGATCTGTTTTTCGTTTGAAACTATTTGTGAGCATATTTTACAATGGCAACATTGTCGTCCAATCAACATCACAATGGCGCCATGACAAGATTAGTTAAAGATTAAACTCAACAAATCCATAGACCCATATTAAAGATAATTTGACCCTCAGTGAACGGATAAGCTAAGTTAAACTTTAGCCTCATTCGGTTTCAAGAGTCAGTGCAAATTTAGATTTTGGTTACCACACTGACCGCACTTCGATTTAATTCCCTAAAATATTTAACACCAAAAAATACTCATGAGTCCCTATTAAGGTTACTTTTAACCAACGCTTACAAATAATATTTTTGTACAAATACAAAAATATTAGTTAATTATATTAGTTTAAAACAAGTTTTTCGGATAACTATAATTTTTTTATTATTTTATTTCTACGTTTTCCCGGCATTTTGATTACTTTTTAGCGACTACCTCGTCTGTCCATGATCGCGGTTGGTGATAAATAATCGAAATGTCGGAAAAATATAGAAATAAAATAATTAAAAACGCTTATTTATCCGAATAACTTAGTTTCATTTCAATGACGTACATGTACGTAACGTACACGTACACGCGAAAATCTTAGATATCAAAAATATAATGTAACCTGACTTAATACAAGTAATTATCTCATAGTTTCCTTTAATAAAACCAATCTGATTATGTTTCAAATATAGGCGAGTATGATGTTTCTACACGTCTAATTAATATTTAAATCCCAATTAAGACAATTCCTCATTGTTCTACAATACTTATTCAATGTTTTTTCTCTATAATGGTAAAGAAATATAGGTTATATGAATATGGATATTTTCTTTTATAATCTATAACTATTAAATATACGTTTAAAATATGATTAACTTGAAATAAGTATTATTAATACAAAACTATTAATTAAACATTTTCCTGAGTCCGCTTTTCTATACCTACTACTTACTATTTCTTCTCAGATATTCCAGTGTATATAATTAAAGCTGTTATTTCTTAAGTAAAATTTAATTGAAACTATATGTTTTGGGTGGGACTTGATTTTTTTTATATATCTTACGGGAGCCCACGATGAAAGTGCCTGCTGGTATCGTGTTTAATGGACCACCGCGAACGTTTCTTTAATATTCACGCGTGACTTGGATGCAGGACATTCAGAAGAAATTTAAGCAATCGAGGAATATGTTATCAAGGAAAATAAAACCAATGTCCACATTATAAAAGTATAAAATAAACAAACATAAAACTTGCAATTATAGCTCCAAATCTAAAATGATAATTTATTGTTGCCTGTCATGTCTACGACTGATATAACATCAACATAACTATTTAAAGATTCAGTTATGATAACAAAAATTTTATAAATTACTTCATATGAATATTATCAAGTTAATATTTACGATCAAAGTTTGCCTTGGAAAAGAATTTTAAACCACCCCACTCTATTCATCAGTCATTATTTCTATATTTCTATTCTTTATTTTTTAATACTTTATTACCTAAATTTATAATAGGTATGAAAACTTTATCACCTTCTTCTTTATAACTATGACAATTTTGTGATTATACTAAGAAATCTGTTGGGAAAATAATTTTATAAAGTTGTAAGGTTGTATATGTTTGTAAGAACATTTCGTGTCTGCCGATAGAGACGTTTTTTTCTTCTTCTGCTTTTGCTTTCCTCGTAATGACGTTGTGTGAATAAATATATCTTGATTTATAAGAATTCTTACAATTGCTTTTATTTAAATATTATCTAATCCCAATAAAATCATTAGTGTATGTGTTCGTAGGTATAGTATAGAATTTATTAACATGTTATTCAACAAAATAATAGATAATCATATTAAATTATTAGTCATCCGTCTTATCAGTTTTAATGCAATTACCCTGATAAGTTAATCTTATTTATAGATTTCAGAACATTTATCAAGGAAACATATTCATAGCAATTGAAATATAAATCAAATAAGTTTTTCACCTTTGCCTACTTCAATTCAATTCGTGTTTCTCATCGAAACATGTAATAAAATATTTCGATCTTTATTAGAATAAAACAGAGCAACGCTTACTTTACATACGCTTATTTTTGTTTTTAATGAGCCCAACATTATAAAGATGCTAAATACACAAATTATTATCCTTACATGTTAATAAGAAACAAATAAACTAGTAACAATCCCAAACTATTGCCTTTGGTCACTCTGGAAAAACGACTACTTGAAAATCTTTGGACCCTGGATGAGGTTTTTTCTCAGGGACTAATAATTTAACTATAACTACAGTTCACTGTGTTCTTGTGGTGAAGTCGAAGGAGATATGGGAAACTTGTAATATGAATCATAGATTTCATCCCAAAAGCGACATCTTTCTTTTAACAATGGTCCTCTAAGTTCCAGATCTTTCTTAAGAGCCATATGATGGGGCTCATTAAGGTCTACAGGTTTCCACTCAGGCGTTCCTGAAGCCGTAGGTTTTCTGCAAATGCAAAGAAAACTATTTATACAACTGCGAGTCAAAAAATCTGTCTTTCTCTAAGGACCTTTTTACCTCCAAACGATGTTTTATTATAAAAGGTTGAGCGGGTCCACCGTTTGAATGTACGATTTATCAAATAAATGAATATATATAATAAATATTACCAAATATTTACCCATTTTTTATAAAATTTCCCCACAGCTCCCTCATAATACGCTTCATGTTAAGTAAATCATTGTTATTATACTGTATACTTGAATAAGGGTTAAATATATCAATCACTGCGTCAGTTTGCGCACAATGAGTTGCTCCCCGTACATTAATATGTGGAACAACTCTACTGTATTCGTCCGTGTATGAATATTCGTACAAAAATATTTCTTTATGTCCCGCTTTAAGTAAATGATGCACATTTCTCAAAGTAGGACAAGCGAACATAGTATCCGACCTAAAATCAATGTATTGCATAATAGTATCATCGTCAATTTTTTTATCACCGAAGTAAAATTCTTTAATTTTGTTTGCTACTATAATTTTGTCGTCTTTGCTTTCAAAATTTAAGTCAGCCGGCAAAAAGTCTGCAAAATTGTCGTTTATTTCATTTTTCCATACATCAAAGTATTCTATAAACACCAAACCCTCCATACTAGAAAAGCCATTCAACATAGGCACTTTGGGAAAGTCCCCTCGTTTTAAAATATTAACTGGAGCCTCCTCAAGAAACATTTCTTGTCCATTGTCCCTCTCCACACAAGGAACGAAAAGAAATGTTATATCCTTTCTCATCGCTGAGATTCCTGATTGTAAAACTTCATATGACATTTTCTTGAAACTTTTTTCCATTTCTAATATGTCGTCAACATTTTCTATGTCTATGAGCTTGGCATATTCTCTTGCATTCTGTATAGGATCAACTTGCATACTGAAAGGAGAAGTACTTGCACCACTCTCCGGAATAACCTTATGAAACAGACCTTTAGCCATTTTCGACAACATTAAAAGATCTACTGATGAGGACCCTGCACTGTATCCAGCTAATGTGACGTCATTTGGGTTACCTCCAAAGAACGCAATATTTTTTCTTACCCATCGCAGCAGTGCAACTTGATCTTTCATACCAGCATTACCGGGTACGTCTTTAGTGCCTAAGCATAGGAACCCGTGTGCTCCTAATCTGTAATTAAATGACACGACAATAACATTTGGCTGCTGACTAGTTTCGTCGGTGTGGATAGCTTTCCGAATCCGAATGCAAAGGCGCCACCGTGTACGTAGACGACGACAGAAAGATTTTTTTTCTCTGTCATTGGAACGTAAACATTTGCAATCAGACAATTTTCCTTCATGACCTTTGACTCCAAAATTCCTAAAACGTTTGATTGAGGACATATGATTCTATCATCTACTGCTTCAAACGTGTGCAACCAGACTGGAGGTGGCAATGGGCCCTGAAATAATTTTCGTAAATAAAATACTCGTTGAAGTCGTAAAATTGTTAAAATTGTTATATCTCGTTAAATCATATTTTTTATTTATTTATTTTATATTTTAAATGTTTTTAATTTTATACAGTACTGTAAATACTTTGACGGTCAAGGGTTAAGAAGGTTATCTATGAAAAATTTAGATATACTTCTATATGAACTTTGTCTGTAATCTAAGTGGCGTTGGGTTAAGGTTTTTATTTAGTATTATAATTTATATTGTAATTTTTTTAGATACTTTAAAAGATTTATTGAATATGTACATTTTATGACAATCCGCAACTATTATACTAATATAGAGACGTAAAAGTAATATTTTATAAAAATAAAATGGGTTCGTGATACGCTCAATTTAATTAATTGGAGTTTTTCTTAGTTCATTATTGAGATTTAAATTTATAACTTCTATATTAAATTTTGAGTTTTTATTTACTTTACTAAATTAAACAAGCAAAAAGGAGTTCTTCATTTGTTTACCTTAAATCGTTGGTCGCCAGTGGGTGCTGTAGCGTATGGTATTCCAAGGAATACGAAGACATCCTCATTCAGATCCTTATATCCTCGAACCAGCCCAGAGTTAGTTTGAACCAATAGTGATTCTTGTTTCTTGGTGCCTTCTGACAAAACTTGTGTAAGCCATATCGATATTAAAATACACAACTTCATCAATCGATTTATACACTATCCACTCCTTTTAAAAACTGGTCACGAATTGAGTTTTTTATCGACCAATTCAAGTTGTCAACGAATTTATCTTTATATCACTAGAATACTGATAAGACTGCCTGAACGGTGATAGCCTCAGTCTTAATTGTATCTTATGCGGCTTGGTATTAAAAAAAGAAGCTCGAAAATATTTGGTGTGGTTTCCGAAAATTATGATTTAATGGATTTTTTTTTAAATAACAGTCATTTAACAGTGCATTTCTAAAACAAATCAGGGAAACAAAGGAAAGGGAACGTGTGAAGTGATCCGTATTAATATAAAATTTATTTATTTATATTATGTAAATATAAATTAATTAATAATAAAGGGTGTCCCAAAATTAACGCAAGATTTGCTTTTTTTTCAGGGTTGCCAACACTTCACTGCACAAATGACGGCAAATTCAAATATTGCGTTAAATTTGGGACACCCTATATTAATTAATTATAATAATAAAATGTATGAAAAAAACGCATAGATATGATAAAAACCTGTTACTAAAAGGATATTGAACGTATTCTTTCTGAAGCGTAATTATTTACATAACTGATTATCATTAAGGTTTGGTAAATAAAAGACAAGGCTTCTCTAAGTGGCTTTTTATAAGTCTATTTTATACATTATTAATTTATGATAGGTTGTTTTTTTTTTGTAAACTTTAAGATGTGGTAATATAAATCTACTAAGAATATCTTAAGCCCAAAGATATATTTGTAAAAGTTATTTGAGAGGTGGAGTTAATAAAAGGATTTATGTAGTAAAAGAGTCACGATTAGAAATTAGTTAAAAAAAAATCCACTGAATCTTATATTTTTTATGAATGAAACTATGTTCTTCGTTATTTTGTTTTCAAAACTCTTCTTCATTTGTTTTAATTGTGACGTATTTTTTGGTTTAAATAGCTTACATTTATTTCATTGAAACAAAAAAAATCTATATCTCTTACTGCAAAATCTCCAATAGAAAAATTTGTATACATTATAGTGGATTGTAACGTTTATTGATGCTTCTAGAACGAGTAAAACTTACACATTATCTGAATATCGGTTGATGTTGTCTTAGAACATTTCCTAACTCCTGTCATATCTTATGACGTGGACATAAAGTTCTAAATCCAGCTTGATATTTTTAATTACTCTGAATATATAAAAGTCTGTTCCCAGATACAATCATTTTAATGCAATCTATTGTCACATAAATTGATTACCATATTGAATTTGAACCCACTGTTATTGAATTGATTGATTTTTTATTACTGTATACATTTTTAAATTAGACACATCTTATAATATTTTTTATTAGTTTTTGCTTGTTAAAAATATAAAATATTTGATCAGATACACACACTTGTTCTACTAGTGCTGTCGTGATGTGAAGGTAAATCTTTTGTACTTATCATAAAAAATTTTTTTTTCATACCCTTTTTTCCAATTACCATAAATGATGAAGTTTTAAGAGATGAATAGTCAAATTCCATACACCCTACAGTAATGACAGTTCTATAATAACGACGAATACGTTGCATTAACGTGCATTTAAATAAATGATCACTTTATCCAATTATGTAAACAAAATAAAGTCTTATCTTTACAAAAAATAAAGAATACTTTCTTATCTAAATAGCACACAGGAACTGAAGGGTGAAACAGTCATAGGTTTTTACGAGACTGAAAAACGTGAAAGTCTATACGTACTCGTAAGATAAACTCGTATCGTCTAATAAATTTGAAGACTTTTCCGATACATTTTTTAATATCGTTTCAAAGACGTCATTCGATGTTTCTGTTGTATTTTCCAAGGAAAAATATTATAATGAAGTCTATCACAAACAAAATACTTTATTAAATATTATTTTAATATGGAATTAACAAAAATGTAAACAAGCAGTCGAAAGTCTAATCGACAAGTAAATTAATAATTAAAATTTAAGAAAAGCCAAAAATATTTGATAGAAATAAAGTATTTTATAAGCATTAAGATTCACAACTTAATATGTTTGATTCCAAGAAAGCGGAACTTTTAAAAGTACATCTCCATCCACATATTTCTCTAAATGAAGGAAGAAAATTAAAATATAAAATTAGTATTCAGAACGATTTCCAAAAATTTTTAGCTATAAACAAAAATTATATACGACACACTATGACCTTCTTTTCATGGGACAGTTCTGAGTCTATAAAGAAATCATTGCAGAAACATATTTTTTTAATCAAATAACACTATAGTATATGATGCTTCTTTAATCAAAGCTAATAATTTTTGTTCGATAATGCAAAAGTCTTTTTTCTTAAAATCAGTATTAAGCAAAGTAATATTATGGTGTAATTTCTGCTGGTCCTGCGGAGTCGCCTCCTCCCCGGGATGGGTGTCATTTGCTATGCAGATGACACCCTCGTCTTATCCCGGGGACGAAGCTACAAGGAGGCGGCGCGGCTGGCCGAGGTTGGTACTGATCTCGTGGTCAGCCGCATAGAGAGGTTGGGGCTTCGGGTCAGAATCGACAAGACCGAAGCCCTCCTCTTCCGCGGGACTGGGCGGAAAGGACCCCCGCCGGGTGCCACCCTTCTCATAGGATGAGGGAGGGTCAGGGTGAGCCCGACCATGAAATATCTGGGGCTCACCCTTGACGGAGGGTGGACCTTCGTGCCCCATTTCAGGGAGTTGGGGCCGAAGGTAATGAGGACGGCAGGTGCGCTGGGGAAATTCCTCCCCAAACCTCGGAGGACCCAGCGCAGCTTGCAGGCGGCTATACTCTGGGGTCTGTCGGAGTATAGCCACGTACGGTGCTCCCGTTTGGGTTGATCGACCGATGAGCCACGGGGTCAAGGCCCTACTGCGCTCGGCGCAAAGGGCACCCGCGGTGAGGGTGATTAGGGGGTACCGTACAGTCTCCTGGGCCGCAGCGACGGCTCTTGGTGGCGATCCGCCCTGGGATCTGGTGGCGTCGGTTCTCGCCGAGGTGTTCTCTTACGTCTCGGGTAGGAGGGCTCTCAGAGAGAACCCTGCGACAGAGGAGATCCGGGCGGTTCGCCGGCAGGGGGAGTCGCGCCTTATGCGGGAGTGGGGGGAGGACCTGGCGGGCCAGCCGTACGGTAAACGTACAACGGCTGCGCTCCGTCCGGTCCTAGAGCGTTGGATGAGGCGGAAACGCAAACCCCTTACTTTCCGTCTGACGCAGGTTTTCACCGGGCACGGCTGCTTCGGTGACTACTTGTGTCGGGTGGCCAGGAGAGAGCCGGGAGGAGGCTGCCATGAGTGCGGCGATGCGGTGGACTCAGCCCAGCACACCCTCGAGGTGTGCCCGAGATGGGCTGCGCAGCGCCAAGACCTTGTGGCGGCGCTCGGCGGAGTGGGCTTGTCGCTTTCGAGTGTCGCGGAGAAGATGCTTGAGAGTGACAGGTCCTGGATGGCGGTGTCCTCCTTCTGTGAGACGGTCATGTCCACGAAGGAGGCATCTGAGCGGGAACGGGAGGTTGCGGCTGATGCACCCTCCCTCCGCAGACGACGGACGGGGGCGCGCCGGGGGCGATATCAACGCCTCCTCCAATAGCGCCCCTGCGCCCCGGGCTGGGGTCGGGCTGGTAACCCGGCTCCTGTGAAAGCCCGGCGTCGTCGGGGCGGTCCTAATTGCCGGGATCACCCCCTTTCTCCGAGGGAGTAAGTCCGGTCTTTGCCAGGACCGGCCAGTCGCTGGTGTGCCCTGTCGCTGACAGATCCGGGGTGCACCAACATAGCGGCCGATGGCTTTCGCAGTGGTTTTAGTGAGTAGGGACCTGCCCAGGTCGAGTCTCACACATCCTCTCCGGCCCCACCAAGGCCGGTGAGACGGCTCGTAAAAAGAGTTTCCCTGCGTCATCAAAAAAAAAAAAATGGTGTAATTTCTGCTAAAAATCAACGTATTTTTAGATGCCAGACGATTTCGATGATATCAATAGATCAATTGTTATTACAGACATGTTCTTACGGATTCACACGCCGGAAGTCAATATTTTCATTGACCAGGCCGCACAGTGAATAATTTGTACTCATAGAACCTTATTGCTTTAAAATTTAAGTTGAAATTTTGTTAAATTGATGAAGTTATTATGTAAGGAAGTCTTAATAATATTTGAAATTTGATAAGGATCGATTGTTCCCCTTTCATAGTTGCACATTATGAAGACTTTTATTTAAGAAACAGACTCGACACGTTTTTACTTAAAGGTTTCAAACTTCTACTGAGCACACTGTTCCAAAACCACAGTGTCGTAAAATCAACATTGCAAGCTGCCATTCAAAGGATGTCAAGATTACAAAGAGATCAAACTCAACAAACCCACTCAACAGTCCCGTAAAATCTTAGAGATAATACTCGTATTATGCTTTAAGACAGTGCAAAGATCTTTGAATGTCAAATAGTCAGTGAAACGGATCTAAATCATTTGAATGTTTATATAGAACAGAAATGTTTACTCCTTCAAGCATTTATTAATATTTTTGTATTAAACGAAACTTTTACAGAGACGAGGCTTCATAAATTATGAAAAGAATAAATTGAAACTCAATAAAATTTCGTAAGAAAAATACAATTTATAATTATTCTTATCTCATTGTTATAAAAATCAGTGCCTTTAAACAATTTTGCTCTTATTTCTACGATATTAGTCTTATATAGTACTGATAAATACATTAGTTTTTTTTTTTTAATTTAAGTATTCACCTTTAATAGTCGTGACATGCGACCAGTTACGTTGTTAACAAATTTTCAAAGTTTCCTATGTGATCTTTCCTTTTGGAATTGGCTTCATTGTTACCCACTTCACTTTATATCTATTGTCTTACAAACATTTCGTTATTGAAGGCGCACAATGAAATATTTGTCCGTGATCTTAGGACTGTTTTGTTTATAAAATAAAGGAATTGAATTCATTACAGAATATAAAACATTCTTATAAATATACATTTGATCTAATTACAAAATAATAGAACCAAAAATTTGCAAGTAAATAATTACTACAGTAACAAAAATATAACAAGCTTTAAGCTTGTAAAATTATTACGAAATATATTACATAGAAACTATATAACAATCTCGTCAGGAGAATGTATAGAAAATGTATAGAATATCTAATGTATAGAAAAATACTTTAAATAATAATAAATTTTATTATAAAAATTTATAAAATGACATCAAAATGTGAAATAAAAAAATAATAGGATAACAATAATAGTCTTGGTCTTAGGGAATAGAGAATTGATCAAGTATTATACTATGAAATACTCGAGATATTTGATGTAGATTTAAGAAAAAGCCTCCTTAAATAATGTCACTTCTCGCCTGGACAAATATCATACCTGCAACGTCCAACGAACTGCAAAATTTAGGAAAAATTCTCTTTGAGAGATCGTAAAATATAAAATAACACACTATATATTTTTCTTGGTGTGTTCTAGGTTTCGTCTTCCTCTGAAAGAGTAATGAAAGTCCTTTTAAGGTGTTTTTAATAACTTTAAGTGTTTATTCCATTATCGACGTATTGGTAACATTTTTACGGCACATATTCCGTTGTGACAAATTGAAAATATATTGAAAGAAATTTTATTAATCGAAAAAATTACAACAATTAATACAAACGTCATATCTATGTTTTAGAGACAACTCAAATGCGATGTTTTCAATTGTGTTATTGCATTTAGAGGAAACAACATCGAGATCCTGGACAAATCGGCTTAAAATCTAATCCCTACGACATAAACTGAACCTTATCAGTCTAGAAATAGATAGTATTTTACAACAGTATTTAAACTGTTTCACAACTTGCTCGATGAAAGATTGTATTTTCTGTTGATATATTTTCACGGATTTTGTAATTATTTGATAGAAAAAATATTAAATATTACTATTAACAGGATGTTTATAAATAAAAGTCTGGAATACTTTAAATTATAACGTGTTGCATTATTTCCGCTGTAGAAACCAGAACAAGTCCAATGAAAAAAAAATCTATGAATTTAAATCGGACTGCAAGCAGTTTGAACCTCGTGTAAAAATATTTAAACCACTCGCAGCGACCGACATTATAACGCCATTGCCGCTTTTTACGGCGGCACATTTCATTTTAATTTTAAAGCCGCTTCAAATTGTTATATCTGGTATAACAATAAATATTTCAATTTCCATTTCTTGATTTAGATAATAATATAGTATTTTTATTATAAATACTGTATAGCGCTCGAATCTCACTCCACTATTTGGTTGGAGGATATAAAGTTATAGTCGGCGAACGTACTGTATCAGTTACAGCCATATCACTCTAGCTGTGAATGCAAATAATTTACAAAACAATAATATATATCGGGGCTATCAGCTTCAATGACGGATGCAACATGAAAATAACTTAAAGCTGTCATCAATTATTATAACAACTTATTGGTCGTCGTTACTATTGTTAAAAGCAAAACGAAACCAAAGAGAATAGAACTATGTTTGAATTCTGGTATAAATATGACGTCTGCACGCACGACAGCGGACTGCAGAGTTCAGCGAGTGCGTATCATAAAGAATGTGATAATGAAGAACCTTCGAGAAATACAAGAACATTTAGAAGAATTGAAGTTTGATTTTAAAATATCTGGAATGTATCGAAACAATTGACATTAGTGACTTCAGCGAGGCTGGCGTGACTCTCTCTGTTTAAACAATGAATTTGTATTAAATCTAACATATACTATATAAAGTTATAATATAAATAAATCGTACGAAATATCAATGCATATTATATATTTTTTTTTTTGAAAGATATTTTTCGTTCTTGTTTATTGAATTGGTAATATTACTACGTTTTGAATAAAATTTGAATGAATAATAATAAAACAGTGGAGATTTGAAAGTAAAGTTTTAAATTTATTTTAACCAGAACGTCGTTTAATATATGTAAATACGTATTTCGAAATTTTCGCCGTTTCTTAATGTTTGCGGTTATTAGAACGTTGTAGAGGTATATTTGTCCAGGCGGGAAGTGACATTATTTAAGGAGCCTTTTCCCTGAATCCTCATGATCCGGATCATTACTCTGGACTCTAGAGTATTTCATAGTATAATATTTGATCAATTCTATATTCCCTAAGATCGAGACTATTATTTTTATCCATTTAATTTTTGTTTCATATTTTGAAGTCTTTGGCATAATCTCAGTAATGAAAATGATGATTGTTTAAAGTATTTTTCTATATACTCGTATTACATTGATATCATGTCCAGACGTTATCAATATATCGTTTATATAGGGTTTTCCATTAAGGGCGCTTGATCTTTGAAATGCAAAAAAAAATACATGTAGGAAAGATATTTGCGAAATTTTTTGTTTATTTGGAAGGTCTATCGACCCCATTATGTATGGAATATGACAGTATTCAAATGACCGCCACGGCTTCGGTTGGTGGCGCGCACACGAAAGGTCCAATTTTCGATGACTCTGGCGCACAAATCGGGCTGTATTTGATCGATGGCGTGGCGTATGTTGACTTTGAGGGCATCGGTGGTTTGCGGCTTGTTGGCATAGACCTACGACTTAAGAAAACCCCACAAGAAAAAGTCCAGCGGGGTCAAATCGCACGATCTCGGTGGCCAGTTCACGTCGCCTCCGCGCGAGATGACCATGTCCAGAAATTGCTCGTGCAGAACTTCCATCGTAGCGTGTGCTGTGTGGCACGTAGCGCCGTCCTGTTGAAACCACATGTTGTCCAGATCCATATTCTCGATTTCAGGCCAAAAGAAGTTGGTTATCATCGACCGGTATCGCTCACCATTGACGGTGACGGCCACACCATTATCGTTTTCGAAAAAATACGGACCAATCACGCCTCCGGCCCAAAATCCGCACCAAACAGTCACTTTCTGCGGGTGCATTGCCACTTGGTGAACCTCGTGTGGATTGGTCTCGTCCCAAATACGGCAATTTTGCTTGTTGACATAGCCATTCATCCAAAAATGCGCCTCGTCGCTGAAGATGATTTTTTTGCCAAAATCGGCGTCAACTTCCAACTGCTCTAATGCCCAGTCAGCGAACACACGGCGCTGTCTATGGTCATTAACCTTGAGCTCTTGGGTCAGCTGGATCTTGTACGGGTGCAGGCTCAAGTCACAACGCAAAATTCGCCAAGTTGTCGTCTGCGAAAGGCCGAGTTCCTGTGCGCGACGCGGAATTGACTGCCGCGGGTTTTCGAGGACACTGTCGCGCACAGCGGCGATATTCTCGGCAGATCTCGCGTTACGTTGACGCACGGGAACCGGCTGATTGTTAACTGACCCGGTTGACTCGAATTTGTCCACCAATCGACGGATAGTCGACTCGGCAGGACGATCATCGCGACCGTAAAACGGGCGAAGTGCGCGGAACGTTGCTCGAACTGAAGACCCATTTTCATAAAACAATTTTATGATTTGCACGTGCTGCTCGACACTGTAACCTGCCATGGTGGTTTGGGAGGACGGAATGAATATAACACACTGCATTTGACAGCTGTCACTCAAACAACATGGCCGCAATCAGCTGTCAAAGTTCAAGCGTCCCTATTGGAAAACCCCATATATGACATGTCCCGCCGACAGTCTTCTCGTATCGAAAATATTCCTTTTCGTGTATTCGTTCATTATAATTGTTTTCAAATTACCCACTTCACCGATGTTAATAATTTTATTAATACATCAGGTGATTAGTTTTTTCCAAGTACCCACAATTGTAATACAGTATTTACCATATAAAAGTCCAAGCATAATCGTACTGAACTCATTCTACATTGGTCGCTCTTAGGAGCCAAAGTGGTAGAATCTCTGCTATACAATTCTTAACATTCATTGTAAGAATTTGTTAGCAATAAACAAGTATCATTTTGAGTAAAGACTATCTTTGCTTCGAAATGGAAGCCTGTCCATCGTCATCGGTACTTAACGCCCAGACTCGAAAGCCTTTTAAAGGACTAGGGTCTTGGCCAAGGTTCCACGTCGATCCCCTCGCTCTAACAGACATATATCTTTTGATAATTTTACAAGCTTCAAATACAATTGGAAATTTTTGTTACTGCAGTTATTTACTTGCATTTTTTTTGTTATACTATCTTATAATTACAGCATGTTCATATTGATAATAATTTATCTTATGTTTCTGTAATGAATTCACTTCATTTATTTTATAAACAAAATCTTCTAGAAATTAGTACGTTTGTTTATAAACACAATATGAGCAGTCCTAAGACAACATATCTTGAACAAATATTTCATTGTATAGTGTATACCTTTAATAACGATAAATATGAAGTGAAGCGGGTAACAATGAAGCCAATTCCAAAAGGAATTACTACACAGACGAGCTTAGTATCAGAGGCTCCGATAGATAATATATACGACTTAACATATTTAATCGAAAATTTGTTGAAAATATTACTATTACCATTTTATGACTACACAATATAAGCCTTATATAGTATCAATAACAGTAGATTTTATTTTAGATACTGCTTCGTATTACAGTCAATTAAGAATAAGTATAAAGTAAATTTTGGTTACGAAATTTTATTGATTGACAACTTATTCGTAACATAATTTATGAAACATCGTATCTGTGATATGTTCGTTTAATACAAAAACATTAATTAAGGCTTCAAGAACTATATTATGCATCTGTTCTATGTAAATAATACGATAGTTTTGATCCGTTTTCCTGACTATTTGACGTTCAAAGATCTATCTTTGCACTGTCTTAAAGCATAATACGAGTATTATCTCTAAGATAGGACGTGACTATTGGGTGGGTATGTTTAGTTTGATCTCTTTGTAATGTTGACATCCTTTCAATGGTAGTTTGCTATGTTGATTAAACAACACTGTGGTTTTGGAACACAGTGCTTAGTAGAAGGTAGAAGCGTCTAACTAACAACGTATCGATCTGGTCAGTGACAATCTGGACTTTCGGCGTGTAAATACGTACGAGCCAGTTTATAACAACAATTGGTCTATGGATATCATCAAGATCGTCCTGCATCTAACAATACGTTGATTTACGGCGCAAGTTACACCATAATATTACTTTACCGAGTAGTGATTATAAGAACAATAAAGAGTTCTACAGTATTGAACAGAAAGTATTGGCTATAACTAAAGAAGAATCATATACTAAAGTTTTCTTTAAAAGATATCTGCAATGATTCCTTTATAGACTCGGACCTCCCTCTTGAAAATAGTGTCATAGTGTTTCATATAGTACTTTTGTTTATATCCAAAAATTGTATGGAAATCCATCTGAAAACTTAATATTATATTCTAATTTTTTCCTCTCAATCAGGTTCAAATATGAAAGTACTATATTTCCATCAAATATTTTCGGCTTTTCTTGAATTTTATTTCATAAGTGACTACTATCAATTCGTTCATTTGTCTATTGACTTTGTTTCTTTACATTTTCATTTATGTTATATTAAATCAACATTTAAATGAAATATTTGTTCGTAATAGACTTCTTTATTATATTTCTCGTTGGAAAATACAACAGAAACATCGAATGACGTCTTTGAAACGATATTAAAAAATGTATCGGAAAAGTCTTCAAATTTATTAGACGATACGAGTTTATCTTACGAGTACGTACCTTTAGACTTTCACGTTTTTCAAAGTCTCGTAAAATCCTATGACTGGTTCACCCTTCAGTTCCTGTGTGATTTATAGATAAGAAAGTATTTTTTTATTTTTTGTAAAGATAAATCTTTATTTTGTTTACATAATTGGATAAAGTGCTAATTTATTTCAGTACACGTGAATGTTGACAGATTTGAAATATTCGTTGTTGTTATAGAACTGTCATTAAAGTAGGGTACATGGAATTTGACTGTACATCTCTTAAAGCTCCTTAATATGGTTATCGGAAATAAGGGTATGAATAAAAGACTTCTTGGATAAGTACAAAACATTCGAATAGAACTAATACAACTGGTATGTGTATCCATTCAAATATTTTATATTTTTAAGTAGTAAAGACTAACAAGAAAATGTTCTTATGCATGTCCAAATAAAAATGTGTAAAGTAATAAGAAAAAAAAATGACAAATTCAATAACAGTGGCTTCAAATTCAATATGAAAATCAATTTGTGTGACAATAGATTGCATTATATTGATTGTATCTGGGAACAGACTTTTATGTATTCAGAGTAATTAAAAATATCAAGCTGGATTTAGAACTTTATGTCCACGTCATAAGATATGATAGGAGTTAGGAAATGTTTTAAGAGAATATCAGCCCATATTCAGATAATATGCCAAACTTATTTTACGCACTTAAAAGTTATTATACATGACAATCGGTTTTAATGCACGCACCTTTTTTCTTCTCTAGTTTTGCTGTGAAATATATATATGTATATATATATATATAGTTTTAATTAAATAAATGTTAGTTATTTTAATTTAATTAAAATATACAACATATTTAATAAGCCGGGTCTATTCACTATCTAAATTAATTGTAATTAATGCATTATTTACAAATCCTGCTAGGATTATTAGTCATTATCTATTATGAAATAATTTGACTTTAGTTGTTATGTATCATGGGACGTCTCTGTAATAGAGCAACTGATAATTACAGCACTTACTTTGACACAAGAGTCGTAGGTAAATAGTTCGATATTTATTTTTAATAAAATTTTAATCAGCAAAATGTAAACGACATTAATTTTCCGTTATTTAGTTCATAAATAAATATTAATACTAAGAAAAACGAAAGCATAGAGCGCTTAAGATTCAATTTATTTATTACGACTCTATCTATACGTTAACTTATTATTGTTGGATTATCTAAATAAATCTATGTTAAATTTAAATAGCGTTCCTCTTATCTGTGTAATTGAATTAAGTCATATTTATTATAGGACATTTAATTTTTTGTATAAATCGCAACTAAAATTCACATAAACCGTGATAAGTTCAAAGGTTACAATGAAAAATATTTCATTGAAAATATGAATTAAATCATTATGAAGTGACAGTTTATTTTCAGAATGGATTTCTATCGAACAGAACATATAGCACGCGTTATATCAAACAAATGGAAATCCGAGATACGATATAAGGAAATCAAAGTTTAAAAATACTACGAGGAAAAACGTACATGGTGACATTCCAAATACCACTGTAGACCTGCACAGTAACGCCTCGTAATGGACACCGCAGTACGTACTCTAGCGTCTGAGAGCAAGTTTCAGAGGCTTTTACACCCAAGCTTCTCCACGCTATGTGAAACTTCGCTCTCAAACGTTTAAGTGTCTTCCTGGGATTGTTTCTTGACGTCGGTTCGTATAATAATGAATGAAAGTAAAATTTTGTATTAAATTATTCAAGTGTATATTGTTTGATGATATAAAATACGCTATGTTATTATTTGGATTCAAACACTGAATCTAGCACCTAATGATTGATCAAAAATTTTTATAGACGATATTTTTGTTACGTGTAAAATAAATATTATTTATTTATTACCTTATTAGGTACAGTTCTTAATTTCCATTATTCCAGTGTTCCTCAGAAAATTTTTAACATTTTTATTGATAACTCTTAATTTGTGTTACAATAAATTTACTAGACCAATGTTTAGCCGTATTTTTTTTATGTTTTTCATACCGTAAGTACTACTAAGTAAGTACAACTTGTATCTACTTGAAAATAATTCAAATATATTATCTTAAATTAGCAGGATTTGTGCAATTTTAAATCTCTTTAACGAAATAGCTCGTAACTCTTAGTAATTTCATCGATGTAGCCTTCATCAAAAACGAAGAAATAGGAAACTAGGAAAATATATTATTTTAAACTGACTTGATAAAACAAGTTGTACGACCTTTTAACAAGCTCAGAGTCTTATTTTCTTAAGAATAGCCACATCCATACTAAACAAAATGTTATCCTAAGGAGGACATATAACTATTTTGAAGCATATATATTTCTTATAAATGTTTTAAATAAAATTTTTATATTCTACAACCCCTGATAGTAATGTTAATGTATTAAAAAATTTAAAGAGAAACTTATGAAATTATCTGTATTTCGAATTCCTTTATTATAATGGATAATTTAAACAGCAAAACATATCCTCCTAATTGCTATGTATAAACGTTTAAAGGACGGACTCAAAAGAACTATATTCTATGTAATTAAGACCACAGTCTTGTTTAGGTTGTCTGACTTTAATCCTTATTGTGCATTTGATAGAGTTTGTTATTTAACCGTGCTGAAAACAAAAATACATTCCGAAATATTAACGTTGTGTAGGCGACAATATATATTTAATGAAAAGGCTGAAAAAAAACTTATTGTTAAAATAATCACTAAATACGCTTATTTAAATTTGAATTTCAATTTATTCTCAATGTTTTTATTCGTTATACAATATTAATATCTAATAGTTTAGGAGGATTGTTTGGTGGCGTTTATATATTTTTTTAATTGTCTTCTGAGGTCGCCACGTCAACAAAGTTAATAGCACCTTTTAGGTAAGACAGAAACTAAATCAAATTTAGTGTTCGAGTCACATCACTGTTAGCTTAGGACACGTTTTAGCCGCAACGCTATGTAACTAAGCTCGATGTGAAGTTAGTTACTCTACTTGGAGACCTGAGGCTTGGGATACATATGCAAAGTACTGAGCTTGGAAACCATACCTGTATATTTAGTTAATATCCATGTTATTTTCTGTAAGAACGTTCAAGTTTATTTATAACAATATCTACATACATACACAATATATCAGTAACTTATATCTGAACTATTGCTTAAAAAATATTATATAAATGAAAGATAACATTTCATAAACTATTCGAATGTTCTTTGAATGAAATGCTAGACATAACAGAAGTAAAAAGAAATTATTATAAACCCAAACTTTTACCCAAACCCAAAGAAAAATAACACAGCCAAGAAGCGATACTATTTAGACAGATCTATTTATATGTTTCAAACGGTTATTACCGGGAATACCCAGAAACATTCAATTCCCGTAACTGGATACTAAGAGGAACTAGGACCGGGTGCGTGTGGACGGTTAACGTTTGGAAGGAATTTGATAGTTTAGACTTAAAGAAGCGACCGATATGATCTGACGAGGCGTGAATAATTTGTTTAAATTGTATATTATTTGTTTTTCCTGTAAAATTTAGAATGAAACTAAAAACACTAATAATAATAAATCCGTTAATTCATGTATACTTATTTATTTAATAATGTTAAAGACAATTCTTCGATACGCAATAAGAGGAATAAAACAATGCTTTAAAGTTGGGTAAATATTATGAATGGGTTGTTAAAGGAAATAAGGGAAATAAAAATAAAGACAGTACTAGAAATCAGTTATATAAGCCATAAAGTTCATTGAATTGATAGTTACATTAAGGTTTACATGGAGGCGCTCTTCAGAACATTAGAGTCCTACTTTCCCATATTTCTCTATAGATTACTCCATAGATTCCCAGGGCACTGCGTCACAGTATCTTGAGGAACTCATACGGTTCAAATTTTAGTTCTTTTCACTAAAATGTCTCTATATTTTTTTCGAACGCTATATTTCTAGCTCACCAATTACGAGGCTGCAAATGAAAGTGAAATTAATTGCTGTGTAATAAAAAATCTTAATTGATGAAAATAAACTCCAAGTCAGTTATGACGCTAAATAGATATTTCTTTTATAATCTTTATCTTATCTCACGAAAATCTTGGTTATATCACTGAAAGTTTAAGCAACCAAAGTTGTAGAATATTTTATTTAAATAAGTTTATGTTGATATTTTTTATCATTCCCATAGTATCTGATTATATATAGTAAATATGCTTTGTGAATATTTGGTCAACTACTCAGTTGGATCAAAAACAATTATTTCAGTCTTTCTTCACGTATTTCGGATGACTTTTGAAGACGTCTTGCTGTATTTTTCTCTATAACGCTTTAGACGCTCACTTTTGTCAATTGCTGTCTCCTGAGTTCGACTCTTTGTCATACGAGGTGCAAGTAGGGAAGGTCTCCTCATTTTGAAACAGCTTCTCTAAGCTAAGTGGCTATTTATAATTTCACTAATAAGAATAAGAAAGAAATAAAATTATTTTTAAGTAAAAAAAAAAAATTACTTCAAGAAAACATCATAGAAACACAGGAACTAAAAAGGGAAATATAACCCTATAAGGAAAAATAGCCTATGTAATAATTAATTTCTAATATCTGCGAAAAAAATAATGTCTAAACACCTAATTTTGATAAACGAACATTTACTTATTAGTTTACATTCCAATGCCCTAATTTAATACGTAACTAAATATATACATTTTTTTTATATCTAACCACCTTTCGGAGTCGGTGCTTTAAGTTTTCAGCTAAATTGGTAATATTTCTTAGTGGATAAAATAATTATAAAAAAATTACAGGTAAATATCACTATTGGTGACTAAATGGCGCTGTCTGCATTCTGAAACGAACTAACGTAGTTATTTCTTGACCCTGAGTGCAGTCCCTATCTCAAAAAACCTAAGAATAGAAATACAGTTGATATGAAATTTGGACAAGCGAGTATTTAATAATCAATTATAAGTTGTTCTTCACAAAGATTATGTGCAAGATTCCTGTTATTTAACATACATTATATAAATATTTGATCATTTATTAAAATATATGTCTACTGTAATATTGTGACATTACTGCAAAAAATTATAAAAAATAATAATGAAGGTATGGTTGATTTAGTATGTAGCTTTAATATATTACGGATATCTTGGCAATGCAATATTTGTTAACAGGGCCAATTAAGCGTTATTCATAGTTGAATCCGATTCAAATTAATTAACTACGAGCGAGATGGATGTTATATACAACTTGGTTACATTTCCTTGAGCTGTTAGTTATATTTGAAATTTATTTAAACGAAACTTATGTGTCTCAGGTACATAGATAGTTTATATTGTTTCGTACGATGTCTGTTATAGTCTTCATGTGACTGAACATTAACAATGATCAGATAGTGAAGTATTGTTGTACACCAAATGAAGCAGATGAAATGCGATAAAGTTCAGTGGGTTAATGTAACGTAAATATTGTTAAATGGTCATTAAAGATTAACGAACACCACTGAGGCCAGACTATGGTATTGATAAAAAAAAATACATTGCTGATTTCATGGAACAAAGATCTGGACGAGTGAAACACGAGATTAGACAAAAAAGAAGACTAGAAAGATAGCATTAGTATCTCGAACTTCGCGGCAATTCAAATATCAGCTCTTACATACGACCTTGTTGGTATTAAACATTATATTTAAAGCTACTTACAAACGTAAATAATTTTACTAATAGGTGAAGTTTGATACACATATACACTTCAATATATAATCTCTTTGAACACCCCTAACTGATTGTACTCATCCTTATATATTTGTCGGTTTAACTCTCAATGTATTTGCAATGAACACTTCTCAAATTAATTATTATACTAAGGGTCTGTTAGAAAGTATGTAGTTAAATTTTTTGTTCCCACTTTTTTAAGCATTTGATTGTATTAAGGACAAGTAATCTTGCAAATTCCATTTTTTTTTTGTTTTGAAATTTAAAAATAGGTACAAAATTTAAAGCAATTTTTCTGTTTGTCAAAGATTTTGTGTGACTCAAATAGCTTCCATTAAAGCAATTAAAAGTAAACAATACATTTTGAATATCAATTTGATTCGTTGATCATTTCATCGCTGGAGATCTGATGGGATTATAAATATCGGGCTGATTAAATTAAAACCGTTTGATTAAGCCCAGTAATACAAATCATGATGATATTAATTGAACGTAATATCTGCTATTTAATATTTGCATCACTACTTAGGATTTTACTACTTACTAGATAATCAATTTACATTTAGTACACCTTTGTAATATTTATTTATATTTAATATTAAAATTAATAGACAACGGTTCCTGCGGTGCCATTTAATTTATATTTGAATTATTGTTATTCCACTAAGACGCTAAAACAGTCCTAGACCCAGTTTTTTTTAGGCCAAGAACGCACCTGACAAGTTAAGATAACGCAAAAGGAAATGGATGCCATCTTAAAATGTGGAAAAACGGGACCTTAAGCTAAACCAGAGGCTTCTCCCTTCTATCTCCCTCCTATTCTATCTGGCATAGAAAAAAGTACACCATGGCGTCCCTGTGGGCCTTGTCTAATACTGAATACCCCCACCACCCTGACAGATATCCTAAACGTTATATTCATGAATATGCCAATAAGGACGCTTCAGGATGCTTCATCTGTTCAACAGTTGTTCTTCTAAAGAATAACAATAGAATCCCAGCGCAGAAGAAAACATGTCTAAAATGACAATTTCTACATCCTTCGGGATTTTTAAATTATATTTCCCTCCATGATGTTCGAGTGAATGAAAGAAAGCGTGAAGATTTTCCAGAGATCCGTGGGCGAGATGACAATGAATTTGAATTGCTGTTTTGCCAGTTTGAATAACTTTCTCATATTCTCCAAGGACGAGGAAGCTCAAACCATCTGCGACAACTGTTTGATCGCCGGAAAACATGATTGTATTCAACATTTATAAATGCATCTAAGGTATCCTTGAAGTTTTATTCTCGACTACACTATTTTTAATACTGTGTGCAATATTTATGAGGTACTCAAATACATGCGCCACATGCTGGAAACTAGGTATCGCAAGATGTTACCGATACATGCTCAATCTATTTTGTTTGCCATTAAAAAATGCTCTCTGAGGTAGTTTCGGCGTATATAAGATATCTAAAAGCATATATAAAACAAAGGAAGTCTTGTTAGTTACACTATTTATACAAGGAAACCTGTCCCGATTTGACTACAAAATGGAAGGAAGCTAGCTAAGAGCCAAGAGATGGATACAGGATTTTTCATCACTTTCGATAAAAAAAATGTACTTAATAAAATACAAATTTTACTTACTATTGTCTATACGGCGGAATTTACTTCGGAGGATCAGCTACACATTTTTAATTCTGAAGTTGACGCGGATGAAGTCGCGGGTGAAAACTAGTTCAAAATACATAATATATCAGAAAAAGAAAATAATTTTATTTCCGGCCGGTGTTTAAGTGGTAGCTTATATTCTTTAAGTAATAAGGTCACTGTTTTAATCACTTTGCAATAGTAGCCAGAATTGTCTTATGAATATTTGTGACTTAAAAAAGTATGAAATTAATCTTTAAAATTTAAAACTGACGGGAAACAGTTTGGATCTCGTTTAATATTTTTCACCAAGTCCAAGTGAACGTAATTATAACGTTACTTGGACTGTTTATGTCGACACACTTTGCCTTTATTTTAAAACCGGCTGTTAAGACCAAGAGTAAATTGTTAAAACTGAAAATTACCGCCTATTAAGCACATAAATTTTCGTAATATTTTAAAACTCTGCCATAGTTTAAAAAAATGTATATATATTTTATTTATATTTATGTTTAACGTCTGATATTTTACTACTTGCATTAGTTTTTATTATTTAAATTATCAATTAAATGAAATTGTATACGAATTTCATTTCATTTATAATTTAGTGAAATTGCTTAGAGCGCCATCTATCACGAGTTAACAGAGACTTTTAAGTTAAGAAAAAAATAATGAGCCATTGCCGGTAGATGTCAAAAAATAAGACTAACTGAAATATTTCTGCTTGTGATCAAGTTTGTTGAAAAATACTCGAAAAATCGGCTAAGAAGTTGAATAATCAATGTTTAGTAAATCTAATTCATATCTTTATTTAAATGGATACTTGCATAAGTCTTAGAAATTTTATTTAATCCACAATATGGTCTAATTTAAGTTAGTGTCGATGTTCTTCGCTTCTTTTAAAGATTTATAGTTAGTCCGTCGAGGTTGAGGTAAAATATAGCAGTAGATAACATCTGAAGGCACGACCAACAGTTACAATTCAAAACTATTCTTATAAAAATTAGTTTTTTTCTTTTTATTTATATTTTATTAACTTTTTACCTTTGTTATTATGTTTTCTCGAGAACTTTTTGTTACTTTAATGAATACTAATGTATAAAAAACTATTTTTCATTAAGTGTTAGTCTCCTTATATTCTGGTTAGTTGAATTTACACATTATTCGCAGTGGCTCATATTAGTATTTTTTATATTCTCTATTCCAGGAGTTCTTATTGAACCCTTTTTGTATTATTTTTATCCAATTAATCTTTGAGTTTAATATAACGCAAGCAATGAAAATTTCAATTATCCATAGTTCTTATTCCTAGGCAAATGAAAATCCTGTCTTAAGATCGTTCATCATATAATTCTAAGCTTTTATTTAACTTGCTATGTATGTTTTTGTGTACAATTGTAAATGTCAAATTTCTTCGGATATAATCTTGCAACTGAAGTTTGGATGACGAAACATGGTTAAATTTGTATGTTCTTAATCTTATTTGGATCTCCAATATGGTGGACAAGTTATTATTTAGGCACGTGTACAATGTGAGTATTAAATGAAAAGGCTTGAATAATAAAAAAAAAGTTCAGCGATAACTAAAAAGTCTATAATAAATTAAAGGTGTAAAACCATTTAAAAAGAGTTTTATTTGAATGAGCTAGCCCAAAAAAAAAATATGTATACATTTATAACGTAATTTAAAAACTAGTAAATAAAGTAATTTAATGTTTTTGATTTTAACTATAAAAATATTCAAATTTAATTAATACAAGGAAATAATACAAGAACTACTACTTAATACAAATATTTTTTAACATATTGGTGTTATAATTTAAAAAAAGAAAAAATATGATACGATAAAAAATTTTCGTGCAAGTCTTATTTGTTTGGATAATTTCGGAAAAAATATATAGGTATTTATACCACATTATTTCGGGATAACAAATATTTAAAGGATCAAATTTTGCAGACAATGTGACATTCAAAACTATGACCTTGTACTGAAACTTAAAGCTGAATGGGTCCATGTTTATGTCCAAAATAAGACTGTGGTTTGTTAAGTTAAATCTATATATAATATTGACATAGTCCCAATAGAGGCTTTGACATTTCGAGTTTACAATAATTTAGCCATAATATGGAGTACAAGAAGATTTTTTTTATACAATTCTATTCGAACAGTTATGAATGAACTAATTAATTTATTTATTATAAATAAAACTAAGGTTTTTGTATATACTATTCGTTTTTTTCTTATTTACATCTCGTTTGCCCGTGATCACGGTTACTGAAAAGTAACCGAATTATGTAGTTATGTAGTTTTAAATTAATAAAATCTGCGTAGTATATCCGAAATATATTAGTTTCATTTAAATCTCAGATATTATTAATATTATTATAATTTTGTTTGTCTGGGTGTCCAAAACGTGTACCAAAGCACAACAAACCTGCGGAAGTGGACAGACAACATGTTCAATATAAGTCAAAGGAGTAACCGATGAAATCGGATCAATCATAGATAGCTACGAGTACCGAAGTAAGTATCTTAGTGGACTCGCCGATAAACGCCAGGTCTGTACCGAATATAGTGTAAATATACTATATATAGCCGCACTAGTTTCTACATGGGAATAAATAAGTGAAATAGTCAAAGAACATAACCCAGCAGTAAAAAACACGATAAAGATATTATCAATACAGCAGCACATACTACAATCAGGAGCCAATCACTGGATTCAGTTTCATCGTTAAGGAATCCATTCGGCCGAAACTTGAAATTAAGAAAAACAAACATTTCTATCGGGCAGAGAGTCTTGAATAGTCCTCGACATGGTATACAGTGATTTGTTATACAAAACATTGCTTTTATTCGAAATGCATTTAATAAAAAGCTCTATTCCTTAAAAATATTCTTTTAACAGTATTAAAAAACTCATTTATTTCTATGAAAATCATTATTACTATAAGAAAGGCAAGTTGTTCTTGAAATGTGTAACGGCTTATGTTTAATACATTATAAACTTGTTTCTGCAATTTAAGTACTACAATCTTATTCCAGTTAGCTGTTTAAATTCCTCCCTGGAAATTTACGTTCCTTTGTGAAAAGGATTCATTAATTACTTTGGCATTAAGAATTTAACTCGTGACATATATTTTATGTACAATGTATATATTTGAAAATTTTTCCTTAAATATTTTATTTGTTTTATATTTCACAACAAGAATAGCACTTTTGGGGCCGTCTGAAAAAATACATCTAAAAATTCTTAAAGTTTATTACAAGATCGAAGTTTATTTATCTAAAGTATAAATTTTTATATTAAATGAGCCATAAAAACTTATGACTGTTTCACCCCTAAGCCTTTCGATAAGAAAAGTATTCTGTAATGTTTTTATTATTATGATTTGCTAAAGTGAGAATATCTTTCGACGAACCGATAACTTGGCTTACAAGACATGTGTTGTTGGTCTTATTCAAGCTATTACTGTGGTTACATTTAATAAAAAAGGCCAAGCTGTTATGAGAAGATGTTTAAAGTAAATGAAGGTTATTAGAAGTAAGCGAAAAAGTGCTTTTCAGCACACTACAGTTCACGGAAGAGTACCTGATACGTATGTATTATGGTCTGCTATTAGTTAAAAAAAAAGATAAAGCTTGTGCTATTATAAACTTTTAAGCCAATGACACGCAAAGAATTATTTTAGTATTAATGTTATAATATCGATATTTTTGAAGAAAGGATTTTATATTCAAAATTATTAAAAGTATCAAACCACATACATGACACATATGATCATAAGTAATAAATCATGACATTATAGAAGCCAGGAAATATCATGGAAATATTACCGATGAATTTTTATATCTACATAAAACAATCACACTCCAATTTATAGGCACTCAGATACTAATCAGTAATAGTGTTTATTTAATGGCGCTGCCAGTAATAATAGGAATACTCGTACGGTTTAATAAAAACTTTACCCATCAATTTTGATATTATATTAACTCAAAGAAACTTTCAGTTTTTTTCCGCAGTCATCTATCGTTCGTTCGTCCATTATTTCCGTTTAATATACAATATTTATGACTAACTATCAAGTACCTATAATTTAAATTAAAACATGTGACACATGAATTGGGGTTAGTGACAAATGTCTGTAAAATGTATCTACATTCATATCTTTATTTTAATATTCACATACACACAGTATATGCCTGTTTGATACTGGGTACCTTTTTAATTCCTCTAAATATATGTTATTTATGTTTATATGGTTATAAACTTTATTTAAAAGCATAACGATAATAATATTTTATAAAAATAATATTATTTCAACTTACATTTTTGCTTAATATTTATGACTCGTAAGCTCTATATTTTGTAAGTATATGCATTCAAAGGCTTAAGGATTCGAGTAGAGTAATTAACTTCATGTCGAACTTAGTTACATAACGTCGTGGTTATAACGTGTCCTAAGCTAACAGGGATAGCAGTCAACATTAAATCTTATTTAGCTCCTTAGTTGAGGGCTTAAAACTTTGGTATTGTGACGACCTCAAAATATCACGATCCGAACACAAGCAATTTCCTTAACATAATCTGATTTTAAAGTGTTATGTACTTACAACCCTTTATTTCGCACTTAAGGGGTATTTCAAAATTTGTGAGCAATGTTATATTTCTTCAATACAACCGACTGAATGAAATAGAAAATAAGTTGCCGATGACCCCATACAGGACTGCTTGAGGATAATTACAAATTATTGGGTTTAAATACGGCGTTTGTTAGAGACTTATCATCTGAATTTAAGAGAAAATTGTCACATTTTGTTTTATATTGTGATTTTTTGTTTCACTTAAAACCTGCTTAGAGATAGTTGGACAACATCTTCAATATTGTGAAGCCGTTGTTAAACTTTTTATTTAGCATGACCTGTTTCTTTGGATTTATTAATTGACTGTTTACTTCGTTTCTGTTGACAGACCGATCTGATTTTTGGCACATACCTTAAGTTTCGATAACAATAAAATATAGTATATTTAGTATTGTTATAATTCCAATATAAGTGAAGGCTATTGGAATTAAAAACATTCTGATTGTAATAGCGTAAATACCAGTCATTATTTGGCTCCGAGGATAATCAAAAATAAAATTTTATGTTTGTGACAAAACTACCAAACATCGAGATACTGTTAGATCGAGATACGGTTAGCGTATTCTATATGCTACAATTGCAGTAAGCTAAAAAATTGGATAATCTTTGGATGACAAAAAACAAGACATACTCACAGACGCATTCTCCTTGCATGCCTGTAATCAAAACTCCATGAAGTCCCCTTGGTCTTCGTAAAACTTACTTCGTACACTCAATCACGTCGGTGTCTGGAATAATTTAAAATCTATTCAACAACTTTTGCATACTTTAGATACTAACATAACGTGTTAACACAGCGGCTGGTACTAAACTTATTTTAAATGTAACAAAGAAAGTCCGTTCATACAGACAGTGTATATATTGAGTGTACATTTAAAAGGGTAAAAAAAATATTCTGAATGTTCCATTATACGTTATTGTTATTTGAATAAGAATAATTGTGGAATAAATAAAAATTAATTATGAAATATACATCTCGATAAATAGATATACTAATCTCAACTCGGCTAGGGTAATTGAAATTATAATTCTATTGAGTTGAAACTTTTCAGCAGTCCATGAATTCACCGTGCGTGGGCCGGGTCCACCGCATTGCACGGAGGGGACCTTCATCAGTGGTTTGGAGTTGCTAACCAGGTGTAGGTTTCAGAGGCCCCTATCTAACGCGGGTTAAGCCCTCATTTCCGTCGTCAAAGCTCCTCTCTCTACCTAACCAAATTTGTAAGGAACCTACTAAGGCTGCCTTCGAAGTACGTTCTAAGAGTGAATTGATGTTTGTTTTGGACAGGCCCAAGTCTTTTAGTAGGTTGTAGAGAGGTTTAGCACTAGAACAAATTTACCATAAACCTATTCTTAGTGAGTTATTTAGTGAGCTTACTACTTGTTAACCTTGGCGGCATGGTTTTTGAGGATGTTGATGACCCAAGAAACCATATGCTCTATTAACACAACGCGTTATAAAATTCGCGAATGCAGACAAATGTCTGATCTGGTCGTCGACGCACAAATATCTTCTGGAATTTTATATTTTTTCTCAAACGTATCCATCATTATAGTCCAATTCAGAGCCGCTTTAAGGCTAAAGTAAGGCTTGACGTTAAAATTTATAGCCCTAGTGGCTTCTCTAACAAAACTTATTGCTCCCTCATTTGTGGTTATTTCTTTTTGCGCTCTGACTTCCAAAAGACTTAATTCTTGACGCATGATTTCTAGAACCCCACCGTGACAACGCGAGTTTTAACTGCTATCCAGGAGTACCTTACATCCCACCAGCAAAAGCTTAGGGGTTCCAGTTCTCCCTCTTTCCCAAATAAGGGTGACAACGCATCCGAAAAATTATTTTTTGGATGTCCATGGGGACGGTCACTACCTCCATCAGGTAGGCCGTTTGCTAGTTTGCCACTTTTGTCATAAAAAAAATTACCTTACCGCAGATATAGCAAGTGTTTTCGGTACCTTTATGTTATTCCACTGCATTACATACTCTGGCCTGGGAGATTCATTTGGAACGTATGGAGATTCAATTTTAAAAGTGATAGTGACACATCATCAAATAATGAAATATTTAGTAGGTGGTAGACTACCTACTAAATATTTCATAGGCCCTAGCCTAGCTGTAGTCAAATTATTCCAGCTCGAACGTAAGCTGGCTCGACCAGGGAAGTACCGCCCTCTCATAGAAGATCGGCGTGAAGTAGTGTTATGCGGCTGCGTTTCGTCCGATGATTGAGATAGCCGGTTGCCCACCCCTTCCTGCCCTTTCACTTTTCCCACCTTTTCCTCTCCCTTTTCCCCAATCAAAGTTGGCAATTTATCCGCAAAACTATGTTGGGGATGTCCACGAGCGAAGGTACTACCTCCATCAAGTAGGCCGTCTGCTAGTATGCCCCTTCGTCATATATTAAAAAATTTAAGGTGCGTCATATTAATGCTAATAAGGTGGAAAAATCTCCTGTTTAACCACTCGTTCTGCATTTCTAAACTCATTTCATGAAGCTTATATGTAGCATTCTTGTCTTGCCGAATAAAAGACTATATTCTTATTTAGAGCTTTCTTACTGAATCCTAATCCTGCTCTGTTACTTTGTGTTCCTATCATAAACTGTTAATGGAACTGAAGTCTTGACTCTACCTCTGGAGCATCTTTGTCTTTTGGGAGTGTTAGAAAGACGTCATTATGAAATTTCCCCAGAATATGTCTCTTAGAAAATATTAAGTATTTATGGAGCTCCAATGACCGTTTTAGATTCATCCCAAAACAATTGCGATCCCTGAATAAAGTTAATGAATCAGCCGATAGCGCGAACCCGAGACACAACTTCAGCACCTTTATGACGCTTGCATCGAACTTTGACAAAGGGGTTTTATTAAAATCATAGACTTTTTTCTGTTTACTTTTGTAATTTTAAAAATTTCTTTTATTTTCATTGTTGTCTAAAATAAAATTTGAATATTAAATTAATCACATTGAACATTATAGCTACTTTTAAAGAAATATTAAATAATACTGTATTTAATTCAGTGTTTTACAAAACAAGAATCTGTTCAATATTATACGAACTGACGCCAAGAAACAAACGGAATAAGAGACACTTCAACGTTTAAGGGCAAAGTTCAACATAGGTTGGGGGCTGGGGTGTAAAAGCTTTTGAAACTTGCTTTTAGACGTTAGATTAAGTATTGCGGTATCCATTATAGGGCGTTATATGGCCGGTATTTTGAATTGTACCCTGAACGTTTTCTTTTGTAATATTTTAACACATTGATTTAATTTAATCGTATTTCCGCTTTGATATTGTTTTCGTTGAAGTCCGGCAACATATTCTGTTTAGAAATTCATTTCAAAAAAAGTATATTTTCCCCACTTGAATGAAAAGCTAGCTTTTAGTCCCTGGTACGAGGAACAAAAATGGCCGTTTCTCTTCCGGCAAGACGACACCAATATGCATCAGCTCTATCGCTTTACCGTGCGATTACCTTGCAATCATCTCTTATTTAAGCGTTTGCGATAAAATATTTTACAATAAAAGATTTTTAAAAATGAAGTTATATTTTCCAAAAACTATTCGCTTCCTGTAATATTCCTTGTGTAAGTCAAAGGAGTTTTATGTTTCGGATTCTTCCATCGGAAATATATGATCCAGTTCTTAGACCTTCGGGAAGACTTAACAGTGCGTCCGCTATTATCCGACCATTGTGAGCACGCGGTGAAACGAGCGATTTGGTTTCATTCTTTTATATTCAAATAGATGAATTCGTATTTTCTGTTCAAAAACTTTCTTTGGAAATACTTTTTTTGACCCCTGTATTTTAAAATATTTACTATTTTTACACTCCACTTAATAATGATTGGTATAAACCTCAAAGGTTTGAAATTTCATTGGTGGAAAATCAGCATTTTCTGCATTACTACGCAACCAATGAATTTCTAATGATTCGTATTTACGTACTAATTTTAAGTAAAGTAACTTAATTATACTTAAATCTTGATTTTTAACTAGTAATCATTTATTAACGACATCCGGTAAACAGGTGACAATCAGGAAAAATCACTTTAACGGTAGGTGATCTTTTAGGGTTCAGTTAGAAACATTGTCAAGATAACAGAAAAACGTAAATGATAAATACGTAATTGATCCATTTAATTCAGGTTAAGTAGCTACTTAAATAATTCTCTCTTTTTGTTAACTCATTAAAATTTTATATTAATTATATTTACGTCACAAAATTATTAAAAAACAGGATTGATAAGAGTAATATCTTGTTTTTATGTAGCGATAACTAGTCTTCCGAAAACTTTGAATGTCCGAGCGAAGTAGCGGTTGTAATGATTATAAGTAGAAAAATACTTGATAATAATATAAGTATTGAAAAATTAATTCTTACGTACTCATACATGTGTAATCGCAAAATAGAACTGGAAAAGTTAATTTAGACTCTCGTTTTTCTTGAATTTACACAGCATTTTATGAAACATATATTTTATGGAACATATAGTATATAATTTACTTGCACTTATTGTAATCGAATTTTAGAAAGAAAAACATCGACAGAATATATTGTTATATATTATTATGACATATTATGCGTTATTCGTGTTGTGTTTGATATTTACTATGACAATAGTAGCTGTCATTGTATCAGATGATTGTATTAACATTTTAAACATTCACTGTCCACGTTGAGCGGTTTGCCGGTTGAGATGTGATCAGATTGTAAACTTTCGATCGTTGGAAGTAAATTGATTCAGCATCAGATTAAAATACACATGCGTAAATTGCAACTATTATATGAAAGAATTAAATAAAAAAATTACATATATTTTACTTTGAAATAAGTAGATATAGAATGGTTGTTAAAATAATATGAATTTTAGGGATTTTCATTTGTCTTTGATCTTTTTTATTCACCGCAATTTTATTACGGATCATAAAATGTAATAATACAAGGAGGGTATATTGAAAACCGTTTCGATTTATTTGTCATTCAATCAAAGACAATATTATATTTTGCAAGATAATATTATATAAGGTAAAATAAAAATGAACTGACACATTCGGAATGACATCATTTTCCGACAATCGAATTCTATCCATAGAAATATTATTATTTTAGGTTATTTTAGGTTAATGTCATGTTGTGGGTTATTTTAGGTTAATGTCATGTTGTGGGTTATTTTAGGTTAATGTCATATTGCGGGTTATTTTAATTTAATGTCATTTTGTGGGTAATTTCAGCTCCTCTAATGTTTCAACCATTGACTCTAATTTCCAAACGCGCTGACTGGTCTGAAGAAGTTTATTTGTATTAAAAACTAGTGATTTACTGTGATGCAGATTTTAATGTTAATATGAGTCAACAAAAAACAGTTAAAATATTTTAAATTTTTACTACGTTTCAGGATTTAATATTTCTAATACTATAAAAGCGCTAGTTTTTATTTCTGTATGGCCGAACGTTTGTTCTTCTTTGAGAATCAATCTTCGAACAATCTGTTAGAGCCTCATAGAAGATAAAATTACATTTTCATTAAAAGTCACCAGTTGTGTGAAAACGCGTTGAAATATTTAAGTCACATATAAAATACGTTAGAGACTATGAAATTTTAAATAAATTTGACATATTACAACCGATATAGAATAAAGATATTGTTATAATCAAAAAAGCGAGTGTACTATGATTAAAAAATAAGGTAATTATATTGACGATTGAAATTGAAAATGATTCGGAAAAGCCATTAGACTAATATGATAACATTTGTAACAAGAAAAAATTATAGTAAGATGAAACCCATTAGAAAAGGAGGGGAATATTATAAAAATTAAAGGAAAAGTAATTTACGGGCGATCTGAGGTCGGGAAGGCTATGGGAGTGGGTATTTTAGGGTAAAAAATGTGTTTTCTCGATTTCTGGCAAAACTAAATGTCCTACTGAAAAATGTTATATCGCAAAGTTGTAGGTAATAAAAAGATCTAAAACTTTTGTATTTATAGTTTTTTCACATAACCTCAAAATTTATGTGAAAAATTCAAAAAACAAGTTTTTGGTTTTATATTATCTTTTACGAAAACAAAATATTTTGTCACGACATTTGGTTAAAACTTACCTTTTTATGTCTCAAATACACTGTAATTTATTTGATTAGAAATACTTATTCTTTCAGCTTATTTTGAATTAATATCGAAAAATCACCCTCATTTTCAATCGAAAAATCACCCGTCAAAATATCAGCTTTTTTCAAAAAGTTGGTATGTTTTCTGTTTGTTGAAATCTCTACTTTCCGATGGTGAAATATATATATATATATATATATATGTTACAATAGTAAATCTTCTCAGAAAATGTAAGAAATAATAATCTCCCTAATTTTGCACAAACAAATTTAGTTACTCCCATGAAAATACATAAAAAATATGTAATATATATATATCGGAAATATATTATCACTATTAGTTATAAAATTTTGGCCGATTCTAAAATATATTTATCGGATTTTATTATAAATTCATTGTTTTAAAGACAGGACGCCAGCCTCGCTGACGTCACTAATGTCACTTGTTTCAGTACGTTCCAGATATTTTAAAATGAAACTTCAATTCTTCTAAATGTTCTTGTATTTCTCGAAGGTTCTTCATAATCACATTCTTTATGATACGCACTCGCTGAACTCAGCAGTCCCCTGTCGTGTGTCCAGACGTCATATTTATACCAGAATTCAAACATAGTTCTATTCTCTTTGGTTTCGTTTTACTTTTAACAATAGTAACGACGACCAATAAGTTGTTATAATAATTGATGCCAATCTTGAGTTATTTTCATGTTGCATTCGTTATTGAAGTTGCTTGCGCCGATATATTTTTTATACATTTCCATACCCTTCATGACCTCAGATCGCCCGTAAATTATTTTTCCTTTAATTTTTATAATATTCCCCTCCTTTTCTAATGGTTTTCATTATACTATATATTTTTTTCAATTTTTATTAATTTTAAAGGCTTCTACGCTGGCCTACATCGTGCCATTAAAAAAAAATCCCCGCAGCGTGTTGAATGAAACTATCTGATAAAACAATGACTTTTCAAATAATTACTATAATATATTCAAGATTATTAGTAGCGCCTTTGATATTTTACATACAAAGTAAAAATCCGTTTATAAATATCCATTAGGGTGTACTGGGAAACAAAAGCTTACTGGATTGGGGAAGTAATGATTTTGTTTAAAATTTACCTTGAATCAAGAACTCTGACGTAATATTGTAAAGTGTGTTATAGACTAATTACTAATACATTTGAAGTATACATCACCTTAGCGATTGTGATTATTATTATAGATTCGTTTGATAGTTTCTGAAGAGGTTGAGGGCTTTTGTTTATTTTGTTATAACCACTTATACTCGTATATGGTCTACATTTTACGCCATATATTATATTTAGTGTTTTAAATTAACAAACACCTACATTAATCGTACAAAAAAATGTTATTTGTTAGATTGAGTTAGTTCAGGAAATAGTATTTAAGTGTAAAAATATTTTGATGCTTTTTAGTTCCCGTCTTGCTGTTTTTTTTGGATATGTTTTTATTTCCAAATAAAAATTACTAAAAAACAGATAGTTTTGTAAGATTTTTTATTTCCTTTTTCTTATTTTTCGTTCTTAAATTTATATATTTTGTCAATGAATCTACTTATCAAGTTGACCTTGATGGATGACTGTTTTCACTTGGTGGAATGATTATTAAAACTAATTCGTTAAAAATCTTTCATTATTTATTTAAATATGTCATTTCATAGTATTAATTTGTAATAAATCAAAAAAATATGTGTAAATACATTGTACAATAAATAATTTGAAACACAGAATTTGAACAAAATTAAATATATTTGGCATAAGGCCAGAGTTGCATTCCTCTGTCTAGTATAAGCGGTTTTATAAGAGCAATGAAACTGATCTGCATAACCAATAATTGCAATAATATTCATAAAGGCGCTTTGTGGTCAAAACTTCCGGCGTTTGTTGTCCTGCGAGTTACCATATCAAAGCGTTAAGCTTTTGATGATAGAAGTTTACAATATGAGTATTAATTAGATTTTTTGTATACTATGATTTTTATAGTATGAATCCGAAATACCTAATGTCAAACATGTAATTCATTGTGATGTAAATTAAATAATTTTAAAAACAGGAATAAACTTTAAAATCTTAAAGAAACATATAAAAATATAGTAATTTAACGCGGGCTTTAAAAACATTCGCGTTCTCATTCATATGAATTAGTGAATGAATAAATGAATATATATATATATATATATATACATATATATATATATACATATATATATATATATATTGATTATTTATAAGTACATATTCATTTAAATAATGTGGTCATAGTAAACAGGATTCCTTTGATATCAATTAACAAGCTGGTGGCTGTATATAATTTCAGATATTGAGGTACCTAACACTGACGAAGACTGTTATTGTCGAATGAAACTAACTTATTTTATATTATAAAAAGAACTGAACTTTGTCTAAATTAAATTTAAAAAAAAACTTCTTTTAAGCCAAATTTTTTTATTAATTTTTTATTATTTTTTATATAATATAACGTCATAACAAAATTGATGAAAACAAAATTTATGTGATAAAAAGCGTATCACGAGATTTAAGCAGGCGTATGAATCTACATATATTGATAATTTGAGTAGTGTATATATAAAACTCCATTTTCTTTTGTAATTTATAAAATCACTGCATTTATAATATTTTCAACCTTAAACGTATGACTTTTTAACGTCATGTATAGGAATTTCTATAAAAAAATACCCACTTTATGTATGGACAAACAACGTGCTCGTTGAAACATTGAATTGATTTTAATAATAAAAAAGCGGTAAATATAAACAGAAAGTTTGTAAGTAATTGTTTACAATTATTTAAGTAAGTAAGGAAATATTGACCATCCTTTTTATAGTAAAACAAAGGAACATATCCAATGACACTTCGCTATTTCAAAGAAACATCAAAAAATCCCAAGTATTAAAAGTATACAGTAAACAACTCACAGGGATCCTAATTATAATGTTATTGGAACTGTTTGTGACGAGACACGTTACACTTGACTTCACTGCATACGGAGCGTTCACAGTTAATTTTTCATAAGTCTTCGCACATTACAGCGTTACCGTAATGTGAAATCATTTAAATAGAAATCATTTAAATACCGTTACCGAAATCATTTAAATAGAACTAAGTTTTTCAGATATACCACACGTTTTTTTATTATTATAAAAAATACATACTCCCGACGTTTCAGTTACTTCGAAGCAACCGTCATCACGGGTAGACGAGATGAAAAAATCTGTCAGTCTTGTTATTAATCATCTACCACCCACGACTTCTTAATTTCCTAGCATATCGTTCTGGATGACTGCAGAATGTGCTTACAGTCTCTTGAAATCTTTGGGTGTTGTCACGGAAGTGGGATTTTATATTTTTTATGAGGGAGTCTCAGGTTCTAAACAAATTCCAGCCACCTTTACTATTAAAATTGGTATGTTTCTTAATATCAAAAGCCTCGCGTACTATTCTCGGTATGTACCTGTCTTCACAAGCGAGGATATGATTTTTCAAACCGAATGTAGTGGCTTTGTTACTGCATTTCGTGGTCACACACTACTAACTTCGAGGCGCGTCTATTTTTAATGTCCGAGACAAGTTCTTCAAAACTTGTACCGATACTCCTCTTTATCTGTCCGATGTATGACAAGCCACAATCACAATCAAGTTTATATACATCCGTTTATTGTAAAGGAATAGTACTCTTGATTGGTTTCAAGAATTGGCTCACATTTTTATGTGGTTTGTATATAGTCTGTATGGAAACCTTCTTCAAGATGTTGCCTATTCTGTCAGTAGCTCACATATGGTAATATCGCAGGTTGTCGCTCAACTGTGAGAAGCCTCAAGAGGATCTTGAAATGCTGGAGAGGCACGGGCAGGTTTCTGGTGATTTTATTTTAGTGCTAACGTAGTCTATTGAACGAGAGACGGGAATCGCTTACGTAGTGTGACAATGTAAACTTGTGCTAAGCATAATGTCTAATGTCCGTTGTTAACACCAAAATCAAGTTGGTAGAATATTACTGCATAGTTCAAAATCTTTTTTTATTCGACTAGGTGACGTAAACGTAGGTTAAATGATAACATACTGTATTATAATTTTATAGAAATATTTATAAAGTATTTTAATTAAACAGAAATATATATCGCCGATGCTTTTAATGATTTCACTTAAATTTGATAAAATGCGTCACAGCTATAATCATTTATTATGTAGGGTGTATTGTTAATAAGTGATAGACTTTCGAGGTTATTAAATACATGTTACCATATTAAATCAATTTTAAAGTCGTGTTTGTGACAAAATGAAGATTTCTGAGAAGTTTATTTTTATTTAAATTATGCAGCCACACAATCAACCTTTTTGTTTGTCTGGTTTAAACTTAAACGGTTGGTATATTCAAATTCTCGTTTCACAACAGTTCGAGTTATTTTTTTTTCAATTCTATATCCTTTTTAATTTCATTGACCACTTAAACAAGTCCAAACAAGTCCAAATGGCATTGTTAGTACTTCACAGATTTGGAATACATTTTTCCACTTCAACCTTTCAGTGTTTAAGAAAAATGTGAAAAGGCACATGCCTCTTTTTATTTACGTCTCGTAAAATCGTTTGCCATAAAATATAACTCGTTCTTGTATATTGTTTTTTTTTATATGATAAACACTGAAATACATAATGTTTTTCTCGTAATTGTATCGTAGCTTTGCCAAAACTTAACTATATGTGGGTTGAAAGAAATTATAGTACATTCGCAACTACGACACATACACGTAAAATATTAAATAATATACCCCTAAAAGGTCGATGGAACGATAAACTGATGAAGAACGCCTAGCAACTGAAACCTCACTTTTTATTACACACATATATATATACATATATACATATCTTTTATACTTATATTATTGATAATTATACATAAGATACTGTTTATTATTAACTTATAAGTCATGTTATGTTCACTACTTTATTTATGCGATATTCGTATGTATTCTTTTATTAATACACCGTGTAATTCCGTGTTGTTTGTCTGAAAGACATCGCATTAAAGACATAAGGCCGCAGAGATTGTATATTTGTAACTTATAATATTTAAATGATTGTTAATTTAAAGATATATAAAAAGAAAACTAAGTTTTAAGCCATACGTACCTTGATTCGCCTTGGTATTTCACCGTGCCTATGGTAGGAAAATGCTATCCGTATCAAAAACAATTTTGTGGTTAACACAATCACAACATATTTGACAACTCCGGCGTTTCTAGAGACAAATATTATAGAAGAAGAATATAAAAGAAACCGTTACATTAATTATGGAGAATACGCACTAGACGTTAGCAAATCTGCAAAAAAAACGGGATACGGAAAAGAATCAATCAACAAAATTTTATGTTTTTAGTTTAAAGGGACTCCTGTCTTCAGAGATTACCCCATAACCTATGTTAATTAGTTATAACATTAACTTTATTCCGTAGCGTGTAGTAAACGAGATGTTAGCATCAGAACTGATACAATCTTTTGTTCATTTATAAATATTAAAATATTTGAACTTGTTTTTGCACTGTTTTTTTATAAAATCTCAACAATAAGTTACTTTTGGCCGAATAACTTTTATTAGGGATCCGATCACAATGATTCTATAAAATTAAAAATACATCAATACTACTGTTGAAATTCAACGGTTTATTTTAATGTATGTAATCAAATAAAATATATTTTTGTGGTATATTTTTTTTTTATATTCTAAATTTAAAATGCATTAGTCATTGTAAATTTATTTATTTTCCTTTTTATTGTTATAACAATACTATACAGATTCTGAAAGAAGAAATATTTAAGTAAATATATTGGTCATAAAATGAAGACGCCATATTTATATTATAAGCCAAACCTTCCATACATTCCTTCATATAACTTTATTATCACTATACGATTTATTTTGTTATAATCCTTACAAAACAGAACATAGGGAAATATTTTACTTCATGCCTTTAGTAACGACTTGAATGTTGAAGCCTTGAAATTTATCGTTGATCCCAAGTTGTAAGGCAATAAATACAGAAGCAAAGTGGGTAACAATGAAGCCAATTCCAAAATGAAATATTACACAGGCGAGCTTACTATCAGAGGCTGCGATAGATCATGTACACGGTTTAACAAATTTTCTTGAAAATTTGTTTAAGATATTGCTGGTACCAAGTTATAATTATGATAAGATGATGAACGGCTTATATGAAACAAAAATGTTTTGCTCAGGGAATCATATGAGTAAGATAAAGACCTATTGCATCTGTAACAGTAAAATTTATTTAAAATATTGATACTAAAGGTAACAAAAAAGAACATTACGTTATTTTTGCACACGAATTTCCACTTCGTATCAGTTGTTTAGATAACTTTTGAAGAATCATGACTGTACCATGTTAAATATATTTTGTTATTACATATTTAAAGGATAAAAATTTTACTAAATCTTAAAGCTGAATAGGGTCATGTTAAATTATCTGGCCACTAACGGACAGTATTAGTACGAAATGAGACTGTGGGTTGTTGTATTTGACCTGTATATCCGTATTGACTTGGTAACTGTAAACGCGTTGCATTGTTAATTTTTCGCCAGTATCGTTATATTAGCGTGTGCTAAATAGAAGTTTGACTCATAAAAAAACTTTTATAATGACATCTACGACCTCGTGACGCAGTAAGCGCATTCTGCCGGCATCCAGAGCGGTACGCCAGAAAATTGGGAAATTGTTGGCTGTAGATGATAAATAACAAGACCTTATTAGCTATATAAGGAATTTATATTCGTCGCTTTTTATATTTAAGTCAGCTGATAAAAAATTGGCAAACTTTTCATTAAATTCTTTCTGCCAATATTTGCAAAAAGAAATAACAATGGTAATTTTCTATAGTTTCCCCATTTTAAAATATTACCTGGATTTTCTTTGAGAAATATTTCTGGACCATTATCTAGCTCTATAAAAGGTGCGAAAGTGAATATGAAATCTTTTTCTTCAAAGACATTCTTGATTGTAATATCTTATGTGATGCATTTTTAAAATCATTCTCTAATTTTAACGGATCATCCACATGATCAATATTTATTATTTTTGCGTATTCTTTAGCATTTTGTATAGGATCAAGTTGGAAACTATAAGAGCTTAAAATTGAACCGCTTTCCAATATAACTTTATTGAATAGACACTTTCGAAATCATCAATGTACTAGCAAATGATGCCCAAGCACTGTACCCAGCTCGTATGATATCATTTGTATTACCTCAAAAACTAGCACTATTATAGGTATGTCTTTATTATAGGTATGTCTGTTGTACCAAGACACAGAAAACCGTGAGCCCCTAATATATAATTAAATGTCATAGCTTTTATTTTTTGGCTGGTAACTAGTTTTTTTGGTGTCATCAGAGTTCCGTAACCTAGTGAGAGTCCTCCACCAAGAACATAGACGACAAATGAAAGATTTGTGTCATTTGTCTCTGGCACGTAAATGTTTGCAATAAGACAATCCTCCTGCATAACTTGAATTCGGTATCTAATTTGCATTTCTTCGTTGAGGACATATAATACTATTATTGACAGCTTCCAATTTGTTCATCCAAACTGGAGGGGGAAGTGGACCCTAACAATGCATAAGTACAAAGTATACAAGGCAACATATATAATATTTAAATTAACTAACTTCATACTGACTATTCGAATTTATTAGATGAATTAAACAAATCAAATATACTTCAAATGACACATCTGTCGAAACTTTTAAATTTTTTTATGTAAATGTAATATAATACCTAACAATTTTTTCGTACTTTTTCTATTGCTCCTAAAATTGAATTCACGGTATCCTTTTGTTATTTCACGGTTTATTACAAGTTTTATTGCTTTAATAAGCTTCATCAATTAACATACACGAAAAATAACTTAACGATTGTCTATTCGATTCTTAGTTAAAAAGACTCTTGAAACTAATAAGAAAACATGTCGTTCCACTTTTTTTTTGGAAAATTTTGTCTTACGTTGATAGTATACATGCAGTTATATAAAGTAATTATACAAGTTATAATCATTATGTTATATTTTGATAAACTCTAGCCCGAAGGTAGATACATAAGCAGAGCACGTTATCATTACTGTCGCAATTCAATGTTTATTTAAAACAATTAACGTTATTGATAAAAAAAACTTTTAACACAATAAATGAAATACGTCTAAAAGATTTATTGAATTATTACTTTTATTGAGAAAGTTTTTATTAAAATATTTTTAAATGTTAAAATAACAATATTAAAAACAATGTATTTGCGCCTGAGCGAAGTTTTTTGAAACTTAACATTTTGAAGGTTTTGCTATTATTTTATGACACGGTCGAAGACGATTTCTTTAATAATCTAAAACTTTCTCTGAAACAAAGTGCGGAAAAATAATATTTCAGGTACAATCTTTGATATTAACAATTGGAATCCCGTGATGAGTATTGTGTAAGGAAGTGGCATGAATTTGCTTACATTTGTAACCTATATACAATAGCACATTTTTTAATTTTGTATAAAATAAATTACTAGCGAAAACTTCCCTTAAAATTGAAATAAAGTGGTCAATATTTTATGATATTAAACCTTTTTATTTAAAAATATATGTGATGACCTAAGTTTAAAGATACAAGTTAAATGTTTTTAGCCTGGAATCGTTCGGAACCAGTCGGTGCTGTAGCATATGGAATCCCATAGAATACGAATACATCATCATGAGTATCCTTGTACCCTCGGACCAGACCGGATTCAATTTGTACCAACCTTGATTCACGAGCCTTCGTATCTTGAGAGCGAACAGGAACTAGCAAGGAACAAAATAAAATACACAACCGCATTACGTTAGAATGTGATGTCTTAACGAATTTTGTAATATACCCATAACATATTAAATGAGGAAATTATCTTTATTTATTATAAATCGGGTTTTATTGCTTAATTACAACGATGAATTTGACTTCCAAGCAGTTCCTTGTTCATATAATAGTATTCAAAATAAATTATTTTTGTAAGCCAACATTCGTTATCTTGGAGAAATCATTCGTTAAGGAATTTCTTAATTTAATTATCAAAATAAGAATTTGTTTATATTCAGCTGTAATAAGGGAATGAAGGTTTTAATCTTAGTGATAATATCAGTTTTATTTAATGGTTGATAACTTAGTTTCAGTGTGGTCAGTTACACAATCATATAAGAGTGCAAATGTATGTATTATACATTTTTTTGTGTATTCTTTTGATAACTTGATAATAAAAATAGTTGTTACCGATGCATAATGCAACAGTTCGCTCACGAAGGACGCTCAGTCTAGACTTTCTTTCGAAGAAAATATTTGAGGAATGATATATGCGAAATGTCCCCAATAAGCGGTTTTATATTCATATGAATAAGTAATAAATTTTCCTCTAAGAATACGTCACGAAATAGTTATTGCGATAAAAAGTAACAAAAATGTAGTTGTTTTTTTGGAAACAATTAGGATAAATGAAGTTCCATAAGGAAACCAGGGTGTGATGATTGCATCCTATAGACATAGAATATAATAAAAAAATCATAACTAATTTGAAATCCTTTAAAACTACCAGCTGCTCCTCACGGTTTTTCCTGCTGTCTGGATTTCAAACTGTCTACAAACCGAACGTCATCTGATTTAGTCCAGCACTATTGAGTTTTCATTAGTATGATTTTTTATACGAAACATTTAAATCTGAGGATTCGAGTGTCATGTAGCCAACGTGTTGTCGTTCGAAAGTCATCACTGTTGGCTTTGACCACCAGTTGAAGTCGTAGAAACAAATAAAACGCGTATTGAAACAAATTTCAGTTAAAAAAAAAACCGGCTACACTCAGGAAACTAAAAAATAAGAAATAAATTTACTAACCACTAAACACTGTGTATTTTGACTTAGTAGATTAGAAATTCAATTTTTTTTTTTTATTTCAAGTCGGTATCAAGAAAATAATATTTTATTATCTATTTTTGTTTACCTTGAAAAGTTTACAAAAGTAATCTAATAATTTACTTAACGATTTTTTTTTCAAATTCCTATTTGCTTATCCGGAGATTTATTTGTCCTCAAATATCTCGTGTCACTGTCAAGCTACTTGCATCCACCCCTGTCTCACTGCTCGGCTGTCGCAGCAGGCTGGGCCTATTCTTTAATTTTAACACAGATAACCTTGTTATGAAACAAATGATAACAATTTATAAAATAATTCCACTAAACATCAACACGAAAATAATTTATGATGAATACATGTATAGAAGAAATAATATTTCAGTCGATTTAATAATATATTGGTTTTGAATTTGGAACACCCAAGACTGTGAAGAATTTAAGCAATTCCTGAAATAATTTTTTTTTATGAAACTTCGCTACTTAAAAAAATGGTTGCATCATTAAAAACCCTATGAATTTAAAATGGACTGGAAGCAGTTTGAACATCGTCGAAAAATTAAAATAACTCGCAGTCACTGAAATTATAACTTTTTTGCGATTGTATGCCCACATGGACTTACTTCAGCATTGTTGTAATAAGCGGACGATGTTAAGACTAACTACAATTTGTTAGCACAAAAAATTACCACTTATTAAATTTTTCGTAACACAATTTAGTTACTTTTGTACAGTTTCAGAAAACAATTGAGTTTATATATTCCGAAAAGTTAAAGGTATATGAAAGGCATTTTTGTGAAGGTAATAGATCAATTAAACTTTTTAACAATTATGAAGCAACTTTAAGCGTTAGTTAAATTTATGAAGATGTGTGTTGTTCTCTTTCAAATAAATACAAAACAAATGTATTTGATAGGTCTTGAAAATCTATTGACGGATCTAAAAATTAACTGTGTTTAACATGTTTGTTTTTATTTTAAATTCCGTAGAACGGAATTTTCATCCTCGTACCGCATTACTCCTAATATTTTATGTGTATTTTAGAAGTGGAATGTTTCTATAGACAAGTTTATAAGAGAACTAAAATATTCCAAGAGTTACAGAGGTTTCTGAATAGCAAACCGAAGTGTAAACATGATTTGTTTAAGGAGAGGATCACAGAATAACAGCTAACTTCGATAGATCCATGATGACAGAAATTTCGTCCTTAATCATGTGTCATCAAAATTTGTTCTTATTATTAAAATATAATAGAAAATATATATATGTAAATGTGACCTACATATTAACCATTATTTAAATTTATTATACCTTTTGCTTGTTTTTCAAGTTAATTAATCTTTGAAACCTTTGGAACGACTTCAATGTGATATTTAATTGGATACAAGCCATCATAAATTGGTCTATTCGATTTGTTAGTTATTTTTAATTCTCTGACAACCTTTTCGATGTATTTAGTATTTCTCTTTAATAAGAGAACATCTAGCATTGTAACTTTTTATTGTCTTTAGTTATAAGGTGATGCTATTGATTGTTTCATATACTTAATTATTATAATTCAAAAAACAAATATGTTTTAATGGGTATGTTCCAGTTATTTCATTGTTAATATTTAAAAAAAAAAATCATGTCTTATCCGCACCAACTGATATCGACGGAAAATATTGCACAAGTTTATACTCTTATCGCCATAGCTACAAAATCGGGGTTAAATTAATTATATAAGTTTTAAATCTACAAATTTGTTAAAATTTTTGCAAAAGCTTAACAGAGTATAAATAACCACACTCATCGTATTTAATGTTTACAATAATTACAATAATCGAATAATTATAACATACTAGTTTTTTCTCTCTTCCATCCCTGACCCCAAAGTTCCAAAAACAACACTACCATTACTTTTAATAAAAAAGAATATTTTTAATCAAAGAATGTTAGGCATCCAGTATTCAGCAATCCTTAATTAAGTCAACACAAGTTATTGTATGTACATATAAATATGCATTTCGATATATTTTTCATTTGAGTAATTTTTTTTTTAAATTATAACCAAAACATTCGTTTCACTTTGTCGGAGCTAAAGAAATGATTTCTATGTATAGTAATCCAACAAACTAGATGCAAAAATAATTTATCCAATTTCTACAAAAACAAGCGACATTATATTCTTTAACTGTAATAAGTAAGGCACTCGAAGTCATGGAATTTGTTACACATACAATACATACATACAATCTTTATAGGTGCTAAAGCCTGATAAAGGTGGTAAAGTAACTACAGATCAGACATGGGCTGACTCGACCGGGGAAATACCACCCCTCTCACAGGTCATCGGCGTGAAGTAGTCTTAAATGGCTGAGTTTCGCCCGATAAGTGAGAGAAGCGGTTGGCCTTTCCCTGTTCCCACCCTTTCCTGTCATTTCCTTATTCTCACCCCTCCCTCTTCCTAAACAACCAAGATTAGCAACGCATCTGCAACAGAGATGTTGCGGATGTCCATGAGCGACGGTGTCTACTGCCCATTAAGTAGGCCGTCTGCTCGTTTGCCACCTTTCATATAAAAAAAACAAATGCCCTCAATACAAAATTAGCTATCACGCATCCCACAACCATCTTATCAGGATCTCATTGTTACACATTTAAACAATCATCCACACAGCATCATCACTCCAATCACCTGCCGACACTTGAATTCTATCTTATTCACTAAAACGTATAGCAGCCAAAGTACATATCTTTTTTCTAAGGGTCTTAGGACAAGATATTCTAAGATAAGCGACTTCTAATTACAAAAAGTATATAAACAATTTTTATTATTTATGGGATATTTTTTATGGGATAGCCAAGTTAAAGTATTTTTAATATTGATATGGTCATTTGAAGATGCCATTAGGTTTGCTAATGAGGTAACAATTTAAGAGGGAAGGTCTCTTAAGGGACTGGATACAATAACCGACTCAGTAACCGTAATGATCTTACTATCTTTAAAGTTATATTTTTGATGTCATAATTCGATTCGCAATAAAAAAAAGGTCCTAACATAACAGACAGTGGACAAATAATTTACGATATGTTGAAACGTTGATAATTATCTTTGAACCCAAGTTGTAAGGCAATACATATAGAAGCAAAATGGATAATAATGAAGCCAATTCCAGAATGAAAATTACGTCGAGAAGCTTGGTATCAGGTGTTACAATAGAATATATAAACCGTAGTACACATTTTCTAAAACATTTGTTAAAGAAATATTTGCTCCGACTCTTTAGACTGGTCGACATTTTTGTAGGGAAATGACTTGCACAAAAAAAATTTGCGATAATTTATACAAAAGCGAAGTATAATAGTTTTTGTGCTTAAATCAAGTACAAAAATCAATGAAACTGTTATTGAGATTTTATTATTCATTAAGAATTGTCATAATGCAAAAACATTAATTAGGACACAACATAGTACTTAATATGAAATTCTATTGAAATATTATTTAATTGTATTTAATAATAAAGTTTGCTGACAACATGGTATACCAAGTTCCCGCTTCGCACTGGATCTTTAAACAAAGGAGGGCAAAGTTTAAGTTAGTTTATCCAATCAATGACTGACATTATTATCTCTAAGATAGGACTACGCGTTGGTTGAGTTTCGTCTTTACGTAATCTTCATATCGGTCCAAAGAACGCTTTGCATACTTGATTTAACAATATTCCTGTTATAGTATAGAGTGGTTAGATATATGAAAGGTCAAACTTCTAATAGCACCTAAACTTACATAATATTTGTCAACAAATTTGTTGCCACTGTATTAGAAGAGGTTAAAATTATTTAATCAAAGTAATCGTTGAGATATCTTCAAAAGTGTAGGTCTGACTGACACGCGTCAATTAAAATCTAAAAAATACATACTTTTGTTATAAATATTTATTTAAGTAAATTGTTAAAAGCCATAAAATCACACAACATCAAAAAACTATTTCTTACATAATTATCAAGCTTGATATGATATTTAATAACCCTTACAGATATAATTACGTTTTGAATGTTGAGTTGACATCAGAAAATATTAATTCCACATGAAATAAATATAATTTTGTAAAAAAAATAATTTCCATTAAAATCAACAAAACCAGTGATAAATATATGAGAAACTGTTTAGACAAACTAGAAAAGGGTTTGTTATATTTTATATAATAACTAGTTATGAATTAAGCCTGATATGTTTTTGTATGCTCAAATGGGGTACTTTCAGAGTGTCGCTAACATTCCAATACAGTTAAGTCTCTATCAGAATTTTAACATTCTCAAAACTTTTTGAGATACTTGACTTCTATAGACATATGATTAGGAGAGTAATACATTTAACAGAACATTTTTTGTGCCGGAGTTATCTGCATTTAGTATTCATTTTCAAGGAATAGTATCAATCTTGATTTTATATATAGAATTTGAAAACATTACATTATTTCGAAGGCGCTACAGGGAACCTGTAATATAAGTCATATATTTGATCCCAAAAAAGACGTGGTTTTTCTAACAATGACTCTTTAAGTTCCAGATATTTCTTAAGAGCCATGTAAGAACGCCGATTCTTACTCACAGGTGACCATGCAGGAGCTTCTGAAGCCGACGGTTTCCTACAAACGTAAAAATTTGTTTAATATTACATAAAAATATATTCACGAACATTTTTGAAAATTGTTGTATACATTCTACTAACCTATGTTTGATAAAATTTCCCCAAAGCTCCCTCATTATACTCCTCATTTGCACATAATCCTCAGTATCAGACGACTTTATTCCTTCAAATCCATCTAGAACTGCAGAAGTTTGGGCGCAATGATCGGCTCCTCTAACATGTGTATACGGTACAAAGGGAGTGTTTTCATCGGTAAAAGAATATTCATATAAGTATATTTTGTCATGACCAGCATTCAGCAAAAACTGAATAGCCCTTAAGACCGGACATGTAAAAGTAACATCCGATATGTAATCAACATAATTGAGAACGGTATCATCATTCACTGGTTTATCTCCGAAATAAAATTTCTTAATATTCTCCGCAACGACGTGTTTCACTTCGTCATTCTCAAAACGTAAATCAGCGGGTAAAAAATTTGAAAAATTTTCCTGCATTTCTGTTTTCCAAAGGTCAAATGTGGATATGCGCATCAATCCCTCCATATTTGTAAAACCATACAGCATAGGTACTATACTGTAGTTACCTTGTTTCAAAATGTTTACTGGATTATCATCGAGAAATCGTTCTTGTCCATTATCTGTTTCTACGCAGGGGCTGAATAAGAATGTGTGATCTTTTCTATTACGAAGGTCACCTGACTGTAAGAGTTCATAAGGAATGTTTTTGAAATATTGCTCCAACTCCAGAACATTAGATATATTGATTTTTTGTATCAAATTTGCGTATTCTTTTGCATTTTGTATAGGATCAACTTGAATAGCATAAGGAGAGGTACTTGCACCACTTTCTAGTATAACTTTATTGAACAGCCCCACACCCATTTTCGAAATCATTAAAAGTTCAACTGATGATGACCCCGCACTGTATCCAGCGATTGTGATGTCCTCTGGATTACCTCCGAACCATGCTATATTTTGTTTTACCCATCGTAGCAATGCAACCTGATCTTTCATACCAGCATTACCGGGAATGTCTTCTGTGCCTAAACAAAGGAATCCATGAGCACCTAATCTATAATTAAATGTTACTGCTATAATGTGTTGGCTGCTAACTAATTTCTTCGGGGTGGCCACATCTCCGAAACCCAATACAAACCCTCCACCATGAATATATACAACCACTGGAAGTTCCTCGTCGACATTCTCTGGTACATAAACACTGGCAGTGAGACAGTTTTCCTTGACGTTCATATACATTTGAGGACAGACGATACTCTTATTAACTGCTTCCAATATTTCAGTCCAGACCGGTGGAGGTAGTGGACCCTGCATTTAGTTTTTTTATTACAATGTCTTATAAAAAAATTACAATATTTCATAATACACTTCATAAAAATATTTCCAGGAAATTCTTAATCACATAGTGACTATGATCATTTTCGATGCAGTTAATGCATGTCACCTTTTTATACTTTTAATCAAAAATATTTTTAAATTTATTGTTATATAACGAGTTACTGAGACAAGCAAGAGTTTTATTTTTACCTTAAATCGTTGAGTTCCTGTTGGTGCTGTAGCGTAAGGTATTCCATGGAACGTAAAAACATTTTCTAAAGGGTCTTTATACCCACGAACTGGTCCGGAGTGTATTTTAATTAATCGTGATTCTTGATTCTTGGCTATCACAGACAAAAACAAAGCGCTTAGAACACTCCAAGCAAGAAATGAAAACATTTTAAAATTCTACTTCGACAAATGTTCTCAATGTCGATGTTTTCAATGTTATTCGAGAAATATGTATTTGGTTATTTAGACGAGTACACAATAGTAGCAATAAATGAAAAATATAATTTAGCTTTTCTTTTTTCTCCTAAATTATATATTGTTCATTAATTTTATAACATTTTTAACAATACATTTCTTTATAACTTTATTTTGTAAGAAAGGAGTGCACTAGTCGAAACACAGAGCTATATTGTGCTTTGATTAAATTGAAGAGTTAATTTATCATTTAAGAGCAATTGAGATTAAGTGCTGATATGGCAATCACTATTGACATTTTATATGAATATATTTAAATTATATAAATAATTTGTGAATAAAACATCATTCATTTAACGCTATCAGTGAAAAGTTGCTCAAAAATAATCTACCATACCTAAAAACTTTATATCACATCAGACTGTGACCAGCTCATTGCAATTCAATTTAAAGTAGGAAAACATTGGATTCGATATAAAGCAACAAAAGTTTTGGATAAAGTATGAAGTTTTTTTTTTAATTTTCTTATATAAATAGAAAGATCGACAAAGAGACAGCTTAGATATTAGAAAAGGTTTTTCACCTTTGGGCCAAAACAATAGGTACTTGAGATTGATATATTTATTTTGAAATTAGAGAAAACCACTTATATTTTATTTATACATATCAATAGACTAACATACACAGATTGTTTGGGAGTGTTATAATAAATATATTTAACTTGTAATTCCCGAGATAGGGCCACAAGGTTTTAAAGTCTCAAACTACATAAGTAGGAGACTGATGATATATTTGGAACACAAATTGGTGCATGATTAATATGTAAAATAGAGAATACTACTAATTTTAACGACTGATATAATACAATTTATATATTTCCTAAAAAACGTTTGTTTAAGATTGGGTTGGACATTTAGAGAATATGCTTCTGGTATGCTTACGAAATAATATAAAGGACAGAAACAATCTCTAAATCAAAATTATGGTTCACATCCGAAAAATAAAAATAGGAACAGGAGACAATTTGTTAACATTGAGTTTGAAAATTAATAATTAATGATTTTGAAATAAAACGAATATTTTCGGATTTATTAGACGTTTTAAAATATTTTAAGCACACACTTCCAACCTTTCGGTTACTTTGCAGCAACCGCGATCATGGGTTCTCATCTCGTCTGACCGTAGGGTAAAGGAAGCTTAACTTAACCAATTATTATAAATGAAATTCGTTGAAATTCAATTGATGAAAACATCGAATACGAATCGTTGCCAGCATACTGGCAGCTTACATCTGTAACCTGACAACCAGACCTAACTTATCCCGGTTTAATTTTTAGGCCATAATTTCTACACCAGATTTCGCATTAATAATTGGTATCGCATACGTTCTTATTAATTGAAATAATAGAGAAAACATCAACGACTTTTTAATGACGCTATAAATAATATGTATATTTTTTAAGGTGATAGCAGTAATAAATAGAATTATAGTCAATGATTATTGCCAAAACTCGAGAACACAACACACAACTCTGAAGTACTCCTGACGTAACATAATAGCAACATACAGACATGTGACTATTCGGGAATCGTTTGATATTAGATAAGACTTTAATAGTAAGTATTAAATTATAATAATAATTGTAAGTAAAGTTCTTAACTTACTAGACAACCGCCTATCTGCTGGTCTGATTAAAACGGAAATGATAATCATGTCTAGTTTATTACATTATTAATAATAATATATTGCTAGTTTTTTAACAGTATTATAATCCTAGACTACCAATTTGGGATTGACTATTATCCTAAGGTGGCTTGCCATAGCAGTTACCAAGGAGCAAGGAAGAAGAAATAATATGAAATTTATTTCTTTTACATTAAAATTGTTGTCTGGAACTATTTGAACCTATCTCCAGAATTTTTGTTCTAAACAGACCTTCGGCTTTTTTCGGTAACATCTGTACCTTACCTATATACATAGGTAGTTCCTGTAATTCGATACTTCGTCATTTTTATTTTATTAATAGGTTCCACACTAATAACTCATAACCAAATGCCTCCCAATTGTTTTAATATATGAGGTTTGTATACTGAGTTTATCGGAATTGGAAGTCATATATGGACAATATATAATTTTATTTGCGGTCTGATACAATTCCAGGTAATTTGGCCCGTAGTATTCGATATCGATACAGTGGCTGTAATAGATTCAGTAGTTTTAGTTAATTAAGCTCATTCAATGTATTCAGTAGATTCCGTGATTGCTTTGAAAATATGCGATTTGGAAGGAACAATGGAATTAGGAAATTAGAACAGAATAATTTTGTATCAGCGATGGCTTTATAGTGGGTAAATGTTATAAAGATATGTAAGATTTTCAAATGGTCACAAAATTTGAATCAAAGTATGGTTTTCCGTTTTACCGCGCATTTTAATCTAATACGCGATCCGATTTTTGTCTATATTATATCACGATTATTTAGAAAAATATGTTTATAAATGAAACGTATATTATTCGGATTACTACGCGTATTTTATTATTATAAAAAAATCACACACTCCCGACGTTTCGGTTACTTAGCAGCAACCGTGATCGCGGGCACATATCGTCTGTCATTTTTTTTTATAATAAAATAGGCATAGCAAACCGAATGATATTCGTTTTATTTAAATGAATACTCGCGAAAGTCTGAGATCCAATTTATATGTTTATAAATTTTGTTTGTAAACATTTCTAACATAATCCACCTTTGACACTGATAACAGCATACATTTATAACAAAGATAAGTTAATAAGCAAATTTATTACCGTCATATCCATTTCAATGTACCTTTTCCTGACCTTTTGAAATTTAACTTATACGAGTGAAAATCTTGGTGTAGTAGTTAGGATATATATATGTGTGTGTGGGTGTTTTAACTTTAACATGTACTAGCATTAGCTACTAATTCCTATTAAAACTGCATACGGACAACAAACAATAATATTTAAAAAGTTTTGGTGGAAAAGAGACACCTATAGTTCTATCACCTTCGCCTTAGTAGACTTACTATTAATACATAATAATCTTTTAACATAATAAAGTTATAAACAATTAAGGAAAACATTAAATACTGTATTTACTGTATTACTGTTACTGTGCTTTATATTGTCCCACTAGTGAAGATGCGAAAGTAAGAGTTGACAAAATTTGTGATGCTTTCAAATTAGATCAGTTTTCTAAATATTAACTGTATATTATTTTATAAATATCCTCATTATAAACAACGGATTTCATTTTGTCGATACATCGTCAACTATGAACTGCGTTTAACTTTTTACCAATAAGTCATAGGCAATTGGAATTAGTCGATGACTTGTAAATAAAATACAAAATACTATTTGCAATTATTTTAATAGAAAAATAATTTCGTGCCAGCCAAATACTGAGGATGTCAAAAGTAAGTCACTTTATAACCTTAGGTAATTTTAAAGGGTTTCTTGAGGATTGAATGTTTTGAATTGTTACTGATTTTTTTAATATTCATATTTGTTGTGGTAGTATAAGAGGAAGTAAGCATTAGTACATTAGACGGAAGTTAAAGGAAGCAAAAATGATACATCTAGTAACTTAAATATGAAAAATAATAAGAGAAATTATAACACTTAATTTTTTTTTTACAAAACAAATTTATTAAAATTCGTTTTTTTTTATTCTTTTTATCAGTGGATACTGTTGGGGTATTACATAGACTCACGCATCCTCTCCGGCCCCACCAAGGCCGGTGAGACGGCTCGTAAAAAGAGTTTCCCTACGTCATCAAAAAAAAAAAAAAATTACATAGAAACAAGTTCAAAGACATTCATACATTCACATAATTTTCATAAAAAACAATTGGCGCCATCACTTCTTTATACCTCATCAAACCGCGAAAATTTTGATAAAATACAATAAAAAATTACAAACAACATGTCTGTCTTATATAAATGTATCCATCTGTACATAAGACTGGCATAATGATATACATATGTATGTATATGCAGGTAACAAACATACTTGAATTTTAAGTTAAAACTAACAATTCCATTACGATGTAATCGTTCTGTTCATTTTTCAAAAATAGACTTATAGTCTTTGTTATATTATGTCTTTGTTTAATTTACTTGAAGTGTGCTCTCATCATACTGTGACTGTCATATTATCGAACTAATAATAAAAAGATTGTTAATGCCCTATAGAGCCACACAGCAAATTTTATTATGAATTAATTTTAAACGAAATAGCTGCGATTCGTCCGATGAGTGAGAGTGCCGGTTACACTTTAAATCAAAACATGATTTTTATTTTGCACATCATTCCAATTTGTACCTGAGCACAAAACTGACTAATCATCAACCTATTGAAAATTCGAATGGTCTGGGGTAAAATTAAAGATATCTTTAGTGTACAATATAAAGAGCAAGGGGTCTAAAAACAAGTGCCCTGCGGTACAATTACAACCACTTTCACAATTTTGGTTGTTACATTAGTAATGTTAACACTTTTCACTCTATTTTCTAAGTAATTCTTTTATAACTTCAAGACGACTCCCGTTATTAACATTGGTAAAAATTTATTGCTGCATAACCCCGGCCAGACCTAATGACCGGCGTGGCTATGTAGGACTCCCAGCAATTATGTTTTTCCGCGTGCCAGCCGATTTCCTCACTCAAATAGTCAACGGTCACCTTCATCGCCATAGGGGGATATTACGGGATTGCTTTCGCATTCACCGCAATGCCCCGTCAGAATTGCAGAATTTACCCCCTTAAGTTGCGACCGAGAAACGAGAACACCCTGACTTCGCAAGTGTCAGTAGGTGAAAGGGCTCAAAGGCCACCCCTTGTCCAGGCTTAAAGCTGGGGGAGGAAGCAGTGGACGTTCTCCCGCCTCCTTTTTCCCAGCCTAACTCTATGGAGCGGTTATGCGGACGAAACTGACTCTCAGATTCTCTTAGCGATCGTAGCAATCTTACCAGGTCTTCTCCCTTTTACAACGACAACATTTTTAATGAAACTTTTTTTGTCGTATATCATATAAATCCAATCAATCTAAACCTTCATACAGTTAACGGAAAGCCAATCAAAATCCCGTACTTTTCCGACAGAAATGTAGATACTTTTGTAAAGGTGTTATAGCTCTTCTAACTACGAGAAACGCCTCCTGGCATATATTCTAAATATTCTACATGGGTTATTAAAAGTTGCACCAGCGTCAGAAACGTTAACTTTACATCGAAATGTTACGTCAAGAGTGATAGTTATATAAAAAAGAAATAAAGGAAAAATAGGCGAGATTTTATGGGAAGACAAAGTACACGAAAATATTGGGTGTATTTTGTATTTTATTGCGATAATTTCATAAGGACGAAAGATAATTCTCTTTGTCCTTAACAAATGTGCACATTATAAAGAAGAGCTTACAGGAAAGGGCGCTTTGAATATTGTAATAATTTTTATTTACTTATGTATATATATTTATGTAAAAAACAAATATTCTTGAAATATGCTAATTTAATTTTTTTTTGTATAATTGGCATTAAAAAATTTAAAGTGATTGCAACCAATTGCCTTAAATAAAAAAAAAGTTTGAAATGTTAGTAATCGTTTAACAAAAACCTATAGTTCCGTATTTTGTCGTAATGAACGTTGAGGAGGTTCAGAGAATTTATAATGTGAATCATAAATTTCATTCCAGAAGAGACATCTCTCTTCCAGCAATGCTCCTTTTATTTCAGGATCCTTCTTGAGAGCCATGTGTGGAGATCCATTTAGACCTGCCGCAGGCCACATCGGAGTCCCTGAAGCCGCAGGCTTTCTGCGAATATGACCGAAATCACAACATTAGACATTTGGTTCATTGAAAAGTTACATTAAGGGTTGCGTTCTTCACAGCTACCACTTCACAACTTTTAAACTAGCAACCATACAAATGAAAAAAAATATAACATTGACCTCTCCGAAAAACGCATTTTAAGGTCTAAAACAATTTAAATTTGAATAAACTAATTCAGTAATAAAAAATACTGCTCAGTGTAACATAGTTTATTATAACGGGATTTAAATTATCTTTAAATTAAATATTTGAAAAAAAAAACTTTGTTAATTAATAACGTACCCATTCTTAATAAAATTTCCCCAAAGCTCTCTCATAAGACTCTTCATGCTAACAAAATCATCTGTAAAAGAATATTGTTTTGAAAAGGACGGATCGAACCCGTCGAGTACGGCCTCACTTTGAGCACAATGAGGCGCTCCACGTATATTAGTATAGGGTACAACTGGAGAAAATTCGTCAGTGTAAGAATATTCATACAAGTATATTTCACTGTGTCCTGCTTTTACTAAGTGATTTACAACTCTCATTGTGGGGCATGTAAAATACCCATCCGACCTGTAATCTATATATTGTAGAATGGCATTATTGTCTACTTCACTATCACCAAAATAAAACTTTCTTATTTTATTAGCTGTTAAGACTTTCTCTTCTTCGCTTTTAAATTTTAAATTAGCTGGTAAAAAGTTGGCAAAATTTTCGTTCATGTCTTTTTTCCACAAATCAAAATTTTCCATCAGCAACAACCCCTCCATTTGAGCAAATCCATAGAGCATGGGTAATTTCGGAAAATCACTTCGTTTTAAAATATTTACAGGGTCATCCGTAAGAAACATTTCTTGTCCACTATCTCTCTCTACACAAGGAGCAAAGAGAAATGTAAAGTCTTTTCTATTTAAAAGGTTTCCTGATTGTAAAACTTCATATGACACTTTCTTGAAACTTTTCTCCATTTCTAATATATCGTCAACATTTTCTATGTCTATGAGCTTGGCATATTCTTTTGCATTCTGTATAGGATCAACTTGCATACTGAAAGGAGAAGTACTTGCACCACTCTCCGGAATTACCTTATGAAACAGTCCTTCAGCCATTTTCGACAACATTAAAAGATCTACTGATGAAGATCCTGCACTGTATCCAGCTAATGTGACGTCATTTGGGTTACCACCAAAGCCCGCAATATTTTTTCTCACCCATCGCAGTAGTGCAACTTGATCTTTCATACCAGCATTGCCGGGTACGTCTTTAGTACCTAAGCATAGGAACCCGTGTGCTCCTAACCTGTAATTAAATGTTACTGCTAGAACGGTTTGGCTGCTTACTAATTCCTTTGGTGTAAGTAGAGTTCCAAATCCTAGTAAAAATCCACCGCCGTGTATGTATACAACAACCGGAAGGTTTCTTTTCTGTGTCTTAGGTACGTATACATTAGCAACGAGACAATCCTCTTTCATAATCTTCGTGTCCGGAATAAATCCTGTCAAGTTTATTTGAGGACATATAGTTCGGTCATCTACTGCTTCAAATATTGACATCCAAGCTGGTGGAGGTAGGGGGCCCTGAAATTACAATAATAATGTATAACGATGTAAAATATATAGGGTTTTCCATTAAGGGCGCTTGATCATTGAAATGCAAAAAAAAATACATGTAGGAAAGATATTTGCGAAATTTTTTTTTATTTGGAAGGTCTATCGACCCCATTATGTATGGAATATGACATCATTCAAATGACCGCCACGGCTTCGGTTGGTGGCGCGCACACGAAAGGTCCAATTTTCGATGACTCTGGCGCACAAATCGGGCTGTATTTGATCGATGGCGTGGCGTATGTTGACTTTGAGGGCATCGGTGGTTTGCGGCTTGTTGGCATAGACCTGCGACTTAAGAAAACCCCACAAGAAAAAGTCCAGCGGGGTCAAATCGCACGATCTCGGTGGCCAGTTCACGTCGCCTCCGCGCGAGATGACCATGTCCAGAAATTGCTCGTGCAGAACTTCCATCGTAGCGTGTGCTGTGTGGCACGTAGCGCCGTCCTGTTGAAACCACATGTTGTCCAGATCCATATTCTCGATTTCAGGCCAAAAGAAGTTGGTTATCATCGACCGGTATCGCTCACCATTGACGGTGACGGCCACACCATTATCGTTTTCGAAAAAATACGGACCAATCACGCCTCCGGCCCAAAATCCGCACCAAACAGTCACTTTCTGCGGGTGCATTGCCACTTGGTGAACCTCGTGTGGATTGGTCTCGTCCCAAATACGGCAATTTTGCTTGTTGACATAGCCTTTCATCCAAAAATGCGCCTCGTCGCTGAAGATGATTTTTTTGCCAAAATCGGCGTCAACTTCCAACTGCTCTAATGCCCAGTCAGCGAACACACGGCGCTGTCTATGGTCATTAACCTTGAGCTCTTGGGTCAGTTGGATCTTGTACGGGTGCAGGCTCAAGTCACAACGCAAAATTCGCCAAGTTGTCGTCTGCGAAAGGCCGAGTTCCTGTGCGCGACGCGGAATTGACTGCCGCGGGTTTTCGAGGACACTGTCGCGCACAGCGGCGATATTCTCGGCAGATCTCGCGTTACGTTGACGCACGGGAACCGGCTGATTGTTAACTGACCCGGTTGCTTCGAATTTGTCCACCAATCGACGGATAGTCGACTCGGCAGGACGATCATCGCGACCGTAAAACGGGCGAAGTGCGCGGAACGTTGCTCGAACTGAAGACCCATTTTCATAAAACAATTTTATGATTTGCACGTGCTGCTCGACACTGTAACCTGCCATGGTGGTTTGGGAGGACGGAATGAATATAACACACTGCATTTGACAGCTGTCACTCAAACAACAAGGCCGCAATCAGCTGTCAAAGTTCAAGCGTCCCTATTGGAAAACCCCATATTATATATGAATGTAAGTGTAATATATACTCATAAATACGTACACATATTACAATAAAATACAATATAACAATGACTAACTAGGAGATCAAAAACTCCTGAATAATTTATCAAATGATCACATTCACATCTTATCCGATCACATTTAAATCACCTTATTTGTAAGGTTATAAAAAAATCTCCATAAATAAATTTTTTTGCTATCTTTTCGATTTATCTTTTCGACTCTCATATGATTTTTCTTCTCAGACTCACCATTGCTTATTATTAACAGCACTTGGAGAGACGGTGTGCTAGAAGTACAAGAGGAGCATCGGTACAAGGGTTAAAGAACAGATCTCAGATATCAAAAATAGGCGCGCGTCGAAGTCAGCAGTGTGAACACACAATGGACAAACCAGGCTACTACATTCGGTTTGATAAACCACAAATCCTCGCTCGGGAAGACAAGTATATACCGAGGTTAATTCGCGAGGCTTTTGAAATTAAAAAAACATCCCAATTTCAATAGAGAAGATGGCTGGAATCTATTAAACACCTGGGACCCCCTTCTTAAAAATATAAAATCCCATGTCCGTAACCATACCGCAGGACCTCAAGACACCGTAAGCGCATTCTGCCGGCATCAAGAGTGGTACGCCAGAAAATTAAGAAATCGATGGCGGCTGGTGATAAATAACAAGGACCAACTGACAGACATTCACATCTCGTCTGCCCGTGATCACGGTTGCTGAAAAGTAACCGAAACGTCGGGATTATGTAGTTTTTAAAATAATAAAAATCCGCGTAGTTTATACTAAAAATATGAGTTTCATTTATATGTAGGTTCATCTATTTTTTGTTAAGGGTATGCTGTACTTATTTGCATGTTTGATGTGTAGACCACTGATCGCAGTAACAACTTATTCCCTCTAGCCTTGAAAATGCCCAAATTGTAATTGAAAGAAAGCACAGACGCAGGAAAACTGTTGCACTCCTTTGCTTTGTGCATAAGTAGGTAGGAAACGTTACGTTTCTTCCAGATCCGAGGAAGCTCTACAACTAAAGAATGGATGCCCACCATGCATCTGGTCGTGAGATATTAAAAAGGAAATGCAGAAATTGAAACGTACAGATCTAGAACGCACCCTCCAAAGTGTGTCCTATAGAATACGGAGACAGAGAGAGAGGAGGTGACGTTCCACTTGTGTTTAAGACTGCTATATCAAGAGTGATGGACCAAAAAATCTAATATGATGAGTTGATAAAGTAAGTGTTAATTTTTCTCATATACACATACATACATATATAATTTTTGGACCAATTGCGTCTATTACATATAAATTACATTGACTTATACAGAAAGTAAGCTGGAAAATCCATCGCTTTGTATGAAGTCCTCATTAATGCTATATTTTCTAACCTGCGTGCAGACAATATTGTTATTTAAAAATGCAAATTACATAATTTATCTGTAAAACAATATCATTTATGATGGCCGTATTTAATTACGACCGGTACGTAATAATTTCATAAAGAAAAGGTTTCAAAGTAATTTTCTGCACCTTATTTATTTGGAGGACCACAGTTTTGGGTTAGTACCAACTAATAATAAATACTGCGTATATAAAGTACCCTCCGTTGTTAACAGTTTAACTTCTATAATATGATAAACATAATAAATGTTAAAATTGTAAAGGAGCTTCCTTTTTGAAGGAAAATAAAAAACATCTCCAACAAACTGGAATTTACCTAATGTTTGCCGCCATGAATTATGTTTTTTAATGTTGTAAATGAAAAGGAAGTTAAGAGGTATCTTTAAAAAAGAGATAAAATACTTAGACGCCTCTCCAGTTTTTGACGGAAAAACTATTTCTCAATTTTAATCGCAAGGCTATACAATAAAATGTGTAATGTGAATTAATAATGAGTCAACAGAGTGAGCAAAACTTTATCTGCGTATCCGATTCTTTACATAATATGTTCATATTATATGAAAATAAAATACAAATTATTCCTCGATCAAGTTACAAGTAAAGAGAAGGCTAGTAAAAACTAATCCTATAAAAATGATGTAGCAGAAAATAATGGACCAGTCATTACGTTCTGTTAGGTTTTATAATATTATTATAATAGTTTTTCATCTGAAACACTTATGTTAGCTACGCTTTGTCAATGATAAATGATAGCAAAAACTTGTCCATTGACGTCATAAAAATAAATATACATAAATTATTTAAGTTTTATGAACAGTGTTTAAAAGTTATTTTGAAATTACTACATGCAGTCTGCACACTATATTTAGATTATAATAGCCACCCGAGCCGACCTCAACTGTAATCTATACAATTATATGTAAAAAAATAACGCCTGCGGTTTGTTATCCGTTGCTTGGAGTATTTCTTGGAATAAAGATTATGATTGAATTAAAAAAAAGATTTTCATAAACTTATAGTCATTGGTTTTTTCCCTCCAACTGTCCTTTTTCGACCAACCTAAGGATATTATGTTATTAGATCTAAGTAGCATTGAAACATTGTAATGATGGAGGTCTTAGCTTATTTTACAGTGATACCCGGTAAATTATTTTGTCTGGTTCCTAATGAAACTCATACGGAGAACTAAAAAGTAGTTAGATCATCCAGTAAACACAACTCATTGGTCCATTACCTTAAATCTTCCTGTACCGGTGGGAGCTGTAGCGTAGGGTATTCCATTGAATACGAATATATCGTTTTTTGGATCCTTGTATCCTCGAACCAGTCCAGAGTTTATTTGAACCAAGAGTGATTCACGATCCTTAACATCTTCAGACAAGACTGAGGCAAGCAAGACTGATAACAACACAATACACGACCGCATTCTGTAAGTAATAACATTACACTGCTCACTATTCCCTAGTCACTCAATATCAAAACTAGCCTCCAATTGAAATACATAATCGGACACTTAAAAACAACAAATGGAATCTTTAATACTAACATGAAGATTACACTATTGATAAGAATGGCTTACGTTATTAATGTCTCTGTAATTTTATTTGTTTAGGATCTGTCGTTTTATTTTAATGCTTGTAGATTATGTTAACACTTTCTTAAAATAATATCTACATAATTATCCTCATAGGTAACAAATACGAATCGGGTTTTGATGATCACATAGTACTCACGCTAAATATTTACGAATATATTATATAATAAATATAGCATTTTGTTTGAGGTATCTGGAAATATATTTCAAACAAAATGTTATACAAACAACAGGTTAAAACTGAATATAGATCTTATAAATTGTAATGATTACCTGTTGCCCGCGACTTCGTCTGAGTCTGATAGTTGTTCTCTGCCACTACGCCACTAAATCCAATCTGCACTTCATGGTTTCTTTATTTCTTACTTCAGGCGATTTAATATTTTTTTGAACCCAAAAGCGGATATAGTGACTAAACTATGACTTTTAAGGAAATACTCTGTCGGACATTGTTCTAGATCTCGATGGGACCTACAAACCCTTAATATATAATTTTTTTGCATTGTCAACAGTTTTTGCGGCGCACGCATAAATAGGTTTTCGATATTACACCTCAGGTCACAAAGTAGCAATTTTCTTACGGATCTAAATTTTTTTTTTAATAAAATATATCCTATAGTATTCCTTGATAAATGGAATATGAAACACTGAAGGAATTTTTCAAATCGGACCAGTGGATCGTGAAAAAAGCACGTTCAAAAACAAACATACAAACTCTGCGCCTTTATAATATTAGTACAGATATGTATATATAAAAATCATCAATGTGGCACCTCTCAGTACGTTACTAAATTGCATTTAACTGTGTTGTGTTGTATTGCGTTCCGTTGTAATACTATAATAAAGGTAGATACACACAGAGCCCACGTAAGCAACGTACATTATGCAAAGTCGAAGAGGTGGCAAGCAACACCTGTCCTTGGTATACAATATTTCGACGTTAGATTCTTGACATCAGACATTTCTTGAGACATTTCTTGAGATGCTGTAGTAAATATGTTTTTTGATTCTGAAAGTGAATTTGAAGACGATTTCTCATTTATAAATATTTGCTCGCCGAAAGAACAAGAAAAAGAGCTAAGAAGAATTGGGTTCACGAGATAAATAGAGAAAGAGAAAGGGTTGGGTTACTATACATTAGTTGTAAAGCAACTGGAATATGATGAATACCGATTTTTCATGTACCTTCGTATGTCTAAAGTACAGTTGGCAAAGATTCACAGGATTATTGAATATGACATAAAAAAGGAACATTTAATATTATAAATGGCTTCATATCTTACTAATTCAATAAGTTGTTTATCTCCCATTTTGGAGTTGTCCCATATAAAGTGTTGCTTCCAACGTCTATCCGTATCATGACTGACGCGCAACGACCTTAAGTTTTAGAACCACACTGATCTTACGCATGGTATGGCGTATATTATCCCCTCTGCCTTTATGCGTTGCGTGGGACGCGTATGACAACGTTGCGCATGAAAGTGTGTTTCTACTAATACAAACTCATTAGTCTAGATCTCATAATGCATTGTGTACGTTGCGTACGTGGGCTCAGTGTTTTCTACCTGAATTTTAAAAATACTTTACGATCATACAAGTTTATGAATAAAAGCCATAAAGGTGTTTTTTATTAAATTCAATTTTATATATCCTACCAGTCCTCTTCTATGTAGACTTCTTATTATATGTAGTTATATTATGCAAGAACCATGTAACTATAGTTAACTTTGATAAAACATTAAAAAGAAGAAGATTTTTTAAATAAATCGTTCTTAAACTATACTGATATTTTATTACGAGCAATTAATTTGAGAAAACCACGTCTGAACTGTGATGCTTTAATAATAATCAGTTAGACACCACAGTGTTCATTACAATTACCAAACATGATGTAAAAAAACAAACGCAGTATCTATTATTTAGTCAACAATTATAAAATATACAAGGAATTATATAAATATAACGTAGGACGTAAAATCTGTTCTAAAACTCCTCGCAGCCAAACTACAGAGTTGGCCATTCATTTATTTATTACATATTTCCTGCTTGATAAATAAATTGTCAATCTCGAATCCAATGAATATTTCCTCGAGTCGATTACATTGTGTATTATGTTTAAAATATTTGTGTCTGAATATCAGTTCCACGATACAAATAATATTCACAACATGCCCATTGTAAAAATAGTATGAACTGATTCTTTTGTAAGATAGTTTTGCCCTTTTTTGGGGTAATTTTGTTTTCATTACTTATTGAAATTGTTTAAATTTCCCAGCCATTGTAGGATATCTATTATTCGGAATTATACATGCTTCTCATTATTTATTGGATCTGCCGTGACTAATACGTAGAAGATAAAAGAATGTGCTTTTCAAATTTCTTCCACATGTTAAGATAAAATTTAAATATTTTATAGTCACGAATGAACACTGTTAATGTTATCTTTTTCGAACACATAGCAAATTCCAAGAAATATATTTACAAATAATACAAAAAGGTAATTGAAACCGGTCACTGCTTGTCTGATAACAACTTTTTCATCCTAATTATTTAACAAAAGAATGAGAATTTCGTTTCACAGAACTGCACCTTAAAAAAGCCAATAATAATCTTCTCTTGGGTTCAAAAATCTTCTCATTTGTATTATTTTCCTGTAAAATTATAAATCAACTAATGAAGAAAAAATATTCTTATCCCGACTTTATCAGACTCTTGTTCTAGTTATTTTTTTACAATAACAAGTTTTTAAGACACATTTGTTTATTACTATATATGTACACTGTTTGTTTTGAGAAGGCTCTTACTAAGGAATAACTTATTTTAATTAAAAATTAAAACATTTTAAGTGACTCGTTCATACTTAAAACACAATGATCATTTGCGTCTACAAGTGACTTAACGGTGCTGGCATAAAGGCTGCTATTAAATTTTTCATGCTCTGTGTAACTTTTATTTTAATTTCTATTCTATCACTTGCTCTTAATATATTATCTGTGAACATTGTTTCTTACTTTATTGTTGCTATGTTTTCTAACCAATTTCTCGTTTCGTTAAGTAAATTATTGGTCTTACAACACACTATTTATGTTACAAATGTCTAAAACAAAAAATATTTTTAAGAAATCCATCAAGGCTTTTTACCCACAGGAAGAATGCTTAATTTACGTTTTATATTTTATGTATGAAGGCATATATATATTACTTTCTGATAGATATTATAAATTATTTTGTTTCATGTTTAGGTATTCGTATATTATATTTATTACTAGGTATGTACAATACCGCGAGCACCGTATTCCACCTCAATATTCTCCTAACTTAAGTATCTGGAAGAGATTGCAATTTGACATTAAGACGGTGTGTGTAGCTGTTATATATATATAAATATTATTTTTCTTAAATTATTTTACAATTGAGCGCTGCTCAACAAAGTCTAAATTAAATAAATAACGTAGCAGCTACAAAACTATCTGGTTCCTATTATGAATATTTTTGACAATGAATAGCAAGCAAAAGGTTATATTTATTCTTTATAAGTGCCCTGTTTGCAAAAATTAAAACAAAAATAAGTTAATTTTAAGGTGTTCTTTTTAATTTCTAGGAAGCTCGGTATATAATTGTCAAATTGTAATATAATGTCAGTCCAAATTGAATCATTTGCGATTATAGAACTTTTCAAGAAAATGTTTTGTTTATTGGTCAACTTTAAGAAGTGGGAATTATAATGGCAATAAATTATGGAATAAGAGATATCCAACTAAAATTTTTCGAATACGATCTGCGTGTTTCGCTACAGAATACTTAATTACTCATTAAAATCTTTTAAATAATAGATGTATGATCCAATAATCCTGATATAATAAATAAAAGCTCCAAAAGACTTTAATTCAAGCCACTGGGGTCATAACATTGGTCCGTCTACCAATTGTTTGTGGACAAAGAGAATAATTCGATTCAGTTTGCCCTGTTAATTTATGTTGCGTTATAGTCAATGGTTATGGCCAAAACTCGTAAGACAACAGGCGACGCTCAAGTACTCCTGCCTTAACATAATAGCAGCATAAAAAAGCGTGACTAGCGCATCGGGAATCTTATGTTATCATCATCATCATCATCATCATCATCATCATCAGTCTATCGAAGCCCACTGCTGAGCAAGAACTCTTCTCACATGGAGAAGAGCATTAACCACGCTTCCTCAAGACGGGTTGGCGATTTCAATCTTATAATTTGAAAGTATAAGACCAGGTTTCGTTACGATGTTTTCCTTCACCGTCCGTCCTTTTGTTATGACATATGAGTTTAATGGCGTTCAGTCTAGATTCCTTTCTATAAAAAAATCCTGATTTGGGTGGACTAATTTTGTCAGAAGTTTTTGAAATAGGAACCATTATGTTTCAGTAACTTTATGAAAACTATGATTTCCTCAATAATATTTTTTATTATACTATTAACCGTATTACCTAAATATATTGATTTTCATAACACCAATTAGTATCACAATACGTAATGAAAACTACAAATAAAGTAATCAGTGTACTCATAGATTACTGACGATAATTAATAATATCAATCATATGTTTATAATTATATAAATTAAAATAAAAGGTGATATAATACTATTAGACGAATATTGGATAGTCTTGAAAACAGCGGTCACAGTGGAAGTAGAATTATCTACCTTTGAAACTTACCTTTTTTTTGTCTCATTAACATGTCTTAAACAAAAAAATAATAGATTAATGGAACATCGACGACAGAGAAGTAGTAGTAGTTTTATATACTTGTATAGTAGTATTAGTTCTTTATATGTGTATTACTGCACTATATTTATGTATATATGTACATATTCAAAAACATATTACTTCGAAGTAATGAACAATTAGCTGATAATATAACTGTTATGAAGTTAGCTTATGCGAGATTTGCTGATCTGTCACCTTTTGTTTCACCTACTCTTAACTATATATACATGAACAAAAAAATAACGAAATGTCATAGAAGGTTAAATTTTAAAATATTCTTAACATTACCAAACTAACATTTATAACAACAACGTATAATTGTGTGTATAAATATTACCACTTGTACAATGGGCATATCGTCAGATAATCATTCGGATATTGCATTTGTTCCCAACTTTGTTGTATAGTCTGGTCATGTTGATTTATGTTAATATCAATAATACGTAGTTTTAAAAAAAGAGACATCAGTATTCACTAGTGTCAGTACGTTCTATGATAGTTCCAAATAAAACTTCAACTCTTGTCAATATCATTATATATCTTGAAGATTTGGTATTGATCTTCAACGGTCCGCAGTGAACTGGAGTGTAATTTGTCTGAGCGTATTATTTATACTAAAATTCGAAAAAAGTTATATTCTCCTTTTAAATAGTTTTTGATTTTGTTTAACTTAAAAAAATAATTATGACTAACAACAAGCTTTTATCAAAAACTAGGTACCAGCCCCGGCTAAAAAATATAAAATAGCCTATTTAATTTTGAGTATTATTAAACTTATATTATGATAACTTCCAAATTGTACGCCTGATTTATTTATTTTGATAAGACTTAATACCATTTTTATGTAAATAGTTTTGCAATAGACGCTTTAGGAATGCCAATTTTTAGAAGTTGTTAAATGGATATAGCATGTTATCCTTAAGGTATTAACATATGCCACCGCGGACTTTTCTGTAGACCTATATAAGATACATAATTCAACCATGCATTATTTTGGTATATTTCAAAGACTTTAGGCAGCGTTTTCGTTATAACTTCTCAAACGGCTCATGTTCTCCCGACATCTTAAACAAATATCTTTAATGTACACACAAGTAAATACAAAAACTTAACAAATTATATACTAAATCCTTTCTCGAGAATCACGCTCACGAGTGCTGATATCTATTTGATAATCGGTGCAGTAGTTTTTCCGTTTATCGCGAACAGACGGACAGACAGACGCGGCGAGGGACTTTGTTTTATAATATGTACGTAATGATGCAATAATGGATTATACTTGATGGATTTGGTGTTACATGAGAATAATTTGATTAGGACCAAAGATATTTGTGTTCACGCTATAAAAAGGAGCTTAAAGGAAAGGGCGATTAAAATATTGTAATATTTTAAATATAATTAATTATATACATATTTCATTTTAGCAAAAAAAGAATACTGTAAAATTATCGTGGAAAATGCTAATTTTAAATGTCCAGAATAATTGCTTTAGTATTTTAAATGTCTAAAATACGAAACAAAATGCTTTAAATAATAAAAAAGAATCCAACAAAGTTTGAAATGTTAGTAATCGTTTTACAAAAACCTATAGTTCCGTATTTTGTCGTAATGAACGTTGAGGAGGTTCAGAGAATTTATAATGTGAATCATAAATTTCATTCCAGAAGCGACATCTCTCTTCCAGCAATGCTCCTTTTATTTCAGGATCCTTCTTGAGAGCCATGTGAGGAGATCCATTTAGACCTGCAGCAGGCCACATCGGAGTCCCTGAAGCCGCAGGCTTTCTGCGAATATGACCGAAATCACAACATTAGACATTTGGCTCAGTTAAAAGTTACATTTAGGGTTACGTTCTCCACAGCTACCACTTCACAACTTTTAAACAAGCAACCATACAAATGAAAAAAATAATAACATAGACCTCTCCGAAAAACGCATTTTAAGGTCTTAAGCTATATACATTTGAATAAATAATTCAATATCATAAAAAATTCTACTCAGTGATACATAGTTCATTATAAGGGAATATAAATTATCTTTAAATTAAATATTTGAAAAAAATACTTTGTTAATTAAAAACGTACCCATTCTTAATAAAATTTCCCCAAAGCTCTCTCATAAGACTCTTCATGCTAACAAAATCATCTGTATACGAATATCTTTTTGATAATGTCGTACCAAACCCGTCGAGTACGGCGTCACTTTGAGCACAATGAGGTACTCCACGTACATTAGTATAAGGTACAACTGGAGTGTATTCGTCAGTGTAAGAATATTCATACAAGTATATTTCACTGTGTCCTGCTTTTACCAAATGATTTACAACTCTTATTGTGGGGCATGTGAAATACCCATCCGACCTGTAATCTATATATTGTAGAATGGCATTATTGTCTACTTCACTATCACCAAAATAAAACTTTCTTATTTTATCAGCTGTTAAGACTTTCTCTTCTTCGCTTTTAAATTTTAAATTAGCTGGTAAAAAGTTGGCAAAATTTTCGTTCATTTCGTTTTTCCACAATTCGAAAGATTCTATCAGCATCAACCCCTCCATATTAGCAAATCCATAGAGCATAGGCAGTTTCGGAAAATCACTTCGATTTAAAATATTTACAGGGTCATCTGTAAGAAACATCTCTTGTCCACTATCTCTCTCGATACAAGGAGCAAAGAGAAATGTAAAGTCCTTTCTGTATGCAAGGTTTCCTGATTGTAAAACTTCATATGACACTTTCTTGAAACTTTTCTCCATTTCTAATATATCGTCAACATTTTCTATGTCTATGAGCTTGGCATATTCTTTTGCATTCTGTATAGGATCAACTTGCATACTGAAAGGAGAAGTACTTGCACCACTCTCGGGAATTACCTTATGAAACAGTCCTTCAGCCATTTTCGACAACATTAAAAGATCTACTGATGAGGACCCTGCACTGTATCCAGCTATTGTGACGTCATTAGGGTTACCTCCAAAGCCCGCAATATTTTTTTTTACCCATCGCAGCAGTGCAACTTGATCTTTCATACCAGCATTACCAGGTACGTCTTTAGTACCTAAGCATAGGAACCCGTGTGCTCCTAATCTATAATTAAATGTTACTGCTAGAATGTTTTGGCTGCTTACTAATTCCTTTGGTGTAAGTAGAGTTCCAAATCCTGATAAAAATGCACCGCCGTGTACGTAAACAACAACCGGAAGGTTTTTTTTCTTGGTCTTAGGTACGTATACATTAGCAACCAGACAATCCTCTTTCATAATCATCGAGTCGGGTATAAATCCCTTTACGTTTATTTGAGGACATATGGTTTGGTCATCTACTGCTTCAAATATTGACATCCAAGCTGGTGGAGGTAGGGGGCCCTGAAATTACAATAATAATGTATAACGATGTAAAATATATTATATATGAATGTAAGTGTAATAGATACACATAAATACGTACACATATTAGAATAAAATACAGTATAACAATGACTAACTAGGAGATCAAAAACTCCTGAATAATTTATCAAATGATCACATTCACATCATATTCGGATGTGATCGGTCACATTTATAGCACCTTATTTGTAAGGTTATAAAAAAATCTCCATAAATAAATTTTTTTGCTTCTCATATTTTCGGTATATTTTCGACTCTAATATGATTTTTCTTCTCAGACTCACCATTGCCTATTATTAACAGCACTTGGAGAGACGGTGTGCTACAAGTATGGGAGTGCGTGAAAAATTGTATTGATTATTTTTGTAATTTTTAACATTAAAGTAAAATAACAAGTGTGGAAATTTAAATTCAAATTAATAATTAAAAATACTTCACCTCTGCCTAACACGGCTATAATCTTCCGTTATTCGTTAATAAAAAAAATTAATTCCATATTTAATGATTCACTTGTGTTCAAAAACAATTTTTTTTCAATTTTTAAACTGTACAGCGACCGAAATAAGAAGGGTATTTACAATCAACGGTCCAATTTAAATGATTTCTTAAAAAAACTGATTACTATAACGTGTCAGGTTGCTCAACTGCAAGTAATGCTAAGATGTGCCCGTGATCTCGTCTGCCCGTGATCACGGTTGCTGAAAACTAACCGAAACGGCGGGAGTATGTAGTTTTTTACAAAAATTATTCACGCGTAGTTTATCTGAAACATATTAGTTTCATTTAAATAGCTAGTAGGTTGCATACACACAAATAAGTTGTTTTGTTTTCTTAGTTTGTTGCTATCAAATAATAATAATAAGAATATTTGCATCTCCACTGGATATTACCTTTTAAATAACTTTTATAAAACGGTGATGAACAGATCGTAATCGTTTTAAGGTACTTTCGTGGCTCAGAGGTAGCTGAGAGACTCATAAAATATATAGATGTTCGTTCTAATCGGACTGCTTTAACTTTATGTTCGAATATTATCAATGCTTAACTTTAACTAATATTTTCGGATTACCTCGCGTATTTTATTATGTTTAAAAACTACATACTCACGACGTTTCGGTTACTTTGTAGCAATCGTGATCATGGCAGACATCTCGTCTGCCCGTTAAAAATTATAAATTACGCGTAGTAATCCGAAAATATTAGTTTCCTTTAAATGAACACTTGCATTATTATCAATGTTTTAGAGGAGGAAAGTATGATGAAAATTATTTATTTTTTTTTTTCAAACATATTCTGCTTACCTTACCCCAAATCTCTTTGCACGCCACTGCTCATTAATCCTATATTTTGTAACTTGTTATTTAAAACTGCAAATTACATAATTTATCTGTCAAACAATATCACTTATGATGGCCGTATTTAATTACGAACGGTACGTAATAATTTCATAAAAAAAAGCCGTCACAGTAATTTTCTGCACCTTATTTATTTGGAGGACCACAATTTTGGGTTAGTACCAACTAATAATAAATACTGCGTATATAAAGTACCCTCCGTTGTTAACAGTTTAACTTCTATAATATGATAAACATAATAAATGTTAAAATTGTAAAGGAGCTTCCTTTTTGAAGGAAAATAAAAAACATCTCCAACAAACTGGAATTTACCTAATGTTTGCCGCCATGAATTATCTTTTTTAATGTTGTAAATGAAAAGGAAGTTTAGAGGTATCTTTAAAAAAGAGATAAAATACTTAGACGCCTCTCCAGTTATTGACGGAAAAACTATTTCTCAATTTTAATCGCAAGGCCATACAATAAAATGTGTAATGTGAATTAATAATGAGTCAACAGAGTGAGCAAAACTTTATCTGCGTATCCGATTCTTTACATAATATGTTCATATTATATGAAAATAAAATACAAATTATTCCTCGATCAAGTTACCACTAAAGAGAAGGCTAGTAAAAACTAATCCTATACAAATGATGTAGCAGAAAATAATGGACCAGTCATTACGTTCTGTTAGGTTTTATAATATTATTATAATAGTTTTTCATCTTAAACACTTATGTTAGCTACGCTTTGTCAATGATAAATGATAGCAAAAACTTGTCCATTGACGTCATAAAAATAAATATACATAAATTATTTAAGTTTTATGAACAGTGTTTAAAAGTTATTTTGAAATTACTACATGCAGTCTGCACACTATATTTAGATTATAATAGCCACCCGAGCCGACCTCAACTGTAATCTATACAATTATATGTAAAAAAAAAATAACGCCTGCGGTTTGTTATCCGTTGTTTGGAGTATTTCTTGGAATAAAGATTATGATTGAATTAAAAAAAGATTTTCGTAAACCTATATAGTTTTTTCCCTCTAACTGTCCTTTTCGACCAACCTAAGGATATTATGTTATTAGATCTAAGTAGCATTTAAACATTGTAATGATAGAGGTCTTAGCTTATTTTACAGTGATACCCGGTAAATTATTTTGTCTGGTTCCTAATGAAACTCATACTGAGAACTAAAAAGTAGTTAGATCATCAAGTAAACACAACTCATTGGTCCATTACCTTAAATCTTCCTGTACCGGTGGGAGCTGTAGCGTAGGGTATTCCATTGAATACGAATATATCGTTTTTTGGATCCTTGTATCCTCGAACCAGTCCAGAGTTTATTTGAACCAAGAGTGATTCACGATCCTTAACATCTTCAGACAAGGCTGAGGCAAGCAAGACTGATAACAACACAATACACGACCGCATTCTGTAAGTAATAACATTACACTGCTCACTAGTCGTGCAATATCAAAACTGGCCTACTATTGAAACACATAATCAGACACTTAAAAAAAACAAATCAAGTCTTCAATGATAGCAGTAAGATTACACTATTGATAAAAATTACTTACGTTAATAATGTCTCTGTAAATTTATTTGTTTAGGATCTGTCGTATTATTTTAATGCAATACATTGCTTATACATTATGTCAACACTTTCTTAAAATAATATCTACATAATTATCCTCATAGGTAACAAATACGAATCGGTTTTCATGATTACATAATACTCACGCTAAAATATTTACGAATATATTATATAATAACTATAGCATTTTGTTTGAGGTATGTTGAAAGATATTTCAAACAAAATGTTATATCAACCACAGGTTAAAACTGAATATAGATCTTACAAATTATAATGAACTAGCTTTTGCTCGCGACTTCGTCCGAGTCTGACAGTTGTTCTCTGCCACTACGCCACTGAATCCAAACTGCACTTCATGGTTCCACCCGTGTGGTTTTGGGATTGGGATTGGGATCGGGATCGAGATTTAGAATCGGTATGAGATTATGATACACATTTAACGTAGTTCCTTTATTCAGGCGATTTAACAATTTTTGAACACAAAAGCGGTACAATGACTTAACTATACTATTAGGGAAACGCTCTCGTGGACATTTTTCTAGGTTTGGATGGGACCTACAAACCCGTAATACATCATTTTGTTGCATTGTCACCAGTTTATGCGGCACACTCATAAATAGGTTTTTGATTTTCACCTCTGGTCACAAAGTAGTAATTTTAGTACAGCTGTAGCCTTCCTTGATAAATGGACAATCTAACACTGTACCAATTTTTCAAATCGGATAAGTAGATCCTTTTAGAATGGGATAAGTGTTCACTAGTGTCAGTACGTTCCATGGTAATGCAAAGTAAAACTTCAACATTTCTAAATATATATCTTGAAGATTTGGTATTGATCTTCAACGGTCCGCAATGAACTGGAGTGTAATTCGTCTAAGCGTAGTATTTATACAAAAATTAAAAAAAGTTCTATTCTCCTTTTAAATAGTTTTTGATTTTGTTTAACTTATAAAAATAATTATGACTAACAACGAGCTTTTATAAAAAATGCAATAATTGATTACAGCCACAAATTATTTTTTATTGTTGGACCCGTCACTAGTACTGATACAGCAATATATACTTGGTTTTTCTTTAACATTTTACTTTGATTTCCCGGTAACTCTTTTATATTTTGAAGACGACTCCGCTTATAAAATTTTCTTCTCATTTTTACTGTAACATCATTTTTAATATAACTAAATTTTTTATCGATACAAATACATATCATCTCATTCAATCTACTCCTTCATACAGTTACCGGATCGCCAACCAAAATTCGTATTTTTCCGATTGAAATTTTTGGTACTTCTCTAACTAGACATCAGCATATTATGTCAATGGATGATAGTTTGATAAAGAAAGAAAGTGAAGGAAATGTAGAAGAAATTGAATTGGTAGAGAAAATCCATGAAAATATTTGATGGATTTTGTGTTATATTAGAATAATTTGATTAAAACGAAAGATAACTGTGTGCACGCTATAAAAAAGGAGCTTAAAGGAAAGGGCGATTAAAATATTGTAATATTTTAAATTTAATTATGCACATATTTCATTTAAGCAAAAAGAGAATACTGTAAAAATAATCGTGGAAAATGCTAATTTTAAATGTCCAGAACAATTGCTTTAGTATTTTAAATGTTTAAAATACTAAATAAAATGCTTTAAATAAAAAAGAAACCAAAAAAGTTTGAAATGGTAGTAATCGTTTAACAAAAACCTATAGTTCCGTATTTCGTCGAATTGAACGTGAAGGAGGTTCAGAGAATTTATAATATGAATCATAAATTTCATTCCAGAAGAGACATCTCTCTTCCAGCAATGCTCCTTTTATTTCAGGATCCTTCTTGAGAGCCATGTGAGGAGATCCATTTAGACCTGCAGCAGGCCACATCGGAGTCCCTGAAGCTGCAGGCTTTCTGCGAATATGACCGAAATCACAACATTAGACATTTGGCTCATTGAAAAGTTACATTTAGGGTTGCGTTCTTCACAGCTACCACTTCACAACTTTTAAACTAGCAACCGTACAAATGAAAAAAATTATAACATAGACCTCTCCGAAAAACGCATTTTAAGGTCTAAAGCATTATACATTTGAATAAATAATTCAATATCATAAAAAATTCTACTCAGTGATACATAGTTCATTATAACGGTATATAAATTATCTTTACATTAAATATTTGAAAAAATACTTTGTTAATTAATAACGTACCCATTCTTAATAAAATTTCCCCAAAGCTCTCTCATAAGACTCTTCATGCTAACAAAATCATCTGTATACGAATATCTTTTTGATAATGTCGTACCAAACCCGTCAAGTACGGCGTCACTTTGAGCACAATGAGGCGCTCCACGTACATTAGTATAGGGTATAACTGGAGTGTATTCGTCAGTGTAAGAATATTCATACAAGTATATTTCGCTGTGTCCTGCTTTTACTAAGTGATTTACAACTCTTATTGTGGGGCATGTAAAATACCCATCCGACCTGTAATCTATATATTGTAGAATGGCATTATTGTCTACTTCACTATCACCAAAATAAAACTTTCTTATTTTATTAGCTGTTAAGACTTTTTCTTCTTCGCTTTTAAATTTTAAATTGGCTGGTAAAAAGTTGGCAAAATTTTCGTTCATTTCGTTTTTCCACAATTCGAAAGATTCTATCAGCATCAACCCCTCCATATTAGCAAATCCATAGAGCATAGGTAGTTTCGGAAAATCACTTCGATTTAAAATATTTACAGGGTCATCCGTAAGAAACATCTCTTGTCCACTATCTCTCTCGATACAAGGAGCAAAGAGAAATGTAAAGTCTTTTCTGTATGCAAGGTTTCCTGATTGTAAAACTTCATATGACACTTTCTTGAAACTTTTTTCCATTTCTAATATGTCGTCAACATTTTCTATGTCTATGAGCTTGGCATATTCTTTTGCATTCTGTATAGGATCAACTTGCATACTGAAAGGAGAAGTACTTGCACCACTCTCGGGAATTACCTTATGAAACAGACCTTCAGCCATTTTCGACAACATTAAAAGATCTACTGATGAGGACCCTGCACTGTATCCAGCTATTGTGACGTCATTTGGGTTACCTCCAAAGCCCGCAATATTTTTTCTTACCCATCGCAGCAGTGCAACTTGATCTTTCATACCAGCATTACCAGGTACGTCTTTAGTACCTAAGCATAGGAACCCGTGTGCTCCTAATCTATAATTAAATGTTACTGCTAGAACGGTTTGGCTGCTCACTAATTCCTTTGGTGTAAGTAGAGTTCCAAATCCTGATAAAAATGCACCACCGTGTACGTAAACAACAACCGGAAGGTTTTTTTTCTTGGTCTTAGGTACGTATACATTAGCAACCAGACAATCCTCTTTCATAATCATCGAGTCGGGTATAAATCCCTTTACGTTTATTTGAGGACATATGGTTCGGTCATCTACTGCTTCAAATATTGACATCCAAGCTGGTGGAGGTAGGGGGCCCTGAAATTATAATAATAATGTATAACGATGTAGAATATATTATCTATGAATGTAAGTGTAATATATACACATAAATACGTACACATATTAGAATGAAATACACTATAACAATGATTAACTAGGAGATCAAAAACTCCTGAATAATTTATCAATTTAAATCACCTTATTTGTAAGGTTATAAAAAAATCTCCATTAATCAATTTTTTTACTTCTCCTATTTTCGGTATATTTTCGACTCTCATATGATTTTTCTTCTCAGACTCACCATTGCCTATAATTAAGAGCACTTGGAGAGACGGTGTGCCACAAGTATGGGAGTGGTTGAAAAATTGTATAGATTGTTTTTGTAATTTTTAATATTAAAGTAAAATAACAAGTGTGGAAATTTAAATTCAAATTAATAAGATCGTATTTAAGTTAATTAAAAATACTTCACCTCTGCCTAACACGGTTATAATCTTCCGTTATTCGTTAATAAAACAACTAATTCCATATTTAATGATTCACTTGTGTTCAAAAACAATTTTTTTTCAATTTTTAAACTTTTTAATTTCTTAAAAAAACTGATTACTATAACGTTTCAGGTTGCTCAACTGCAAGTAATGCTAAGATGTGCCCGTGATCTCGTCTGCCCGTGATCACGGTTGCTGAAAACTAACCGAAACGTCGGGAGTATGTAGTTTTTTACAAAAATTATTCACGCGTAGTTTATCCGAAACATATTAGTTTCATTTAAATAGCTAGTAGGTTGCATACACACAAATAAGTTGTTTTGTTTTCTTAGTTTGTTGCTATCAAATAATAATAATAAGAATATTTGCATTTCCACTGGATATTACCTTTTAAATAACTTTTATAAAACGGTGATGAACAGATCGTAATCGTTTTAAGGTACTTTCGTGGCTCAGAGGTAGCTGGGAGACTCATAAAATATATAGATGTTCGTTCTAATCGGACTGCTGTAACTTTATGCGCGAATATTATCAATGCTTAACTTAAACTAATATTTTCGGATTACCTCGAGTATTTTATTATGTTTAAAAACTACTTACTCACGACGTTTCGGTTACTTTGTAGCAATCGTGATCATGGCAGACATCTCGTCTGCCCGTTAAAAATTATAAATAACGCGTAGTAATCCGAAAATATTAGTTTCCTTTAAATGAACACTTGCATTATTATCAATGTTTTAGAGGAGGAAAGTATGATGAAAATTAGTTTTTTTTTTTTTTCAAACATATTCTGCTTACCTTACCCCAAATCTCTTTGCACGCCACTGCTCATTAATCCTATATTTTCTAACTTGTTATTTAAAACTGCAAATTACATAATTTATCTGTAAAACAATATCACTTATGGATGGCCGTATTTACTTACGACCGGTACGTAATAATTTCATAAAGAAAAGGTTTAAAAGTAATTTTCTGCACCTTATTTATTTGGAGGATCACAGTTTTGGGTCAGTACCAACTAATAATAAATACTGCGTATATAAAGTACCCTCCGTTGTTAAAAGTTTAACTTCTATAATATAATAACCATAATAAATGTTAAAATTGTAAAGGAGCTTCCTTTTTGAAGGAAAATAAAAAACATCTCCAACAAACTGAAATTTACGTAATCTTTGCCGCCATGAATTAGCTTTTCTTAATGTTGTAAATGAACAGGAAGTTTAGAGGTATCTTTAAAAAACTGTTAAAATACTTAATTGTAGACGCCTCTCCAGTTATTGACGGAAAAACTAATTCTCAATTTTAATCGCAAGGCTATACAATAAAATGTGTAATGAGAATAAATAATTAGTCAACAGAATGAGATCAATTAGTCAACAAAGTGAGCAACGCTTTATCTGCCTATCCGATTCTTTACATAATATGTACATATTATATGGATATAAAATACAAATTATTCCTCGATCAAGTTACAAGCAAAAACTAATCCTATACAAATGATGCAGCAAAAAATAATGGACTAGTCATTACGTTCTGTTAGGTTTTATAATATTATTATTATAGTTTTTCATCTTAAACACTGATGTTAGCTACGCTTTGTCAATGATATATGATAGCAAAAACTTGTCCATTGACGTCATAAAAATAAATATAAATTAAATATTTAAGTTTTATGAACAGTGTTTAAAAGATATTTTGAAATTATTACATGCAGTCTGCAACACTATATTTAGATTATAATAGCCACCGGAGCCGGTCTCGACTGTAATCTATATAATTAAATGTAAAAAAAAATAACGCCTGCGGTTTGTTATCCGTTGTTTGGAGTATTTCTTGGAATAAAGATTATGATTGAATTAAAAAAGATTTTCGTAAACCTATATAGTTTTTTCCCTCTAACTGTCCTTTTCGACCAACCTAAGGATATTATGTTATTAGATCTAAGTAGCATTTAAACATTGTTATGATAGAGGTCTTAGCTTATTTTACAGTGATACCCGGTAAATTATTTTGTCTGGTTCCTAATGAAACTCATACTGAGAACTAAAAAGTAGTAAGATCATCAAGTAAACACAACTCATTGGTCCATTACCTTAAATCTTTCTGTACCGGTGGGAGCTGTAGCGTAGGGTATTCCATTGAAAACGAATATATCATTTTTTGGATCCTTGTATCCTCGAACCAGCCCAGAGTTTATTTGAACCAAGAGTGATTCACGATCCTTAACATCTTCAGACAACACTGAGGCAAGCAAGACTGATAACAACACAATACACGACCGCATTCTGTAAGTAATAACATTACACTGCTCACTAGTCGTGCAATATCAAAACTGGCCTACTATTTAAACACATAATCAGACACTTAAAAAAAACATCAAATCTTCAATGATAGCAGTAAGATTACACTATTGATAAAAATGGCTTACGTTATTAATGTCTCTGTAATTTTATTTGTTTAGGATCTGTCGTATTATTTTAATGCAATACATATATGGTTCCACCCGTGTGGTTTTGGGATTGGGATCGGGATCGGGATTTAGAATCGGTATGAGATTATGATACACATTTATTCAGGCGATTTAACAATTTTTGAACACAAAAGCGGGTACACTGACTAAACTATACTATTAGGGAAACGCTGTCGTGGACATTTTGCTAGGTCTGGATGGGACCTACAAACCCGTAATACATCATTTTGTTGCAATGTCACCAGTTCATGCGGCACACTCATAAATAGGTTTTTGATTTTCACCTCTGGTCACAAAGTAGTAATTTTAGTACAGCTATAGCCTTCCTTGATAAATGGACAATCTAACACTGTACGAATTTTTCAAATCGGATGAGTAGATCCTTTTAGAATGGGATAAGTATTCACTAGTGTCAGTATGTTCCATGGTAATTCAAAGTAAAACTTCAACTCTTCTAAATATATATCTTGAAGATTTGGTATTGATCTTCAACGGTCCGCAATGAACTGGAGTGTAATTCGTCTAAGCGTAGTATTTATACAAAAATTAAAAAAAGTTCTATTCTCCTTTTAAATAGTTTTTGATTTTGTTTAACTTATAAAAATAATTATGACTAACAACGAGCTTTTATAAAAAATGCAATAATTGATTACAGCCACAAGTTATATTTTATTGTTGGACCCGTCACTAGTGCTGATACAGCAAAACATACTTGGTTTTTCTTTAACATTTTACTTTGATTTCTCGGTAACTCTTTTATATTTTGAAGACGACTCCGCTTATAAAATTTTCTTCTCATTTTTACTGTAACATCATTTTTAATATAACTAAATTTTTTATCGATACAAATACATATCATCTCATTCAATCTACTCCTTCATACAGTTACCGGATCGCCAACCAAAATTCGTATTTTTCCGATTGAAATTTTTGGTACTTCTCTAACTAGACATCAGCATATTATGTCAATGGATGATAGTTTGATAAAGAAAGAAAGTGAAGGAAATGTAGAAGAAATTGAATTGGTAGAGAAAATCCATGAAAATATTTGATGGATTTTGTGTTATATTAGAATAATTTGATTAGGACGAAAGATAACTGTGTGCACGCTATAAAAAGGAGCTTAAAGGAAAGGGCGATTAAAATATTGTAATATTTTAAATTTAATTATGCACATATTTCATTTTAGCAAAAAGAGAATACTGTAAAATTATCGTGGAAAATGCTAATTTTAAATGTCCAGAACAATTGCTTTAGTATTTTAAATGTTTAAAATACTAAACAAAATGCTTTAAATAAAAAAGAAACCAAAAAAGTTTGAAATAGTAGTAATCGTTTAACAAAAACCTATAGTTCCGTATTTCGTCGAATTGAACGTGAAGGAGGTTCAGAGAATTTATAATATGAATCATAAATTTCATTCCAGAAGCGACATCTCTCTTCCAGCAATGCTCCTTTTATTTCAGGATCCTTCTTGAGAGCCATGTGAGGAGATCCATTTAGACCTGCAGCAGGCCACGTCGGAGTCCCTGCAGCCGCAGGCTTTCTGCGAATATGACCGAAATCACAACATTAGACATTTGGTTCATTGAAAACTTACATTTAGGGTTGCGTTCTCCAAAGATTTGTTTTAATGTGTAGGGGGATTTGCTCTCTATAGTAATATAAACTAACCACCATACAAATCGAAAAGAATTAAATTGGCCCCTCCAAAATAATGCGTAGTTTTAATAGTTAAGGTATAGAACAATTTACATTTTACAAAAATACTACTTGATGATACATAGATTTATATTTATATGTTAATAAATACTTTGTTAATTAAAAACGTACCCATTCTTAATAAAATTTCCCCAAAGCTCCCTCATAACACTTTTCATGTTAACAAAATCATCTGTAAAAGAATATTGTTTTGTTAAGGACGGATCGAACCCGTCAAGTACGGCGTTACTTTGAGCACAATGAGGCGCTCCACGTACATTAGTATAGGGTATAACTGGAGTGTATTCGTCAGTGTAAGAATATTCATACAAGTATATTTCACTGTGTCCTGCTTTTACTAAGTGATTTACAACTCTTATTGTGGGGCATGTAAAATACCCATCAGACATATAATCAACAAATTTTAAAATAGCAATATTATCTATTTCGCTATCACCAAAATAAAACTTTCTTATTTTATTAGCTATTAAGACTTTCTCTTCTTCGCTTTTAAATTTTAAATTAGCTGGTAAAAAGTTGGCAAAATTTTCGTTCATTTCTTTTTTCCACAAATCAAAATTTTCCATCAGCAACAATCCCTCCATTTGAGCAAATCCATAGAGCATGGGCAATTTCGGAAAATTACTTCGTTTTAAAATATTTACAGGGTCATCCGTAAGAAACATCTCCTGTCCACTATCTCTCTCTACACAAGGAGCAAGGAGAAATGTAAAGTCTTTTCTATATAAAAGGTCTCCTGATTGTAAAACTTCATATGACACTTTCTTGAAACTTTTCTCCATTTCTAATATATCGTCAACATTTTCTATGTCTATGAGCTTGGCATATTCTTTTGCATTCTGTATAGGATCAACTTGCATACTGAAAGGAGAAGTACTTGCACCACTCTCCGGAATAACCTTATGAAACAGACCTTTAGCCATTTTCGACAACATTAAAAGATCTACTGATGAAGATCCTGCACTGTATCCAGCTAATGTGACGTAATTTGGGTTACCTCCAAAGCCCGCAATATTTTTTTTTACCCATCGCAGTAGTGCAACTTGATCTTTCATACCAGCATTACCGGGTACGTCTTTGGTGCCTAAGCATAGGAACCCGTGTGCTCCTAACCTATAATTAAATGTTACTGCTAGAACGTTTTGGCTGCTCACTAATTCCTTTGGTGTAAGAAGAGTTCCAAATCCTAATAAAAATGCACCGCCGTGTACGTAAACAACAACCGGAAGGTTTTTTTTCTTGGTCTTAGGTACGTATACATTAGCAACCAAACAATCTTCTTTCATAATCTTCGAGTCCGGACTAAATCCTGTCATATTTAATTGAGGACATATGGTTCGGTCATCTACTGCTTCAAATATTGACAACCAAGCTGGTGGAGGTAGGGGGCCCTGAAATTATAATAATAATGTATAACGATGTAGAATATATTATCTATGAATGCAAGTGTAATATATACACATAAATACGTACACATATTAGAATAAAATACTGTATAACAATGATTAATATATATTAAATATAAATTGTGCTTTAATTAGGTACTATTTAGGGGTAAACAAAATAATTGGAAAATCAAAATTTCATCACATTCTAATGATTTTATTTATTGTGTTATAAAAAAAATCTCCATAAATAAATTCTTTTGTATTTTCAATTTCTAGTATCCGTACGACTCTCACATGATTTTGCCTCTAAGAATTCGCATTATTTATTAATATCTGCCCTAATCAGAGATAGCGTGCTGTGTGTGTGTGTGTGGCAAGTATGGAAGTGGGTGAAATTTTGATAAGAATATTCTCGTAATATATAACACAAAATGAAAAAACAAGTGTAGGACTTTAAATTCAAATTAATAACATCATATTTAACTAACTTCAATATACTTCACGAGCGAAGAACATACTTCTTAAACCAATCGGATTGCTATAAGCAATGGCGGTGCTAAGATTTAGAGACACATATGAATATTATCGTACCTTATTTGTATAGATAATAAACAGCGAGTAGTACAGTTACGGACATGTTGGTATGGTGCTAGAAGCGGATGATCGTAAATATTTTTTTTGGTAGATGGCAATTTTAAAATTTAATAAATTTTGAAATTATAAATGTCTGTAGACGCTCGTATTAAGTGATGTGTCAGTGCTAGGAAGAATGTAACTTATGTATATATCTGTTTTTTGGATAGGATATACAGTGCTTATTTACATCTATGATGTGTAGACCGCTGATCTCAATAACAGCTTATTCCTTGTAGCCTCGAAGACAACCAAATTGTAATTAGAACAAAACACACACAATGGCAAATTATTCCAAGCCATTGCTGTGCTCATAAGTAAGAATGCATAAATGAAAGGGTTAACTACTATTTTTTTGTAAGAAAACTAAAAAATAGTAAGATCATCAAGTAAACACAAGTCATTGGTCCATTACCTTAAATCTTTCTGTACCGGTGGGAGCTGTAGCGTAGGGTATTCCATTGAAAACGAATATATCATTTTTTGGATCCTTGTATCCTCGAACCAGTCCAGAGTTTATTTGAACCAAGAGTGATTCACGATCCTTAACATCTTCAGACAAGGCTGAGGCAAGCAAGACTGATAACAACACAATACACGACCGCATTCTGTAAGTAATAACATTACACTACTCACTATTCCCTAGTCACTCAATATCAAAACTGGCCTACTATTTAAATACATAATCGGACACTAAAAAAAAAAAACCAATCAAATCTTCAATGATAGCAGTAAGATTACGCTATTGATAAAAATGGCTTACGTTATTAATGTCTCTGTAATTTTATTTGTTTAGGATCTGTCGTATTATTTTAATGCAATACATTGCTTATACATTATGTCAACACTTTCTTAAAATAATATCTACATAATTATCCTCATAGGTAACAAATACGAATCAGTTTTGATGATCACATAGTACTCACGCTAAAATATTTACGAATATATTATATAATAACTATAGCATTTTGTTTGAGGTATGTTGAAAGATATTTCAAACAAGATGTTATATCTACAACAGGTTATTACTTACTTACTTACAAACTATAATAAATATATTTAAAAAAACCTCAATTTCTCACCTCACACTAAGTTTTTGTCAAACTAAAGGTTGACAAGTACAGTTTATAACTTATCAACTATACAAATAAAATAAAGAAATAAAACAAAAAAAAAATTAACTCGATACCTAAGACTGGCGAGACTGGTTACATGAGTATAATATAAAATTGACACCAGACAACATTAAAGCCGTAATAATAATTTTAAAAATACTTTACGACCATACAAATTTATGAAAAAAAGCCATACAACAGATCTTTTTTTGAATACCGACAGTGTTCACTACAATTACCAAGCATGATATCAAAAAACAAACACAGTATTTATTATTTAGTCAAGAAATATAAAATAAACAAAAGAATTATATAAATAAAACGTAGTACGTAAGATTTTATCTAAAACTCTTCGCAGCCAAACTACAGAGTTGACCAGTTTTTGCATAGTTAAGGAGCGCGATTACAAATTTTAAAATGAGTTATTTCCTGCTTGATTAATAAATTGTCCATCTCAAATCCAATGAATATTAACTCAAGTCGATTACTTTGTGTATTATTTTTAAAATATTTGTTTCTAAGTTCTGGTAATTTGTTTACCAGATTCGTTGAAATTGTTTAAATGTTCTCAATCCCTTATGAATATTTATTATCCCGAGATTACACATGATTCGTATTATAAATTATTATTTTTAATAATTTCGTATGACTAATATAAAGAAAGTTAAAAGAATATGTGCTTTTGAAAACACCCTCACATTTTAAGATATAACCCTGGTTAACCAGCCAAATCATGCCCTAAGCGAAAATTGATTAAAAACAAGTTACTTATAAGCTAAAGAGAAGGGACTTATAAAGGTGGACTAGTTCCCGAGTTGTTCACGTCAGCTTTCTTAAATATGGCCAAACGATTAAGACAGAAGTATATTGTCAGCAATTGCAGACCATGACGGAAAAGCTAGTTGTTAAACGACCGAAGCTGATCAATCGCAGTAAGCCACTGCTGCTTCAGGACAACGCTAGACCATACGCTGCACAACATACAGTTACCAAAATCAAAAGAGCTTCAACTCGAATTTCTTAGACACCACCATACTCCTCGGAAATTTCTTAAAAAATTTCTTAAACAGATGTCCTTTTTTTCAAAATTGTGATAACTTATTGCAAGGGAAAAATTCGAATCCGATAGGGCAGTCCAAAGCTCCTTCAAGAGTGTTTTTTTAATAAAGGGATCAATGATCTACCTATGTGGTGTCAAAAGTGCATAAATAGCAATGGCAACCGAATAAATATATTATACATATTTTGAAAAAGTTGAACTTTGCTTACTCCCTTACGAAACGCCAATATCATAATATGTTAACCATTAAAATATTTTTTTAAATGATAAATAGGTATGATAAAAAAATCCTCATTTCATTAACGAATACTCTAGAAGAAATACACATAGGATTGCTCCAAGACCAGCTGATGCAAGCCACTGGTGTCACCACATTGGCTATCCGTCTACCAGTGGTTGGTGGACAAAGAGAATGGTTGAATTAAGTTTGCTCTGGAGTTTTATATAATGAAAAATTTCAAGTTTCAAGTTCTTAAACTTTCTCCACATATTAACTACATGCAATAACCGTAACAATAAGAAATATTTAGGAATGGTTCTTTGGTTTCATTTAAACTGGATTAAAAAATGAAAGCATAAAAATTTAAAACTAAATTAAAATAATTAACTATCTTAGCATACTTGTGAAATGCAAAGAAATTCTGATTTGCATTGTTTGAATTTTTAAATATCACTTGAGTAAACATATGCCTTTGTGGTCACATACCGGGTGTACCATTATAAACCGCACGATGAAGCCTATATTAATATTATAAGATTATTAATAAAAAGTACCACTTGGTGTTGCCTCATTGCTGGACTCTTATTTATAGTCTATATTTTAATATATTTTCCTTAAATTTATAAAAACTGTAATTTCTTTTATTTTTCGATATATTGTTTTTTTTTTCTTCTCCTTAATTTAGTTAAACTAAACGGCTGACCACATGCTTCATAGGATTCTGTTGCCAATAGCTTGCCATTCAAACTAAACCAACTGACACTGTGTTCGTAGGATTCATTTGTAAAATTATTGCTTATCAAAAAACGCGATGGCTAAGATCTTACGGACTTTCGGTAGTTAGATATTTCGATAGATTTAATTATATCGTTTTATACATCACGTCTATCATTTTACTACACAGTTATGAGTAATCTGATGAAATTAATAAGTGAAACACATAAAGGTTTATCTTTTATCAATCTCTCTAACAAGTGACGGTCGTATAAATTGATGATTATCAATGATTATCTACTTATCATTACTTTATTTTAAGTCATTTTATACTGTGTGTAATTGTTTATCATATTTTTACATACAAATCATGTAACAATATTATTGCTTGGCTCTTGTCACTTTTATTTCGCACCGAAGATTAAATGAGAAGATAACAAATTAATAATTTCTGAGTAACGAATTCAAATACTTTTTATATTGAGGTAAGTAAATTGATTTTAATTCAGGTTTTTTTTTTTTTATATGTCAACAAATATTTTATATTCCACAATAGATAGCGTGACTTTATCCTGCTAAGTTTATTTTAAATCGGAAGCAATGATAACCTTACACTTGTTATCGTTAATAAATTACTTCACTAACATTTCATCAATACCTTTTCTGCTGCCTACCACATGCATTTTATATAAATATGTCCCAACAGCAGCAGACCAATCGAAAGTAAAAAAAATTAAGATTTTTAAATGTAAATAAGTTTCTCAAATACTACACGTTATTATTATTTTGTGTCTACGTAATCCCGTGATCCCAGTTGCTGTTAAGGAAACGTCAGGTAAACGCTGATGGATTACCGAATAAAACAAATGAATATTTGCTACACTGCTGAATATTTCCTTGGATAATTTTGTTTCTATATATTTAGTTTTCCTTTTAGTTTTAACAAAAAAATTTAATTTTAATAATCATTAAGTTTTACAGGATTTGTCCTAAAACACAAGCCCTGTTTATTGACATGAATATAGGTACAATACTTCTGTAACTCAGTTTATTAACATAAACTATAATCCGATAATATATAAAAGAAAAAAATGTTAATTATATCCAGAGTTATAACTCATTATGCTTTTGTAGTGGTGATGCTGGAGGTCCGGGGTATTTGTAATGGGACTCATAGATCTTATTCCAAACAACACATCTTTTTGCCAACAATGAACTTCTTAGTTCTGAATCCAACTTAAGAGTCATATATGGAGACCCGTTTGATCCTACAGGAGTCCATACAGGAGTTCCGGAAGCTGTAGGTTTTCTACAAAGGAGATCACAATAAATTTATTGAGGATTAATATATATCATTAAACCATATCATTAACATTCCATAATCATAAAGAATTTTAAATAATGTTCTCACGAATTCGATGACTACTAAAAACGTTATTTTACATATAACAATAACTTACCCGTTCTTGATAAAATTTCCCCAAAGTTCCCTCATAATACTTTTCATTTTAGCTAATTCCTTGTTAGAACTAAACGGTTCAATTTCTAAGCCATCAAGTACAGCGAAACTCTGAGCACAATGATCTGCTCCACGCACCGTAGTGTTTGGTACAAAAGGAGTGTATTCGTCTGTGTAAGAATATTCGTATAAGTATATTTCATTATTTCCTGCTTTTGTTAAATAGTTTATAGCTCTCAATGTTGGACATACAAAAAATCCATCGGAAATAAAATCAACATATTGCAAAACAGCATCATAGTCGATTAACTTATCACCAAAATAAAATTCCTTAAGCTTGCCGGCTACTAGAGCTTTACTCTCTTTGCTTTCAAAATTTAAGTCAGCAGGCAAAAAATCTGCAAAATTTTCGTTCATTTCTTTTTTCCATAAATCAAAACGATGAATAGACATCAATCCCTCCATGTTAGCAAATCCATGTAACATGGGCACTTTTGGAAAATCACCTCGCTTTAAAATATTCATTGGATCTTCTTTAAGAAACATTTCTTGTCCATTATCTTTCTCAACACAGGGAACATTAGGGAATGTAAAGTCCTTACTATTTAAAGCATTTCCTGATTGTAATATCTGATATGGCATCTTTTTAAAAATATTTTCTAATTCTGACAAATCTTCGACATCATGAATGTCTACCAACCTGGCGTACTTTTTTGCATTCTGTATAGGATCAATTTGAACAGTGAAAGGAGAGATATTCGCACCACTTTCCGGGATTACTTTATTGAACAAGCCTTCAGCCATTTTCGACAACATCAAAAGATCAACAGCCGCCGATCCAGCGCTGTATCCAGCTATTGTGACCTCATTTGGATTACCTCCGAAGCCCGCAATATTTTTTTTTACCCATCGCAGAAGTGCAACTTGATCTTTCATACCAGCATTACCGGGCACGTCTTCCGTAAGCAAAGGAATCCATGTGCCCCTAATCTGTAATTAAATGTCACGCCAATAACGTTTTGACTTCTTACTAATTTCTTCGGTGGAAGCATATTTCCGGAACCAGTCACAAATCCGCCACCATGCACGTAGACAACGACTGAAAGGTTTTTATTCTCTGTTGTAGGAACATAAACGTTTGCAATCAAACAATCTTCCTTCATAATCTTGCCTTCCATAGGAAGGTCTAAAAGTGTTATTTGCGGACATATAGTTCGGTCATCTACGGCTTCAAATTGATGTAACCAAGATGGTGGGGGCAGCGGGCCCTGAAATTATAGCAACACAGTGATAATATACGCAATTAAATTACTTGCATAAGTTTTAAGTAGATGTAGAAGAATAAATTCTTAATATATATGACATAAAAACACCTGGTTATTTTAGTATAATATTTTTTAAAACATAAGTTATGACTTTTTTAATTACACATAAAGTTATCAAGGATTTTTTTTTAAGTAAATAGAGAAATCCTTAAAATTCTATTGACTATCCGAGTTCATTAAATTTGTCATTGTTTATCTTGATATTATCTCATAAATTTATGAGTAGGTGTATTTTCGGCTTAAGGTACAAGGTACAGGTCTCCTCACAAAGCCGAGGGTGTCATCATTTATACATAAACAACAACAATAATAAATTATACGTATTGATTGAATACACATGATAATTGTATTACTTTGTATACGTAACCACAAAATGCAAAAAAAAAACCTAGTCGACATAAAATAAAAACTATTATGGAATGAAATAATTTATAAGCAAAAACAATTAATAACTAAAAAGATAAAAATTTATTAATATAACAAATATATGCATTATATGTATATTTTATAGTGAAATCTATTTACGTGAATTCTATTACAATAAATGTACTAACTGCTCGTATATTATATGAATTTTAAAGTAACACAATAATTTAAATTAAAATGTAGAAATGGTCACAGATTATATATCATTACTGGTGACTTATAGTCTGAATGATTGGGAAGATTTGGCTAAGTCAGATTTGTATAACAATACACGAAATACGCTGATTCATAATATGAAATCAATGTTTTTTTCTGGGTTTTTTAATTAAATGCCAGGAATAATTATGAATAACTTTGTATGTTTTTCAACGTTTTGTGAAGGAATAAGGAAGGAATAAGATTGGTTGTCGTGACTCTAATGATATAGTTTAACTTTTTTATTCTCTTGCGTCTGTGTACCGGAGTGTCTGAAATTCCCTCGAAAAAACGCTTTTGTATTCTTTAAATTCTATCGGCATGAATTTTTGATTTGGGTACAGTATTCTAAGTTACTCTAAGTTACTTCTACCAAAGAAACTGTAAACCAGATCGAGCAGTGTGTAAACTCTCTGAATTTTCTCAATACAAAACTAAATAACTTTATAGCTATAATTATTGTGTTGGTATAATCATCAGTGAGTCTTAAAATACTAATCCAGCACAACGACCTCATACGGATCACACAAACTGCAGTCAGTTTCAGTCTCAATAACTCTTGATGTGATACTGTTTTGTAGTAAACCTGATCAGGAAATATTTTTGGGATTAAGAAACATTTTTTTGACCACACACCAATTAGCTAACCGACGTAAATCATCCTGTATCAGTTTAAACTCAAAGTCTTTAGTGTTTTAGTAATATTAATTTTATCCGCTACTAAATAAACCCTCGAGTGTTTGAATATAAAAATTACATCACAAACGAATTAATAAAGCTGACCCCAAGTTTCATCCTTTCTGTACCCTGGAATAAGCAATGAATGTTTTAGAATAATAGCCACCGAATATTACATTGCAAGAACTATTATTAAGATAGGACGAGCATCACTTTAACCGTCTCAATTCTTCCAAATCCACCAACTTTCTTCATAAGTAACATGTGATTTTTCGAAAGCCTTGGACAAAATTCAAGTTCGTGTATGTAGCGTCCACCTGAGTTTTCCTATCAACTTTGTTAATTAATTCAGTGACAAAAGCGAACAAATTAGTTGCAGTAGAACTAAAAGATACAAAAACCGTGTTGCTGATAGCTGATATATTTCCCAGTTTCTTAAATACCGTTTTGGTAAACTTTACTCTCAAAAACTTTGACACACCAGAATATATAGAGATTGGTCTATAATTTTCAATCAAACTAGATGTTTGTCTTTCGTAATTGGTATAATTCACGCTCTTCCCATTTCTCATTTTTACAGTGTTAAATATAATTATACTAGGGTAACAATAGTTGCACGCTCTAATAGACATAGGGACGGTACTTTATCCCATCCAGCACTTTTAGGAAACGTTCAGCTATATCCGCTTTTATTCCTTTGGCTTGTCAATAATAGATATATTTCTTAGGCATTTGTCAGAAATGTTAGTGAGCTGTAACTAAACAGTGATGTTTGAGTTATTTATTTTTCTAATAACTATTAAAAGTGTCACTCGAACAAGCCAAATGTTTCTTGTCCATTGGTAATCTCATGATTAGGAGACATTCTGTTGGTTTAGTGTGAGGCTTTGGGACGCATGGTTTTTAGCGGTGTCAAAAAATAATTCGGGTACCGCTTAAAGGCTCCTATTAGACTTATTGGATTATGTATTGATAGCATTCTTTTTAACTTGTCACATTCAGCCCTCGGGACAGCAGATTTAACCTTATGTAATGGATTATTAAATATAGACTTTACCTATTAAAGCTTGACAAAAATATTTTGCCATTGATGTTTTGGAATGCAATGAATATCAAGGTTACTATTACGACAATTGTTTTAAAGTCATTTAAGTGTAGTTTGCGAATCACTCACTGTTGTGTGTAGGATTCTACTTACTTGTTGTACAAGAAGGAAACAAGAAAAATAGATAAATAAAAGTTAATTGATCTTTTACCTTAAATCTTTCTGTACCAGTCGGTGCTGTAGCGTACGGTATTCCATTGAACACGAAGACATCCTCGTGGATATCCTTATCCCCTCTAACGAGGCCAGAGCTAATTTGGACTAATAGTGATTCACGATCCTTAATATTTTCAGACGAAACTGAAGCAATCAAGGCGGCTAGAAAAATAGTACACATCCGCATTGTATATGTGGTGACGATACACTAACCTCAGGGTATCAAACCTGTACTCCATCTTTATCCAATTTATCAGACCAATTTCGTCACTTAAATTGTAGAACATCTAAACCGTTTAAAGCAAAATGATTTTAGATCCAATATTATTAAATAAGTTCATAAACGATTTAAATATGTGTATGTATATTATTTTCCATGTCTATCTTTCTTATATCCGGTTAAAACATTCCTTTTTTTAGCTTTTCTCCACAAATTGAAAAACATAAAAATAGTATTTTTTTCATTCCTTCCAGAAATAAACTCTGTAAAATTAATTTTATGACGTCTAAACGTTTTACAATCATAACTTGTTACAAACAAAAAAATAAATAACTAAGCGAAATATCTATGAGAAAGCAAAAGATGGAAATTCAATGAAAAAACTTCCCAATAAGAAGTCATAGTTTTAAATAATGTTAAACAACTGCAATCTTTAAGTTAAAACTTATCTAACCTATAACTTTCATTGCTTAAATTATTACTATCATAGATATGACTTCTATTAACCCTAATAATAGGAGAGTATTATTCATCCTTCTATCAATTGGCCCGGAGACTTCGTGCTACTCAATGACGAAGGCATAACAAAATATTTTTTCTCCAAGTACTGCCTACATAGTTGTACTGACCTTGTAATCAGTATCAAATTATATGAGATGTTACAAAACATAAAAATAATGAAAATGTTAGTTAAAGTTACAGAAAATTGTTGCAGTTTTATGTGATTAATAACTTTTTTAATCAAGTCATGTAAACTGCTTAGAAGAAAAAAAATATTAAAAGTTATTTAAACAAAAAGGATTCCACTTAGATATTATTATCATGCCTTCGATACAATTATCGGTAATAGAAAATTATTGTTATAATATAACTAAATTCTATATTATACTGTCGAAGTGAAACTTATATGCGATTTCCAAAAAGGTTGCGTAAACCGTTTAACGCTCCCGGGCAGAGGGGTGGCAAAAAGACAGAGCGAGAGGGAATGCGTGGCGCTCGAACGCATGCGTCCAATCAGTTGTGACTTGTAAATAATGTTAATAAAGTTCGTCTGAAAGAAACACAAAAAAGTTCTTAAAAATCATTTTCTCTTCCTGTTTTCTTCCCAACATCACGAAGTCTCACTTCTTCCGCGCGGTGGGACTACACGCACAATATTATTTTTTTTGTATGACAATTTTGATAAGACTATACCAAATATACACTTTTCCGAAAGAATTTTTTTATATAAATAATTGTTAAATATATTTTTTTTTATAATTGTTTATTGTTAAATATATTTTTGATTGTTAAATATATATTTTTTATGAAGAAAAAAATTTTTTTTAGTTAAATCAGTGGTTCTTTTATGTAACTTATAGTTTATTTTGGGACTGTTCGAAATAGTCTTAGCGATATATTATTATTTTAATTATATATACATATATGTCGGCGTCAATGATGAATATGTAATAATTAAAATAATATTAATTATTACTCAATTGATTTGTTGGTTTCGTTAAATTACTTTTGATTGTAAATAATAATTTTAATTTTATTTATAAGTAAAACGACTCGGACTTCATCCACCAATCAGTGAATCAGGTGAGTTGTGAAGGAAGGCGACGGCTCCTATATAAGCAGGGCTAATCGTCGATGAGCAGCAGTGGTGGTTCGGCAGCCGTCCTGTTCACAACTCATAATTGTGGTCAAGGGATCCGCCTGAATCATCTTCTTATTTTAATAAGTACAATAAAATGGAGGATAATTCTCACAACCGTGAGACTTCAAAACCACCTAGCTCGCCCATACTTCAATCGCGAGCCGACATCAGAAGTGGGATGGATCCAGCAGGTCCATCGTCTCACGCAAAAGGAGGAAATGTGCCAAAGAACTCGGATACCCTTCTGGCACTGGCCAGCTTTCTGGAAACATTATCTAAACGACAACAGGCCAGTATGCAAGTAAATGACGATTTCCTTGCAGGTTTACTTTTCAATTTGATTTCAACAACACAAAGGTCAAGGTTAAGTGACATCTATATCGCATCGTTTAACCCAGACGAGAACGTGCCTATAAGGGACTGGTGCTCCATGTTGACCAAGCAAAAAATCACTGGAATATAAGCGACTCTGAAATTTGTACCAAAATAGCTGGATTGTTAGAAGGCTGAGCTAAAACCATTGGGAATACATGGCTTGTCAAGTCATCAGTGTGAAAAGACACGCGAGAAGCTTTAATACAAACATTTGAACCTGAAGCGAGATACTCTAATGACATATTAAAACTAAGGATTTCAGGTTGGACACAGCGCATCCAGTTAAACCCATAACAAAGGCGTGGCAAATCTGGAAACGTGTAATAAACAACGATAAGGAGAAGGATGCTGTTGAAGCAGTAATTGGCTGTGTAGATAATGAATACTTGCGGCTTCGTCTTTTGTCAAGTAAATATACAACCGTTCCTGAATTAATCTCAGTTGCATCTACTATAAGACCTCGAGAATTTAGATTAAGTGAACCACCAACTAAGCGTCCCAGATTAAGAACAAATCGTGAAGAGTCTGTGGTTTGTTTGAGGTGTGGAAAAGCTGGGCATATTCAGACGAACTGTAACAAAATAACCGATATTGTGAGTGATTCTCAACCATTGTTTAGTTCAAGTTCTAGCTTCGACAGATCGGAAGGATCCAAAACCACGTGCAAATTACCGTGGCAAAATTGGGCATGTAGAATCTACATTTTTCGGAAAAGGTTAGTGAAGATTCAAACAAGGTCGACTTATTGAGGGAACATAGCGGAATGTTGACTCCAATGAATATAAGCGTGGGCAACTTTAACTGCGTGGCATTCTACGACAGCGGTGCTTCCCGGTCTTTGAGGGAGGGTCAAGACTTTGTGCAATTGTTGAAGATCATGTTTCATCAGGTTGTTACTGGATATTGGATTGTTACTGGTTGTTTCATCAGGTTGTTACTGGATAATATTTTGGTCTATGTGGATGATGTCTTGATAAAATGTCAGAGGGTTTGCAAGCTCTTGACGGGGTTTTGGCTGCTTTAACAGAGGCTGGATTTTCAAAAAAAACGCGGGAAGTTATTCCTTATTTAGAGCAGCAATTAATTGTATCGGTGACCTGATATCAAATGGTGCTGTGCGCCCGGGTCCGAGAGGGTTCGAAGCGCTCTAGAGGTCTCCTGTGCCAGCCCGTGTTAGGTAAGTACGTCAATTTTGTGGATTAGCAGGTTACTTTAGACGTTTTATGCCATCATTTTCCGAACGTATAATACCACTTTATAATTTGAAATACCACTTTATAATTTGACCAAGAAGGATGATAAATTCGAAATGACAGCTGAATGTGAAAATACCAGACTTGAGACTTGATGTAATTCGGCGTCTAATCTCGGCACCAATTCTAACCATTTTTAAGGAAGATTGACTAAACGAACTATATACGGATGCAAGCAGAACTTCCGTAAAGGTCTTGGCGCTATCCTTATCCAAATAAACGAGGGTAAGCAACATCAAATAGCCTATACGAGTATGAGAACAATGATTCCAGAAAGTCACTACCATGCTTATGAATTAGAAGCTCTTGCAATAGTACACGCCGTAAAACACTTCAGAAAGTACCTTCATGGAAGATATTTTAGTATAGTCACTGACTGTAATGCCATAAAATCTTCATCTGATGAACTTTTACCAAGAATTCACAGGTGGTGGTCATTTTTAAAACATTACAATTTCAAAATTGATTAATTATCGACACGATTTTTTTCAGCAGAAATCGTATTATGTGTATTAACTTAATTCAAAACATAGATCTATGGCTTAAGGTCGAACAGCGACGTGATGCTGATCTTGCTGTGTTAATTAAAAAATTAGGAAGTGGCGACATGACGACCGCTTACCGTCTTCATGACCTTGTTTTGGAGCATAAATACGAGAATGAAGAACCAGGATCCAAGAAATGGAAGCAAGTAGTTCCCAAATAATATCAATGGAGCATTATTAATTGCTATCATACTGCTCTGAAACACTTCGGGTAGGAGAAAGCACTTCCCAAAAATTCGGGAAATTTATTGGTTTCTTGAAATTTCTACAACCGTAAGGCGATTTATTGATAATTGTGCTCATTTGCAAAATGAGCAAAGGATGATTAGGAGCCAAAGAGATACGAATGTATCCTACAGAGAAGAAACCTATCCTGTTTGATACGATTCACATAGATGCGACGGGGCGCCTTACTAAGAAACATAATAATAATGAATATGTGATCGTAATAATCGATGCTTGACTTATGCAACTAATAAGACAGCAACCATTATGCTTTGTGCACTGGAACACGTGGTTTCGTTATTTGGGACACCTAGACAAATAATTAGTGATCAAGATACAGCTTTCAAAACCGAATTTGAATTTTGTAAATTTCATGGTGTTTATCAACATTACATAGCTCCTGGCGTAAGTCGCACTAATGGACAAATCGAACGTGTAAAGGCAGTAATCAAAACGGATTAAAGATTATATGAAACTACGAAACTAAGGATTGGAAGAAAGGTTTGAATTCTCTCGAACTGGCAATTAATTGTACTATAAGCACAAAACTACGAATGTAAGTCCTACAAAAGCTCTAACTGGAAGACAGTGCGCAGTACCTGTAGAACTACTTACGTTAATAAACGAAGATAAAAGGATAGTAAATTGAAGTCAACTCGATGATTACAATTAACGTTAAAATTAACGTCTGGAGTACTCAAGATAAATTAAGGTTGGACAAAGGAAAAGCTAAAGTAAAGGAAAGGCCTAAAGTAATAAGATTGGAAAAGGGTGAAATTGGATTAGATCTTAAATACCCTGATGCATATGAAATCAAAAAAAAAATTGCCCAACTATCGATATCAAATTAAGATAGTTGGAAGATAAAAAAAAGGGTTTCTCACGAACAACTGCGGTTAGCTCCAATACCAGATGAAAATGCGAGAGTACAGCATTCCGTGTCGGCGTTGAAAGATTTGTCAGTTGTTGGATCAAACGTAACTCAAGTAGAAGTTGCTGATCAAAATTTCACACAAAATACTAATTCTATCAATTCATCAAAAGATTAAAAGTTTGCAGTTTTACGCTTTTAAATTTTGTTGAGGACAGGGGCCCCAAAATCATGGGTTGTATAGATTTTGTTGAGGACAGGGGCCTCCAAAATTATTGGTTGTATAGATTTTGATGAGGACACGGGGCCTCCAAAAATTATGTGTTAAATAGATTTTGTTGAGGACAGGGGCCTCCAAAATCATGGGTTGTATAGATTTTGTTGAGGACAGGGGCCTCCAAAATCATGGGTTGTATAGATTTGGTTGAGGACAGGGGCCTCCAAAATTATGGGTTAAATAGATTTTCTTGAGGACAGGGGCCTCCAAAAATGACTTGAATAGATTTTACTCAGGACAGCCGGTCTCAAGATTTTAGAAGCAAAGTTGAGCAGAGGAACCTCCAAATTTTGTTGAATAGATTTTTTTATAGGTCGAGGGCGACCTTTGTGCAGAATGGCCGTGTCGGCGTCAATGATGAATATGTAATAATTAAAATAATATTAATTATTACTCAATTGATTTGTTGGTTTCGTTAAATTACTTTTGATTGTAAATAATAATTTTAATTTTATTTATAAGTAAAACGACTCGGACTTCATCCATCAATCAGTGAATCAGGTGAGTTGTGAAGGGAGGGGACGGCTCCTATATAAGCAGGGCTAATCGTCGATGAGCAGCAGTGGTGGTTCGGCAGCTGTCCTGTTCACAACTCATAATTGTGGTCAAGGGATCCGCCTGAATCATCTTCTTATTATAATAAGTACAATAAAATGGAGGATAATTCTCACAACCGTGAGACTTCAAAAACACCTAGCTCGCCCATACTTCAATCGCGAGCCGACATATAAATTAACGTCTAAGTATTATTTAGTACATTAGAGATAAAATAATTAACACTACTCTTAAAATATACCTACCAATGTTCGAGACAGTGACTAAACGTGCAAATTATAAAAATATCTTATTTGTTACAATAAATCAATCTTAATCTTAAGTACGTAGATAATATGACGATTTAGCTAACTCAGGTTTAATGATAATTTTTATCAGTATTCTGATATATGTATGACTAATCAGAAAGAAATGAAACAATGATTACATGTTAATATTGAATAAATAATAGAGACGGTACAACAGGAGCTCGCTATATTTTCCTTGTACACCTTGTAGAGGTATAGAATATTCATTATATGAATCCTAAAATATAACAAAAAATCATGTTTACATGTCATTTTATATTAAGGGTCAGTTTTGTGATTCGGGTCATAAGGTAAAATTTATTTGACAAATAAAATTTTCACAGCTCATTGTGATGTAGTTTTGATAATTTAATTATTAGTTTGTTATCGATAATGGCCCCTCGGTTCGCTTATATGATACCATTATCGCAAAGATAGACAGACTTAATGAAACCATTCATGAATCATTCGATATTTTTAAGAAATATCGAGATTTACAGTTATGGCTGGGATAGGATTACATTATTTTAGTGAAAAGTAATTGGAGGAGAAACAATGTTTTCTTATGTTGACTATTTTTCTGATGCTATGGTTGTCTGATACCCTTTCATGCGAACCACACAACTGCACTGGTAACAATCAGGTCCAGAATCTGATTTCGGTCTCAGAACCCATGTGGAAGAAGCGACGCATTGCTCTCAGGAATTTGCAGTGATCGTTGTATTTTATAATATATACAACATCAATATAAACATATGAATAAGACAACAATGTTGAGGAAATAATTTCAATTGGCATGCAAAAAATTAAAACTTTCACAAGAAACATACAGAACCGATAAATTTAATATTTTATGTGCAATCTTCATATTTGAATTATAATTAACTAGACCATACGCTGCACAACATACAGTTACCAAAATCAAAAGAGCTCAACTCGAATGTCTTAGACACCACCATACTCATTAAATTAAAAGATTAAAAAATGAAAAACTAAATTTAAATGATTAACTATCTTAGCATGCTTGTGAAATGCAAAGAAATTCTGATTTGCATTGTTTGAATTTTTAAACATCCTTGAGCAAACATATGCCTTTGTGGTCACATACCGGGTGTGCCATTATAAACCGCGCGATGAAGCATATATGAATGTTATGAGAATTTAAAAATAAAATACCACCTGGTGTTGCCTCATTGTTGGACTCTTATTTATAGTCTGTATTTTAATATATTTTCCTTAAATTTATAAAATCTGTAATTTCTTTTATTTTTCGATATATTGCTTTTTTTTCTTCTCTTTAATTTAGTTAAACTAAACGGCTGACCACATGCTTCATAGGATTCTGTTGCCAATAGCTTGCCATTCAAACTAAACCAACTGAAACTGTGTTCGTAGGATTCATTTGTAAAATTATTGCTTATCAAAAAACGCGATGGCTAAGATCTTACGGACTTTCGGTAGTTAGATATTTCGATAGACTTAATTATATCATTTTATACATCACGTCTATCATTTTACTACAGAGTTATGAGTAATCTGATGAAATTAATAAGTGAAACACGTAAAGGTTTATCTTTTATCAATCTCTCTAACAAGTGACGGTCGTATAAGTTGATGATTATCAATGATTATCTACTAATCATTACTATATTTTAAGTCATTTTATACTGTGTGTAATTGTTTATCATAATTTTACATACTAATCATATAACAATATAACAATATTTCGCACCGAAGATTAAATGAGAAGATAATAAATTAATAATTTCTGAGTAACTTATTCAAATACTTTTTATATTGAGGTAAGTAAATTCATTTTAATTCAGTTTTTTTTTTTATATGTCAACAAATATTTTATATTCCACAATATCAAGCAATGATAACCTTACACTTATTATCGTTAATAAATTACTTCACTAACATTTCATCAATACCTTTTATGCTGCCTACCGCATGCATTTTATATAAATATGCCCCAACAGCAGCAGACCAATCGGAAGTAAAAAAAATTAATAATTTTAAATGTAAATAAGTTTCTCAAATACTACACGTTATTATTATTTTGTGTCTACGTAATCCCGTGATCCTAGTTGCTGTTAAGGAAACGTCAGGTAAACGCTGATGGATTACCGAATAAAACAAATGAATATTTGCTACACTCCTTGGATAATTTTGTTTCTATATATTTAGTTTTCCTTTTAGTTTTAACAAAAAAAAATAATTTTAATAATCATAAAGTTTTACTGGATTTGTCCCAAACCACAAGCCCTGTTTATTGACATGAATATAGGTACAATAATTCTGTAACTCAGTTTATTAACATAAAATATAATCCGATAATATATAAAAGAAAAAAAATGTTGTAAAATGTTCATTATATCCAGAGTTATAACTCATTATGCTTTTGTAGTGGTGATGCTGGAGGTCCGGGGTAATTGTAATGGGACTCATAGATCTTATTCCAAACAACACATCTTTTTGCCAACAATGAACTTCTCAGTTCTGAATCCAACTTAAGAGTCATATATGGAGACCCGTTTGATCCTACAGGAGTCCATACAGGAGTTCCGGAAGCTGTAGGTTTTCTACAAAGGAGATCACAATAAATTTATTGAGGATTGATATATATCATTAAACCATATCACTAACATTCCATAATCATAAAGAATTTTAAATAATGTTCTCACGAATTCGATGACTACTAAATACGTTATTTTACATATAACAATAACTTACCCGTTCTTGATAAAATTTCCCCAAAGTTCCCTCATAATACTTTTCATTTTAGCTAATTCCTTGTTAGAACTAAACGGTTCAATTTCTAAGCCATCAAGTACAGCGAAACTCTGAGCACAATGATCTGCTCCACGCACCGTAGTGTGTGGCACAAAAGGAGTGTATTCGTCTGTGTAAGAATATTCGTATAAGTATATTTCATTATGTCCTGCTTTTGTTAAATAATTTATAGCTCTCAATGTTGGACATACAACAAATCCATCGGACATAAAATCAACATATTGCAAAACAGCATCATAGTCGATTAACTTATCACCAAAATAAAATTCCTTAAGCTTGCCGGCTACTAGAGCTTTACTCTCTTTGCTTTTAAAATTTAAGTCAGCAGGCAAAAAATCTGCAAAATTTTCGTTCATTTCTTTTTTCCATAAATCAAAACGATGAATAGACATCAATCCCTCCATGTTAGCAAATCCATGTAATATGGGCAATTTTGGAAAATCACCTCGCTTTAAAATATTCATTGGATCTTCTTTAAGAAACATTTCTTGTCCATTATCTTTCTCAACACAGGGAACATTAGGGAATGTAAAGTCCTTACTATTTAAAGCATTTCCTGATTGTAATATCTGATATGGCATCTTTTTAAAAATATTTTCTAATTCTGACAAATCTTCGACATCATGAATGTCTACCAACCTGGCGTACTTTTTTGCATTCTGTATAGGATCAATTTGAACAGTGAAAGGAGAGATAGTCACACCACTTTCCGGGATTACTTTATTGAACAAGCCTTCAGCCATTTTCGACAACATCAAAAGATCAACAGACGCCGATCCAGCGCTGTATCCAGCTATTGTGACCTCATTTGGATTACCTCCGAAACCCGCAATATTTTTTTTAACCCATCGCAGAAGTGCAACTTGATCTTTCATACCAGCATTACCGGGCACGTCTTCCGTACCTAAGCAAAGGAAACCATGTGCCCCTAATCTGTAATTAAATGTCACGCCAATAACGTTTTGACTTCTTACTAATTTCTTCGGTGGAAGCATATTTCCGTAACCAGTCACAAATCCGCCACCATGCACGTAGACAACGACTGAAAGGTTTTTACTCTCTGTTCTAGGAACATATACGTTTGCAATCAAACAATCTTCCTTCATAATCTTGCCTTCCATAGGAAGGTCTAAAAGTGTTATTTGCGGACATATAGTTCGGTCATCTACGGCTTCAAATTGATGTAACCAAGATGGTGGGGGCAGCGGGCCCTGAAATTATAGCAACACAGTGATAATATACGCAATTAAATTACTTGCATAAGTTTTAAGTAGATGTAGAAGAATAAATTCCTAATATATATGACATAAAAACACCTGGTTATTTTAGTATAATATTTTTTAAAACATAAGTTATGACTTTTTTAATTACACTTAAAGTTATCAAGGATTTTTTTTTAAGTAAATAGAAAAATCCTTAAAATTCTATTGACTATCCGAGTTCATTAAATTTGTCATTGTTTATCTTGATATTATCTCATAAATTTATGAGTAGGTGTATTTTCGGCTTAAGGTACAAGGTACAGGTCTCCTCACAAAGCCGAGGGTGTCATTATTTATACATAAATAACAACAATAATAAATTATACGTATTGATTGAATACATATGATAATTGTATTACTTTGTATACGTAACCACAAAATGCAAAAAAAAAAACCTAGTCGACATAAAATAAAAATTATTATGGAATGAAATAATTTATAAGCAAAAACAATTAATAACTAAAAATATAAAAATTTATTAATATAACAAATATATGCATTATATGTATATTTTATAGAGAAATCTATTTACGTGAATTCTATTACAATAAATGTACTAACTGCTCGTATATTACATATATGAATTTTAAAGTAACACAATAATTTAAATTAAAATGTAGAAATGGTCACAGATTATATATCATTACTGGTAACTTCTAGTCTGAATGATTGGGACGATTTGGCTAAGTCAGATTTGTATAACAATACACGAAATACGCTGATACTGTTTCCTAGTAAACCTGATCAGGAAATGTTTTTGGAATTAAGAAACTTTTTTTGACCACACACCAATTAGCTAACCGACGTAAATCATCCTGTATCAGTTTAAACTCAAAGTCTTTAGTGTTTTAGTAATATTAATTTCATCCGCTACTAAATAAACCCTCCAGTGTTTGAATATAAAAATTACATCACAAACGAATTAATAAAGCTGACCCCAAGTTTCATCCTTTCTGTACCCTGGAATAAGCAATGAATGTTTTAGAATAATAGCCACCGAATATTACATTGGAAGAACTATTATTAAGATAGGACGAGCATCACTTTAACCGTCTCAATTCTTCCAAATCCACCAACTTTCTTCATAAGTAACCTGTGATTTTTCAAAAGCCTTGGACAAAATTCAAGTTCGTGTATGTAGCGTCCACCTGAGTTTTCATATTAACTTTGTTAATTAATTCAGTGACAAAAGTTAACAAATTAGTTGTAGTACAACTAAAAGATATAATAACCGTGTTGCTGATAGCTGATATATTTCCCAGTTTCTTAAATACCGTTCTGGTAAACTTTATTCTCAAAAACTTTGACACACCAGAATATATATAGCGTAGCCCGTACAAGGTTACTATTACGACAATTGTTTTAAAGTAATTTAAGTGTAGTTTGCGAATCGCTCACTGTTGTGTGTAGGATTCTACTTACTTATTGTACAAGAAGGAAACAAGAAAAATAGATAAATAAAAGTTAATTGATCTTTTACCTTAAATCTTTCTGTACCAGTCGGTGCTGTAGCGTACGGTATTCCATTGAACACGAAGACATCCTCGTGGATATCCTTATACCCTCTAACGAGGCCAGAGCTAATATGGACTAATAGTGACTCACGATCCTTAATATTTTCAGATGAAACTGAAGCAATCAAGGCGGCTAGTAAAATAGTAAACATCCGCATTGTATAAGTGGTGACGATACACTAACCTCAGGGTATCAAACCTGTACTCAATCCTTATCCACTTTATCAGAACAATTTCGTCACTCAAATTGTAGAACATCTAAATCATTTAAAGCAAAATGAATTTAGATCGAATATAATTATATAAGTTTATAAACGATTTAAATATGTGTTGTATGTTATTTTCCATGTCTGTCTTTCTTATATCCGGTTAAAACATTCGTTTTTTTAGCTTTTCTCCACAATTTGAAAAACATAAAAATAGTATTTTTTTCTTTCCTTCCAGAAATAAACTCTGTACAATTAATTTTATGACGTATAAACGTTTTACAATCATACCTTGTTACAAACATAAATAACTAAGCGAAATATCTATGAGAAAGCAATTATCGGTAATAGAAATATTATTAAATTCTATGTTATACTGTCGAAGTGAAACTTATATGCGATTTCCAAAAAGGCTGCGTAAAACGTTTAACGCTCCCGGGCAGAGGGGTGACAAAAATACAGAGCGAGAGGGAATGCGTGGCGCTCGAACGCATGCATCCAATCAGTTGTGACTTGTAAATAATGTTAATAAAGTTCGTCTGAAAGAAACACAAAAAAGTTCTTAAAAATCATTTTCTCTTCCTGTTTTCTTCCCAACATCACGAAGTCTCACTTCTTCCGCGCGGTGGGACTACACGCACAATAAATTTTTTTGTATGAAATTTTTGATAAGACTATACAAAATATTAATATTTAGATTTTGTTGAAAATCTATATAAAATATACGCTTTACCTTAATAATTTTTTTATATAAATAGTTGTTAAATATATTTTGATTGTTAAATATATTTTTTTTAACAAAAAAAAAATTTTAGTTAAATCAGTAGTCTTTTTATGTAACTTATTGTTTAACTCGGGACTTTTCGAAATAGGCTTAGCGATATATTATTATTTTAATTATATATACATATATATATAAATTAACGTCTAAGTATTATTTAGTTCATTAGAGATAAAATAATTAACACTACTCTGAAAATATACCCACCAATGTTCGAGACAGTGACTAAACGTGCAAATTATGATTATTAAAAATTAGTTTTAAATTACTCAATTATCCTTTCACTCCTTTGTATAAAAATATTTTATTTGTTACAATAAATCAATTTTAATCTTAAGAACGTAGATAATATGACGATTTAGCTAATTCAGGTTTCATGATAATTTTTATCAGTATTCTGATATATGTATGACTAATCACAAAGAAATTAAACAATGATTACATGTTAATATTGAATAAATAATAGAGACGGTACAACAGCAGCTCGCTATATTTTCGTTGTAAACCTTGTAGAGGTACAGAATATTCGTTACATGACTCCTAAAATATAACAAAAAATCATGTTTACATGTCATTTTATATTAAGGGTCAGTTTTGTGATTCGGGTCATAAGGTAATATTTATTTGACAAAAAAAAATTCACAGCTCATTGTGATGTAGTTTTGATAATTTAATTATTAGATTGTTATCGATAATGGCCCCTCGGTTCGCTTATTTGATACCATTATCGCAAAGATAGACTTAATGAAACCATCCATGAATCATTCGATATTTTTAAGAAATATCGAGATTTACACTCATGGCTGGGATAGGATTACATTATATTAGTGAAAAGTAATTGGAGGAGAAACAATGTTTTCTTATGTTGACTATTTTTCTGATGCTATGGTTGTCTGATACCCTTTCATGCGAACCACACAACTGCACTGGTAACAATCAGGTCCAGAATCTGATTTCGGTCTCAGAACCCATGTGGAAGAAGCGACGCATTGCTCTCAGGAATTTGCAGTGATCGTTGTATTTTATAATATATACAACATCAATATAAACATATGAATAAGACAACAATGTTGAGGAAATAATTTCAATTGGCATGCAAAAAATTAAAACTTTCACAAGAAACATACAGAACCGATAAATTTAATATTTTATGTGCAATCTTCATATTTGAATTATAATTAACTAGACCATACGCTGCACAACATACAGTTACCAAAATCAAAAGAGCTTCAACTGGAATTTCTTAGACACCACCATACTCATTAAATTAAAAGATTAAAGAAAGAAATCATAAGAATTTAAAACTTAATTTAAATGATTCACTATCTTAGCATGCTTGTGAAATGCAAAGAAATTCTGATTTGCATTGTTTGAATTTTTAAATATCCTTGAGCAAACATATGCCTTTGTGGTCACATACCGGGTGTGCCATTATAAACCGCACGAAGAAGCATATATTAATGTTATAAGAATATTAATAAAAAATACCACCTGGTGTTGCCTCATTGTTGGACTCTTATTTATTGTCTATATTTTAATATATTTTCCTTAAATTTATAAAATCTGTAATTTCTTTTATTTTTCGATATATTGCTTTTTTTTCTTCTCTTTAATTTAGTTAAACTAAACGGCTGACCACATGCTTCATAGGATTCTGTTGCCAATAGCTTGCCATTCAAACTAAACCAACTAAAACTGTGTTCGTAGGATTCATTTGTAAAATTATTGCTTGTCAAAAAACGCGATGGCTAAGATCTTACGGACTTTCGGTAGTTAGATATTTCGATAGATTTAATTATATCATTTTATACATCACGTCTATCATTTTACTACAGAGTTATGAGTAATGTGATGAAATTAATAAGTGAAACACATAAAGGTTTATCTTTTATCAATCTCTCTAACAAGTGACGGTCGTATAAGTTGATGATTATCAATGATTATCTACTAATCATTACTATATTTTAAGTTATTTTATACTGTGTGTAATTGTTTATCATATTTTTACATACGAATCATGTAACAATATTATTGCTTGGCTCTTGTCACTTTTATTTCGCACCGAAGATTAAATGAGAAGATAATAAATTAATAATTTCTGAGTAACGAATTCAAATACTTTTTATATTGAGGTAAGTAAATTCATTTTAATTCAGGTTTTTTTTTATATGTCAACAAATATTTTATATTCCACAATAGATAGCGTGACTTTATCCTGCTAAGTTTATTTTAAATCGGAAGCAAACCTTACACTTGTTATCGTTAATAAATTACTTCACTAACATTTCATCAATACCTTTTATGCTGCCTACCACATGCATTTTTTATAACTATGCCCCAACAGCAGCAGACCAATCGGAAGTAAAAAAAATTAAGATTTTTAAATGTAAATAAGTTTCTCAAATACTACACGTTTTTATTATTTTGTGTCTACGTAATTCCGTGATCCCAGTTGCTGTTAAGGAAACGTCAGGTAAACGCTGATGGATTACCGAAAAAAACAAATGAATACACTCCTTGGATAATTTTGTTTCTATATATTTAGTTTCCCTTTTAGTTTTAACAAAAAAAAATAATTTTAATAATCATTAAGTCTTACTCGATTTGTCCCAAAACACAAGCCCTGTTTATTGACATGAATATAGGTACAATAATTCTGTAACTCAGTTTATTAACATAAAATATAATCCGATAATATATAAAAGAAAAAAAATGTTGTAAAATGTTCATTATATCCAGAGTTATAACTCATTATGCTTTTGAAGTGGTGATGCAGGAGGTCCGGGGTATTTGTAATGGGACTCATAGATCTTATTCCAAACAACACATCTTTTTGCCAACAATGAACTTCTTAGTTCTGAATCCAACTTAAGAGTCATATATGGAGACCCGTTTGATCCTACAGGAGTCCATACAGGAGTTCCGGAAGCTGTAGGTTTTCTGCAAAGGAGGTCACAATAAATTTATTAAGGATTAAATTATATCATTAAACCATATCATTAACATTCCATAATCATAAAGAATTTTAAATAATGTTCTCACGAATTCGATGACTACTAAAAACGTTATTTTACATATAACAATAACTTACCCGTTCTTGATAAAATTTCCCCAAAGTTCCCTCATAATACTTTTCATTTTAGCTAATTCCTTGTTAGAACTAAACGGTTCAATTTCTAAGTAATCAAGTACAGCGAAACTCTGAGCACAATGATCTGCTCCACGCACCGTAGTGTTTGGTACAAAAGGAGTGTATTCGTCTGTGTAAGAATATTCGTATAAGTATATTTCATTATGTCCTGCTTTTGTTAAATAGTTTATAGCTCTCAATGTTGGACATACAAAAAATCCATCGGAAATAAAATCAACATATTGCAAAACAGCATCATAGTCGATTAACTTATCACCAAAATAAAATTCCTTAAGCTTGCCGGCTACTAGAGCTTTACTCTCTTTGCTTTCAAAATTTAAGTCAGCAGGCAAAAAATCTGCAAAATTTTCGTTCATTTCTTTTTTCCATAAATCAAAACGATGAATAGACATCAATCCCTCCATGTTAGCAAATCCATGTAACATGGGCACTTTTGGAAAATCACCTCGCTTTAAAATATTCATTGGATCTTCTTTAAGAAACATTTCTTGTCCATTATCTTTCTCAACACAGGGAACATTAGGGAATGTAAAGTCCTTACTATTTAAAGCATTTCCTGATTGTAATATCTGATATGGCATCTTTTTAAAAATATTTTCTAATTCTGTCAAATCTTCGACATCATGAATGTCTACCAACCTGGCGTACTTTTTTGCATTCTGTATAGGATCAATTTGAACAGTGAAAGGAGAGATATTCACACCACTTTCCGGAATTACTTTATTGAACAAGCCTTTAGCCATTTTCGACAACATCAAAAGATCAACAGCCGCCGATCCAGCGCTGTATCCAGCTATTGTGACCTCATTTGGATTACCTCCGAAGCCCGCAATATTTTTTTTAACCCATCGCAGAAGTGCAACTTGATCTTTCATACCAGCATTACCGGGCACGTCTTCCGTACCTAAGCAAAGGAAACCATGTGCCCCTAATCTGTAATTAAATGTCACGCCAATAACGTTTTGACTTCTTACTAATTTCTTCGGTGGAAGCATATTTCCGTAACCAGTCACAAATCCGCCACCATGCACGTAGACAACGACTGAAAGGTTTTTACTCTCTGTTCTAGGAACATAAACGTTTGCAATCAAACAATCTTCCTTCATAATCTTGCCTTCCATAGGAAGGTCTAAAAGTGTTATTTGCGGACATATAGTTCGGTCATCTACGGCTTCAAATTGATGTAACCAAGAAGGCGGGGGCAGCGGGCCCTGAAATTATAGCAACACAGTGATAATATACGCAATTAAATTACTTTCATAAGTTTTAAGTAGATGTAGAAGAATAAATTCCTAATATATATGACATAAAAACACCTGGTTATTTTAGTATAATATTTTTTAAAACATAAGTTATGACTTTTTTAATTACACTTAAAGTCATCAAGGATTTTTTTTTTAAGTAAATAGAGAAATTCTTAAAATTCTATTGACTATCCGAGTTCATTAAATTTGTCATTGTTTATCTTGATATTATCTCATAAATTTATGAGTAGGTGTATTTTCGGCTTAAGGTACAAGGTACAGGTCTCCTCACAAAGCCGAGGGTGTCATTATTTATACATAAATAACAACAATAATAAATTATACGTATTGATTGAATACATATGATAATTGTATTACTTTGTATACGTAACCACAAAATGCAAAAAAAAACCTAGTCGACATAAAATAAAAACTGAAAACGGAATGAAATAATTTATAAGCAAAAACAATTAATAACTAAAAAGATAAAAATTTATTAATATAACAAATATATGCATTATATGTACATTTTATAGTGAAATCTATTTACGTGAATACTATTACAATAAATGTACTAACTGCTCGTATAATACATATATGAATTTTAAAGTAACACAATAATTTAAATTAAAATGTAGAAATGGTCACAGATTATATATCATTACTGGTGACTTCTACTCTGAATGATTGGGAGGATTTGGCTAAGTCAGATTTGTATAACAATACACGAAATACGCTGATTCATAATATGAAATCAATGTTTTTTTCTGGGTTTTTTTAATTAAATGCCAGGAATAATTATGAATAACTTTGTATGTTTTTCAACGTTTTGTGAAGGAATATGGAAGGAATAAGATTGATTGTCGTGACTCTAATGATATAGTTTAACTTTTTTATTCTCTTGCGTATGTGTATCGGAGTGTCTGAAATTCCCTCAAAAAAAACGCTTTTGTATTCTTTAAATTCTATCGGCATGAATTTTTGATTTGGGTGCAGTATTCTAAGTTACTCTAAGTTACTTCTACCAAAGAAACTGTAAACCAGATCGAGCACTGTTTAAACTCCCTGAATTTTCTCAATACAGAACTAAATAACTTTATTGCTATAATTTTTGTGTTGGTATAATCATCAGTGAGCCTTAACATACTAATCCAGCACAACGACCTAATACGGATCACACAAACTGCAGTCAGTTTTAGTCTCAATAACTCTTGATGTGATACTGTTTCGTAGTAAACCTGATCAGGAAATGTTTTTGGAATTAAGAAACTTTTTTTGACCACACACCAATTAGCTAACCGACGTAAATCATCCTGTATCAGTTTAAACTCAAAGTCTTTAGTGTTTTAGTAGTTTTAATTTTATCCGCTACTCAATAAACCCTCGAGTGTTTGAATATAAAAATTACATCACAAACGAATTAATAAAGCTGATCCCAAGTTTCATCCTTGGTGTACCCTGGAATAAGCAATGAATGTTTTAGAATAATAGCCATCTAACATTACATTGGAAGAACTATTATTAAGATAGGACGAGTATCACTTTAACCGTCTCAATTCTTCCAAATCCACCAACTTTCTTCATAAGTAACCTGTGATTTTTCAAAAGCCTTGGGCAAATTAGTTGTAGTAGAACTAAAAGATACAAAAACCGTGTTACTGATAGCTGATATATTTCCCAGTTTCTTAAATACCGTTTTGGTAAACTTTACTCTCAAAAACTTTGACACACCAGAATATATATAGCGTAGCTCGTACAAGGTTACTATTACGACAATTGTTTTAAAGTAATTTAAGTGTAGTTTGCGAATCGCTCATTGTTGTGTGTAGGATTCTACTTACTTATTTTACAAGAAGGAAACAAGAAAAATAGATAACTAAAAGTTAATTGATCTTTTACCTTAAATCTTTCTGTACCAGTCGGTGCTGTAGCGTACGGTATTCCATTGAACACGAAGACATCCTCGTGGATATCCTTATACCCTCTAACGAGGCCAGAGCTAATTTGGACTAATAGTGACTCACGATCCTTAATATTTTCAGAAGAAACTGAAGCAATCAAGGCGGCTAGTAAAATAGTAGACATCCGCATTGTATAAGTGGTGACGATACACTAACCTCAGGGTATCAAACCTGTACTCAATCTTTATCCACTTTATCAGACCAATTTCGTCACTTAAATTGTAGAACATCTAAACCGTTTAAAGCAAAATGAATTTAGATCGAATATTATTATATAAGTTCATAAACGATTTAAATATGTGTTGTATATTATTTTCCATGTCTATCTTTCTTATATCCGGTTAAAACATTCTTTTTTTTAGCTTTTCTCCACAATTTGAAAAACATAAAAAATAGTACTTTTTTTTCTTTCCTTCCAGAAATAAACTCTGTACAATTAATTTTATGACGTATAAACGTTTTACAATCATACCTTGTTACAAACATAAATAACTAAACGAAATATCTATGAGAAAGCAATTATTGGTAATAGAAATATTATTAAATTTATATTATACTGTCGAAGTGAAATTTATATGCGATTTCCAAAAAGGTTGCGTAAAAAGTTTAACGCTCCCGGGCAGAGGGGTGACAAAAATACAGAACGAGAGGGAATGCGTGGCTCTCGAACGCATGCGTCTAACCAATTGTGACTTAATAATGTTAATAAAGTTTGTCTGAAAGAAACACAAAAAAGTTCTTAAAAATCAATTTCTACCTCTTCCTGTTTTCTTCCTAACATCACGAAGTCTCCCTTCTTCCGCACGGTGGGACTACACGCACAATATTTTTTTTTGTATGAAATTTTTGATAAGACTATACCAAATATTAATATTTAGATTTGGTTGAAAATATACACTTTTCCTAAAGAATTTTTTTATATAAATAATTGTTAAATATATTTTTTTTATTAAATTGTTTATTGTTAAATATATTTTTGATTGTTAAATATATATTTTTTATGAAAAAAAAATTTTTTTTAGTTAAATCAGTGGTTCTTTTATGTAACTTATAGTTTATTTTGGGACTGTTCGAAATAGTCTTAGCGATATATTATTATTTTAATTATATATACATATATATATAAATTAACGTCTAAGTATTATTTAGTTCATTAGAGATAAAATAATTAACACTACTCTGAAAATATACCCACCAATGTTCGAGACAGTGACTAAACGTGCAAATTATGAAAATATCTTATTTGTTACAATAAATCAATCTTAATCTTAAGTACGTAGATAATATGACGATTTAGCTAATTCAGGTTTCATGATAATTTTTATCAGTATTTTGATATATGTATGACTAATCACAAAGAAATGAAACAATGATTACATGTTAATATTGAATAAATAATAGAGACGGTACAACAGCAGCTCGCTATATTTTCGTTGTAAACCTTGCAGAGGTACAGAATATTCGTTACATGACTCCTAAAATATAACAAAAAATCATGTTTACATGTCATTTTATATTAAGGGTCAGTTTTGTGATTCGGGTCATAAGGTAATATTTATTTGACAAAAAAAAATTCACAGCTCATTGTGATGTAGTTTTGATAATTTAATTATTAGATTGTTATCGATAATGGCCCCTCGGTTCGCTTATATGATACCATTATCGCAAAGATAGACAGATTTAATGAAACTATCCATGAATCATTCGATATTTTTAAGAAATATCGAGATTTACAGTCATGGCTGGGATAGGATTACACTATATTAGTGAAAAGTAATTGGAGGAGAAACAACGTTTTCTTATGTTGACTATTTTTCTGATGCTATGGTTGTCTGATACCCTTTCATGCGAACCACACAACTGCACTGGTAACAATCAGGTCCAGAATCTGATTTCGGTCTCAGAACCCATGTGAAAGAAGCGACGCATTGCTCTCAGGAATTTGCAGTGATCGTTGTATTTTATAATATATACAACATCAATATAAACATATCAATAAGACAACAATGTTGAGGAAATAATTTCAATTAGCATGCAAAAAATTAAAACTTTCACTAGAAACATACAGATCCGATAAATTTAATATTTTATGTGCAATCTTCATATTTGAATTATTATACAATATAACAAACAAAATTGTGTAACTATAGTGTAAATGGTCTTCAACTTCGTGTAATGCACAAATATGTTATGCAAAATATAATAAAGAAACAATATATTACAGCCTAAAGTCAGATATGCAACACAATATCTAAGGATTCTTTAAAATAGTATACATATTTAATTAGACAATAATAATTTTTACTTTGTTGCCTTATTTAAATAAATTTGTTTTATATCATTATATTTTTTAAAACGCTATCTTCAACAAAGCCTTATGTACATATGCGGGTGAATCGAAGAGTATTTCGATGAAAATGTTACCATGTTCTGTACAAATCTCCTGAATAGGTTTTCATAAATAAGCAGTTATGTGCAATTATGTATAATTTATAATCACATAAATCATGATAAAAAATATTAAATTATACAACGAGAGGTTGTTTTCATTTGATTACAAAATAGAAAAAATATAAACTTATACAAAAAGAGTTGGTTACATTTTTAAGATTTATTCAGAGATGTCAATACCGCCCGCTATTTTTCACGGGTAGTTAAAACATTAATCTACAAGATATACAATCAACACTTTTATAAATTCAAGTTTGAAAAGTAACTAAGTGTTAAAATCCACTATTAAAACTCAATAACATTAATTTTTGCCGTATATTTTACAAGTGCTAATGAAGTAGGGATTTCTTTTATCCACAAAAATCTAGCACCCTCCCATTCCAGCCATTAAATTGGCACTAGCAATTCTCCCACTTTTTGTCCCTTCATAACACTAACCATCATATTCGCTTTTCGTATTTTATACTATACATGTGCTAGGCGTTTGATTATATTAATAAATTTACCCTGCGTAAATAAATACAATCAAAGACGAAATCAATACCAAAGATCTAATCTTTTTTTGCCTACATAAACAAATTTTTTGCCTATCAAAATAGGTAAACTTCGTTATTGAATGTATACGGATAGCGATGTCTTTTGGGATATACAAGATAAACAAACATTATTCTTGACAATAATTGTACACATATTTATATATTTAACAAGCATTTAGCATTGTGGTTATGTAAAAAAATCAATGACTTATAATTTCGAGATTGTGCTAAAGAATTGTTTCACCTAGGTGCTCGATGAATAATTCAAAATGTTTCCATGTACAAAAATTGCAACATTACTATAGCTTTCAAATAATTTAAATAAAATATACAAATCCACAATTTATTCAAAATATAATCAAATTAGATTACAGTTTGAATTTGTGTAATTTTTAGTACTGGATGTATAAAAATAAATACCAAAATGACCGAATCATGTGGGGATTAGACAATAGATTATACTTTAAAATGAAAGCTTGTGAAAGTCTTAGATCTCATTACATTATACTTTATCTATTAAAACGCCTCTACTATGCTGTTGTTTTTCTAGTGTATCGTCCGATTTAAAGACATGATCTCTGACCATTCACGACTCAGTGGAAACCATTGAGGAAAATTTCCTTTCGATATTGGATGCCTGAAAATTTTTCACACATTAAATTTAAATTATATCTTAAAAATAATAACATTATTAGTAAATGAACACACCTTTACCATGTTTTCATAGAGCTTTCCCATATTTTTCTCATCATTATCTTCATTCTAATCATTTAATTTTTAACAAATTTGTCATGATAAGGGATACTAACTAAGTTAATACCCATCCATAACTGCAAAGGTCTGAGCACAATGTGTTGCACCTCATACTTCCGTAGTGTTGGTAGTATTATCACTGTACAAATATTCGTAATATGTCCTGCTTCTAACTGTAGTTTAACTGTTCTTATCATCCTATAAACGATAAAAAAGTCAGTGAAAAAGTCAACATGATAATATCGTATTTCTTCCTACGGATTTTTCGCCAAAATAACATTGTTTCACCTTACTAGCAACTAGTTCATTTTCTGACTATCCGTGATAAATCACTTGGCAGAAATTTTTTAAAGTGTGCATTAATTTCATGTTCCATACATTAAATTGTGGCAAACGAAACGAACCTCATTTCAGTGAATCGATACAACATTGGGACTTTGATATAACTTCCGTTTTTCAATATATTGTATGGACTATCATCAAGAAACATTTCCTGTCCTAAATCTCTCTCTACACATGACGTCATGTATAGAGTAAAATCCGTAGTGGTCATTACTTGTACTGAATTGAGTTTCCCAAAATTTTTTTTTTATAAAAAGACCTTAAGGGAGAAATATCGTCGTTGCCATTATATCCCAACAATTGAGCATACATTTTTGCATTTTCTATAGGGTCTTTTTGCATAGTATAAGGAGATAATCCTACTTCACTATCCACCACAACCCTTTTAAAGAGAACTTTTGCCAATTTTGAAAAAAATAATAAATCCATGGCTGATGATCCAGCACTACGTCCACGTACAGAGACTTTATCGGGATTTCCACAAAAATTTCTAATATTCTTCTTAACCCAACATAACAATGCGAGCTGGTCCTTCATATTAGCATTTCCGGGTACATCTCCTGTTCCAAGACATAAAAACCATGAGCTGAAAATCTATAATTAAACGACACTACTATATGTTGGCGTCAATGATAAATATGTAATAATTAAAATAATATTAATTATAACTCAATTCATTTGTTGGTTTCGTTAAATTACTTTTGATTGTAAATAATAATTTTAATTTTATTTATAAGTAAAACGACTCGGACTTCATCCACCAATCAGTGAATCGGGTGAGTTGTGAAGGGAGATGCGGCTCCTATATAAGCAGGGCTAATCGTCGATGAGCCAGTGGTGGTTCGGCAGCCATCCTGTTCACAACTCATAATTGTGGTCAAAGGGATCCGCCTGAATCATCTACTTATTTTAATAAGTATTATGAAATGGAGGATAATTCTCACAACCGTGAGACTTCAGAGCCACCTAGCTCGCCTATACTCCAATCGCGAGCCGACATATAACATTCTGGTTTCTTACAAACTTATTGAAAGTGAATAAATCTCCCCATCGAATAGCAAACGCTCCACCATGGAGGTATACAATAACTAGAAGATTATTTTCTTTCGTATCCGGCCGTATTCGTTCCCGGTAGGGAACATAAATATTAGCGACCAGACAGTCTTCACCTTAAATTTTGTATTCTGGCAGAATTCCAATTAAATTGCTCTGTGGACATACTATTGGTCTATCTATTGCTTCGAATGTTCCATTCCAATCAGGTATGGCAGCGGAGCCTAAAAAATTCAAAAACAATAAAATAAATTATGTAAGAAAATATATATTGCTTAAAGTAGCTACTCATTTTAATTATGTTACCTCTAGGTTAACCTAAATTGTAGGTAAAATAATTACTTTTTAACTGTTCCCAAGTGACTCAGTTTTGAATGTGACAGATATTATTTATATCAGTAAAATCCTTTAAATACTTTTCAAGCGGAAATTATTTTCAAATAGATTAAAAAAATGCTTTGTAAAAGAAAATAAAAAGATACCTTAAATTTATTTGGCCCTTTGGGCATGATTACGTTACGAGGGTATATTGTAAAAAATTAATATTCCATCTTCTGGGTTTTATAGCCGTGTACTAAGCCCTGTGATATTCTAATTGTTTGTGACTGGAAGTTACAATACACGCTTGGAATTAAATGAAACAAAACTAATAGTGACCTAATTTTGATAGAAATGAATTTGTGAGTTAACGAATTAACTACTCATTATTATAATAAATCTACAGTTTAACGTCATATGTAATGTTTATTTAGGGATCCGTGAATATTTCAAACAATTAATAATTAATATTTCATATTAAAATATATATCAGTTTAATTTAACAAGCTTATAACAATGTTAGTCCAAAATGACTGTTATGCGTCACATACCTTTAAATATCGCTAAAATAGTTCAATTATACGTATGTATATGTAAAGTTAAACTGATTTTAATCAGTAGTTTTTCGTTGGTGCCCTTTTAAATATTGAGGGCAGTAAGCAGCATTTTATAGTTTTATTGTATTACTATAGAAAAGGTAAAAATACTGTTAAAGCCAGAAGAAATGAACCTATGTGTTTGGAAAAGCTGTGTTGACAATACGCCAGTGCCACGACTGGTTTACAAAATTTCGGTTAGGCAATTTTGATGTAAAAGATGCACCACGTTCTAGAAAGCCGCTTCAAGCTGACAAAGCATGACGAAGGTATAAATCGGAGCAAATCAACAAATAACAACGCGTGACGGATTAGTTTATCGACTTCAACTGTTTATGACAACTTGAAAAGAACGGGTTTAACCTCGAAGCTCGATATATGACTTCCCCATGTTCTCACGGAGATAAAATTGTATAATTGCCTTTAAAATTATCAATTTTTGAAGAGCATCAATATTGGTGACGAAAAGTGAGTTGTATATAACTGAACAATACACTTCAACAGAAAAGGTCAGGATCCATGAACAGAAAAGTATTCGACAAAGATAATGCGCAACCTCATACAGGTCTGGTCACTCGTCAAAAGCTTTTAGAGCTTGAATAGGATACATTGCCACAGACTCCATGTTCTAAAGGTCTATCCCATTCGAAATGTTATGTTCCAGTAAAACTGTACTGTCCAACGGTAAAAAAAATATTTAAATTGTAAGAACTACAATTAAAAAAAAAGACATAGAAAATCAGCTGGATGAGTTTTTTGTCAGCAAAAAACAAAAATTTTATGAATGCAGATTCAGGCTAATACCGGAAATATGTATTATTTCCAGGTATAATATACTAATAAAGTAACACTAGAAATTGTTTGTAGTTTACTGTTAACTTACAATTATCCCGAACGCTAATTTTTATTAACCGAATATTCATTTGACCGATTTAATACTCTAGGATGAAAATATTTCAAACAAATGAATTGATCTGAGTACTGATCATTTTATTTTCTGATAATGTTGACAAAAATTTTTACCCATTTTCATTGCAACATCAAAGTCATCACAAACTTTTAGGTCAGCAGAGCTTCACAGCTCATTCACATTTTATTTTCTTATACAAATCAGTATACTTACCCCACCCACCCCAAGTGACATGTTCACACTACAAACGGAATGTTAACAGTTTTTTTTATTCATAAATCTTGTCACATTATATAATAATGGATACGTATGAGAGAAAATATAAATTCCCAGAGCATATTTGTGCGTCGGCGTCCAGACCAGACATATTTCTGTATTAGCGAAATTTAAAGAACGTTGTGATATAAGAGCCTACAGTTCCTCGAGAAACCAAGATCCTCAAAGACAAGGTCAACAAATATTACAAACTCACTAATAACCTTGCTAATAAAAGTTTCGTCCTAAACTTGTACGCGGAAGAGGTGCTAGCAAAAATCTCTCTTCAACCTTCTGAATACTTGGACTTGTCAAACACTGACAGCACTCATTCTTGGAACGTAGTTCGAAGGCAGCCCTTAAAGCGTAGTTTCAAATTTGGTTAAGTAGAGAGGGGAGCTTGGAAGGTGGAGGTGAGTTTTTAACGCGCGTTATATAGGGGCCCCTTAAGTCCTAAACACGGTTAAAGCTCCTCTCCCTGCAACGCGATGGATCCGGCACGCGTGGAATGCTGAGAAGTTTCGTCTCTTAAGGTAGGTATTAAATGAGAAAGGGAAACTGATTTTTATGAAGTATGATAATGCAAACTTGTGCTAACATTACAGATAACAATAGAGAGTATCACGTTTCATGTGCTTTTTAGGTCAATTAGTATCTTGGTTATCATTAAAATAATTTCCAAATCCTTAAGTTATTTATCTGTACAGTATTCTGTATACTCTATACTATAATTTCTAAAACGAGTTGAATAATACGATGCCATTCAAGACAAAAAGCAAATGAAGCTTAATTAAAAAAACATTTCTATCAGAATGAACAAAAAAATATATCATATAGTCTTTATATATTATATTAAAAATAATGATGGGCCAAAACGTCAAATAATTTGTTTAGTATTTTAAAAACCTATTTAAAGAACTTTATCCATAAATAACTGATTAAAATAAAAAAAAATCGCAATAATTTCAATTCAACATATTATATAACTAATAGCGTTTTTATATGTAAACACCATAATAAATGATTTGTTGCAATAACATTTATCTTGTAGCATCTTAGTTATTCTATGTATAATATTTGCAAATTTAGTAAATTTACCGCATTTATACTATCATTGAAATATCAGCAAAGTTATTGTTGTTTGTTAAAACCGTAGCTTTAGTTGAATCATCTAATTAGATAAGATAATTTTATTTAATTCCACAAAATATTGATAAAATATTAACAAATATTTAATAAATAATACTTTTGGTATTTCAATTTGGGTTGGGATTGACCGACAGTGTGCTACCGACTGGTGCGGTAATATGCTATATCAACCATATCGTATATTACTCATACTCATACAGATAACAAAAAGAGATAACAGTTCAACCGTACGCAGTGTACTCGTCTAACTCACGCAGTCCTTGAACTGCATAAATTTTATCATCACTAATGTCGCCTACATTATCATTCAGATTGTCAACTTATAAAAATTTCCTTAGTTTTTTTTTTTTCAAATCACAGAAAGGATATGTTACGCTTACGCTTATATATATATAAGTGTATATGGGCGGAATTAAATTTTCCCTTTTATGGAAAAGGGGTGAACTGGTTAATTAAAATATATTTAATATCTTTTTATGACATTTATAATACATACAAAACCAAAAATTAGAACATGTTGAGGGAAAATTTAATATAAAAACAAGATGAAATAGCATAAGCAGTCACATTATTGTGTTTGCAGAGAAAACTTAGGTACCATAATTTTCTGCCCACTCTGCGTTTCATATCGCCACGATGTCTATCCAAGTATAAGGACAGAAAAAGACTAAAAAAATTGCCATCGTTCCAAATGTTTGGAACGAAAGTGATTAAAGCTTTAATATCCACCGATTATTATTCTTATTCTGATATTCTGATTCTGATATTCTGATATTCTGATTCTGATTCTGATATTCTGATTCGTTTCTACGTAGTAGATATATATAAAACATTTTTACAAAATATTAGAATTCAGATCTGGATAAGGGTAACACGTTACAAAATGAAGCTATACTTCGGTATCATCTTTGGCGTTTGGTATCATCGTGGCTACGGGTAACAGTACTACATTTCTTCTTCCCTCACTAAACTTACTCTTATTGATGGTCACAGGATATGTTCTTATGCGTATTTATGTTTCCTTTTATAATTATATTTGCGGCCTATTGAAATTTATCTCACTACGGATGAATACAATTTACTTATAAAATAGCGGCTACACGCTTAAGTGCGAGCATCTACATCGACAACAATAGATGCTATCAAGGGGCACATCCCACATTTATTGCTTTTGAACGATAGTTACCCTGTATACTGTAAACTATCATATGATATGATATTGTATGCTATCCCACAATGAATAATTTAACAAATGAAAGTGATGTAATCTTAGGGGCTTTTAATTGAGCATCTTTTGAAGGCTTAGTAATATTCTTTAGCCAACGATAAGAGCTACCTAGGTTTTACCGTATTTTTGACGGTGAATGGAATATTTAGGAAATAAAAAAATAGGATTTATAAAAGAATATGTCAAACGAAATTTTAAAATGATCGTGTTTTATATACTGATTATTATGTATGTATACTATATATAAGTTACGATACATCTTTATTATAATGGGACATTATGAATTTGCTTATGTATGTTTGTATGATTGCGTAGAAAATATTATTTAAGGGCTAAAATAAATCCAACAATTCAACCAGAAAAAGGAAGAGATTTGTTTTATAACCACATGCAACTATGGTAATTGAACAAATATTATATTTTATTTTCTCTATATCAATATTTTGTTTTATTTTTAATATGCCAGGATATATAGATATATTGCATGGCTACCAAGGCCCACAAAAGGAATATTTATCTCTTACAATGTCCTCGACGAGACTTACTCAAATTTAAGGTATCGAAATAGAAATAGATAAACTTAATCATTTATGACGTCTTTATTTGTTCCAGTATCAGCAAATATTTGTTCTGTTGTTATATCTACTGAACAATCATAAAAAAACCCTAAAATGTAATAATATAGTCCATGTATCTGTGTGTTTTTTTCTAAATGCAAGTTTTCTTTTTTGTATCTCATTAACTTGTGCTGCTTTTACACTTAAAGACCACTAGTCTGTTCATAAATCCGATCTTTTGAATGAAAATACAACTTAAACTTAAAAATATGCGTGCGTTGAAGTCAGCATTGAAGGCGGTAGATGATAAATAGCAAGACTAATTGACAGGCACTTTTATCTCCTCCGGGGGTGATACGGTTGATATTGACAAATCGACACATGTAAAACCTAAAATAAAATAATAAACACGCGTCCGAAAAACATAGTCTCTTTTTATTATCTACTTGCAAAAACTTAGGCGTCATAAAATTTTATTTTATCTATCTTAATTTATTTTGGAAGCGGATGTCATATCCACAAAATACTTTGTTGACACTAACATAAAGGTAAAACGCTTATTAATTTTAATAACTAATTTACATATCAATGTTTTAATAAAATTATGGTAACAACGTGATTTTATTGTACTAAAATACATTCTAGCCTGGGTTTCAATTACTTTGATTACTATGAATTTGGTAATGATGTAGCCGATAGTGAAATTATAGATGATTATATCAGTTAGACGATAATTTATTGGCATAGAAACGACAAATAAAACTGTTTATAATTAAAAGTTACAACAATGATTGACTTTATATTTCATTATCAATTTCAGATATTTATTTAGTGAGATTGTAATCATGCATATATCTACCCAGTGATTTTTCTTTTTTACCGGTCAGAAGAGAAAATTTACTGGTTCGCACCCTGATTATTGAGTAGTTTCTAGACAACAGAAGTCCTTGAGAATTGATTGGTTCAAGGCAGCTACAACTGAGAATTGATCGGTTCAGTCGTAGTAAAACAAAGTACTTGTGAATTGATTGGTTCAAGGCAGCTACAACTAAGAATTGATCGGTTCAGTCGTAGTAAAACAAAGTACTTGAGAATTGATTGGTTCAAGGCAGCTACAACTAAGAATTGATCGGTTCAGTCGTAGTAAAACAAAGCACTTGTGAATTGATTGGTTCAAGGCAACTACAACTGAGAATTGATCGGTTCAGTCGTAGTAAAACAAAGTACTTGAGAATTGATTGGTTCAAGGCAGCTACAACTAAGAATTGATCGGTTCAGTCGTAGTAAAACAAAGCACTTGTGAATTGATTGGTTCAAGGCAACTACAACTGAGAATTGATCGGTTCAGTCGTAGTAAAACAAAGTCCTTGAGAATTGATTGGTTCAAGGCAGCTACAACTAAGAATTGATCGGTTCAGTCGTAGTAAAACAAAGCACTTGTGAATTGATTGGTTCAAGGCAACTACAACTGAGAATTGGTCGGTTCAGTCGTAGTAAAACAAAGCACTTGTGAATTGATTGGTTCAAGGCAACTACAACTGAGAATTGATCGGTTCAGTCGTAGTAAAACAAAGTCCTTGAGAATTGATTGCTTCAAGGCAACTGTAACTGGAAGCAAATTGTGTCGACTGTAAATCCTTGAGAATTGATAAATTTATAAATTTGTATCGTATTTGTATATATATTTAATAATAGACATAGCGTAGATAATAGTTTAATTCATAAAAAGGCCAAATGTAAGGTTATCACCTTATTCGTGTATGGGGACATACACATTGTCAGGACGGTCGAATGTAAGGTTATGATTATATAATGACAAAATCTGGGGGAAAATTAATTTCAATAATTTATATTTAAAACAATATTATTGTCATGAAAACTTAATTATAAAACCATGAAAATATTATAAATCATTAATTAATTCGATTCTGTTATACAATGATAATTATTGCAATATAAGCCTCTGGCAACATTGTCGGAGGGAGGAATGACTAAAGTAGAAAAACGTGAAAAGGGTACATAGATATAAAAGGAGGAAGCAGTGATCAGGCGGGGGTTAGAACTGTTTAAAAATATTTGGTGTATACGCGTGTGAAAGTATTGTATATATAAATCGAAATCGTGAATGTCAACTGTTTTGGATTTCATTTATACCCTATACTGAGGAAGTATTTCTACATACCTATCTTACAAATTGATAGTCGATGGAAAAACAAATAAGGAAAAATACTAAACTTATAGGAACTGTTAACATAAGAAATATAATAAATTGTTATTGTATATTAAAGAGACACTTTTTTTACAATTCATTATTTGTGTAGCTTGCTCTAGTGTCTTATATGGGTGTTCAAAGTAATACAAACACGAGTAATTTATTCAAATATATATATGATACTAGTAATTATGTTTATAACGAAATACGTCTAAAGTCATTCTTGACTGTATCTGTCTCCATATACTCTTTGCTGCTCTATAACAAATATAATAAATAATATATTCCAAATAAAAATGTCTTCAAAAATAAAAATGTAACCGTTAATGTCCTGAAAATAGTAAAAATAACTGACAGTCGATAACTTATGCCGTTCACCAATGGAAATGATTAATAGGAGTTGTAAAAACTTTACGCCTTTATTTCTAATTCGATTTAAATTAAACATTTATTATTTAAATTTTCAACGTCCTAATCTCTAGTCTCTAGTCTAGCTAAATGAAACTAGTATTATTCGGATTTCCCGTGATCACGGTGATCACGGTTGCTGCAAAGTAACCGAAACGTCGGGATTATGTAGTTTTTAAATAATAAAATCCGCGTAGTAAATCCGAATAATACTAGTTTCATTTAAATGAATACTCGCGAAAATCTTAGATCTCATTATCTAGTCTAGCTAATTGAAAGTCGTTACCTGATTACTTCAGTTAAAATCTTTATAATTCTTACGATATACAAATGTTTTTATCCACTTTCCGTTCTCGTTATCATTGGCGCAGCATATTTGTTGCATAATTCTCCTTCTTTTGTCTTCATATTAATAAAGTAAATGCTGATAAAGCGAAGTTAAAGTTCTGGGTCAAATATATATATATATATATATATATATATATATATATATATATATAATGTATGTCGTTTCTTACGAATATTGTAAATTTTTAACTAAATAAGTTTATTCGTTCTGAAATGTTCATAGAAAATTTATTTTGATAGTGACATTTAGAATTAAAAAGGCTTGAAGGACACCGTTCAATATTAAACCAATATTCTTTTATAAAATAAACATAAACAACATTCATAACATTACCATTACCAACCTAAGAGGTGTTTTAGACCATCTTGCTGATGTACCACAAGATTAATCTTGTACGTCAATAAGAATTTATCATCAGAATTTATCTTTTGAGAATTAATTATTAAAAGACACCTCAAGGTGTTTTAATTCTCAAAAGTGGTAAATCTTACTGCCCTGATTAGACCAGGTGATCATGTAACTTTGTGTCATTTAGAATCATGATATCAATTATGAGACCTCCTAGACTAAATGGCTGACAATTTCGATGACCTCATGAAAACCAAAAAAGCCAGGTAAAATTTAGAAGCAAAAGCCTTCCATAGAATTAGACTCTGACAAAATACAGATTGTTTTATTCTATTATTCTTAAAACACGTTGTTATTTGATTTTAATTATTTTATTAATATGTTCTGAAATTCAAAAACATTTCGACCAGCTTCGACCCTGGGCGTCGCCCATCACCACGAGTCTTGAGCAACAGTTCGTGGATCGTGTGGTGCAGACCCTTCTTTCCACAAAGAGGAGAGTGGACTCCGCCAACTATGGTGCCCGCTACTTCCGGTATACCCGAACGGGAGACAGTGCTGCCGGTGACAAGCGCTGAGCTTGAGGTGGCTCTTCGAAAACTCAAGTCGAAGAACACTGCCCCGGGTTTGGACGGTATTCCTTGCTGAACTTTTGTGGCTGCACATGGACCGATGGAAGATTGGGTGAAGGAATTGTTCTCCTTGTGTCTGTCACAGGGCCGCTTTCCACTGTTGAGGAAAGATGCACGTCCGCCAGAGGAGCCGTCGGCATACCGTCCGATTGTGCTGCTGGGCGAGCTTAGCAAGCTTTTCGAACGAGTGGTCGCCGACCGGCTAACAGAGTGTCTGCAGCCGGGACCGAATGAGTCTCAATATGGACTTCGGAAGATCCACAATCGGTGCGATCGGACGCGTAAGAGAGTTGGCGGACCGGGAGTTCTTTCGAGGCGGGGTGTTATGGGCGCTTTCATTGGATATTTCCAATGCCTTCAACACCCTGCCGTGGGAAACCATCAGGGAGGCTCAACCTTGGAGGTCTTGGAGAGAGCAAGTGATGTCCTTCGGTGTTCCACAGGGGTCTGTCCTTGGTCCACTTCTGTGGAATATCGGATATGACTGGGTGCTGCGCGGCGCTTTCCTGCAAGGTGTCAGCGTGACTTGTTACGCGGATGACACTCTGATGACAGCACGCGGTCCCAATCACCGAGAGGCGGCCATTCTTGCCACGGCGGGCGTAGCCCATATTGTTAGGAGGATCAGGGCTATAGGTCTCGAAGTGGCCCTACATAAATCCGAGGCTTTCCACGGGCCCCGTAAGAAGCCTCCTCCGGAAGGGCATATTGTGGTGGGTGGGACCTCTATCGTTGTCGGTTCCGAGATAAAATATCTCTGACTCGTCCTAAACAGCCAAAAGAAGTTCAAGAAGCCTTTCCGGTGCTTGGCACCAAGATTGGTGGCTGCAGCCAGAGCTCTGGGGCAGATCATCCCAAACATCGGGGGCCCAAACGATGCTTGTCGACGGCTTTACACCGGTGCAATTAAATCCATGGCATCCACGGTATATTATTTTGTTATATCTCAAAGGCTTTAGGCAGGATTTTCGTTATAACTTCTCAGACGGCTCATGTTTTCCCGGCATCTTAAACAAATATTGTTAATGTATACACAAGTAAATACAAAAACTTAACAAATTTTGTAAACCAAAACCTTTCTTGAAAATGACGCCATCGCGTGGTTATAACTTTTTTATAATCGGTGCAGTAGTTTTTCCGTTAACCGCGAACAGACAGACAGACGCGGTGAGGGACTTTGTTTTATAATAATGTTCCGATGATGTTGATGATTGATAGTGTAAAATATAGACTGTGATGGTCCATTTAAGAAAAAACGTGCCCTCGGTAGTCGTTTGAATCTCGAACTAAAACACAGTTAATTCGAATCAATCGGGATTCACTATCTGGTATCATCCGAAAACTGAAGTGAGCAATATAGGGAGCGGAATAGACTGAATAATGTAATCATATAATGCAGCTGAATTCTGTAATTGATGACCCTCAACGTTAAAATTCAACATTTGTTCATTATTCATATGTACATACATGTGGAGTGCAATTGACCTTTTAATAAACTAATTGGACCCCACATTTCGACCATCAAGCAAACTACTTTTATTTTCCTTTTATATTAACTCATTCGATAAATAACAATTAAGGTTATATTGTTTTTCTATAAATAGTTTCATATATAAACTAACGTACTGTTATTAAATCGAACTTTATGAATAAAACAAAAATTTTACATAAATTACTGCCACTATTATATTTTGCTGTCTGATAGACATACATTTTAAATATAAATTAAATAACGAATTTGAAAAAAGTTTTATATATTTAAGTTTACGTAACCCTAAAACTTAACGATATGAAACTAATGAGTTATCAAAATTAAAACATTCGTGGTGTCGAGATCATTGTTTGATCAAATGAGGTCGATACTGTTTCTTTGTAATTTTTTTCTAGCCGTTTTCTGTGAACTAAGATCTCAAACGGTTAGGATATCTCAAGGTTCAGTGCGCGGATACGAAGACCCGGAAGAAGGAATATTTATTTTTTATAATGTGCCCTACGCCACGACGCCTAAAGGGCCAAATAAGTTCAAGGTAAAATTGTTTTCGTTCGAATTGTTCTTCGTTTCATAAAGATACAGTAATCCCCCCTATTACACGGTATATTTGTTCCGCGTTATAGGAAAACGCGTTGTACGAAAATTCTCGTAAAACGCGCTCGTATGACCTCGTATAACGCGTTATATACAAATGATTCACGTTTAACTTTTCTTGTTAAAGAGGGTTTAAATCGAATATTAAGGAAAAACTATGTTATGAACGAAATATATGCGTTTTATTAAAATCAAACCAAGAACATTTGGGAATCCCCGTGTTATATGGGGGAAAACACGTGTTATACGAGGGATATGAAATCGCGTTATATGAAAACGCGTTATAAGAGTACCGTGTTATAGGGGGGATTACTATATTTATACTTATAGGAGCATATGCTTGTAATTAATGTTCCTTAAAACAAATTTAATTTTATATTGAAGTAAAATTTAAATTAATTCAAATACTAGGTGCATGCATAGTATGTATTACGTATACAGCAACATACTAGACATTAATACCGGTTTACTTAGGGTAAATTAATGATTTATTGCAATGTATATTTATTTATAACCAAGTTGACAGGAAGGTAATAAAAACATTGCAATGATTATTGGACTTGTAATGTTGAGTAATAAAATTTACAATTTGATAACATAGGCACCGTTACCAGCCCCTGTTTGGAATGGAACATTCGAAGCAATAAATAGACAAATAGTATGCCCACAGAGCGATTTAATTGGAATTTTGCCAGAATACAAAATTAAAGACGAAGAATGTCTGGTCGCTAATATCTATGTACCCGATACGAAAGAAGATAATCTACCTGTCGTTGTATACATTCATGGAGGGGCGTTTGTATTTGGATGGGGAGACTTATTCACTTTCAGAAAGTTTGTGAGAAACCAGAATATTATAGTAGTGTCGTTTAATTATAGATTATCAGCTCATGGCTTTTTATGTCTTGGAACCGAAGATGCACCCGGAAATGCTGGTATGAAGGACCAGATCGCTTTGTTAAGGTGGGTTAAAAATAATATAAAGAATTTTGGTGGGAATCCTGATGACGTTACTATACACGGATGCAGCGCTGGAGCCACTTCGGTGGATCTATTGGTCCTTTCAAAAATGGCAAAAGGTCTATTCAAAAGAGGTGTGGCTGACAGTGGAATAGGAATAGCTAGCTATGCTGTTCAACTAAATCCTATTGATAACGCAAAAAAGTATGCTAAATTCTTGGGATATAAAGGTAACGACGACATTTCTTCCTTAACATCTTTTTATAAAAGCCTCCCATATGAAAAACTCAATTCAGTACAAGTTATGACCAATACGGATTATTCTCTATACATGACGCCATGTGTAGAGAGAGATTTAGGAGAGGAAATGTTTCTTGATGATAGTCCATACAATATATTGAAAAACGGAAGTTATATCAAAGTCCCAATGTTATATGGATTCTCTGAAATGGAAGGTTCGTTTCGTTTGCCACAATTTCATCTATGGGAAAGAGAAATTAATGCAAATTTTTCAAATTTTCTGCCTCTTGATTTAGAATTTAAGAATTTCAGTGAAAAAGAATTGATAGCGAATAAAGTGAAGAATTACTATTTTGGTGACAAAACCATAGGAAGAGAAACAATATTTAACTTCGTTAACTTTTCCACCGACATATTTATCACATACAATATGATAAAGCAAGTCAAACTGCATTTAGAAGCAGGACATGACCAGATTTACTTCTATGAATATGTATATAGTGATAATGCCACCGACAACTCTCCGTTTACGGAAGTAAGAGGTGCATCGCACTGCTCACAAACCTTCGCAGTTATGGATGGGTTTTATAACTTCGTTAGTATTCCCTATGACGAAAAATTGATTCCAAATGAAATGATTGGAATTAAGGAGATGATGAGGAAAATATATGGAAACTTTATGAAAACCGGGTAAAAGTCTTTCCACTGTCTATATATATATAATATATTACGATATGTACTCGATTTTTAATATGTCCTATAATTTCAGGCGTCCAATAGGAACAGATTCCGATTTGCCGCAATGGACTCCAATGAGTTGTGAATGGTCAGAGTTTATGACAATTAATCGAACGGTACAATTAAGGAAATCTTTCACTTCTGAGAGTACTTCTTTTTGGGACAAAATCTATGAGATATATTTTAAAGGTCCAAAACCACCTCAGATAGATTAAATCGAATTTTACATTTAATAAGACTTAACATCTTAGTTATACTCTTAAGACTAAACATGTATTCTGTTCTTTATTTGTACATTACTATTATCTTTATGACATTACAATGATTACAACATAAATAATAATTTGATGATAAAAACTCTCAAAACGTTCTTAATTACTTTAACGTAATAGCAATTATATTTTTTGTAATAAGATTAACTTTTTCTTTTTTTAAAGGCGATAAGACCACTTTATAATTCTGAACAACCATTTTTAACCAAATTGTTATAATAAACATAAGACATTTTTTTTTTTGTTTTTGCGTTCATATTAGTTCTTTATAAATTTGTTATTACATGAGCGAAGTTTCACTTCTTTCCAATTTATATCAAGCTTATTTCAAATATTCGTTTATTAATTACCAACATTTATACTTAAAAATTTTTTAAAACTATTATCTAAGACTGTTAAGTCATTATCAAAAATTATATAATGAAATAAGTGAGTTGTAGTATCTGATAAATATATTAAAATATATTTTACATAAGCACGTTGAATAAATCGAAACCCTACAATATGTTAATAGATTAACCGTTGAATTAAAAAAATGACCTACGTTCAACAATACGAGTTTATATATATAGGATATATTGAAGGTCTCGAGTCCCCAGAATGTAAACTGATATACAGATAGAGTCACCAGCTTTCCCGAAGTGTTTTGAGAGGATTTTTATTTTAGAACATTTTTATAGAGTTTTAAGGAACAAAATTTACCATAACAAAATATTAAAGCAATAATTGTTTCTAACATTCATATAAATAAAAAAAATACTTACATATTTTACTATACACATATATGCTACAAAAGTACTACATACAATCAAATGTTATATTAATCAAAAATGATTAATTTCATTGAGAAATACTTTGTATGATTTGGGGAATGCGGTTGTTGATTTTGGCTGTTTATGTCATTTCACATAGAAATTAAATATATTAAATCATCCGTTTCTCCGTGACTTAAAAACAAGACCATGTTTTAACACGAAATTTAAATTTATAGAGTCAAATGGAACGGAAAGGGCATGAAATTGCTTGGTAAAGTGCTTGCTATGTACAGCACTTACATAGACAGGAAATGTGCAATAGATTTAAAAGGTTTTTTAATACTACCATAAAATTTGGACCGCTGCAGAGCTAGGAAATTGATCAATTATTGATGAAATTACATTGAAAGTGCTGCATTCTATTAGGTTTTAAAGTGCTTTAGATTTCTACGGCTGCCCGATTTAGGTGTTTGGATAAAATATCATATAACGAGTGACGCCGCTGACTCCGCGGAACGAACACCAAGCCGTGTGAACCAGAAGATTCCTGATACCACACAAGCTATGGAATGGAATTGCTATCCTAACATCGGGGCAATCATGTAGTTGTAGGTGTAGGCTATAAGTTTTAATATGTTATTCTTGTTAAGAGACGAAACCTCTCAGCATTCCATGGATTCACGAATGAACTGTTCATTCTAAGAATGAACTGTTGTTAGTTCTTGACAGGCCCAAGTCTTTTAACAGGTTGTAAAGAAATTTGGCTGTTATACCTCTCACTCCTACTTCTACCACGTACATATTTACAACGAACCTATTCTTAGTGAGTTCGCTTGTGAGCTCGTAATACTTGTTGACCTAGATAGCATGGTCTTTGAAAATGTTCGTTTCCCAAGGAACCGTTAGTTCTATTATCACAACGTGCTTTAAAATTCGCGAATATAAAAATATGTCCGTTCCGGACGCCGTCGCACAAATATCCTCTGGGATTTTATATTGCTTTTCATACGTATCCATCATTACACTCCGATCCGAAGCCGGTTTAATGATAGAGGAAAGCTTGACGTTTGATTTTGTAGCCCTAGTGCCTTCTCTCACAAAAACTATTAATCGCTGGTTTGTAGTTATTTAGTTTTCCTGGAACCTCCGTTTGCCACCCTATAAAATTCACTGAAAAATAAATGTTTGTTTTTGTATTATATAAGATAATATTATGAATAATTTGAATTATTTTATAAATGGTCAAAAAGGCAGTACAGCATTAACGTGTTGTAATTATTTGTTGGGCTTGTATATGGTTATGGGAATACAATATTGTATCAAGCAACAAATTATAAACGTTGATGAATTTTTAAACTAATTCAATTGCGTTGTCATAATTTTTAGTAATTAAAATATCTCCTAGAAATACGTAGCCTTTTTGAAGTTAGGTTTAAAGCGATTAAGTACCTCTCCCTAAGCCAAAGAAAAAAACAGAGGGGTTTCCTTATGTCACCAGAATAAGTCCAAAAATACCCACCAAAGCATCAAAAGATCACACTTATTGTCGTAGTGAAGGGCCTCAGGGAAGCGTGCCGTTTTTACCGTGACGCTCTGGTGGAAGCCACATCCGATAAAGGTGCCGCTATTTTCCTCTCGCTTTGATTCTAAAGACTTGGTAAGAAGGCGAGAGACAGGCGAGCGACATCTACTCCGGTGTTCCTCGTGCCCCAATAGATGGGAAATAAATGTAAATAGAATACTTGCACAAGATGGAACGATTATATTATCTAATACCTGTCTTAAATGAATAAAATAGAAATAAATAAATTATATATATAGAGCAATGATTGGAAACAAGATAACAATGTGCGACACTTACATAGCTTTGATTATCTTAAAGTTTGAATTTATCTTGATTGCCATGTTGCAAACTTACTTTCCAAATATCGTGTATTAAAGTCAAGTTCATTGCCGTAGCAGATATAAGTTTTAAGTTTTTCTGAATCCTATATTATGATAGAAAAATATTATTACATTACATAGTTTTAAGTTTTACTAATTAAATAGAAATTGTTTTGTAATTAAATTTGTTTGCTTAAAAGAAAATGAGATATAACATTTTCTATTGGTCATACGGTGCAGAACAGTTCAGTGTTATTAGAAACTTACAAATCACATTGAATTCAAATATTTAAAATGTTCAAATTACTGTTTTCCTTAACTGAACTGCCATAATAGATTTCAATTGTTGACTTCCAAAGTAAAAAAATAACTAAAGCAACTTACGTATATTTTTATATTTACAAATGTAGCAATCCAATTCAATTTTCCGCTTGTGTAGGTAAGGATTGTTTCGCTTCTTCATTCCTAAAATCGGTCACGTCATAACCACAAGTTTTTAATTTGACTCGTGCCTAATTCGTTTAACTGAAATTATCGTTATTCAAATTTAAATATAATCGAAAATACTTCTATTATATATTGAATATTTACAACAACTTCAAGTACTGTCATTAATTAAACAGCGAATCATTAATGTTAAACAATATTTTTAATATACACATTCTATTTGAACATATAATATAAACGAGATTTTATATTCTTTATACGAGCTTACGTGCAGTCCGTTACATATATTACTTTCTTTAAAACTATTACCTGAATATTGTAGAGAGGACTGCAATATTCCTAAGCCATTAATAACAGAGATTTAATATTAATAATACGCTAGCAAAACTGAAATATACACTTTAATAAAAATTTTAATTTATGGATTGCCAATTGAACATTCCGGTCTCCCATTCTCGACAGATATATAGATCATTACTCTTACCACAAGTTTGAATCGTCTTACTACACAGAGAGTTCACTGTTTTTCGTCAATTTTCATGTTCAGAGATTAATCTTGTAATATACAAGTTCATTACATTTGCCAACAAGATTCAGCACAGTTACAGCGGTTTGCTTATAGCGAAGACAAAATACACTTTGCTGTTACAAGAGGACTTACCTTCAGGTACATATTATGCATTGTCGTCTATAAAATAGGAAGAGAAGAATATGCTTTAACATGTCCTTTGTTTCCTGAATTAACAAAAAAAAACCTATTCTAACTGACTTTTAAAAAGGTTCAAAATGCAATGGAAATTTAAATTTAGTTTTTGTTAGTATATAGATGTATATTTTTTTGTTTATAACGCCATTTTAAATCTTAGCGTTTTATTAAGTTTCCAGCATATACGAATTGGTCGATGATTCTCGTGCTGGGACAAAAACAACAAATAAAATCTCTATAAGTTCTCCAAAACACAATATATAGACAGTATTATACTGTAGCTTCGGGCAGGTTTTGAGCCGTGCTTCGGATTCTTTGCACTAAAGGAATGGTACATTAATTCCGAGAGGGGCTGGATAAGGTCTAATGGACCTTACTATGGTCAACTTTTGGTAGACGTCTTACATAACAAAGCTAGTCTATTCCCACGCCAATCCTATTGCATGGTAGAGTAGGGATGTCAAAGACACTCGTATTCTGTTTTTTAATAGAGGCCATCTCTAATATGCCAGATCACTATATAGATACTTTTTTGTCGATTGGGGGTAGAAGTAATATTTTATCTGGGTTCACATACTCCAGGGCTGTTGGATCTTTGTTGGTGTGTTTGAATAATAAGATGTTTAAGTACATTTTATTTATTCAAAAATAAATACATCAATATGTCTTTATACAGTATAATATACAGCCGAAGAAAACATTAAATACATATGATAACTATTTTTACATAATTTGGTACACGTCATACCTTGAGATCTCATTTATAAAAAAAATATATATATAATTGGGTCTTTTAATAGTTATTATTAGATAAAATGTTCATAACTTTATAATTCCCATTAAAAAAAAAAAAAAAAATTAAAAAATTAAGATATTGCATAATATTTTAAAAATGTTATATTATTTAAGAGATAATTATTGGTTGATAGTTAATTTAATAAATTATTATATAGTCTGTAATAAGTGATTTAGCACATTTTGTGATATTTTTATTTATTTCATCCTAGTCCTATACTCGCAACACAATAGATTGAAAGTTTTATTTGAAATTTACTTTATGAATATATTTAACACATTTAGTGCTATATATTTTTAATCTAAGGATATGAAAAACACGGTTACTGGTCTCCTTAAATAAAAAAACATACTTAGTCACCATCAAAAGATCTCAAGTTTAGTATCTTAGTATAAATAGGCAGAAATAGATTGAAATCTATATTAAAATCATTCAGAACATCCGTTATCCGATCATGAGTTACAATTTCTCACTCAAAATTGAATACAATGCACCTTTACTACATTCAAAGATTTGTTTAGCCCCTTAAAAATCCATACAAACAGTCACAAACAATCATTCTAACAAGAATTTTCATTAAATTTAAAATATTTTAGTTATATCAGAATGAATTTATTAATGTAATGGAATTAATATATCTGGTACACGAATACTTAAGGTCTAACACGATTAAATATTTTAAAACAATTAAATAATAAATACTTAATACAACAGGCTCATAAAATTAATTGTCATCACTCGAAATTAAACACAATTTAGCGAACTACTAATTGTATCTTAAAATAAAAATATTCAGTGCGTCCTAACCACATTTTGAATGCCAAAGACAAAGTTAAATAATTTTGATAGAATGAACTCAATGATGATTGAAATTGATGTCCAATCATTGATTTGTAAGATTTATGGCATAGTAGATCAGTTCACAGTCTTAGTCATAGCACACATTAGCAAGAATATAATGTCCACACGAGCTTAAAATACAGCCAGTTATAGGAGTGACTGCTCCACCATGATCTTTTCATATCCCGTCGGTGGTGGGTATCTGAAGTTGTCAAGGATAATGTCCAGAATTGCACCGTCATCAACTGAAAAGAATATTCAATTTTATTAGACAACATTTTAACTGTGAAGATAAACCAAAATATGTTACTAAATAGCCAGTAAACATTTAACCACAAAAAAACCATGAGTTTTAAGACTCATTCCATTGATTTTCTTTTATAAATCTCCATCAAAACCGCATTCATTACTTAACGGAAACTATTAATAATGTGAGCATAGACAGATCAAGTGATTTGAATAATCAATTAATGATTACTGACCATAAAGAGCGGGGTACACTGTTCCCTTGATTTGTCTGACTGGAATTTCCATATTCTTTCCATTAAGGAAAAAGTTCATCTCCACATGATCATATGCTACCCCAATTACGTCACCCTCTCCGGGCATAGCTGTTGTCTTATCATTAGCTTTTTCACTGTCCATTTTGTCGTTAACTTTATCCTCTGTGTGATTGGGCGACCCAGTTGTGACAAGGATCTCTGTAGGTGACTCCTGACTTGCTGGTTTCAGATGGTATAGTTCAACATTATCATGCCTAACCGTACCGTCACTGTTCAAACACCAAGACTCTTTATCTACACCACCTGAAATACAATTCAGAGGTAAATATAGTAAAACTTATATACACAAAATAACTATGGCCATCGATTCACATAATAAATGTATTATATCCCTCAATTTATCCTATTAAATGGTTTCACAGCTAAAATTCTGAACAATTTGGAGTGACGTTTTTAATATTTACATGGGCTACTTTATCATATATCTTTAGGTTCATTACAAGAACAACAAGGTTCATTTTTCTAGAATAAAAACAGTGATTTTCATGCTTAGAATAATTAATGCACTTGCATAATTTGACCCACTTGTGGTCTCTAAATTTGGATGTGAATTAAAATAATGTAAATAAATTGAGTCATCGCTCAATGTTAGGGTTATATTGATCATGTGATCATTTGACAATGACCTGTGCAAATATTGCATTGCGAATACTTAATCAATACCAGCAGGGTCGGAATATGTTACAATTTTGTTCAGCAACAAAACAGTAACGAACAGTTACATAGATTTTCGTTGAAATTAACATAGAACAGGATTATTATCACGATTTCTGAACACAAAGTTGCAGTTTTGTATAAAGAAATATTTATTTCTGGTTAAAGTTAACAATTGACATCACACAATCATGTTAACTTTAGTTTTATTAGCATCATAGTACAGATATATTTTTTTTTACCATTTTAATTATTATTTCCAACTTGTACTTTCCTTTAATCATTGTCAATGGTTACAAATTAAACTTTTATTAAAAAAAAAACTAACCATGTACTCTATTGAGGTCTGCTTCCCTGGTCGCAAGTCCCACTGCCCACACACCACCCTGCTGCAATTTTACTTCAAAATAGGCTTTGTTCTGAACAAGTGGTGCATTGCCAAGTGCACAGCCGGACCCACAAACACGCTGGCCTCCTTTCACTATGACTATTTCATGTCCTGTAATTTTTCATCCCAGTTAAGCTCTCAATTTAACTATTTCAAAATTGCGGTTATTAATAAAATACACTAATTTGTTTTAAAAAATAGCACTAAATTTCGCTATGTGAATTCATTAAATCAATATAGTTTCTCATTTCTTAAATTCACACCTACGCAAACCAAAATGTTTTCGTCTTCTTTGACTCCAACTTAAAAAAACTAATGGAGAAATACCATTTTAGGATCAAAATGACGTTATAACATCAACATAAATATTTATGTCTGGTATTTTCTAAGCGCTATTCAATATAATAATTTTATTACCCATATGTAAAGAATCTAACTGCACTGGATTACTCTTCACACGTATAGGAACAGTTGGCGTTAGAGAAAAGCCATTGACGCAATTTTTTAAGCAGCAAAACATCGTAGAAACACGAAAATATGAAATTTAAAAAAATCAATAACTACCAATGTTTTATTTTTAACAAAAACTGAAACTATTTACTTCGGTTATGGCAATAAACGTCACTTTCATTTGACATCTGTAAGTTTTATGAATTGCAATGACATGTTCGTCTTTTAATGGAAACCTAAACATTTGATTAATTAAAATACATTATATAGTAAAAAAAAATTTGAATATTTACTGTACCTAAAAATAACACATATTTATATCATTACTTACAGGTATTTATTGCATCAGCTTTTATTAATTTTTAGCTACCTCGTAATGTTGAATTTAACGTTTCCATTTACGATTTGAATAATGTTGAAAGTTAAATTTAAGTTATACATCTACGGTTTAGTTTTTGAAAACAATATTTTAAAAATTTTATGAAAAGAAATCATCTCAAAAAATTTAAAGGAAAAATGCCAAAACTAATTGGTAAACGATAGGTCTTTTAATTGAGTCTTTCTTTATTTTTATTACATTGTGTCACAATGCAGTAAATTATGATAATCTTTATTTTAATTACATTTAAAAAAACAATGGACTGGTTAATATTTAAGAAATACTCATATATAAATCGTTATAGCAAAAATCTTAGCTAATTCGAGTATTGTAAAAATTCTTGTGAGTACGTAATAAAGACAAATATCACGTAATATGTATTTGTGTATTTATCAGATGCTTGGTGTAGTTGGATTTTGTTGTTTAATTTTTCTCATTTAAAGGAAAGTGGCAATAATCTACTAAAAATGAAAAATGAACTTTACAATTATCTAACAATACGTTCCTTTTTAATAATTAGGATTAATGACTAACAATCAGTGAACACTTGGGAATGTTAGATTTAAGTCCATTAAAATATCTTTCAAACCTTTTTAGCAAATAGCTGCCAGTAGAATATTTTACGTCTGTGTCCTTTTAATGTCTCGTATCTATGTTAAAAAAAATGTTATCCTAATTGACCATCACTATAATATTTCGGTTAAGAATAGAACTTGTTTTTATGTGTAATAAAATCATATTTTACACAACAGCAGGTCATTGACTATTTTAAAACTTGTTTTTATTTTTATAAACTGTTATAATACCGTAAAAATATAAAATATGCCCATTGTATTGATATGGCTCGAAATAATAGTTTCTGAGTTCTAATAATATTGATCCCTCTGTTATTTCAATTATTTACAAAGAATTAGCTGAACAAACGTAAACTATTGACCGAATTATTTAAATATTAGTATACTCATATGACCGAGTAAATTGGGCCGACGACATTAGAATGTCTAATGACATTCAAAATAAAAAAAAAATAAAGTCAAAATTATCTTACAATTTATTCAAGGTATTTATTGAAGCTAGAGATTTTTTTTTTATTAATAAGGAAATGTTACAAAACGGCTTAATAATAACAAAAAAGGCAATTTTAATTAAGTATTTTTGTTTTTATTTCTTAAGTTTGTCTTTAAAAAACATTTATTTTCACAAGTATTTTGATGTTTAATCTTTTGAGTTATATAACAGCTTATTTATGCTAATACTTATTTAATTTTTGTCATATTTATTTAAATTATTATTTATCATTATTCTTTTACAACATTTTTAAAACTAATTTATTTTACATTGCTACTTACACTACAACGTTCTAGTGTACAGCGATTTGGTGTCAAAATGAAAATAGGTACTTTTAATAAATCTGACATATCTAATCAGACAAGTCCTTCCGTTATGTTGTCGATTATCATAACTAAATTAATAATTTATGAAGTATTTAAACTTCAAATGTTAATAAAGGAAGATATAAACTTCAATAAGCCATAAGAAATCTGTTTTCTCTAAACATCGTTGGTAGTTTGTTGGCTGCAAATATGTTTTGTTACACGATAATAGGAAAAAATGTGACATAACTCTACTTGCACTTTATGAGTTCCTAAGAACTTAAGATAATCTTAAACGTGGAACGTTGGACGGATACAAAGTCAAATTAAGTTTATGTACTGAACCCTAAAAATCTCAAGTTGTGCTGTGTTAAGTATCGAAATATCAGTTTTATTAAAAAACTATAACTAGGATATCAAACAGGAATATTTTTTAATGTAACTACACTATTAAATACTGTATACTTAGTCCAATTTAGCATCATCACGCTACGTACGGCGCGTTAACTGGTTGTCATTCATAAATTTTCACACATTATAGTATCAACGTAGGTTATTAAATGAGAAATGTAAATTTTATTAGTCAATTTTTAAATATACCCACTTATAACTTAACAACATCCTATAGAAGAACATTATGAAATACTAGTGGCTATTCAATGAAAAATTCGTTTATTTCTTAAAAGCAAAAATCTAATCTCCTTATCTTATACTTTCTATATTCTTAAGACTTAAGATTCCATTGTAAAACATCCGTAGAACTAGTTACAAAAGTCGATAACCGCTAACCAAATCATATCTCAGGCTTATTTATCGAATTTATTCTAAATAAAACCATATAATTTACTATAAAGATAAATATTATTAATCAATTAATAAGTACTATGAACAAAAAAGAAATATATTATATAAAATTACACATTTATTATCATTTATTTATCAAACTCAAAATATAAATGTTAATAATAGTCCGCGATATATTTGTCGTAATTTATAACCTCATTGAATTTTTCAATTGGATTAAATATGGGGTTAAGACGTTGCATTAAAGTGAGATACAATTTTTTTTTACTCGTGTGCTAATTCAGAAGCATTTTTTTGCGTCATTGTATGACACATTATAACTTCACAAATAGTATTATGTAGAATAAATATTTGTAATTTTTGAATAGGATGACACAATGAAACTGATTATTATCAACCAGTATGTTTATAGTATCCTTAACTCAAGATGCATCGTCATACTACACACACGACGTTTCCAGTTTATCGTTTGTAAATATTCTCACATCGTATCAAAGTATTTGTAAGAATTGGTAACGCTCTGTACGCAGTTTTACGACCAAACTTACGTACGAATAAAAAGTGTGGATAGCAGATAAATATGTTTATAAAAAATGAGTTATTTATTACTAAATTTATATCTATAGCAGTGTTTAACACTTCAACCGTGTAGATTATGAAAATAAAATTTAAAAATAAAGACAATTTTAAGCTCATAAGCTTTCAATTGTTCTCTTTATTCTGACTCATCCAGTTACAATCACAATCTCATTAAATACCTAAGATACGAAATAATATATAATAATATTATTAGTTTTTATTAATCTTTTTGTCTAGTAAGTGCTTTTTTCACCGTGAGAACTTTGTTTATTACCTTATTTATACAACATACAGACAATATACCCAAAAAAAAAAATCTCAAAAAAAAATGTAAAATTAAAGCGACCGTGCCCAAAAGCAAAGAAAGCCTCAAAAACAAAAACGCGTTAATAGACCTAACAACAGTAGGTACCTATGCTTCCCGGTGACGCTTTAAAAGCCAATAGGGCTAACAGCAACAGACAAAAAAAAGTAGGCATGCTTGTGACTTATTACAAGTTTATGTCGTCTCACAACAACCTGACCTTTTATATATTTTCATTCACAAATTATAATATCAACATAAGTTATCGAATGAGAAACGCAAAACGTTTCGTATGTAGTTGTTGTTGTATTTAGTTGTGGTAAGCATGCAGAATATTCTAGTAATTACAATTTATAAGATTATCACGTTTACACATTTGAATATAAATGTTTTTTTCTGTGACTTGCGTTTATTATTTCACGTATGATTATTGTTAGCCCGAGATGATATTAAAAATACTTTCATCTCACCTTCCCATGATCACGGTCGATCCTATCGAAACTTTACGTATAAAATAACTTATATTAAAACATTTATTCAACGAAATAGATAAAATTAAGTTCTTTTATTTTTATATAAATTGTAGGAAAACTTTTTTTTTTCATTATAAAAAAAATATTTAAGCCGGTAACATTATTTAAAAACATATTTTTTTCTACGCATTTCCTGATTGTAACCTCGGCAAAGATTCACGGTATAGTCGCTCTGTAATAACGCTTAGTAAACAATGTTTTGGATGTAAGTAATAAGAAATATTTACCCCATAGGGTTTTGGACGAAGATCCGGCGTGAGTTGCCTCAATATAAGACGTCGGCGGTGAGCACGCGCATCAGTTAGTGAAGAGCCGACAAGCGGACACAATACCGTAAGTACAACAAATTTCTTTTTTAATAATAAACGACCTCAAACCTTTGTTTTAGCGTCTCATACAAAAATATAAGTCGATTTATTACCTAAAATTGCTATTTAAATGTGATATATTTTTCGTCTTACCAAACGTGAATGTGGAAAAAATATACGAAATGAACAAATGAGTGAACATATTAAAAAAAAATGCCGGCTATCCGAAATATTCAAAATATCATTAAATACTATTTCTTGACCTCACTTATAGTTTTGTGCAAATAATAATCATTGTTCTTAATTGTTACATTATTATTTTAAATCAAAATCTGGCGATAATGAGTTTTATATATCGTTTTTTATCATTAATATCACATTTTGACTTGGTTGTAAAAATTTTTTTTTTATCATTTAACAGTATTTTTATATAACGTATATTAACCATTTTCACCAATGACAATTTTAAAACTTCGTAAAAGATTATTTTATTTAGAAAATTGAGCCATATTTTTTTATGGCTACATTTTATCTCATTCTTTTTAACATTCTTTTTAATAACTTAAATAATAAAAAAAATATGTCCCTGTTATATTTACTATTAAAAGTTTTCGTTTGTCTAATAAAAATAATAGTTTCTTATTTTAAGATAAGATGGAACGAAATAAAATAAATTGGTTACAAATATAGTTAAATATTAAGTATGTAACAAAATTAATCCATGCAAATTGTATTCGAACATCTTGTTTATGGGAAATCTTAAATCGAAACACCTCGAATATCGACCTCAGGTCAAATTGGAGTGGAACGAACTTCTTAAGGGCAAGGTCACTTTCTACAGCCCTAGAACCGGTAATATTTGAGACAACGGCATCACGTAATCAATTGTAAGCAATTGAATGGAAAGTGCTTATAAACAATGTGCCACATCTTCCTCGTGAGAACTTAATAGAGAATAAATTCAAACCAATGTAGACTTGTAAAACTTTTATACTTCTTAGGCAGGCATCATAATAGAAAAATGTTTAAAACTCTGGCATGCAATGTTTTTAATTTAACAGGATATGACTATCAATAGGATATCTCAGTATAATGTCAAAGGTTCTAAAAAGGAATTTGAAAAAACTGTAAATAAGCTGATATTGTGATGACTTTGATGCACGTAAATTCTTTTTCTTATTTAAAATACTGACCTATTGCAAGCCTTGACATTCATTTTCTAATTAAAAGTGAATAATTTATTTTCAAAGATTTCATCTAGTAACGTGTAAAGACCACAAAGGTAGCTGGAATTAAATGTTGAATAAAATTAAATGGAATTCAATATTTTTCTAAATATTTTAATGTTTACCATTAATAAGCATCTCTATAGCTCCTTCGATGACCGTCAGAGTTTAAAACATGGTATTTTATTATGACAGTTAATTCTGAATGAAATCAATTATTCGTTTTGTTAGGTAAAAGATTGAAGCGGACATTGAGATAGAGTTTTCAAATAAAAAAAAAAAAATTAAGTATCATTTATAAATTTTATTAAAATATTTGTCGTTTTGTTTCAGACAATGAAGGTTTTAATGTTATTGTCAGCACTGGCGGTTGCGCATGCGCAGTTCAACAATGGACGCATCCTTGAACCCCCAGTTCCCGCCCAGTGCGTTCAACGCATCATCCATGAAAGATACTCTGACAGTAAGTACTAAGACCTTATCATCTCAAATATTAGATTACAATGTTTGTTACTACAAAAATGCGTGGTCTATGACCCCTTTATCAATAATTCTTAATGGCAATACATATTAGGAATGCATATATGCATACATTTTCAATGAAATCTATAATACAATTACATATATTAAAATTAAAGATGAAACATTTAACGTATACAAATTGTGTTATTGATATATGAGACTTTATTAAGTCGCTGTAGATTGTAATATTTTAATTAATTAAATTATTTAAAAAGAATTAATAATTTATGAGTTAAATGTTGTCAACCTACTGTGTGCGTACTGAAATAACTGACTAAAATTCATATTAAATAATGCAGAGACATAAATAGGTAGATACATCTAAAATTTAAATTCTACTTCAACCAAATGATGCTTATCCTTGCCGTGACGAGCTCTGATAAATATGTTAACCAGTTTCTTAACGGTGTTTTTTACTACTTGGTACTCAGTTGTTCAGTGATAGCTGTAAGATTTAAACAAAATTTACTTACTAAACAAAAGCACTTACTTTAATGTTAAACATGCGTGGATGTCCTCTTAAATTAAGTCTCATATTCATGACTAGCGATAAATATAATGTTAGTTATTTGATCTATGAATAAATATTTAAACAATGATAAGGCAATAAATATTACGAAAGGAAATTTGAAATAGTATAATAAACTGGAAAGCGTTTGAAACAGATTACTAATTTCGAATTACTGTTCACAGCCCGGATAGCTCAGTCGGTAGAGCATTGGACTTTTAATCCAAGGGTCCAGGGTTCAAGTCCCTGTTCGGGCGGACCACGTTTTTGATAAATTAATACAAAACCAAATCGGAATCTCAGTTTTTTATTTTTTTAACTTTCAATTTGAAGTTATTGTTATAAAAATAAATGTTATTTTGGATATGCGCATTAAAAGAAACAACAACGTTATATACAATAAACATACGAAATTATTATTAATATCTACTATTTATTAATGAAAGTTATAATAATCTTAAAAATTCTCACCATTTCCGCAATATTACGTCGTTAAAATACGGTATATTGTTGTTTTTTTTTTGATTCAGTGATCGATTCTTTTTTTATAACAAGCGGCTGTCAAAACTGTTATTTTACGACTGGAAAGTTTTATTTCAATGATGCTATCTTTTTAATAGTCTTTATTAACACTGCTTTCACGAAATTGCAAAATTTGTTTATCCATTTCGTTAATATATCGTTAAATTATTTTTAACTTGCCCACTATCCTTTCATCAGATAAGGGTTACTACTTCTCGTGGCGGGACCCCGCAAAGAGAGGCGTTGAGGAAGACTGGCTGAGCGCAAGAAACTTCTGCCGGCAGCGTTGTATGGACCTAGTCTCCTTAGAGACCAGCGATGAAAACGAATGGGTGAAAGCTCGTATTGTGCAGGATAAGGTAATGTTTAACAAAAGTATACTCAATTCACCAAATGATATCAAAATTACATAACTAGATAGGAGACCTAGATTTTATCTATCTATATCACAATACAGTCTGAAGATTTCTTTGAAGCCTTTGTTTTTTTAAATAACAGATTACGAAATACAACTGATCAATTTTATGATATTTCCTGCCTTTGTATATGTAGTGCTCGAAATTTTTGGATCTAGATAATAATTTTATTGTTCGTATAGACAAACGGTGTATTGTCCTTGACCACTTCTCCATTTTAGATATAATACCCAAATGAAAGTCGGTCAAACAACGATTTATACCACCATAATACCAAGTTTGGCAAACATTACTCATTGTTAACATGAAAAGTTTTTTTTTCAACCACCAAAACAAAATATTAGAAAGTGGGGCTGGCATTCAAATATTACTACGTGCCTGTTTTCAGTAATCGAGCTCTTATTATCAGTAGCATGTATTGAATGAGACAAACTTTTATTGTCATTCAAGGCATATTGTTGAAACAATGGACAATTTTCTATTACTAAGTTTCACTGTTCACATATAGAGTAAGTGAAAAGATTTTTCATAACGTGAGAAAACTTAAAGCGTCTAAGTTGATTGCGTTCTTGTTATCTAAGGTCTATCCATAAACCTACTTTTCCTACCTGAAATTGCTTATTATTACATCCATAAAAATGCGATGATTTTTTTTAATGTATATTTCTCTCTGAAGACTACATCCAAATGCACAAAATGCAAAACAGCTGATACAAAATAAAAAAATGTTTTATTCTCTTAAACATTACCCGGAAATGTAAGACAAAACATGGTTTATTTATTCACTGTCTCCAACTAACTGTAGATCAAATACATCTGGACCTCCGGCCGTCTTTGCGACTTCAAAGGCTGCAACCGACCCGACCTGCTGCCTAACGAAATCAACGGCTGGTTCTGGACAGCAGAACTGCAGAAGTTGGCTCCGACAACCAACAGACAACAGAACGACTGGTCAGAGGGCGGCGGTATTGGAAAACCACAACCCGATAACCGGGTATGTATACCTTAAGAATTTATTGAAAATTATTTTATATAACGGAACATTTTTAAGCTGTCCGTAGAACATTAATTTAAACCCCATATAAAAAATCTTGTCAAATTGATTTATATCATTTCAACATATTTTTACACTTTACACCGTTCAGGATTACAAAACACCTAAACATTAGCGGTAAAACAATTAGTCACATTTCCTATTGTAGCATTCGTGTTGCGTAACGAACGCTGTACATTAAGTAATATTTGTCAAAACCGCTACAAATGCGAGGATGACGCTAGCGAAAAGGAAAGCCGCGGTAATATTTATGCGACTGCGCAACGTCCGCCGAAGGGCGTACCCGCATGCTTCCGATACCAACCCACTTTCTACAAACAACCTGTACATAACAAAAGCTCATCGATATTCCGCGTACGCGCCGCATAATGTCACCGCTTTCGCCGATTCAGACACGCTGACACGTAATATTCCCTCGATCATCTGCATCCGCCATTACTCGCTTATTCGTTAAATATTCAAGGCCTCACGCGTTACATAACTATCTGTCATCGTTTTTTCTCATATATAACATTACTGGCAATTAATGATTTTCCGTATATCCTCCCTTCAAGAATAATGTAATGTTATGCAGGAGTATTTAGTCGCGTAGAGACTTAATACCAAACGATGTGAATGGGATATTTCCAGGAATTGCAGCAAGGTGGCGCTGCGGAACATTGCGTAGCTATCTTAAATAACTTCTACAACGACGGAGTACACTGGCACGATGTGGCCTGTCATCACCGCAAGCCATTCGTCTGCGAGGAAAACGACGCCCTACTCAAATACGTCAGATACACCAACCCCAACCTACGCGTCTAATTTATTCGTACCAATAAATTATTTATTCAATAACCAGTAACAAAAATCAATTTCGTTTTCAATGTTTTCAGTAAATAAAAATAGAATTACTGTTACAAAATACATATTAGACGTAAGTTTTACCTCATTTATTTATGTTAGTGAATGGTAGTCTATATCCACTCGATAAGATGATTTATTTAAAATGTGTAAATAAAGGCTGCTTCAAAACTATTCCGCTCTTATTACTCACAAAACCAACTCATTAATGGTAATGACCTTCCAGTATATTCTTAAAGCATTCTCTGCACCTTTATTTTATAATGTAACAAACCTTTAAATAACAGCAAGGAAAATATACTCAGAGGAGTTTATTGAAATAAAATAAATTCATATAGTAACAAATTGTTTTTATTTACACGGCAGTTAACTTACAATTTTTATGCTGCAGAGCTCATTTTGATCTTATATAAGATTCTTCTGGATGGAACTTTTCTAAACATTATGAACCAAAGGCAGACGTTACAGAAATATATAAGTGAGAGAAGCATTGTTATATGCATCAGCCGGTATAGACGAAGGAAACTCAGCTTTAATCCAAAACTGGAAATATAAATATTGTTAGAAGTTTGGACGGGGAACCCTCATATTTATTTGTTAACTTTCAGTCTGTCATTTAAATTTGTATATACCTATAAAAATTACTTAAAAGCACTATTTTTAATCAGGCAAAAGTTTTAAATGCAATGTGTTTTAAATTCCATATTCACACTTTGGAAACAGTAACAATTTTTTTCATTATTTATATAACATTAAAAAATAAAAACTTACTCTCTATCATCATAACTATTAACACTAGAATCAATTGAAATATTTGATCTTTGAGGGTCAGGTAAAATGGAGAAATCCTTATCAAACTGTTCCTGCAAACAGCATATCCTTTCCATGATAAATAACAAAAGTATAGCCCAGAAGTATTCAAATTCAAACATTGTCTTTTTCATTTTTTGCCTTCAACCATAATAATATGATATCCAAATTTAGTTTTAATTGGGGGGTCTGTGTATATTGGATTGGTGACTGATGATATAGGCAAGGCAAATGCAGCATCCTGGAAAGGACCCACCATGGAACCACGCGTCATCCAGCCCAGATCACCACCTTGCCTTGCTTTATCTTCACTATATGCTGCCGCTACATCAGGAAATTTTTGGCCTGCTTTTATCTTTTCTAAAGCTTCTAAGCACTTAGATTGTTTTTCGCACAATATATGCCTGACTTTGACAGCTGTTCCTCCTTTTTTTTCTTTAGCTGCCGATTCTAAATTCAAATTTAAAAAGTATTAAATAACCTATTGTTAAATATTTGGTCTAAATTGGCGAAGAATAGAATTTATCACAGAATATATTTATTTTTAATTTTATATTGAGAGTTAAAAATATACATGTATTAACCTTTCGCATCCCCACTTGATTTTCCACCACTATTTCCTTTTGCAGCTCCACCGGATTTACCACCTTTATCACTTTTTTTTGGTGGCATTATGTACGTCTAAAAATGTTTATAAAACAACCCTAATTTATATTGTAAATAAACTAAACTAAGGATATTTCAATTGTCCTTGTAGTCATATGCACATTGACTTGTGGGTAAATGTCTATATTGGTAATGTCAAAATTCATATTGACAACTTAAGATGGTAAGAGTTAAAACTTTATAGACTTTATTGCTCAGATAATAACCGTGAATATTTAAAAACAGACATTTTATTGTCCATGTTATCGGGATAGATATGCAATAGTTCAAATAAAAGATAAAATCAAATATCAACTAAAGCTATTTAGTCGGTTGAGTAGTATAAATTTTCATTACATTATCGAATTTAATTAATGGATTTAAATTTTGAAACTCGAATAGATACAAATTCTGTAAATTGTCATGAATGAAGTAAATTCTCACGTTTGATGGATACACCGCCATAAAATTATTTCTGTTTGTACTTTGTACTGCTTTAAAGATATCAACATGTTTAAAATCCTTTCATTCTACTCTGTATGATGTAGGGGAGGGAAATGAATACTGTATTATTCGTGGCGTATTCTATTGTATTAAAAATGTTAAATGACAGAGTAATACATGTTTTACTAAAAGTCTCAGACCTTCAATATAGGAGTGAAAAGGTTTTTGTTTTGGAATTGTAACTCTAATTATAATGAACGTTTGCTGAATAAAAAGGCATGGGTGTACATTTTCTAAATAGTTTTCCTGATTGCAATCGTTAAACTAGACCAAAAAAGCTTAAAATATACTTCTATGTATTCCAATAATTGTTATTGCTAAATATGTAGTTTTCAGTACTATGAAAATTAAATCGAATAAAAAAATATATAATTAGAAGTATTGTACAGACAACATAATTATGTTGTAGACAATGTATATTTATACCTTCATATGTTTAATCTGTTAAGTTATTATGTTGATAAATATTATGTCAAAATTTGATCAACGACAACAACTGAGTATATTTTACTAGTATAAGTAAACTCATTTTCTAACATTACAACAAAACGTTTAAGAGTTTGGTTTTATCATGAATATTTCATTAAATGCATCTTTATTATAATTTTATCTTTGGTTCAACAAAACAGGGACGTTATGGCGAGCAGACCATAAAGTGGAACAACACTGACACACTATATTAATGAAATTTTGACACAGAAGATTTCATTTTTAATAACAATGGGGATTATGTACGAAAAAAGACCTTTGAAACGGCCTCGGCTGGGGCCTCCTGATGTTTATCCACAAGAACCACGACAGAAGGAAGATGAACTTACCTCAGCCAATGTAAAACACGGATTTACAACAACCCCTCAATCTAGTGATGAATTTGGTACTGCTAGAAACTTCAACTATTCCGCATCAAAGGTAACGTATTTCTCTTTTATCATGTGATAAATTGAAATCATATCATGACTCATTCTAAGTCTGTAATTTTACAATTTGATAGATTGGACAATTCTTTTCTGGAATATTGTCCAAGAAGGAAGAACTTAACACTCTACCTGACTGTGGAAGAAAGAGACAGCAGGTTAACCCCAAGGACAACTTTTGGCCAGCCACAGCTCGTACTAAACCGCAGATTGAAGCATGGTTCAAAGATTTAGCTGGTAAGATTTGTATCTGTTTCTGTTCAGGTACAAACTTTGTATGTGATATAATTTTTATTTCTTTAGGTAACAAACCTCTATCACAACTTGCAAAGAAGGCACCCAATTTTAACAAAAAGGAAGAAATATTTATAACATTAACTGAGTATCAAGTTGCCATGCCAAGAGCTGCTTGGTTCATCAAGCTCAGCTCAGCATACACTGTTGCAGTGTCCGAGGCTAAAATCAAAAAGAGACAACTTCCTGATCCAACCACCGGTAAGTTCCGCAAATAAAACATGTTATTAAGTCCATAAAAGTGTTTCAATGATTAAATCACCTCTATATGAAGTATACTTAATGGGTTTCATAAGATTTGGTTGAATTGACTGTAATTCACTCCTTATAAATTTAGTTAATCAATGTATTTACAATATATATCATGCATTATATTTCTTGGCCTTCAAGGCCATTCATATTGATTCATTTAGTGTTGTAGATTACATGGGTTAACAATTTTTCAGAATGGACTACAACCCTGATTAAGTTCCTAAAAGATCAAATATTAAAGTTAGCAGAACATTACCAAAGTGCTGTACCTGGCAGCGTATCTGATAAGACCCCTCCGTCACAATCAGGTATTTAAAGACAATGACACACAAGAACTGCCATTTACAAAGAATACATAATTTTAAACATTTACATAATATTTTGTCACTAATGAAATCTTACTTTAAAATACATAAAAATGCTTACATTACTTGTATTATTTGTTATTTAATATAAATTTAATTGCCTTAAAGAGTAGTAAACATATATTATTCTGTTTGTCAAGGTCAAGGCACGCCTAGTCACAGCTGTTTAGGAAATCCACCGGGAGGGTCCACACCAAATAGTTCAATGGTACCAAATTCCATGCACTCACCAGGTAACCTAAGTGGTATGAGAATGACTTTATTTATGAATAGTAATTTAGCCATTGATAGTGTATAAGTATTTTAGATGTGTATGTGTCTGTTTGTCTGCTCTTTGATATCAGAAAAAAATAAATAATATCTGCCTTACCAAATTATTTGGCTTATCTCTTAAGATAGTTTGAAAGTGATACTACAGAAGTAATTTATACAGACATATCTTTTGTTTCTGCTGTTGAAATTATCAGGAATATTGTGTAAAATATAAGCCATGTTATGGAGCAAATGACCTTTATTATCTCATTTTTTTATGTTAATAAATTTTGTTATAGACTTTTCTGCAAATGTTTTCTTTTACGTAGGTCTAGGCTCTTCCACTCCAAATGCCAATGAAAATACTGATTGGCGTCAAGCATTACGGCAGTGGAATTACTGCTGCCGCCTGGCTCGCTATCTTCTTGATGAGGGTCTATTGGATAGACATGATTTCCTGACTTGGATCATCGAATTACTCGATAAAAGGGCTCCTGATGATGGACTTCTAAGGTAATATTTACAGTCAAATAGAGTAAACTCTACATTTTGACGAATTTTAATTTAAATGTTGTTATAGAACCCATTTGTAAAATGAGACATTGAATGTTTTGTTAAATTTTTTTACCAAAAATTCTAATAAGTAATGTGAATACTATACAATTTAAGATTATATACGACATCTTGTATCTAAAGTTTAGATTGAAGGTTTCATATATTTAGATTCCAAACTCTATCTATTGGTGGCAACCACATTGATATTTGTTAAGTACTTTAAATGATCAAACCTTACAGCATAATATATGTAAAGAGATGATGATAGTTTGAAGAAAAAAAACAAGAAATTTGCATCTTAATAGATATTTCATTATGTACTGAACAGATTTCCAAAGTATAGTAATATATATTTTTTATAACTCTAGGTTATTCCTGCCTCTAGCATTGCAACATATAAGTGAGTTTGTGTGTTGTGAGGGTCTTTCGCGTCGGTTGGCGACGTCGTGTGCAAAAAAAGCAGCAGCTATTTGTTCCGTGTTGTCGGATACTACACTGCGGGCTCTTAACCAACCTGCTGTATTCAATAAGACCGCAGAGAAAAGTGGTAAATTAAAATTTTCACAGCTATAAGTGGTTATGTGTTAAACAAAACAATTTATCTTTCATACTATCCTCAGAAACCACCGGTGCGCCCTTATCACCGACGGCTGAGGCGAATGGCGATGTGAAACCAAATGTCTCCCAGATAAAGCGTTCTGTGACCCCAGCGGATCAGAACCAAGGAACACCTAATCCAAATCATTCTTTGGGAACTCCAAATCCTAACCATTCCCTAGGGACCCCTAATCCGTTGGGCACCCCAAACCCTCAACAGCCAATGGATGTCCAAGTGAAGGAAGAAGCTAGTTCACCGCCGAGGGACACTAAGGCGACCTTAACAGCGGTCATAGCAGCTGCATTGAACCCCGTACAAGTTGGCTTTGGGGAGATACTGAATTGTGCCTACCACAGGGATGTCATCATACAGTTGGCCACAATTCTTCAGGTATGGGGATTTTTGCTGAAATTCTATTAATTACAGTTGGGATTCCCAAATTTGCGGCCGCTGAACCTGGGGGTTTCGTAGAAAACTCGTCAGGTGTTTGCAAAAAGTATTTAATATCAATTATTGTATTGATTAGTAATTGTATGAGTTCCATAAAACAAAAAGTATGTTGTTGATGTTTCAATTCCTTTAAAGTTTAGGAGCATGTGGCGTAATTATAAACGATGGAACTATTTATGTTTATACCAAATGCATGTGACGAAACTTATTTTTAATAGCAAAATTAACTAAAAAGGTACAGTTCATTGTAACATTCAGGATGAATATACATATGAGAAGTCCATTTTCCATCATTCAGTTAAACTTGTAGATGGTTTGGCGTGAAGATTATGCTTTAAAACCACTCCAAACAGTGAAAGGATTTTACATGATATTTGTATGGAAACAATATATTATTTTTCAGATAATCTGCATTGAGTGCCCAACAGCGCTAGTGTGGTCTGGTTGTGGGTCGTCACTCCAGGGCTCTCCGTTGGATCTGCTGCCACTGCCGCCCTCCGCCCTGCCCATGCCGCAGATGGACTCCACGCTATCGCAAGAGCATCGGCGGATGGTACATAGACAAAAGCTCATAATAGCTATTACTTGTTAATAGTCTCGTTACAAAAACTCACATCCCTTCACAATCCCTTCACAAATATTTATCGTTTTAGATAAAAATATCTAATCCTATAGTTTTGTTTCTTTGAAATGAAAATGCAGAATAATTTGATTACAAGTTTTATACAGAACAGAATATAATAAAAGTCCTCATTATAGTTTTATAGATTTCAATTGAAATATATATATATTTAATAAATAAAAATAATTATATAGGCTTATGAATCTGAGCAAGAAATCGCTGCAAGAAGCAAGAAAGCGGAGAGTAAATGGTGTACTGATAAATGGCAAACCAGCTCTCAAGGTGTGTAAGAAAAAACATTATTACATCTCTAAGTTTGTTGCAATAATTTTTTGACAGGTTTCAAAAAAGAATGGTCTGTATTTGACTAAAATGTATTTGTATGTCTGTGACTTCTAAGATACCAATTTGGACCAATTTTTATATTTTTGTTGTAAATTAAAGGCATAAATCACTTTTAACAACAAACTTTACTATTCGATTCATTTTGGAATTAATATATTCATAAAATACTCTTAATTTTTTTGTAGCCCGGGTGTTGGCAGTGCTAGAGGCTCTGGACAGGCACTGTTTCGACCGTGTCGACCCCAATAATAACTTGGACACGTTGTACAAAGAAGTATTTGCAAACTGCACTCCAACCAACAAGGAAGGAACTCTTGACCCTAAAGATCCTGTAAGTTCATAAGTCATTAGTTAAATCAATTGAAATAATGATAGCATAGTATTTTAACTCGTAATTTAGCTTGAAGTCTTTAAAGGACGAAACAAACGTATTCGTCTAGTATGATCGCAGCTCAAAAGAACAAAAAAAATTAGTATGGACACAGTTTTAGACGGGATTATTTCGCAGGAATATGCGTGTTCGTACGCGGTGGTGCGTGTTCTGTGCGAGTGGGCGGTGTGCGGCGCGAGGTGGGGGGAGCACCGGGCGATGGCGGCAGCGGCCTTGCTGGACCGACGACAGCACCATCACCACCACGACCACCAAGGTACTGCGAGACGACCGTGCGACAACAGAGGTACGGACCATACGCTCTTGTGGTGAAGGGGATTTGTGTTTGTATGCGTATAAAATGTATATAAGAGAGAATAGGTACAGATACTCCAATAAAACTATAACTTGTGTTTGTGTGTGCGTGCGTGTTTGCGAGAGTGCGTGCGTCTGTGCGTGTGTGTGTGTGTGTGTGTGTATGAGCGTAATACTGTTCATGTTGGGTTTCAAGTGCTAAATGGTATCCAGCATATGGAGTGGCTGTAAAGGAAATTTTTAGTAATTAAGGCATTTTAAAGTTTAAAGTGATGGTTTTATATAACTGACTTACATAATACAGTCATATAAACATTGCTGCGTACGAGCTGATGTACTTATTAAATATATTTAATATGAAATACATTAATTTAATCACTATAGTTATATTTGTATGTTTATATATGTAGGTTCCGATGACAAGGAGTCTGTTGGTTCTGGGACTGGAATTTATAATGGACCACCGATATTCCAGAATTTACTACTTCGTTTCTTGGATAACGACGCGCCCGTCTTAGGTGAGTTAGAATTTATAAGATTGTCAGAAAAGCAACAGTTATCTGTCTGTCACCATAAGTGACGTGCCGAATATCCGCCCTATATCGCCCCGTCCGTTAATTTTTGTGGCAGTTCAGTTACGTGACTCTTTCCTTAATAATTCTCAATGAACAGATAATATAACAATGAATAAATATATAATGATATGTAAGAATAGAACGCAGAAAGCAAAATGACAGACCGTGTCAGGGAAAGCGTCAAGAATGTTTATATTGTTTGAAAGGGAGCCGCATCATTGCCGATTGAGCAAAATAATTGAAATTTGTATTCGTTACTGCGTATAACTGAGTCGTGGTGGCCTGGAGGTTAAAGGCCCGCCTCTCATACGTGAGGGCGCGGGTTCCAAACCTGGCAAGTACCAATGTGATCTTTTCCGAGTCATATGTACTTTCTAAGAGTATTTAGATACCACTGACGGACAAGGGAAAAATCGTGAGGAAACCTGGTCTTATAACTTCAAATTATAAGATAGAAATCGCCAACCCGTCTTGAGCGAGCGTGGTGATTAATGCTCTAATCTTCTCCATGTGAGAAGAGGCCTTTGCTCAGCAGTGGGCTCCGATAGAGTGATGATGAAGATGATGATGACTGCGTATAATGAGAATAATTATGTGTATGTATATACTGAGTACTAATATGTGTGTGTATTTAATACACTTGTACATTCCAGATGAAAGTCCAAACGCGCCGCCAGGGAATAGACAGCAGTTCGCGAATTTGGTACATCTATTCGGTGAACTGATAAGGCGGGATGTGTTCTCACACGATGCTTACATGTGCACGCTTATTTCTAGAGGTAATGGTTCAAACCCTAACAATATTTTAAATTACAGAATATAAAGCGTATTGGTTTTGATGCTTGGTACCCTTTAAAGAGAATTTTTTTATCAAATAATAAAAATCTTGCAACTGATATATTGAGAACATAATATTGTTAAAGTGATAATAATAATACAAGTTTTTGTCTGCGATTTCCTTCGCTTAAACGTATATATTAAAACTGTAACAAATTCAACTTAATATCTAGAAATATAAGTCAATGATATAAAAAAAATTACCTCAAAAAATTACTATAAGCGTTCGATCATTAAATATAATTGTTCTATAAATAATATCTTCATAGGAGACCTAATATCTCCTACGGAACCAACATCAACGGGTGGAACACATACAGTGGCGCCGCCAGCGAACAGTACCGGAACTAATCATAACATAGACGAAGACATATTTGCTGGTATAGACCTCAAGCCTAAGATGGAGGTTGGTTTATGCTTTAATGTACAATGCCGTATGTCAAATATAAGTCCAACGAAACAAAACAATTAATTTAAACAGACTATTAGAGGTAATTTTTGTTTTTTTTTTTATGCAAAATCTAAAACTTCTACTCAAAAATAATATCAACTTTTCTAAAGCTATTTTATTAACAATTACAACTACAGTTAGTCATGATATTTAACTATGTAATGTTTATTATTTAATACTTATCACAAGTTTGCTTCACACTACGTAAGAGGTTTTCTTAAAATATATGTAAAAAAATTTGGAATCCCTCCCTATGTAGCGTGACTGTGTAAACTCGTCATAAGCATGCACGCTTAATGTCACCTGTTTTGAGTGTTCCAATAAAAAAAAATACGTCACAAAAGTACGTTTCGTTGCGTTTAAAACCCTAAACCAATTAATTTAAGTAAGTTTTTTTTATTAATATTAACATAAACTATTTATATATACAAGACATCGGACCACAAATATGGAGAATTCACTAAATGATATTTTTTCTTCCAGGAGAATGTTCGAATGGACTTGGACGACTCCAAAATAGACGATGACCTTGACAAGCTTCTCCAGCACATAAAGGAAGATCAGCAGAACTCAATGGACGCCCCCGACAGTCCAAAGGATCCCGGGGAACCCACACATGGGTATATCATTATTAAAATCAATAAAAGACCATATTAATAATTATATAAAAAAATAACAAATACTTTCCTATTTGAGTATTATCACACATTAGCCGTGTTCAAATATCATGTATTAAAAGAAATAAATGAAAGTTCTAAAATGAGAACAGTGCGTTAACGCCTGTATACGCAGACACAAAGATAAGAACGAAACATTAATTAAATTAAAAATTAATGTCATTAAATAAACAAACACCTTAATATTACAAACAGATGTACAAATTTTATTTTTATTTATTTAAATTCTTTTGAACTCGCTGATATCTTGTTTATATGTTACAAAAAAATTAAAAATTTGTATGCAGAGTCAATTCACCAATGATGGGAGCGAGCGGGATCGGTATTCCTGGAATGCAATCCATTGGAATGGGTCCAATGTCTGTGCCAGGTATTTGTTCAGCATAAAATTTATCCGTCATGCAATACCGTAGTGTTTCCAGTCATATAAAATGCAATTAAAAACTTTGTAAAACGAGGGTAGCTATACAAAAAAAAAAAAAACGAGATTTGTTGTACTAATGCTGAATGGCTATAAAACTTTTAATTTTTATCACCAGCCACAAAATTCATGCTTTTGTTGTAAAGTTTGATTATCCACGTCTCTCCAGGTGTTCGCGGGGCTTCGTTGTCCCGACACTATCACTACACGACTCACTTTCCCTTGCCGCCCGCGGAGCCTGAACACACGCCGCACGACGCTAACCAAAGACACATTTTGCTCTACGGAGTTGGACGGCAGAGGGATGACGCTAAGCACGCCGTCAAGAAAGTGACCAAAGGCAAGTAAAGCTATAGGAATCAAATAAGGACAAATTGTATGGCTTACTTTGTCATAACGCTCTAATACGCTGTAGTGGATTGCGTATTTAAGAATCTGACATAGTTATATTGAGCACATTCAATACTTACAATATACTAGATTAAAATACCACGACTGTAAGTTTTGTTCCTATCTACGAAAAAAAAAAAAAATTCTTGTAAAATTATATCTCTATATCGTGAGTAATTTAGACGTAATTATATATTTATGTTATGTTTTACAGAAATTTGCAAATTATTCTCCAAGAAGTTCTCCATTGACGTAGCCGAGGGTGGTAAAATAAAGAAGCATTCGAGAAGCGAATTCAACTTCGAGGCTGTTACTCAGAAGTTTCAAGTGAGAAACCATTGATGAAAATTCTTGATCCTAATTTATTCCAATTATGTCCAAAAAAAAAAAATACGTATAAGATTCTGGCAACAAATGGTGTATAGATAATGTTGTCTTTAATTTCATTCTAGGCGATGTCGATGTATGAACAAGGTGCTGTCTCATGGGCCGTTGGTGGCGCGGTGTGCGAGGCGCTGGCGGCGTACGCGGCCGGTGCTACCACCTACTTGCCACAACCGGAACACGTGGCCTTCGCCCTTGACCTCATGGAGATAGCGCTCAATGTTCACGGACTCATTGAGACATGTATACAAGTTAGTAACTCGGATTTGGCTGTATTGAAATGTTGTCCAACTTAGATTTTACATAGTCTGTATTTATTTGTACTAAATATATGACAAAAAATCTTTTGTAAAAGTCTTTTAGCACATATATGGGTATATTTTAGAAATAAGAAAAATTTATTATAAACATTTGTATATTCTAGATACTCAAGGAGCTGTCTGAAGTTGAGGCCGCTCTGATAACTCGTGGGGCTCCCAGCAGCGGGTTAGCCGCTCCCCGTGCTTACACGTCCGCGTTAGCACTATATACCGTCGGAGCCCTAAGGAGATACCATTCCTGTCTCTTGTGTAATATATTTATTATTTAATATTATTAAAAATCTCATCTTTTCTATAGAAAAAATTCTCGAAATTTATCATAAAAACACATTATAGTGTGTGGACAAACTGTGATATTAAATCGTATTTTATACTAATTATATATTTATGGCATAATACATAAGACACAATATTCTTTTAGTATGTGTGGAACAAACGTCAGCTGTGTTCGAGCAGCTGTGCCGCCTTGTCAAGTGTGTGGTCAACCCTGGCGACTGTGGTTCCGCCGAGAGATGCGTCCTCGCTCAGCTCCACGATTTGTACAAAGCCGCAGCTCATCTGTTCCACGCACCACACGCTGATACTTTTGCGAACGCGTATCCTAAAATAAAGTAAGATAAATCCTTTATACATATTTTATTTCTATCTATTATTAATGTATTATTTACATTTAGATAAATTCTTGTATTGCCAGAGATAAAATTGATTTTTTTTAACTTACCACTATCTTGTTACAGACAAGCTCTCTACTCACCTCTGACTCCAACGCCATCCAACTATCAGTACAATCCCCAGTTTCTCAGCGAGTTCTTCACTAATCCCCGTAAAGGTATTATTATTACAATAACATATATTCCTATCTTAAATAAACTTCATTAAGGTTTTTTTCGTCTTGCAGGTAAAATAGAGATTGCATGGGCGCGGCAGGTGGCGGAGTCCCCGGCGAACAGATACAGCTTTGTTTGTTCCGCCATGTTGGCTGTGTGCCGTGAAGTTGATAACGATCGGTAAATACGTTAAAACTATAAATATAGCAGATTGGATGGATGTTAGCCTGAAAAACATATATTTTTCTGTTTATAAGAATGAACAGACGAGATTTGTGTTGTAAAGAATCTTTGTTTGATGATAGCAAAATTGGAGAGGTTTATAGAGGTTTATATATATTATTTCTTCGTGGACGTCTTATAATGAAGTAGTTCTCAAGAAAAAAAATATACTCTATCGTTCAAATAAACATTAAAGCTACTGTAAGCAACCACATTTCCGTATGGTTTAAATTTGGAAGGTCATTCTAAAGCTAGTATTATCAGTCCATAATATTGTTTTGTATAATTGATCAGCGTGAACGAGCTCGGCGTTGTATGCGCGGAGATGACAGCGTGGTGTAGCAGTCTGGCGGCGGAGTGGCTGGGAGCGCTGGTGGCGCTGTGCGGGGCGCAACATTACCCTCAGCACGCCGCACCGCCACCACTCTATCCTGACCTGCTGCATCATCGGGACCTGCACGACGCTGCCGCACACGACGCACTCGCAGTCTTCACTTGCATACTAGTCGGTGGGTGTAACGCCATCACAGGCGTATGATAGCTACATCTCCTCTGTTCAATTTTAATCAGTCTAAATTTTCACAAAGGAAATCGTTTATTATTTTACTTCACGTTTATTATAAAGCTCCGTCTTATTTATATGTGCTAAATCTTCACTATATAAGTCTGTAACAGATGAAGCCATTTGTTCCATAGAATATATTACGCATACTGTCATCTTTCTACAGAACTTCTTTATAACACATCATCAATCAGCCAAAACATAAATATAATAAATGCAGTCGAATTTGTGTGAACACCCTATACCGCCCTCCACCAGCTCGTCACTGTTTCTCGCTGGAGGACTTCGTCCGTCACGCAGCTCTACCGTCGTTGGTGAAGGCATGTGGGGGCGGCGGGCCGCTGCCACCCAACGCGCCCTCACCAGACGCCGGCGCGAGGCTCACCTGCCACCTACTGCTGAGGCTCTTCAAAACAGTCGACACTCCGCAACCAGGTTATAAACTTCCCACAAATACATTTATCTTAATTTCATATATCCTCGGGATTCTAAGTATTATTTCTTGGATATTCAAATAGTTACTCTAATATACCAGAAATAAAGTTCCATATTATGTTTAAGCGGTCTTTACAGAATTTTTACATAAACCGAAGTCAATCCATCCAGCCATTAATAGTTATACTTCGACCTTCCTTTATCAAAACCAATTTTGCTTTGCCTCCAGGACTGTACAGCGTGTCCACATCCCCCGGTCCTGTAGGTACTGGTGCTGGCGTGCGACTGTCGTGCGACAGACACCTGCTCGCCGCCGCACACAAGAACATCGGCGTGGGACCAGTCCTAGCCACACTTAAAGCCATACTAAGTCAGTCGTATAAAATATGTCTTAGTTACATTCCGTTATTCATTACTATCAACCAAATAAGATATCATATTTAAACCTCTCCGACTCTCCGTTTATTTATTTTTTGCTTGACTATTGTCGTTACAAAAAAATATACTTGATTAAACTTTTATGTTTAAGTTTTTAATAGTTCAGGAAATTATTCTCCTAACCTTAATGAAATTTTCATATTGTATTTGTACTTGAATTTTCACTCAACTGTTCGCTTAACACTGATTAATTGTTAAAAGCTTTATGTGATGGCTATATACAATGTTTCTCCTACATTGTAACGTAAGATCATTAATCAGCAGTTACGTAAGATAACCTAATAGATGGCACCTCTGTTCTAATATGACGGTTTAATATAAAAAAAAGCTCGATGAATTTTTGACATTAAGTCAACGATTTCTCTTATATAATATTGAAATGTAATGTTTTTGTTGCGTTTTCAGTGGTGGGTGATTCAACAGCCCGGGATGGGATGAAACTCAGTGGAAAGAAATCCAGTGAACTGTCTCACATACTAGGGACCAGCGACACCGTACCCACGGACGCACAACTTGATCTCATGTCGTAAGTCTGTCGTGTGCCTTATGTTATACTTTGCTATATATATTTCTTTAATTTTAATTATCATATATTAACTCTGAACAGATAGTGATTAGAAAAAATACTATCCCGAATATATGAACGTTTTTTTTTTTTATTTAATTATTATTATTATATAAGAATATCATTTATAAAACTATATATATATATTGTAATACGATTGACGATAAAATGTTTTTTATCCTTAGGATGGTAGATACAGAGATGAGTGGGGGCCATAGAACTCCTAGGTTTGTTTTTGATTTTATGAGTTTTGTGCACATTCATGTACTATCATGGCTTCACTGAGTGGTCGATACCTCACCAGCTCACTCCTCATCCTTGCCTAATTGGAACTAATCATGTGGATCTCTGCTATATTTATATTACGTATTTATCTTTATACGCGACCGAGGCCAAGCACCTCTCTACATGTACGTTCATATAAAGACTATACGATATTTAAATATAGCATTTTTGTTTTGTGTATGTCTGTACAGATGGCGTTCTGTTGTGATAGGAACTCGTTGGAATTGTCAATAACCTACTGCTTGCTTTTGTTATGTTAATATTTTTTTTCCAATATGTGTCTCATTTCGCCTGTGGGGTAGCTATCTATATTACGATGTGAAGTTATCTTACAAAATACCTAAAATTCACATGTATGTGTATGTATAGGTTGTGATTTCTTTATTCTTCAATGTATACAACCTCAATCTCTTTCTTATCATTATGACAATTAAGAGATCATCCCCATTTATATAAAAAACAACTGAATTTGTGGTACATAATTATAAAGAAGACTTAAAGGACTTAATGGATATGTGAGGATCTAACGCAATAATATTTTGTTACATATAACATATATATTAAAGTTTTGTATAAAAAATATGCTAACTTTCAACAGAGGCAGTGGTGGTGTTGGTTCCACTCTCCTGGATTCGTCTCAATCGTTATCGTCCCTGGCGAGGAGAGTCCTCGCTGAAATATGCTCCGAGGAGTGGGTCTTGCAGAAATGTCTCCAGAATCCAGATGAACTTTACCAACCCGATATGCTACTAGACTCAATGCTGACCCCACGGCAGGCGCAAAGGTCTCTTTATGCACAATTTCATTGAATTATAACTATTTTATTTTTATTTTAAGGTCAATGGTTTTTTCTTAGGTTTAAATGTTATCAATTCTGATCCCTTAAGATTATTTTATTGTTATTTGAATATTAATTTTTTTTAAGGTTTAAATATATTTTTTGTTTCTCATACTTATTATAATAAAACAATATATTTTCAGGTTGCTTCATATGATATGTTATCCAGATTCAGCGAGCCACACACATCCTGACCTTGATCAGAAAACTATGATAACGAGGCTTCTAGAGGTTGGTAAACCCTTAATTGTGTAAAACGTTTGATGTCAATTCGATTTAAAGCCTTTATTTACTTCCTAAGAAGCGTTGTTTTTATTTAATCTGCCGCTATACTTTACAACATTTTTATTAATATCTTATTGATTAAAAAGTAACGATATGCTGAATATCCGTCATTTAATGTCCACATTAGACCCCAACTATGATTTTTATTCAACAATAATGATGTCGACTGAGTAAATAAGAAGAGATCTACATCCTTAGCTCCTGACAGAAATATATTAACTTTACGGCACAGCACTCAGAAAGTACTTTAAGTATGTCTATTTTGATACCTATGTACATATATAGCATGCGGATAGAGAAAGACGAAATCGTGTGGCTTCCATGAGTATTGCAATCGATAATCAAAAGGAACAGTACCTTAAAATTCCCCTCATATTGCAATGACAAAAAATCCTCATTAATATGGCCGACCATCACTAAATCCGTTTTGAAGTTGAAAACAAACCAATTATATTAAAAAATAACCCCTAGAACCTGGAGCAGTGGTCGCTTCGAATGTCGTGGCTGGACTTACAGCTGATGTTCAAGCAGTTCCCTAGCGGCTCGTCGGAGTTGAACGCCTGGCTAGACACCGTGTCACGAGCTGTGATCAACGTGTTCCAGCAGCCAGCACCTCCACCACCAGACAAAGACAGGTCTATAACAGAACAGATGTTGATGTAGTCGGTATCACAAGAAATCTTTGTAAAGTCCTTGGATGCATCTTCCATACGCCTATCAGACATTTGACAGATGTTTATTTTTAGTTAAATCTATCAGAAGTATTTAGTGATAAAGTTTCAGATTTGTTTTTCAATGTTCAGCCTTACTTCCAGTTATGTCCTACAAAATGGCCGAAGCCAGTATTTATACTTTTCAAATACAGGTTGATAATTAAACTTTGCCATTACAAAATGACAATAGTTCAGTGTTATAATTAATTATAATCAGACGTAAAAATAATTGTAAGGATTACAGTATATCATACGTAGTACGGCACGGATGGCGCCACTTGTAACAATTTTGTATATAAATAATATTTGAATACAGGATGGGAACCGAGAGAGGCGTGGTGAGCACCAGCAAGTGGTCGGAGTCGGTGTGGCTGGTGGCGCCTCTGGTGGCCAAACTGCCAGCTGCGGTTCAAGGACGCGTTCTCAAACAAGCTGGACAGGTACAATACACTACAGAACCTATATCACAAGTATTCGTAGTCAACCTACACACAGAACATTTGAAGTTTTCCATTCATAAACCCACGGTCATACTACCATGTGCGGAGATTTAGGCATCTTTCACACTAGTGAAACGACACAGATTACTTTATATTTTAAAAAATAGTCTAAATGTCATAGAGCTGTAGCTATTATACTATAAGGCACCAAAATCAGGAAGATGGTTTAGTGAGATAGATAGACAGCGAGCGAGTTAACAATATTGATATAGTGTATTTAATATTGATGTCCTCCGTAATTACTAAAATTAAACTAGATATATTTAATAAATTATAATTTTTAATAATCTTTTAGATCTTGGAAAGCGGCTGGGGCGCTGGATGCAGTGGCAGCTGCTCGAGCGGCGGGGGGAGCGGCGGCGGCTCGCACAGAGACTGCAAGAGTCATCAGAGCCCTAGCTACAAAGGGTAATCAATAAATATAATATAAAATTAAGTCACTTAAAAGTAGAATTTAAACTATCTAAATATCTCATGCAAATTTATAGAAAATAAAACCACACTCACAAATTGTCTTCTTATATATCAAGGATTTAATCAATAAAGTGTTCAGAAAAAATGAATTTCATAGAATTTGTGTTATATATGAAAACAATCTAATAACTTGTTATAATTATACGGTGAAAATATGTCACTACCAGGTCAGCGGGGGCGGGGGGAGGTGGTAAGAGGGGGGTGGGGGTGTCCGCGGGGTGCTCTTGCGGCTCGCCCGCGGTCAGACTTGCCAATGAACCGCTCCTGTCACTCGTCCTCACCTGTCTCAGGAACCAGGACGATCAGAAGGTATGATTTAAGATTATATTATTGTTATGATAATTATCACAGTGGTCCCTACTGTAAAATAATACGAACCGACAAGTTCCAAGATGCTGCATCACACATTAAACGCATATCCATTGTTTTATAGCATCGGCGATCAAATCCATCTCAGTATCTTTAAAACAATGTACTTGTCGTTAGATTTTCAGTGATGAAGATATTAATTATTTAAAACTATTTTTTTTAACACAGGAGAGTCTGTTGAGTTCGATTCACGCTCAGTTGTCCCACTACCTGACACACGCTCGGGACCACGACCGTAGCGCCTGCGGTCTGTCAGGCGACTGGCACGACGAGGCGGCCCCGGACGCTCTCCAGCTGAGGTTCTCGCTGGCCGGCGGGATGTTTGACGCCATCAGACGCTCCTACCAGCTGACGGCGGACTGGGCGCTGCTGTTGACGCAGCTGGTCGCGCACCAACTCATAGACGCTTACAATAATAGGTTAGAGAATGGATTTACGTTGATTACGTTCAGGAATTACGGTGGTTGTCTAACTTGGGGGGGATTGCTTAATGATAAATCGCTAACACTTTGAATGAATTTAGGCGTATTTTTTTGATTTTTTTTCATATTTTGGTTATGTTATGTTTTTTTCTTATTTATATTTTTGTTTCATACATATTATGTGATATTTGTTAACTTTTTTGTATGTTATTTTGCAAGTTAAAACTAAGTTCACGAAACGTAAGCCATCGTAGCCAATACTTTATCCGTTCGGTAAGTGTCTCAGCGGGAAGCGTCATACATTCATCGTAAAATGAAATGAGCCACCGCACTTTCGTTTCAAAACATCACATAATATCGCGCCATGACTAACCCGGTTTCAAATCGTGCGTTAACTACGCAGCAAGTCAACCATCCCGGTTGCGGGTTGCGGTTACAGCAAACATACATACATACACACACAATGACTTGCTGGGTAGTGCATCCAATATTGTATGTCTACAGTAAATTTATTGTAGTCTGTGTCACAGCAACTTGTTCACCACATTGATCGACATGCTTGCAACCTTGATACACTCGACGCTAGCTGAAGGTGGCGATGACAACAACAGGAAGCACTATCAGAATCTCATGAAGAAGCTCAAGAAGGAGATAGGAGACCGCCACGGACCCAGCATCCAGGCCGTCAGACAGCTGCTGCCGCTGTCCAAGAATACTATCATAGAGGTACCGATCGTTGTACAAATTCATTTATATTTTCACTACGGTGCTAGATTTTTTTTCTCTTAATAAATAAAGAAGCAAAGGAAATTTTGTACCGCCAACTTAGATAATAAAAAAATTGAGTGTAATAAATTATATATGTATCATAAATTGTTTTATGGCTCTCCCATGGTAATTTAAAAATAATATATCATTAATAATAATTAGTTGATATTTTCAAGTATGACAAGCGTCATTATCTTGTTCTTTATAAATAAAAAACCTTAACATTGTGAGTTTCGTAATAAATAAGAACCGTTTACATTACAGGTGATCGCGTGCGAACCGCTAGGCTGTCTCATGGACCAGAAGGGCAACAAAATAACCGGCTTCGACAGCGATAAGAAACAAGTGAGGATCGCTTCCAGATTACTACTTATATATAAAACAAGCTTTCGACCGCCACCTAGTCCACCTGCTATGTTGTATCGCGTTCAAGACGGATGAATAATTTTTAGTTCAATAAAATAGATCCCGTAACCAGACGGCAGCGCCATCTATAGCATGTGACATTTGAATTAATTCAACTCAAAGAAATACATACAACTTTTACGTAATCTTCCGTCTGGAACATCAAAATAAGTTAAAGAGATTGCAATTTTTCATTACTCCTATCAAGTAAACAAATCCATCGATATCAGAGCTGTTGGTACATTTTACACACAAGTTGTGTCGTGTATTTTTTAATAACATCTTTGTAACATGTCAAAATAATTTATTGACAGTGTCAAAGCCAATGTCTTTGATGACACTGGCAATTGACTGACTATAAAATTGTAACTGTCCAACAGATAAAAACGTTGACGTTGGCAGAATATTGGCAGTGCGAATAAAGCCATAGGTTAAAAAAAAATATAATATTTCGTTCCATCGATCCAGGGTCTCCGTCTAACGGACAAGCAGCGAGTATCGAGCTGGGAGCTGGTGGAAGGCGGTCGGAATCCCGCGCCCTTGTCGTGGGCCTGGTTCGCAGCCACCAAAATAGAAAGGAAGCCGCTCACATACGAGAACGCGCACAGGTAATAATAGAGACGAAACTTGTCCGCATTCCATGAATTCACCATGCCGGGTCACCATATCGGGTCCATCGCGTCGAAGGGAGAGGAGCTTCAACAGTGCCTGAGAATTGCGACTCAGGTGTAGGTTTAAGAGGCCCCTATCTAACTCACCTCCGCCGTCCAAGCTCCTCTCTACCTAACCAAATTTGATCTATGGTACTTCAAGCAAAGCGAAAAACTCCTTAAAATACAATCAAATCATTTAAACTAGTGTTATAGTTGCGTTATATTAATTTTTTTTTATTATAACTGATCGTTGTTTTTGGACTTATTGGATTTTGTACTTTCTCTTTCCTGGTTTTTTTAGACTGAAACATGATAATAAATAAAAACCTATGAAATAATTTTATCCAGCTTGAAATAGCTTGGAATATATATATATATATATATATATATATATATATATATATATATTCCAATACTCTGATTTGCTTTTATATAGACCATTATTAATTCTGCTTTCTTGATATGCCTATTTTAAAAGAGTATCGCTTTTAAAGGAACTTAAGTTATCATATTTATATATATTTTTCTTAAAATTTCATCAGGTTATTAAAATACCACACACACAGTCTCGTAAAACCTTTAAGTCATTACTTGGAACCCTTGCCGCTGCCTCCCGAAGACTTGGATAACAATGACAATAAGCAGGTGAGAATTGTACCTTATGGCGAATTAAATAAGATTGACTATATATTAACATGTCTTTTGTTTCTCAGGATAACGGAAGCCTGGATTCAAGTCCAACTGGTTCAGGAAAGGGACGGAAGATGTCGTGCAAGATGAGTAACAAAATAAGTAAAAAGCCAAAACCAACGACTCCGGTACATTTCTTCTATGTTACTATTGATTTTTAACGCTTCAAATATCTGCTTAGAGTCATAATTAATGTTGGGTTCTTCCGTACATTGTATATAAAGAAGTCCTTACAAAGGATATATAAGTGAATATTTAAATGTTTCAGACGAACGGCGGCACGCCGACGGGGCCGGGCGTTCCGGGCGCGGCGGGCGCTCAACAACCGCAGTTTATACAACAACAGCAATGGTTCCCGCCGCCCACTCAGGGATACTATAACCCGCCAGGTCACATTTGATAACCCATTATCCACCCCACAATTTCCTCACCAACGTGGCACTATGTCTTAAGGCAGAGCTTTTTTAATGTTAGGGTATAATAAAGTCAACCAAATAGATAAAGTATTTTGTTCTTCACAATTTTTTTTGATCTTGAAAATATATTTTTTCACAATTTAATATAAAATGCAATATTTTCATCCTATAACTATCTAATCAAGTATTTATCCATAAATTTATTCAAAGTTTATATATAATTTATGTACTCTAAGAAAATTATAACATCATAAAAAATGTGAGATGCGCAAAACGAGACTAATATCTTAGAAAACCTTCTACGGAACTCTTCTAGGTGTAAAACTTTATCTCATAATATAATAACGTAAACTTATGGCCACAGCGGGCGTGAACCCTCGCGGAGTAGCTCCCCCCTCCAACACACAGTCGAAGCAGGCTCTCAGCAATATGCTGCGGCAGAGGGTACCCTACCAGCAGATGACACAGATGCAGGTATACGGGAAGAACTATATATAAAAACAACAAATTCACGTGATTTCTAACAAAGTAAACCTCTGAGATAACTGATATAAACTGTATCTTGACCTCCATTAATGAAACCCTCTGTAAATGAGGCAGACATTTATTTATACCTGGATAACTGAGACATTGGGTAAGTGGAATACCTCTAGTGGCACAACTTTGCAGGTCTTGTTGGGTTCTCACTCAACCAGGTTTTCCTGTAGTATTATGAAACAATGAACTACGTGTATAATGAGTGTTGTTGCCTGTATATCCGTAGCAGCAGAGCGGAGGATACGGAGGTGCCCCCCACCCCCGCGGCCCCTTCCCCCGACAAGGCATGAGACAGATGCAGCCCGGCCAGATGGCACAGATGCAGCCCAAGTACGTCAATGTTACCATGAATTTGTACTGGCACAAATACTAAAATGACACCTCGAATATAAACTCTTAAGTTGTCTTTATGTTGCCAAAAGTCGCCATTTTTCAAAAAAATATTTTAGTGTTCTCCAAGAATTTCATGTCTAACGAAATTATATCTGATTTTAATACATATTTCCAGTCAAATGAACCCCATGGCTGGTATGGGTAGCATGGGGCCGATGAATCAAATGGGAAACGTCCAAATGGGTCCAGGACAAATGAGCGCCGCGCAAATGGGTGGTGGACAGATGGGTGGGAACCAGATGAGCGGCGGACAAATGGGCAGCGGGCAAATGGGTGGAGGACAAATGGGAGGAATGAGCGGGCAAATGTTCGGTGGACAATATGGCGGAATGCAACAAGGATATGGCTATAGCCAGCAGATGATGCCGGGCAGCCAGCAGCAAATGATGAATCAGGTTCGTTTATATTGATTATCAATATATTAATATTCCAATAAAGAAGGGACTGGCAATTTATACATATCCGAAATCAACTTATGAAAAAGTCGTAAGATATGAATATTTCGGTCTTTTAGGAATATTATTTAAAAATCTTTTGCTGTAGTGGGCAAATAACACCTGGAATATGGTTACTGCCTTAAGAGTAGTCGAAGAGGTTAATCTATGGATACACGTAACATACACGTAATAAGCGTGCGCAAAAAAATCTATTTATTAAAACATAATAAAATTTTATGAATAAATTATGCATAATATTTTATAATTTATGTATATATTTTGATTTTTGTGTATGATCAGGGTATAAGTCAAGGAGGCCAAATGTCGCAAATGAGCCAACAGGTCAACCCGATGGGACAGGGAGTTAACTCGATCGGACAATCCGTTGGTCAAATTAACCAAGGAGTCGGACAATCTCAACAAATACCACAAGGTATGGGCCAAATGAGCCAAGGCATGGGACAAATGGGCCAAGCGATGGGCCAAATTGGACAAATGGGACAAGGTGGTGGCATGGGAAATATGAACAGCCAAGCAGCACCAATGGGACCGCAGGGAGGAAACTCCATGGGCGGTTTCCCAGGACAGCAATCATTCCAACAGGTGTGTATTTAGACCGGAAACAAGACCATAACAATTGTCACAATATCATTCTAATCTGCGAAAAAAACGTTTACATTTTTTTTTACAGAACATGATGGGCAGACAGACAAGTCAAGAAGCGTATTTGGCTCAACAAAGACAGAACGCGAGACCTCAGTATATGCAGGTAAATCTATACTTCTAATGTTATATTTACAAAACCAATGACTACCTATAACTTGGATTTAGTCAATTCACACAGATACATAACTTAAATGTTTTTTGTTTGTCTCCATATAGCAAGCGCCGAATGTAACGATGGGTGGTATGGGAGGTCCGGCGCCTCCATACCCACGTCCTATGGCACCAGCGCAGAGCGCGCAGTACCCACAGATGCAGCAACGCATGCGGCACCAGATGCTCATGCAGCAAGGGCCGCTAGTGCAGCACTTACAGCAACGGCAACAATACCAGCAGCCCTACTAGACCTTAATCCTTTTATCTTCACTTATAATTATTTACAAATAGCTGTTATAATTTATACATCTATTGATAATTTTATATTTAATATTTATATATATTTTTTAATAAACATCACAATCATCAAAGTATACATTACAAATATATTATACAATAAATAAAGTTGTTATAGACAACCGTGATTAGTTATCTTTTTTTATGACCAGACTTGCAGTATAGAATTGAAACTGTAATTGAATAAGAGGCAATTTGATGTAAATTAAGATATACAAAGAGTACAATTTTGTAAGACGTATAGAAATTGTAAATAAAATTATAAAAATATAATCTTGGGACATTTTAACTATCTCCGACCCGTATTATAAGTGTCCTAAATTCAAAGCCCCTCTCAAATCGTAAATATGTAACAAGGAATTGCATGGGCGTAAACATGTAGGCGGGGGGGAGGATAGCCGCTACACACACACACACACACACCACCCCCCCGCCCCACCGAAATCTGAATATTGCTTACGTCCGTACTAAATGTCTACTTTAATTGAATTAATAGAAATAGCAGAATCCTTATACCCAAAAGTGAAAATAGCCCTGGAATTTTTATTAGCAATACCATATTATACTGCTACAATAGCAAAGGTCCTTTAGCACACTAAAACGTTTAAAAACGTGGCTAAGGTCAACCGCGACCGAGAACAGATTAAATGGACTTTGCATGCTCACCGTCCATAGAAAAGGAATTATAAATCGTTTTTTGTATTGTAGTTGGATTCAAAATAGTTGTCTACCTACTGTAATTAAAGAACTTATTTAAAAAAATACTTCATATCATTTACGTTTATTTATTTGATTAAGTGCTTATAAAATTTATATCGCCATTTTTTTGGCTCAGCATTTCTTTTAAAAACTCAAATATATAATGACAGTAAAATTATTATTATTACTCTAGCTGTATTGATAATATACACTTCGCCGACGATACTTAGACTTAGTGATACACAGGAGCAAGTAAATTCTATTTTGGATTTGGATAATTTTAAATAAAAATTTAGTAAGAGACTAAATAGTTTAGTTCAGACTGAGTTCCAATACGTGGTTTATCATAAACATTAACCAATTCATCTGGATTCCGCGTTAGTCATCTATGTATTGCTCGAACGACCGGGAGATTCCGGAACTAGTTGATTGTTTGAGTTGTAAACAGGTTTAGTAACCGAAGAAACGTCTGCATATATAATTTTGTTTGTTGTTCCGATTGAAACCCAAAGTTAAAGTAAGACAGAAGTAACAATCATTTTCATAGTTGGATGGTTCCCTCCATATCATTGGCATTTTAAAATTCAAAAATTCTTTTTTACTCACAGCACCTATGCATAGCGCTTAGTTTATTGTGACAAAATATATTGTTAAATTTAATTTTCACTTTTGATCACAAATTTTGCATCTAAACAAAACATGCTCACGTATTAGGACAAATATAAACAATATAACATTAATATTGTTCCTTCTAATATAAGACATTAAAAAAAATATTGTATAATAGAATTTTAGCCTTATCAACATTTATGTAAATGGAAATATTAAATGGAAACTTGTTATTTCTTTTTTTGGCTGTAAGGATGGGTGGTCGTTGATTTTTAATTTATATTAAGAAAAAAGTATGTGCTATGCCGCTATGTCACTTTTGTAGGTTATGTTATTGTTTTTGTAATTGTATGTTAATATTATTTTTATGTAAATACCATTGTAATGTATCATATTTTTCGAATAAATAAGTTACGTAGATATAAGAGATTAATATATTTAATAAGTGATGTCAAAGATATACATAATATAGGTTTAAATGATATTCCTAAAGTTGAAGTAGCCGATATTCGAAAGTTATTAAGGCAAAAAGGATTTGCAGTTCAGGATGGATTTACATCGATTACCACCAAATGTATTATATGTTCAGAAGAAAAAATTGAATCCAAGAAAAATGAATCCAAGCTCTACGTTAATAAAACAACAGGTAAATGAATTACATCATATTTGATTACACTTGTGTGAATATGATCAATTTATATATGTTATTTACTTTTAATTCCCAGGTTACTTTTTATGTCCAAAATGTAATAATCACGGGCACTGGAGCATTCTTGAGCGGCTCGTAAAAAAGTCAAAAATTGAAGGGTCCATAAAAGACCACATAGAAACTACGCAACAGAAACTAGAAGCTTTTAATAAAGACTGGCAATCTATTTCCAACGAAACTACCTCATTAATAGATTTAAATGAAGCAGATACAATAAATTTATTCCGTTTATTTGAATTTCCTGTAAGTTTAAAATTATGAAATACGAAAATCTATGGCATTATATTGTATATTTAGTCTTAGATTAACTCGGACATGAGTCTTTCAACAGTATGTTTGATTTAAGATATTTTCTTTTCAATGACTTGAAACAAATAACATATAAGTTTGATCGGAGAATACCATTAAAAATATGTGTATTTACTTAGTGTAGAGATAAGATTAATAGAAGTAAAGGTATTACTAGTATACAAACAATGGATACATCTTTAGTCTCTCGCATTGTTATTTCTTCATAATTATGGTCTTCTACATTTTCAGCATCATCCAGATGCCACAAAAGTATTATCCGAAGTAAGAGTGACTACGGATCACACAATTTTATATTTCCCATTAAAAAACTCACTTGAAAATATAGTGGGCTATCGTAAAATACAGGCTGGGAGGGAAGATGAGGTTGAAAATGTAGGTTTACATATGGCTGGTCTTTTTCATTGTAGAGCACCAAAAGTCACTCGTACAGATCAGGCAATACTTGTACCTACTGTACAAGATGTTTTACATTTGTCCGCCAGTAAAGTACCGGGTGAGTATTACAAATTAAAATGATTTTTAATTACATCGTTATTTGTTATACTTCAAGTTTATAAATTTTCAGCTACTTAATATCTTTATTAGAATAATAATATGTTTTAGGTACATTAATTTGGCTCACTAACTGCAGCTTGCCGCCAGTATTACTGCCTTGCCTTGAACATTATCAAAAACTCTGTCTGTGGGGTGATTGGGACAACATGAGATCGGTTGCTGAAAAGCTGGGAGAGGAAAGGTGTCGTTTTGTAAGGTGAGACTAATATTAGGCACTAGGTAATTACACATCATGAACTACCTAACACTAACTACATATAACTTGTGTAATCATTCTGACATTTTAATTTATTACAAATTGATATTCAATTTATTATTGTCAATAGGCCAACAGACGGTTTAGTGACAGCAACTGAGGCAGCAAATGCAAATTTATCTTTGAAGACACTGATATCAGAGGCCAAACCTGCAACACACAGATCCATCACCACCTTCGCGTCCCTTAGAGATGATGTGTATGCAGAACTTACAAACATTGAAAAGGTACAATAATATTATTCATATGTAAAAAAGGCACAATAATATTATACATAACTGCTTTTCAAGTAAATAAAGAACCAATCCCCATCATCTATACATTAAAGATAAAAAAATATTTCTATTTTATTCTGCTTGGATTATTATAATCATTTAAAGGTCATAGGTCAAGGTCAATAAGAAAGCCAAGCTTCATGATATATTTTCAATTAATATTGAAGTCTTGCTTTCTACAATATATTAAAACAGAGACAACATCTTTACATTCAATTATTATAGGTCATTGATTATAGGCTATGGGCTAGAGATTATAGGTTATTGATTACCAAACTGGGTTCCGTAGTCAACTGGGTGCCAATGAGATTATCTAATGTTAGTTTCCTATTTTAATGTTAATATGGATACTGTATATATTATAATATTTTGGGGTAAAATAAAATTAAAGGTTTGTTTGGTTTTCTGTTAGCTACAGAGCTTATTAACCCCTGCATAACGCTAAATACAACATTGGCTTCCCTAAGTGCATGAAAGAATTAATTGTTAACAGAAATAACTCGTAGTCATTAATTTGTTTGGTTAAATTTTAGAAATGTTGTGAGAAAATTATTTCTATTTTTTTTTCTTTTTTTTAAGAGCTTGAAAGGCAAAAGTTTTTGGCCAATAAGAAACCATAAATTCTCTTACAAATCTCTGAATGATTAACTATTTCATTTTTCTTAACTTAAATGTTCTGAAAAAGTTAAGAGAGATATTAAAGTGCTAACTTTATGTTCATCATGGCCAAAAGTATAGAGTACCCTCTTCCCAAACAAGTACCAGTACTTGATAACTTATTTTGTGACATTTTTTGTTTCAGGTTCGCGGTGTAAAATGGCGTCGTTTCCCCGCCCTGACGAAACTGCTTGGTGGTCACCGGCGTGGGGAGTTGACCGTCCTAACTGGACCGACCGGCTGCGGTAAGACCACGCTCTGCGCTGAGATGTCCCTCGATCTGGCACTACAGGGGGCAAGTATTTGAAATTTTACGCTATGTTTTATTAAATTTCATAAGTTTGCTATCTTCGGGATGATGTGACATCCTTCATATTCATAATATCAGGATTTTTTTAATCACTTTATTCATTTTATAAGATAGTAGGAAATGAAATGACGCTGCCATATCAATAACAATGTATCATGTAGACCATCACAGACTGTATATGATTGTATCTTCCTAGGTGACAACCCTATGGGGTAGTTTCGAGATCCGCAACTCCCGCCTGGCCCGCACCATGCTCCAACAGTTCGCTGGACTGCCGCTGGAACAGAATCTACAGGACTTCCCAAAGTTTGCGGACGATTTCCAGAAACTACCGATTTTCTATCTCGCTTTCCACGGACAACAGTCCATTAAGGTTGTGATGGAAGTAAGTGCTGAATACGGTGGTATATATATTATTTTAACAGCATTAGTTTCAGCTGTCAAAGAATATTAAAAAAATTATTACGTAATTAATTTTTGATTATTAAAAACAGTGGTAGAGTTTTTTTTTATCCCACAAAATATAAATAGTCTTAATTGTGTCTAGTTTTTTTATAACACACATAGCTAAAAAAATTTCATATTACTATTTACACGTTCAGATTAATTAATTGTCAAAAATCTGCCAATATTATTAACATAATTGATAAAATTTTTACATACACCATTGGACTTTCCATAAACATCTTGTATTTACACCGTGTGTGAGTATTACTTAATGTTGATTATAATTTTATTGCCCCTCTAAGGCTGTGGAGCACGCTCGTTACATGCACGACATATGTCACGTGGTGATCGACAACGTACAGTTCATGTTAGGGCTCGGAGACGAGGATCGTTACTTGCGACAGGACGCCGTCATCGCCGCTTTTCGGACCTTCGCCACCGCCAGGCACTGCCACGTCACGCTGGTGATGCATCCGAGGAAGGTTAGTGCTGTCCCTGGAGCTGGGTCGCCAAAACGTTTAATAGAAACCGAAACCGATAAATGGTATTCGAGCAGCCCAACACTAGCCAATCTATATTAGAACTCACAGCTAACCAGTGAGTGAGTAATAATGTAAATTGTATAATTTACATGCTAATAATGTTCTTGTTAATATAAATTATAAATAACAATATAATGTAAAAATTCGATTTATGTATCTGGATGATAATAGGTTTCAAGATAAAAATAGCTCAAGCTTCTATTTTGCCACCAAAAATAAAATTCACCCGCTAATGTAGAGAGCGTTAACCCAATTGGCGGTAAATAAGTATTTTTATCTGGCAACACTACACGGAATTCAAACTCTGAATTTTATTCATGACCTTAGTATTGCCAGGTGAAGAATCTTAATTATTCAAATTAAGCTAAATGTTATACCCCTTGTATTAAAGAAAACATATGAACATTGAAAATAATTATTATGAGGATAATTTTTATTAAATCTTTAGGAAAGAGATTCAGAGGATTTGTCAACGAGCTCAATATTTGGCAGTGCCAAAGCATCCCAGGAGGCTGATAATGTTTTAATAATACAGGTAACACCTTTTAAGGTTAAATGTATATTATGTAGTTTTTATATCGCGTAGAAAGATCAGCGCCAAATATTTAACTGATATCCTTTTCAATGAATTGTTATGAATAGTTTTTTAGTTAAAACATCAAACACTTTTTTTTACCTATTATTTTTGTTGCCAAACCCCGCCTCTTATAAAATCTATAATATTAAAAATATAATATTCATTATCATCCACAATTATTCGGTCTTACTACTTCAAACTTACAAACAGACAAAACAATTCTTTACATTCAAGCAAGCAAGTAACTTGACAAGAGACGATAGATGCGTAGAATAGTATCTTAGGTGTCACAGATATGACGCGAATGCGCTTCGCAGTTCGCAGTTCACTCCCGAGTACACTTGCGAGCGCTTAAATTGAACCCGTCGTATTTGATACTGTTAAGATTTTTTTCAAATTGTAATAAATTTTAAGAACACGCTGAATAAATACTATATTTTAATGTTCATTCGTCTTCTGATGTTAGGAAATTCCCATCATCTAATAACATAATAACAAATCAATTAAAAAATCATTATTAACCATAAGACACATTAAAATTATATTAAATTAATTTCATTAAAAGTAACATGATATGGTTTTATATTAATTCAATAATCTAGATTTTAGACTTAGCGCCCTTGTCACGAGTCATAGGTAATCGTCAATTCACTCAAAGAGAGTATATTTTTTATCTACACAACTTTTCACAGGTTAATATTAAAATTTAAAACTTTCTTTGGGCTTTACTATGTAATAGAAATCTTTAAAAGTATTCGTTAATGAAATATGTAGTAGGTACTTCTCTATCTGCAATGAGTTTTGTTAGAAATATCTATCTAAAACACTTACATATAATATTAATATATTCTTTACGACTAATGTAGTTCAAATGAGTTGTAACAGCGATTATAATTTCAGGATAAAAGATTGACGGCTGTCCGAGGGAAGAAATATCTGCAAGTGGCAAAGAATAGATACAGCGGTGACCTTGGGATTGTTCCTCTCGACTTCGACAAGGATGCTCTCAGTTATCAAGCTAAGAAGAAGTCGAAGAGAGACGACACAGACAAGCTGTTAGACCAGTGCATCGAGGAGTTCACATTGGACAAAACGGAGACGAAACTGAAAATAATACAAGTAAATCAAATAAAAATCAAAAAAACAGAATCCAAGATGACGCTGACAGCTTCTTAAGTGATATCCTGAACTTGAATAGAACGAGGTGATGACATGCTATCAGTATTTCTTATTATTATATGTTTATGACGCATTTTAATATTTTTAATATATATGATAAAATTTCAATAAAGCATTTTGTAAAGGTGGAAAAATAAACACTAGAAGAAGATAGAATAATTTATTTGTTTATAATACAATCTCATAACTCTACGTCCCGAGTGATGTGCGAATGAACTGAGATACAAGTGGGAGCAACAAAATCACTATAACCGTCACACATTGAGATAACACCAACAGTTACTGTAACATTATACAATAATATAATTTATACTACCCATAGTATATAAGATTAACATCTTAAGACCTTACCACTAAATAAACTAACTACAGCAATAAGTGAACCTTATATTAAAAATATATTAATTTGACCTATGTTCATAAAAAATATATATATATTCATAAATCACAATGATAATGAATGACACAGATCACTTATTTGTTATATTATTCGTAAGTAAATTAATTATAACAGCACATTAGCATTTAGCATTACAATATGTCCTACGATAGCATTTAAGTATACAAATAATCTAAATTTTCATACAATCAATCAATCGATTAGAATATTAAGCAAATCAGTGTGAATAAATAGTCACCAAAAGAGCATGATTAATGGCCGTACGTGTTGACAAAACAAAGTTATATATGTAACAAATGAGGTCAAAGAAAACAATGACTCCAGTTATCAGTTTTAGTTTGCTGCATAATTATAGTGTTGATATTTATTTTATCAATTGATTATGTGTATTGGACATCAGCGCATCGCTTGATCTGTCCTGTCTCCTCTTACATTTAGGGCATGGAGTGTTCTCATTGAGACATCTAGAATGGAAAACACTAGAACATTCGTCACATCTATATGTTGTGGTCGTCTCAAAGGGATATAATATTTTAGAGTCTCGGCAAACTTCACATATGAAGCCCTTCTGACTGCACAGCCAGCAATCGAGGACATGTGATTTTGCAAAGCTCACAACTTTCTCTAGTTGCAAAGCTAAAGAACCATTAGGTATTTGAGCTAAATCAGATATGGTATATAAATGGACATGATCATATAAGTACTCTCTTGGCCAAACTCTTTTCTGCAGTTCTTCGATAACAGGTTCCCGACATGTGAATATATATGCTCTAAGGAAATTTAATTGTATTCTTAGTTCTTGTAACTGGGCCATATCAGAGACACCACTATATATTTTAGGGTTTAATTTCTTCATATCTATCCAAGGATGATGTTGAAATTCTAACAGAAATATAGCTGATTTCCTTGAGACCGGATACCTTTTGAAATCCCAATTGTGAATAACTCTTGCTGGGATAATAAATACATTTGGATCCATACAGTTAGAGCAATAATACTCTCCCGTAAAACCACATACCTTTGCCTTGGACACTGTACTTCCTAATAAATCCTGACAACTTTTACACTGGTAATTTTGGAAATCTAAACCTTTTTCTCGAGATAATGTGCCAATTTGCTTGATCATTGCTTGTAGTTCTTGAGGTGTAAAGGACCCTGTAGTAGAGTTGGAAACTACTTCAAAGTCTAATCCTTGCAATGTTAAATCTTCTGATACAGGTGTTTCAACTTTTAATTCACAAATCTCGGTATCATCTGTTGTTAGTTTAAGTTCTTTGTGGATATCTTGCATAATGTCTCTTAAATTGGGAGTATTATTACATCCATCACTGTATATATTTGAGTTGTCTACAAGTGAAGATAGACTTTTCAATTCGGGAGTCTTTATCATGCTACTGCCATGAGAAGAATTTGAGTTGACAGAAGTATTTAAGTCATCATGACTGTCATTAGACCAACCCTTGCCGCAGAGTGAATTGCCAGTAACAATAATATCTGCAGGGGTGACAAATTCCCCAGAATCAATTGAAGAAGAGTATATATTGGCTTGACCTGTTTCCTGACTCGTTGTAGGTTCCATATCCAAAGGTTCTGATGCAGTTTCTAAATTTGATTGCTCTTCTTTTTGACCATGCTTGTGTGAAGAGCCTTCATTTTCTTTAGTAACTTCATTTGGACTGCCCTCTTTAATTTGCTGTTTATTAATATTTTCCACTGCATTTTTGTCTTGGTTACTTGTCACATTATGAATGTCTTTTGCTAAAATGAATTCAAGTGCTTCATCCTCACTAAAGGCGAGCATTTTTCCTAATCCAGTAATATTGGAATTGTGAGTTGGTGTGGTCGCTAGTTTTGGTTTTATTTCATCTGTCAAAGTGCTTGCCACATCTAAGCCAGCGCTGATTGGTGCCACTCTCATTGTCGGTACCCATATTCCTGCCTGCATCAAAACTTGCTCAGGCCATTGATTGAGCAAACTAGAATTGATTGGCAAATTAAACTGCACACATGTTTCCAGCCCTTCAATAAGCTTCTGAGCCATTTCAAGTATTTCTGAATCACAGACAAAGGCACTTCTATTGTAGAAGGGCTTCACCGCTGATATGTTTTTTAGTAAAGTAGACATGTAGGAAGATAACAAGCAATCATTTAGAGCAATTCTGAGCCATGCTCTACACTGGCCTATCTCTGTGTTAATTTGAGGCAAAGCAGATATCTGATCTATATTTTGTCTATGTGACAATACCAGAACAAGGGGCCAGAAACTTGACTGAGGCCTATAGTCAGGATCACCGGATATAACATTTTTAGCTTTTCTTAGGAAAGTGTCTTTCAAACCATGAAGAAATACAGCTTCTAAGGCCATACACAAAGTATTAGTAGAATCAGTGGAACCCAGTACACTATGGAAATTTTCTTCAAACTGACTGTTATATTGAATATCCTTTACACACTCCGATAAATTGTTAATAAGTGATTCTTTAAGAATTGTATCACGACTCCGGATAGTAAAGCTTGATGTAACATTCTTAAGAAACGACATGTTGTTTCACGAATAATCTTAACAGTAGTCACAAAAAAAGAAACACTACCATCCTATGAGTTGATATATCAATTAATATGAATAGATAAATTTCAAGTTGAATATTTTACAAAACGCCTCAAAGTAAATAATCACGTATATGATAAACACAATTACTATGCTCATTCAATATTAAACAATAATAACCACTGGTTGTCAGTGTCAAAATTGTTGGAAACAGATGTTGTTTGTTTTTATCTTGACCTCTTACTAATGATTAACGTAGTATCAATTTTTTTTTTTCTGAATACACAAGATTCTGTTTCCATAAAAATAAATTTAATCATTGGAAGTCACATTATTAAAGTGGTTTAAATCTTTTTTTCGTTACTAAATTTGATATTAATAATAATGATCGCTCTTGTAATATTAGTATCGATAAATTGTATAGCTTTACTAAATATTCCACTGTTTTGACAGTTGACACTGCTGATACAATTACATGATAAGACTCAAAGAGTAAAGACTGTAGTGCCGATCTTAAATTCTATTACAATTAGATAGAATATATGTAAATTTATCTTTCCAATAATTTGTGCCTTAAATTTTTTATATAGACTTGTTTTTGTGCAGAAGGCATGCTCAATTTATTGTTTTTAATTCTTATTTATGCTCCAAGTTCATGGTTCACTTTGGCGAGAGAGTATTACGATATAAAAAAATCTGGACAAGGTATTTATTGCCACGAAGTATTATATATCTTAGCAAAAAATCAAGATCAATTACTAGTTAATTTCAGAATTACTTTTGTGTCGCAAATGCGGTGCTGATGTGGCCGACTCGTACTATTTATTTAGCAAACATAGTCCAGGAGTGAAAAAATCAGATATACAAAACTTATTTGGGCAACAAAATGTAACTGTCCAAACTTTAATGAACCCATTTGGTATTAAATTTGACATTGTAACTGCGAAAAAAGCTAGATGTTTGAATGTGGGCCCTGTAAGTATTAAATTTTTCTGTTTGTAATACTTATTTATAATGAGGCAAATCAAATAAGTGATGTTTATATAAATAACCGCAGTCATAAACTTCATCAATAACAATGTCTCAGTTTTATTCTTTTCAAATCCTTATCAATATGTTTGTAAATTATGACAAATGAAACTGGAAAATCTCGAAAGTGTTGATATCAAAAGTTGATTATACTAACTCATATTAAGCTCGCAAAATATAAAAGAGTGAAAAATATAGATAATACTAAGGCATGAGAGTACCACATTATTGAAATTATTTTAACAAATAAGACTTTTGCAGAGCCAAGGGGCAGATTCCTGGTTTCCTGGTTACACTTGGAAAATATGCACATGTCCACATTGCGGGCAACATTTAGGTTGGACATTTGAAAGAGCTGATAAAACTACTCTTAACAAGGAAAAGGACAATGTGACTTTGTTTCATGGACTTATATTGAACAATATTCTTGGAGAAAACTGTAAGTCAAATTGACCATATACTTTTTATTATTATATTTTATACTTAGTCTTAATTTTCCTCACTACTGGTTTGTGAAAATTTATATTATGATTATACTATGAACCAAAAAACTTAGTATGTTGAAGTGTTTATTAAATAATTTTGTTTAGCATAATGTGGGCAGTTTATAAAATGTAAATATTTTCATTTAGTAAGAATATTACTGGTTACATATACAGAGGTTTTTGCACATTGTTGAATTCTTTGTTCACAAGTGTTCATTATTTAGTTCTCTATAGAGATTTTGTAACCAACTGAGGTGTAAATATTTGGTTTGCAGTGCAACTACTAATGTAAATTATCGAAATATAAATTTCTTTCAGTATATAAATATTGTTCCAAATATATTGACATAGTGTTCCTTTTTAGTTACAGATTCACTTATAATGATGCCAAAGATGTATAAAATGTGATTGATAATGGGTACTCTCGATAATACATGGATGCAAAGACTCGGTGCGAATATTTCTTTATGACTGAATATTAAAACCATTATATTTATTGAATTGTTTTTAATGTTGTTTCAATAATAACAATATTCTTAGTTATAAAATTATTCTTACATCTAAGTTCTGAACTAACAATTGAAAACACGATAATATTGGAAAGCTCTGTCACACATATATTATTTTTGTTATCGAGATAAACCCATACAATATACACAGATAATAAAACTCATGTTTAGTATAGATGAAATGCAAGAGCCATTATGAATACTGATTAGAAAAAAAACACAAAAATAAATTTATTTTCTTAATTTCAATTGTACTTATATGTACAAATTTTTTAATGTATATGCAAACAACCTATGAACTTCCAAACCGTTGATGTAATGTTTGCTGTGTAGCTGCCGGTGTTGGTGTGAAGTTTACACCGCTCGGTACCTCCGTGTTATTGGCTGATCCGTAAGTCTTACCCTGAATAGCTGCAATTTCTTTCTGTAATGCGGGGTTCAGTACTTGTTTATTCACAAAATTTCTTCCAACACCCCGATTGCCTCCCCTACCACGACCCCTGCCTCTTGATCTCTTACTGGAGTTGGAACGATTTGATCTGTTCGATTGGTTTGACCTGATCGATCTATTTGACCTGTTTGAACCTACAGATTTAACACTACCTGGCCCTCTTCTTGTATTATAACCACCAAATTCATTATTAAGTTCTGCTAATGTTTGTTTGTTCAAATATCCCGCATTTCCGGCACTATTACGACGTCTTCTACGAAAATCATTTGCAATACTAACAGTCAACTGGGAAGCAGAATTCAATGAATTATTCCTAGATCTTGTAAATGTTTGCGACCTAATGACATTGTTTTGCATAATATTTTGTCTTTGTTCTTTTAGAATTTGATCAGATCTTAATCCAACAGAGCTATATCTATTCCGAGTAGTGAGACCTCTGCCTCTCTTAGAAATTCCTCTTTTAGCTACAGCTAAAGGCTTATAAGTGTTGGTTGGACCACTAGCTCTTCTGGTATTAATGCCAAGTCTACTATGCACTCCACCTCTAGCTTGTTGAAAAGAATTTGATCGTCTCAGTCTCAACTGTAGTCCACCTTAAAAAAAAATAAAATTTAACATGCAAACAATGCTAGCCAAAAATATAAAAACGAAAAACACTACCTCGTTTTCCTCTATTTGTGCGGACTAATGGTGGCATAGTAGTTACTGGATTTTCTAAGCCAGCCCTGGATTTTGGGGTCATACTTCTGACTTGAGATCTAGACCTAGACGCTGATCGTGTTCTGGGATTGGAGAAACGTCGTTGTCGTGATCGTGATCGTGCCCGTGATTGTGAGCGATCCCGCGATTGAGAATTGTTTTGAACACGGGATCTTGAACGAGACCGCCCTTGTCTGGAGTTCGAGCCTCCTCGTGACACAGAGCGACCTCGGGCTGCACCACGGCCACGACCTCCACGGCCTCTTCGCCCACCACGACCGCCTCCGCGACCCCTTATATTCCCACCGCCTCTACCCCTAGTGCGACTGGCTCTGCTTTGTTTTATTATTTCATCTAAAAAAGGTTATTAAAACAAGGTAAATAGTTATTGTATCTACCATTAATTACATATAATAATAGTAAAATTACGATAATTCAAAACTTCTGTTTATAACTCACCAAGCGACATATTTACTGTGTCAGTCATTTTGGATTATTATCAGATAGCACCAAAACTTCTTAGAAAGTATTTTTCCTCTATAAGCTTGGTTTTCTTAAAATTTTATCTTGAGCACTCAGTTTAGCAATATATTAATTATAACTTTTTACTCATATTATTAGGACTATTCACTTTCCGCCTAAAATAGACATTAAACATTGTGCATGCATTGGCAAAAGCACAGACTATGTAACTGTATGTAGATTGTCAACAGCTTATAAAAAATACGATGTTTTAATTAAAGTAACCAGAATATTTAATTAATGAAGTATCAAGCAATTAAGGTGAAGTTATAATTATCTATTTGGATATTAGTTTTCAGCTAAAGTAAGATTTGTAAAAAAATATATATTCAATATTTTTGTATTTTTTTCATTCTTTTATAGCAAAAATGTGATTGTCTTGTTTCTGTAATTACACGATATAAATATGTAATTGTAATATACACTCTTATAGGTTAGTATTTAATGAAGATATACCCACTATGTATTTTCAATATTATATAAATGTACCTTTTTGAGCTCTGCTACGTTAAAGGATAATTTTCAAATGTAAAACATACAGTAATTTTAAAATTGAATGAATATAATTAATTTATAATGATCATATTTATCGAAAAGTATAGAGATTAATATAACTACTCAAATAACGGAGTGTAATAAGTTTAAAATCGTTGTCTGTGTGTCTGTCTGTGGCGTTATAACTCTCAAATGGATTTACTGATTTCCATGCAATGTTTTCGTTTGAAAGTCAGTATCTTTGCGGTGGTTTTTATGATTGTCTGGTTATTACTGGCCCAGCAATATAAGCGTATTAACTCTTTTCTCAAATTATATAAGCATTTTGGCATATGATTATTACGTGCTTTCCAGTATAATCGTGAAATAACAATTAATGTATTGGGATTTTCTTAAATTTAAAAACAATTGTGATATAGTTATTTGTCTCACACAAGGACTTCTCGCAATGCATAGAATGCGAGAATAAAAAGGCATTTTAAAATTTAAACTTATATATGTAATTTTTTTAACAAAGTGAAATAGGTGAAATAAATAACATAATAATATATTTTAAAGAAATATTCATTTGTACATTACATATTTTTCTTAAAATAATCATTTCCATTCTCATATTACACTTCTGACAGTCATCCTCTTAAAATTTAATTTAAACAAAACGTTCAATCAGACGTTCCGTTAGTGCGTGCGTTGTAAAAGTATCATACAGAAAAAAAACGTAAATTTAAAATATCAGTTGAGTTGTAAAGTGAATCACAGTTTTGTGGTATTCCTAGAGGCCATATATAGTAGGCAAGTCAGAACGCTAAGGCCATCATTTATCATAACATTAAGAATATATATTTTTACAATCAACAACAGATTTAGAAACGCGACAGCGGGAGACGGCCGTTACAAAAAAAAATCCAAATAACTTGTACACCACCCCATTAACAATATCAATTTTAAGTACATTATCGTAACGGTGCAGAACTTTGAAAGTGTCATTAGTTAATAAATCAGACGTTATAATTTTTTTTCTTTAATTTGAAAATATGTTCTTCTCTATACAATATAAATGTAATAATAAAATTTCTAATCTTACATTAAGAGAGAACGTTATATCACATATACACAATGATATTTTTACTTCTGAGCATATTGGAGCTTGTTACTGTTACTTATATCTGTATCCAGATATCCACATAACTCGACGCTGCAGACTGTCGTCCCGACGCAGCCATGTTACAACGGCTCGTACGATTTACAACGAATTAATATACAAATACATACACGGAGTAAACTATTTTATTTAAATAGATTCAATCTTGGACATCGACACCGATCACAGAAAGATAAAATTAATTTCATCCTATTATAATTATAATATTCAGCTCTGCGATATCATCGTGCTGGAGGAATGAGAGTCGAGCGGCCGCCGGGCTGGATCGCATCACACTTGGCACCTTGTGAGTATTAACACTATCATATAATAAAACGTCTCGGTACACTCGTTCAAAAAATACACAAATACATCTACACGCTATAGGAGGCACATGCTTCAGGTCGACGAAAAGAAGTTCCAAAAATATAGTAATAAATACAACCACAGTTCAAATAATTTACAATCGCACCATAATCGCACCGGAAAATCACACGAAGACTGGTCGCTAGAGGCGGATGTCGCTAGTGGCGGTCAGGAGCGGGCCGCCGACGCGGCGCCACGAATCGTCTTCAGATTCCGTGGGCGCGCTCACGTCGCTCACGCCACCCACGCCGCCCACGCCGGCGCCGGGTTCCTCTCCGCTGCGAACGAACGCGTGGCACTGCACTTCGTCCGTCGCTCCGTAACGATGCAGCGTCAGAAACTTCAGGTTGGCCACTATGGAGGAGTTGATGGGTCGCGTGGGGATGGTGACGGTGGTGGCGGAACGTTCTATGCGTCTCGGACGAGTCTCCGGCGGCACCAGCTCCAGCGACTGTCCGCGCCCGTACAGCCGCGACTGGCCGAACCGCGGCGTCAACCGGCCGATTAAATTGTCCTCTTTCCGTGGCTTGCTCGAGTCCTCCGACGTTTTCGGCTTCTTCTTCAGAAAAAACGGAGTCAGTCGTTCAGTGAGCGGCCTGGAGGAATGTGTGCCGGCGTCTTGGACGTTCGATGTGGAATTGGAAGTTTTTAACGGTTTCATGGAGCTCGGCTGTGTCTTGATAGGGTTCGATTTCCTCTGCAGACTGATCCTCGAGAACATGCCGTACTCCTCCTTGTCTTTGCCTCCTTGCGTCTCTTCGGTCTTGGCATTCTGGTAGTCGTCGTCGACCGGAGCCTCGTCTTCGCACACTTTCAGTACGCAGTAAGTGTCCCTCTGTAGTTCGTCGAGGAGACTGTCGTCGTTGGAGACGGTGTCTATTTTGCTGGGCGGTCGACCGTCCTCGCCGTCCGAGAGATTCCTGGTTTCCTCCGCTGGCGATCCTCGCGGCAGGCTGGCCGTGGAGCCGCTCGCCGGTTTCTGCCGAAACGTAACGTGTTCGTCCGACTTCGTGACATCTATGTCAGTGGGTTTGGGCTGCAAACGCACTCGAGATATCGTCTGACCGCGCGGCGGGACCGCCGGCGGCGCGTCGTCGTCCGACGTCTGGGAGTGGCTCATGAAGTTAGCCATCAATTCGTATTCCTTACAGCGATTCGATATATCGTGGTCGGGCCTCCTGGGCGGCGTGGGCTCAGGCTTCGGTCTTCGTACAGGGGGCTTAAGCTCGACGTCGACGTACTCGGAGAGAGGAGCGGGGGGACAGGCGAGAGGCGCGCGGAAGGGTGACAGTCGCGCGGGCTTGGGCGGTCGTGTCGGCCTGTCGTTGGAGGCGTCGCTATCTTCAGACGGCTCGTGTTTGATACACGACATAGTGAGGTACCCGCTGCCGGTAGACTTATTCGATTTGCCAGAGGACCGCTCGTCGCCGTGCCGAGCCAGTTTTAAGGACTCCGTACTGGAGCAGATGTCGTGTGATGATTGTAGCGGGAGCGTCTTCCCGTCGAGATCGATCGTTGGGGACGAGTCACCTCTCCACGTTCGGAAGAAAAATGACCCACTGTCCACGCTCCCGGCCGCTCCGGCGAGGTGAAGATAGTTGTCATCACCGATAGGAGCTTGTCTAAAATAGATAGAAAATTATGAAATTGAATTAGATATAATATACAAAGGTTCACAAACAAGAACTTTTAAGAATCTACACAAAATTGCACAGAGTACATTGGAATTTTTAAATCCATTTATTTCAAAACCCATCCATTAAATTAAAAAAATATCTAGACAAGTACTTTATATCCTCATCATATGACAAGGTACATATAACTAACTCACTTGCTTCCATACTTCGTCTCCCTGGCCAAGGATCGTCTGTATATACAGTGTCGATGTTCAAGGTCGAACATTATCTTCTCCAGCTCCCGTAACGTCACCGCCTCTGCTTCCCGCTCCTCAGGGCTCGTGTCGTCTGAAATACATTAAAAAAAAATAAAAATCTGTCCTACTACCAATATTAGTCAGACCACGGATCAATTCTTACATAAATTTTTTTCAGTGTCACGTCCATACATCACACGTAGACCAATTTAAAATGGAGTACGAAGTTACAATAGAAATAATTAATAATTGGAACCCATTTCAATAGGCACATAAACAGGTCCTAAGTTGACCGTACCTGGTGGTCGATGGAGACGCTCCTCCAGCCGCTGCACGTGAGCGACGAGGAGCGCATGCAGCCGCTGTAAGTCCCTCGCCGGGTCTAACCGCAGCGCTAGAGCAGCGCTGCCGCTGCCACAACCCTCAGCGTCGGCTTCAGTACGACCACAACTGATAATTAAAATACGTTTTAAATAACTAATACATCATTTGTAATAGAGTTAATAGACAAGGGACATTACTAATGAGACTATCTTATAGACGGCAGTGAGCAGGTTGCAGAACTTGTTACATATTATATAACTGAAAGGTAGTTTGTTTCTTCGAGCCTCTTCTTAGCATAGTTCGTCATTGACTTGTATAATAATGTTTAATATAACTACATATCTCCATCTCCCTCTACTCACCACGTCCACCGGTTATCTCCATAGTACCCTCGATGGTGTGCGGTGGGTGAGTGTCGACACAGCGCCGACAGTAGCCTGAGCCACTCAGCTCGCTCCACGCAGTTACTCGCCTGTACGAACAACACACGCTCGCGGTGCACTGTACACAAGGACGTACATACTTTACTAATACACAAACACATTTTAGACAAATTTTATTATATATAACATCGTAGTGAAATAAAATTATGTTCAGTACTTTTTTGTTAGTCGTAAAGAAACCTACAGGTTACATCTTTATTGCTATCACAGATATATAACGACATATTTAGTTATTTATGCACGAAAATAATCATAATAAGGATCCAAATACGATAAACACGTCTGGTATATTATATAGAAGTATCTGATTCACATAAAGGATGAACGGAGAGTGATTCGAATATTTCTTTATCTTGATCACCACGTTACATGAGGCATGTTATTTACCTATTTGGAAGATGTTATTAGCGTCGAGCGGCGCCCCGGCCGGCGGGCAGTCCACGGGCGACACGCTCAGGACACCGGACAGCGCCAGGCGGTGAGCACCGGACCGCGCGCCGCACCGAGACCACGACAACTCACCGCTGGAAATAAATAACATATTTATATACTACTCTATATATATATATATATATAGGCTGTTAATTAAACTATTAATTGCTGTTAATTTATTTACTAGAATTTTTATCGCAGAAATTACCACAATCAGGCTGATACACATTAAGGCAAAAAGTAAGCCATATATATATATATATATATATATATATATATATATATATATATATATATATATATATATACTTAAGAAACAAAATAGAATAGTAAATGGTTCTGTACGACTATACAGAGCCAATTATTATTACTATATAATACCTAGTAATATTTAGTGATATAATAATACCTCGTCAACCGGAAGTGCCTCCGTTTGCAGTGCGGGTGTGCGGAGCGCGCCCACCGTCTCCGCGGGGACCCCGCCCCCGCCCGCACCCCCTCCGACCGCTTGATCATCGTACTGAAACACGAACACCCTCTATATATTCTACTGATATACTATTTTAATATAATATTTTAATGATAATTTCGAGTGATGTATTTTATTGTATTTATTTATATATGTATACCGTCAGTTCCTTATTCGTTATGATAATTTTTGTATAAAACAGAACTACCTGTATATATAATATGAATGTTAGATTATTTTTTTGTTTCTTCTGTTAGATAGGGTGTTAATGTTAAAATAAAAAGGACTCAATTCGCAATACAACGAAACATTCCTAATGTAGTTGTGAGAACACAGTCTGGCGTATTTCAGCCAGCCGTTGGTCTGCAGACCAAAAGTTCATTGACATTATAAACAACGATATCCACATTTGATTCGGTGATATTCAAACAACGTCGTCACACGTACTTCATAACACAAATCAAACAGATAATATTTTATTTGTAAAGCAATAAAAGCTCGGCAATTAAAGATAAACAAAACGCATAAAACACGAAACATGACAAGAAAACCAAACGAACAGAGGATAAATCATAACAACGACATGAACGGAACAGTAAAAACAAAGATACATACCCATAACTTTATCCAAATGATGCACAAACGAAAAATAAGTACCGATTATAGGACAATATATATGACAAAGGAAATTATACAGATGAGAGTCACAATGAGAGATAGGCGGACAGGGACTGAGCGCTACTAACCCCTCTTTGAGCAGAACTGGAGTCTCTTGGACGTTATTGTTCTGCGTGTCCGAGCTGGTTGAGATTATCTCGAGGAACTGTTTGATAGCCTGTACCTGTAGCAACAAAAAAAAAAAATATTGTAAGAGAAAATATATATCATACACATATAACAATAATGTAAATTTTATCGCGTCTGATGACGTCATACCTTTTAACTATACATCTTAAAGGCAAGGGTTCATACCGTAAGTGCGTCACAATATTTTTATGCCTCCCGAGTGACGTCTCATCATAAAAGTAATTAGTATATTTCCATTTTGAAAATTAATTTAAGATTTTAAAATATGACGTTTCGACAATTGGGGCGCCCAAGAGAGGGGGGGGGGGCAAGGATCTTTCAAAAAAAAGTCAGACATTTCAGACGTTTGGCCTCCCCTCCCCTCAATCTATCTATCTACTGTATTACATGTTGTAACACTCACATGTCTTGTTGTACAGAAGCTGCGGTACAGTTCCGCCATGTACTCCTCCTTACAGACCTGCTGGGCGGAGCGACTGCTCACCAGGTTCCCGAGGGACTGGATGGTCTTGGAGATCAGGGTTAGCGTGCGGTTTGTTTGTGGATCCTGTTGAAATTGAAAATTATGACGTCACGACACTGCTGGGGTACCATTCGGCTTTATCGAAGACTTCTATTGCCAATAAACGAATAAGAACATCGTTTTCTTCTTTCTTCTCTCCCGTATATAAGAGACTCATAGAATTCATCGCATTACACTTCACATTTATTTTAGTTTAATATATAAATTCGTTAAAATTGATTTGCTTAATATACAAACTCACAATTTGTTCCGTGGTAAGATCGAAGAGCTTAGGTCCGAGTATTGCGGGGGCGAAGAACCTCAGGAATATGAACCCGGAGACGACCGAGTAGCGGACCTCGGCGTTGGCGGGGAAGTGACGGGCGGCGCACTGCCGGAGGGCGTCGAACAGGCGACACATGCCGGCGGGGCACTGCGCGTACGACTCCGTGATGGCTGAGAACACCTGTCACACCGATACTATTACATATAAAGAATACTCGTGTGCAGAAGGATAGCTAGAAGAAGCTGGCATAATTGCCATATGTTCCGTCAAAGTCACGTTTGAGTCCGGCATCAACACAAAAAAGGTTTTATATGTTACCCTTTCGACGTAATCCTTGAGGTTGGCGAGGTTGGTGGCTACGGCGGCGGCCGGCTTGACCCTGGCGGGGTCTATCTCGCACGGCTTCCGCTCGGCGAGCACGGCGGCCAGCGTGGGCCTCAGCACGCCGCGGAGGTAGGACGCGCCCGTCAGACGCATCGCCTCGTCCATCATCTTGGACACGAGAGTGTTCCCGCGGAATATCGTCGTCGCGTCTCTGTTTATACAATTATTTATAAATATTTATGAAAAAATTAAAAAAAAAAAATGTACTGCCACTTGGGAGTATTTCTCCTGTTGTATAGTCTTTTTTTGAATATATTTTATTTATACATATATGGGAATTTAATGATCATTGAGACTTTATCAATATTAGATCCGTAGACGATCCCTCACTAAACAGATAGATTACATTAAAAACTATGTAACGTACAAGGATTTACGAATGATAATTAAACATAGCAAACCCACAACGTCAGAATAATAGCCTCATGTTTCTTATAGTCCGGATATGAACGGAAGTTCGGTACGTCACTACATTCAATATAACTTTAATAAATTTAGTCTCAGGCCTTGTTTTTATACATATGATTGAATAAATAGTTAAAAAGTACTTATTTTAAAAAATTACAAACAAAACACGAATATTATTGAAGTCAAGCCCAAGAGATAGCGTGCTTACAGTTTATCGATACAGCCACATTCACTTCCTTTGATCACACAACGGCCGCGATATTTATGTATGTATATAGACTTATATATTCGCTAAATACATAGGAATTTTCTAAAGTACACGCGATAATAGGATAACAAGGACATAACGAGACACTGTTACGGAAACCAAAACGATTGTAACTTAAATGTTAAATACAATAAGAATATGTAACGTGGTCAAGGCGACCACTAAGACCGTTCAGAATTCGCAAACAACCGTCGCATTACGCTGTGGCGTAATAATTTCTGAACGCAATTATTCTTAATTTTATTATTGTTGCGATATTCACTTGTTTCATATCAAAACAATGTTATAACCCGACGGCAACCTAGCTTTGTCCCTGAAGGTGTCATAAAACGGGTATTACTAGATGTAGGTCGACTGAAAAGAGTAAGAGACGTGCCTGCCTTATAAACATCCTCCGACCGTTTTTTGGTCCTAGCAAGTATCCTGTGTAGTTTTCTCTATAGCCTACAGAGCTGAGCCTCGTGTGTGTAGGTATGTTTTACTAACGTGAGTACTGATATTTCAGCGTCGGCCAGCTCCTTGACGATGGGCACTATGAGGTCGTGATGCGTGAAGAGCCGCACCAGAGGCTGGGCGGCGTCCGTCTTGCTGGACACGATCTCGCCCAGGATGTACACGGCTGATGTCGTTATGGGCTGGAGACGGAATATATTATACACATGTTATTTTAAAAAGATAAAAGTAAAATACTAAGAAGTATTTGCCGAGGACGGGTCTTGTTTTAAATTTAAATTGAAAGTAAAAAGTGGATGAAAATTATAAAAACCTATTAATAGACAAATGTCGAGGTAATAGAAGCCAAAATTTTTGTATGTGTTATAGCACGCTAATAACAGAAAAGGCTGTAACAATTTTAAAAACTGTGGTAGGTTTCACAAAAAACGTTAGTTTTGTTTTTATCGTTTCCTACAAGACAAGGCCGAAGTCTTTCTTATGTCTATTTTCCCCTAAAGACGCTCACCTTCTGATGTACGCTCCTGAGAAACAGGTCCTCGAGCTGAGTGTAGTGGTGCAATGGGAACACGTGATCCACGGTGTACTGGAGTAGCAGCCGCAGGGAACCCAGAGTTGGGCTGCCAGCGGCTGAGAGTCGAGTCCCGGGGGGCGTCGCGCCGCGGGATAGGGCTCCGCCCGCGCGAGACGTTAGGAAATACCTGAACAATTGGTACGGGATGTTTTATAGTGTACTTTACAGTTTAAATAAAGATATTTTTTAAGTCGATTTTGGGTCTCCTGAGTCATGTTACTCAATTTCGATATGAAATTCTATATTTGGAACAGTTCCTACCAGGCACATAGAGGTGATGGCGCCGGCTGCCGTAACTGCAACCTAACTTCGCCTAGAAATACTGGTGTGGTTCCGTCGTGCCACACTGACACTCTCGCTTCACAAGCTACGCCGGCCTGGAACATGACACAGTGATTAAATAAAATTAATTGTTTCATATTTGGACCGTGTCAAGTGTAGGACTTACCGTTTGTGAACCATCCTTGTCCTTCGGATCAGCCTCCATCACGAGATCAAAACAGAAGATTTCATCAAACTGAGGGTTGACGGTTTTCTTCTTGGGTTTAGTGCGCCTCTCGACTCTCCGACCGTTCGAGTACAGTAGTGTGACGAGAGCGAAGGGGTCGCACTGGCCGTTTTTGGTTGTGAGTTCAGAGCACTCCAGCACTCGGAGCCGCAGAGTGTCGGGGCCCACTCTCGCAGCGCAGTGTCTCTCGGGGTCCGACCAGTAGTCGGCGGCGGTGGGTGTGGGTGACGTGTCCGACTCGGACATGGCATGCATGGGCGGTTTCGTCCTCACTGCCCACTGAGCTCGGTCCTTCAGACTCTCCGATCGGGAAAGAGCCAGCGAAGGTTCAGTCGACACCGGACTTAGTAGATTCTTCCTGTTCGTGCTCGAACCCGAACCGAATCTAATGCTCTCTTTACAATATTCTGATAACCTAGTCAAATTATTGGCTTTCGTCTTCGTCGAGCCGTTGTCCGCGGGGTCCAAGTCCGGTGGTTTGGGGTCCATGCGCAGACGTTTCCTGGAATCCTCGAGTGTGAGTTCGATATATGCCTTCCCTTGCACCTCGGAATCCGCGTCGACTGGTCGCAGAGCGAACCAGTGGTCCTTGTTATTGTACCTCTGGAGATCCTCGCGTTTGATGGCGACCTTCCCGAGCACCTTGTCCTGCTTGAGATGTTTGTCGCGATCGAACACGTATATGGAAAGATATCTGAACCTCCGCGGCACCTCGAACTGGAATTCCTCACCGAAAAATGGGCTGCAACGGAAAGTTGATATAAAACATCTAGTGAATAAGCGACGATAAAGTTTCACAAATAAATAACAGTGAGAGTTATCGCACTAAAATGATGTCGAACTGAATAGACGGACTCGTAGTGTTTATCAGAAGTAAACAGGCGATAGTTATAATTATTACATGTTATTTAGACAGACCGATAGCTAAATATATCCTAATTGGGTTGGCTCTTTGTATTAACATGTACATAGAGTATAAACTATAAGGATTCTCAAACGGTATAGTTATTCTCAAAGTTTCTATATACGAGTAGGTAGATGTAATATTGACATTATCTATGTAATGAATTTTAATAGCGCTCAATTTAAATGCGATAATACAATATGAATACAAATGATTATTTTTTAATTGCATTATAGTCTGAATACATTTGGAGAGTTACAGAATTAAAAAAAAAACATAAGTAAAAAACTAATTCTTTAATATCATGACTAAAAATAAATTAACATAAACACGAATATTTTTTTTTTCGTAATAGTAAAAGATAATGACGTGTTTTCATTTTAAAGATTAGGTGAATATACAAACAACAATTTATTTACTACCCGCGTACTGTTACCATTTCCATTATTGTACAAGTATTTATCCCTTGAATGTGAACGCAGTTTGATCACCATTTATGTGGGTTCGTGAAAAGGTGAAAGTCTCGATGCCTTCATTGTCATTAAGGAATTCGGATTAACTGGCATCATGAAAACGAACAATGCTTACATTTAATATTTAAAAATCGAATTTCAGCTAGTCAGTTGTCACATTTGCGTGACATTAACGGCTGAATAACAGAGATCGACAAAAATGGCGCCATTTTAAACAGTACACATAAAATACATTTTTTAACTGTCGTATATCATCATATTATTTATGTAACCTTTTTTTATGTGAGATCCAAAAAAAATGCGTTTCATTATTTCATTGTTTCAAGCGTGGAAATTTTATTAAATACGCAATTATAATTTGTATTTTTAAATTTAATTTACCTTAAAGTGGTGGGTAGTTATTTAGATGGAATCGCATTACAAGAAACGTAAAAGTAAGTAACATCCGGCACTAAAGTAATATTTATAGGTTGAGTTCCATCGCTGTCGGTACGGTATTAGATCGAACGTAGACGCGACTTCAAAATATTATTAACGGACTGTGGTATTTTAAGATTTCGTTTAATAAATCAATGAAACCGAATAAGACTTGGTCATTTTGTTTTAAAAGCAATTGAGATATCCGGATACACGTGACATTGACTGAGGAAACAATTCACAAAAAATTATACGTGTATTTTGATCAGAAAACTGGGTACTTCGAGTGATTTAGACAAACCATGACTTACTCATAACAGTATTAGAAATGCAATTTTTCCGAATATTATTTCCTAAGTTCATTCTGCTGTGAGAATAATTATAATTTATTAATTTTTATCGTAATCTATGTGATAAAAACCTCAAAGAATACAGGAAAAATCACATTAATATTTTTGAATACTTCACATGCAGAGGTTTCATATTCATAACGTAGACCGACAATTGGTAGTATCTTAATAGGATGGTACAATGTTAGCAGCGTCTTAATAATCAGGAAGGATGAAGAGCAATGCACTCAAGACAGACGCCAGCGGATTCTACTCTGAGATCATTTAACGCGTCACTGTGTTCCGGCATCAATTTATCACTTAAAAGCTTCCGCTAACTCACCGGCAGGGATTTTACGACCGTCCTCTAACAACTCCTGGAAACTGCTTCATGTTCTGAACGTTTTAAATACAGTGGCGGATTAAGAAATATCCAGATTCCAGGCTAGTAGAAAAATAATCTTGGAGGGTCTTTAATATTGATTTTGGGTTCTTAAAAATATATTTACAAAAATTTAGTAGAAGTTACATATGCGTATTTTACGCGTAGACGTCGAGTGTATTCGTTATAATATGTACCTATATTGTTTTTGTAATAAGTCGGTAGTAAATACTCTCATCAAAGTTGGGCGGGTTTTAATAAGTAGAGCACCATTCGCGCGGGGCCAGTAACAAACTCTCGATATATTATTAATAAAGTATTGGTATACTTCACTAAAATTTCCAATAGAATCTAACGGCCAGAAAGCTAGTTAGTTTAGATCGAGTTGTCTCGGTTCTTTAAACATGCTCGCCTACCAGCCGCTGATAAGATATCACGAGACAAAGAACTCATTAAGTCGCCAGCTGAATGACGTGACATTTCCTTTGATATCCGGCACAGCGTCCTGCTCACCTCTGAGGTCAGAAAACCTTATCTTGCTTCCGTCCAAATCAATAAATATTTAATACACACACATAGTCCAGATAAAAGTTGCAACTATGATACGATGAACGTTGCATTTATTGAGTGATTTCGATTCGAGTTTCAGTTATATTTAGTTTGTTATAAGAAAATATGAATTATCAAGGTCGTATGTTCGTATGAGGTGAGCAATTGATGTTCTTTCAAAAACGAAAAACGATTTTAGTGTCGGAGAAAAGAGTCGTCATAGTTTAAATCACACTTGGGAATGGTTATAATATGGTTCTTGTCCTGCTAGTCACCAAAAAAAAAAAACTTCAAACGTCAAGTGTGGACATGTCAATAACTGTTCTCATGGCGATATCAGCTGCGGGCTGGTTTGATTCATAACCAAAAGTGAATAGCGAGGGGTGTTGTAGCGGAAGGGACGTTCCGCAGCGACGCACGCACGCCGGAAACGCATCCGGGACGTGCGACGCCGCCCTCACCGATACAACCCTCCTCGTTCCAAAATTATCGCATTCCATCGCCTCGTACATACTAGTTTTTACTCAATGAACCGATTCAGCGACAGACATCCGTTCATTGAGACCGACTTGCGAATCGTATAGTAAAAAAAATATACAATCACTTGCATCTATATTCACATACATGTCATACATTAGAAGGTATTAAACGTTCATAGATTCATTGAGGAAAAATATTGTATACATTGACGTGTGTACGTGTGTGCTAGTGTCGTCGGGTTGTGTAACGCCGAGTTTCAGTGGACGTTAGACTCAATGGATCTGTATTAGTCGCGCTTTGAAACAACTAGCGAAACATACATACGTTCTTGTTCCGGTGGCATATTAAGATTATAAACTGTAATCCCAACCTATTTCAGTTTACATCCAGTTCATGTTTTAGTCGATAACAAAACGAATTACGATGATTAATGTTTAAATAGTAAATTAAAATAGACATACATTAATGACTAGATGTATTCTACATAACTGTAATATTTGTTAAAATCGGAAATAAGACTTCACGGATTGTATTTGTTACGTGATTGGAATCGTGGATGTTTTGAATTTATCTAATGTTGTACAACACTATTTATTAAGGAACTCGATGTAGACTTTTTAATAACAGATTATTTTTGGGGATATATTTTACTTGGGCCATTACATCTATAACTATACATGGATAAAATTATTTTCACACTAACCCAAACATATAGTTTTAATTTCGTCACATGATATTAATTATTTAAAGAGTCGCTATATTCATTATATGTTGAAGCAGATTACTAAAGATGGTGTGCTTATTAAAAATATCAGTGAACATCGATAAATAAATTATTAAACAATTGAGGTTATGGCCGGCGGCCAGGTGTATTTGCATACGACATATATTTCAGTTAGAATGAAAACAATTGCGTGCCAAATACCATAAACACAGACGATGCCTAGCCACCAGTATGCTCTAATTATACACAATACAGTATCCTACAGAACATTTTTAAAGCTGTCGAACCTTGACCCACTATAATTGTTTGCTCCCTAAATTTAATGTGCCAGCAACGTTTCCCATCCGATAAAACCGGAAGACTGGCCGGAAACTGAACAAAGAGACCGTTATGTACGTCCCATGTTATAGAATTCATATCTAAACATCACTCACAACCTCAATCGATCGCATAAATATTTGACAAATACTTGTTAAGAGGATTACATACTCAATAACGTATATTTGCTGTAGGTTTTATATGGTAGTATAATAAAAAAAGATAAAGATATATTTAATTCTCGAGTTGTTCGACCAAGATTTTAATTAAAACCTCTCGTATATACAACCCCGGATGTACTAATACCATATTCATTTTAATTAACGGACTATTTTTTTTTGTTTACATTAACCTTTACGCTTTTAGATTCCTAATACGTTATTGTAATTTTACAGGACTTGAGTCCATAATTCTAAATATTTTTTTTTATTTAACCGTCAATCAAATAATCAGTTTATTTTAAATAAACCATTGCGTGTTTTGTATATAGTTGACTTACTCAAGTGTTCTTTCCATTGTGGATGTTCGGAATATCTCTTCTTGGTCGAGTGACAGCACGCAGTATATATCTCGGTGGGAGGCGGCGCCATTGTTGCGAGCTGGTAGATTCTTAGCTTCACCTATAACATAATATTTTGTATATACCATTTGAATCGAAGGTTTATATCTATTCAGCCATTCTTGACACCAAAGAGTTCTTTTATACATTCAATACCTGAATGGGCCATTAACGGCGTCAATTAATTTATTGGTCTTAAATGTTACAACATTGGATGTCTATATGATATTCTTCTTAAACAGACTAACTTAACACAAAAATTTTTTTAATCATTAATAATTGTAAGTACAAAGTGTGTTTTTCTCATTAGTGCCCAGTGACAAAGCGCTCTCGCTGCCCGTCGTAATTCGTAACAAGTACATCGCCTAACGTCATTTAACTAGGTGTTTCCAATTATGTAAATGGTATGCGCAATTCGCTCGCCAGTTAGTTTTGGTCGTGTCGTTTAAGCGACGCCGTCAATACAGTTGTTATTCAGCGAACCGAGCGGAGTATAACGCCAATTACCGTCATCTAGCAAGTCTTTCTTGGCGCTGATACGACCTTGATAACTTTAATGAATGGTATTGCGTTAAAACTTAATATCTCTACTCACGATCTCATGAATGATATTATCAAAACTCACGCAATGACAATGTTATGCCAATTATACATATTTTCTGATAGTTCAATTATTACTTAATATACGTTACGATGGTTGTGCAATATGTGACCTCGTCGTTATTAGCTTTATACGGCAGCGCAAGGCAAGGTTGTCATGAATTCGTGCCTATCCCATATGTGTAATGTTCTACTGCCTCGTATTAGATTAAAAACTTCGTTAAATTACACAATTAGTCATACCTAAATCATTGCAAACAAAGATGATAATATCTTTAAATGCCATTAACTAACTAATTTAAGAACAATATGTATTAAATATACGTGTGATTATAATATAAGAACATTATAAAGAGAAATTTATTTTATATATTATATTGTACCAAGGTTCACAGACACACTTCGTCTGCGGCATATGATACCTTCGACATGATCGTCTCTAAAAGATATGTTAGGGAAAGTTCGTTGCACGTACAAACCTTTCACTTAAATGTCTGAATAAATTACAGCTCATCAAAACAAACGTAATTGCCTCAGCGAGATTACGACGATTGTAAGGACAAAGCAAATCGGCCCTCCCACAAATTCGTTATTGTAGTACGAGAGAAACTGCCAGCCAACAGTACATAATTGCTGATGCAAAAAAAAAAAACCTCCACCTCAAACGTCGGTAACACACGCCATAAAGTGGATCGTGGGAGAGAAACGGGAACTGAACAAACCATGGTGCTGAGGAAATATGTGGTCACAATGGCACCGTCGCTGTGATGTCTCCACCATTACAAACGGCTTTCGAAATCGAGAGTACTTTGGGCAGAGCATTATAACATTGGATGAGAATTTTACGAGATCCGACTCACGTTTTCACCGGATCTAATATAATGTAATGGGGAACGCACTTATATTGTTTAAGATATGCAGTTTGATACTTGATAACGTCTCCATGTGTAACTATTATTCATGCTACTATGTAGATCATAGTGGCACAAAGTAATTCCTAAGGTTGTAATCATTTTTTAGATCATAGCATCGGGATCAGAATATGTTTAGTACAGAAATATCGAATAGACTTTAATATTAAATATTAAATTTTAATAACATAATTGTGCCTGCGACTGTCGTATAAACAGACAATTTACATTGCAACTTATGCCTTTACTGCAAAGTTTCTTCCTACGTATAGAGTGGAGGTAGGTTCAATTCTAGGTCCCAGCCCACATACTGTGCCCAAATAAGCCTATGCCAAAAACAGGTGCCTTTCATAATTTTACACCTAAGATATTATCAACAAGTTGTCTTGGTTAATACAAACTTGGGTGACGTTTATTCTTATGAACTACAAGCGAAATTTTGGCAAAATCCTTGAAGATTAAATAATATTACGAGTTATTTTTCAAACCCTACAGGCTTATTTTATACAACATACTAATCTAAACTCGTGGCTTTCGCTGTGCGGCATGACGGTACTTAAAATATCGTTATTTTCTTTTTTGTTTTATGAAAGTTATTAAGGAAAAAAAACATTAGCATTAAATATAATTTCGGAGTGAAAAATTCACGTAGAAAGGTTTAAAATAAAAGCAAAGGCTTATATTTTTATAACCTCTGGAGAGTGTCATCGTTTTTGCATTTGAACAAGTTTACAAATACATTGCTAGGTATTTATAAAATCAACAACTCCTCAAACAGCCTATTAAAATTCATAATCGATTTCACATACGTTCGTCTCACACACTACTGAAAGTGAAAACCTCATGCAAATTCAAGAAGCATTTCGGTCAAGAGTAATTGCGAACGCAACGAGGTCATCGTCCTCCGTGCAGGCCGAGATAATTACAAAAACAATTCAAAGAATATCACAATTTAATTCGCTCAAACTGTACCACGTGCCGGCGTAACGTATCGATAAGCAATCTCAATCTTATCGATGATTGAAAGTCTGAATGGAATTTTTGCATCACTAGTCGTTATTGCGAGAGCGGGCACCGATGACGATAAATGAAATCGTTTTTCATTAACGGGACAACCGCTTTCCATGAATGGATAAGCTGAATGGGAAAACGTTAGTCCGACCCATTCACGGTTCGTTTGGTTTGAAGGGGCAGACGGCTAGCACGCCGCGCCAGCCATACTCCGCGAGTATTTCGCGTCACTCGACAGTGCGAGTGTGTGCCCTACAAATATACTACGATGCCAAACTGAATGATTTAACGTAAGAACACTTTATGAAACTTGAACATTAAAACCTTCAACAATATTATTACGTTATGTTCAATATAAGATGGTGCTGTTGAAACAGTTGGGAACGCATCATTTAAATTCCTATATGAATAAGTAAAAATATACATTTAAACAGCAATTAATTTTAAACACACTAACTATCACTAGTGTTGTAAATCAACCTTCGGTAGGTACAATAAAATTTATTATATATTTTTTTATATATTTAATTTTGTATTCTAAATAGTTAATTTTCACAAAGTATTATAACCATATATACAAAAAAAAACACATTCTGTTGTTAATATAATAATATATAACCAAAATAGATTCGGAAGGAAACTGTCGGTCAGAAAACGCGCCAATTAAAAGCGTTATTAGTGTGTGATACGTTCAAAACACAGAATACACAGTTGTTAAAATTAAGGACATCATTTTAAAAGAATTGAATTTATTTCTTTTCGTTATTCAGATTCATAAGGTTTAAAATATATAATACGACAATAAATAGCTGGTTTTATTTAAAGAAATAATGATAACTCTATATATAAAGATAGCTTTATTTTCATTCGTTTTTTTTTTAATATATATGTAATAACATATTATTAATCGTAATTATTAGCACTAATAGTAATTTTTTATAACAGTTCGTATGAAAACTAGTAAACCGTCGGTTCTTAAATCAACAATACAAACACATACTAAGCCTGTATCCGATACGCTACCGTGTGGCATATTATTTTTCTTATCAACAAATATAATATTGCATTGGTCATTTGCTTATACCGGAAAATGTTATGCCGCACACCATACGATTTGATTCAGTGATATAATTCGTATAAAAATTAAATATATATATTAAATCTTAACCAAACTAAACGAATTCTATATAATTTAATTGTATGCAAAAAATATTGTTGTATAAATTTCAGATTATCTTGGATTTTATTAAATAATTACCATTTATTAGTTTTTTCGGTTCACCCCATATAATCATTATAATCAGTTAAATAAAAATTAAAGAGCAAAACAAACTTTGGTCTCTTCTATCATACAATGTCTTATAAGTCACACTTTTCATATTGGATTGTGGAATTCACTCGTAGTATACTATAAACATATGACATAACACAATATCACCGTTACCGCTAACGGGTTGTATTTGCATAGTTATCAGACATATATCCTTAGCTTTATAACAATCAACTGCTTAGAATTCTACATTACATTTACCAGAAATTGTATTTTACAAAGAGAATTACATATATGGGATACATAATTTTGAAAATTGTGTAAAAAAATTGGTTAGATTAATAAAAACATACTATAATCAAGTAAAATGTTAATATAATATAGCCTTTTGGAAGACTAACATTGAATTGCTGTGAGTCATCCGAGTATTTAAAATAATAATGATCATTAAGGGCCTCCCTGTTTGGGTGAGTTGACTAAGTCATGGTAGAAACAAAGGTAGCGTTTAGATAAGGAGCTCAATGGAGGTTGCCATAAGCAAGCCGTTAAATTAAATGAGTTGTAACCATGTTTATAACATACTAGCCTATGCATATTACATTGCGGTGAAGCAAATACTAACATATACATGACACTAGACTTAATGTACGACAAAAAATCCTAACAGCAGTGTTGGACCAATTTAGTAATTTATAGGCTAGATTGGTTTCATATTCGTTGTGAGTATAAATTAAAATTAATACTCAATATATACAAAAAAATTTAAAATTTTATTATTTATAATGCCAGAAACATAAATATTTATTATTGAATTATAAATCTATGGTAATGGATTGCAAATAAATTAATCATTTAACCAGACATCATCTAGTACATATTTAAATAATTCCCAAAGTGTTATTTCCAGCTTGTGTTTGGCTATGAAATATCAGGAGTTGAAAGGGTCGTGCCCCGGAAGGCATACTGCACCCTTATCATGTCAGTCTTAATTGTGTTATCTTTGTATTTATGTGCCGCTACCAACACAAATCAATCATCTGTACAGTGCTTCTGTTGCTGCTATGTTAATTTAATGCAACATTTTGTAACACATCAAACAATGATGCAATATATCAAATAAACACTTTATATTTCTGTAAGCTATAGTTATTGTGTGATTTACCATATGACTTTGGTGATTTAATGTTTAATAATGAAAATATATATGACTTTTAACACTATACTATGACCAAATTTTGATTAAAAAGCATTTGTATAGTATGTTTATTACATCAAAATAATTTATTAGTGATTAGATCATTTCAAAAAGGAAGACAATAATTTTATAATAAGTATGTCAAAAGTTTTGTAAGAGAAATTTGCTGATCCCATTAATTTTATTTTATTTCCCAACTAAAGCACAAACTAGTTTTATTTAAGGTTTTATTTTGAAATCGTTAAAAAAAAAAACTTAAAACCTTCTTATTGGTCATTCATTGCCAACGGTAAAATTATGAAGCACCGAAAACGTTCCAAAAATAAAAATTCCGTTTGCTTATCACACTCTTATACATAATTAACTGATAATAATTGTATACAGCAGATATCTAATCTAATATCATGAAAGCATGAGTTCATTGTGTTTGAAGCATTTCATTCATAAACTGCGCGAGCTGTCAAAACGACCAATGACAAAAACAAGGGATTCTACAACCATGTAAATAAAGAATGACACAAACATAGATTCCTAACCAGAAGCAAAAGTTATATTTTGGACAGAAACTATCATATCCTTTCACATTAAGAGCCGAGACAGGAAATCTCTAACTTCTTAGGTACCACCTGTTCGACGTTATATTCACAACAATACCATAGAAAACCGTGGGCATCGCAACTGACTAAGGGTAAATTTGAATATATTTAATGTATTATACGAATTTAGTTCTCATAAATATTATACATGTAAACATTACATACCAATCTTAATTTTCAATCTTTCTTCTACTCGCACTTTACGCGTTTCGTCCGCCATGTTAAATCCATAACTGTTTATCTCTTTCATCCGCTGTTATCTCTTTCGGAACGAGCCCCTCGGCCGGCTTGTCCCGCCACTTCCGGAGTGTCGTAATGTTCTACTTGGGCCTGTTTTCAACTAGCTCAAGTAACAAAACAGTTACGACCAACACACAAGTCAACAAATTTTATAATTCACATAACTAAACATTTAAATCACATTTAAAAGTAAATTAATATGAGTTGCATTGCGCATGTGCTCAATATGTGCACTTTATTTTATCAATGAATGCATTTTACGTTTTAAAAACACAAATATTCACTTCACAGGAAAATAAAGCTAATTACAACTTTCATATAAGACTTGACTTAAACAGTCGCTATTGTAATTTGATTTACACAACACTTAGTCAATAAAATATTTGTCTCATTGAATGAACAAAAAGTATGAATGGACCATTACGTCACGTCATAACACTGCGCCTGCGCGGCCTCAGATTCGTGCACAGACTACGAGTTACACAAGTTTTCGACTTCAAAATGACAGCTTTTTCTTTTCTATCGTCATCGTAAAATGGTAAGGCAACACAAGGGACAAGAAAGAATTAATTTTCTCTGCAACGAAAAATATAAAGAATTAAAAAATATAGCACTACATTTAAGTAAGCTTTGAATTTTTTTAATAGGGCAATGCAATGTTACTTGATTCAAAATGTATGCACTAAACTAAATAGGTTTTAAATATTTTATATTGTTTGTTAAGGAAAAGATATTGATCCTTGCAGTTATTGAATTAAACTATATTTATTTTTTTAGACTTAAATTTTACCTCAAAGCCGTTGGTAAGATATAAATTGTCATTTATTAAAAATTTACCTTTCAGAATTTTGATCTAGGTTGATACTAAAAAACAAAATCAATATTTTGAAAATTTAAAGTATATTTAATGAATAACATACAATATTATTTCTTCAGTTTTTTTAATTTAAATACTTCCAATTGTCATTATTTTGGTTTTTTACTTTGGTAACTTGTAAACACGACAACAAAGATTTGCAGTTTGGATGAAGCCATATTTATCATAAAAAAAAACAAAAACTCTTGCTCAAATGTCATCTGTCATTTTTTATAAGTCATAATAGTTCAATTCAATGTTTATAATTAAAATTTAATGCTTATAATTAAAATTTCAAACGATACCTTTCTAATCACATGACTATAGAAATTTTAAAATTGAATTGAATTTCAATATTTACCTTATTTTTTCTAGGGCTTCCATAAGATTTTTTAAACATAAATAATTTATGTCTTATTGACCAAACTGAAAGTCTCGGAGTGACTTCAGAAATTTGAATTATTTATGGATAACTATTCACATGGTTTTAGTAATATTATTTACATTGAACAAAACATATTGGGACCCGCAGAGTGTTCTGATGAATATGATAAGCTAGTTAGAGAATACAATTCACAGTTACAACACAACTGTGACTGCACAAGTGAATGCAAAGAAAACTGTAAATGTTTAAATATTTCGGGTGGAGTTAATTACTTAAACAAAGAAGGAGATGAAAATGACGTAATGTTAAATTTAATAGAAATAAAAGTGTGACTTATCCAATATATGAGTGTACAGATTTATGTGCATGTTCAAGAACATGTGGTAACAGATTAGTTCAATTTGGACCATTACCTTCACTTATAGTGAAGCCTGCTCAAATAAAGTCCATGGATCTGGGTTTATTCACTGAGAAATTCATTACAGCTGGAACATTTATATGTGAATATGCTGGGGAAATCATCACTAAAACTCAGGCTCTGTACCGTCAAAAGCTAAATAAAATCCAGGGCAATATGAATTATATATTTTGTTTGAATGAATTTGTCGATGGCAGAGCTAACACAAACTTCATTGATCCTAGTCATTTTGGTAATATCGGACGTTATATTAACCACAGCTGTGACCCCAATTCAGAAATTATGCCTGTGAGAGTTGACTGTCCGATTCCTAAACTGGCTATATTCAGTTGCATTGATATATCACCGGGTGAAGAAATAACATTTAATTACGGATTAAACAGTATGAGTATTACTGATGAGACCACTGAAAGAGTACCATGTCTTTGTCAGAGTGCTAAATGTAAAGGCTTTATACCGTTAGATAGTTATTGATTTGTAAAACTATTCTAGCTCAAACATTTCTTATAGCAATTAGTAAATAATTTGCTAACATATTGTTGTTGTTTATTTTTTAACACTTATTAATAAAATGATTCGAACTGCAGTGTAGCTTCCACTGGATTTGTGGTATTAATGATATGGGGCGCCTTGCTATAGGTCTTTACCAGTGTAAGGGGACACTCGTGAATTATCATCCAAATCCTCTACCTAATATACACATTTAATAACTCATTTACAGCCAAGGTGCTAAATTTGATTTTGTCGTGATTAGAATGTGGTCACTAGAGATGGCATAAACATGTTAATCTTAATATAAGGATAAATATATTTAACAATCCTCAATATCTCCAGAGTCAGTAATAAATACTACCATGAAATTTTGATCCATGTATCGCAACCAAATATATTACAGGGCCCATTAATTACATGTTACTCACTTAAACTCAAAGATTCTGTTATGGGTGAAGAACGAAAAACAGACATACAGGTTTAACACTGGAGCTTACTCAAATTTCTCAATTGGAACATGTAAATATAAACTAAATATAAGTAAATTAATAGGTAAAAAAAATATGTGCTGGAACCAAATATGTTAATGTCATAAAATAATTAATCGTCTCATTAAGGAACCAAAAATGCAAAAAGGTGTAATGTAATTTTATGTAACCACAATTTTAGTGAATTTTTTTTGGGATGGTAGCCATTATTCCATATAATTAAACAATTATGTGTCATAAAATTATTTTTTTTTATTTAACACTCTGCAAACAGGAGAACGAATAATGAAAAATATATTCAACTACAAGTTTTAATTTGAATCTGACTTTAAAATTTAAAGTATAGAATGCAGACAAATATGTACAATTATTCTATACAGATAATGAAAGTATGTCCAAAACTGAGATGAATAGTTATTTTAATAAATTCATTTAATACACAGAATATAGCGAAGCAATTTGGGGGAAGTAATGAGAATATAATTTTGCAACGTTAGCTAATTTGACCCATTGATTCTGCTATATTGTCTTAGCCAACTGATTTTGAATGCAAAGACGACAATTACTTCGTGGCGGACTGTAATATAACATACGAAAGATGGACCTAGATACGATTTTTTATTAACATTTATTGTCATTTAAATTAATTATTTTCGTTCCACTTAATTCCTTGAAACTTAAAGTGTATTTCTAAAAATATATATATATGTATTTTTAGAAATACAGTTTTAATCAATATGTGCTCTGGAATCTTGCTGGGAGTGATTGTTTGGGTCGATTTACAGTATGACCTATTTAAAAGACACTTTTTACTTTAAGGCATGTCTCATTGACAAAATTTAGTGAAGCCGTGTTCGTTTAATATCCTTCGTCCTTGTGATGCGTTAAATAAAGGAAATTTCTTGTTTCGAAGCCATGAACATCTTTATTTTCTTGTGTAGTGAATAATTTCTTATTAATAATACAGACAAAATAATACAGATTAATTAACTAAGCGAACACCTACTAATTCCAGCGTTTAAGATGTTGGAAACGCATAGTTAGGTAATGCGAGTTTTTTTCTATTTAGGTAACATTATAATGACTAAAAGTTGACGGTATCCGTTATAATATATAAGCTCACTTCACATATTTACAAATAAAAAAACGGCGAGGTGCAATTTCTTATTCAATTCGCCCTTGAAAAGCCTAAGCTTCACAATATTGGTACGAGCTAGCTTATTACTATATTTGGGACTCTGAATTAGCATTAGCACATACGGTTATTTATTTCTGAGATTTTCCAATGTTTTAAGGAAAGGTTGTAAGGATTTTCACAGTTGTTAGTGATAACTTCAGATATTTTATCATTTCCCATCAGTCTCACCATGTTTATTTTTTATTTTTTTTATGGTAAAGGGACAAAACGAGCAGACGGCCTACCTGATGGAGGTAGTACCATCGCCCATGGACTTCAGCAAAATAATTTGGCTAATGCGTTCCCACGCGTGTTTGGGGAAGAGAGACAGGAAAGGTTGGGAAAAGGGAAAAGGGAAAGGGTGGGAAAAAGGAAAAGGCAACCGGCTCTCTCAATCATCGGACGAAACGCAGCCATTAAAGGCTACTTCACGCCATCTTCTGTGAGAGGGTGGTACTTCCCCGGTCGAGCCAGCCCATGTTCGATCAGTAGTTACATGACTACAGCTAGGCTCTACCACCTTATTGATGTTGTTTTACTATTAGTATCAGGTGCTTTTTGAGATTCTGACTGAATTTTAATTTGTAGAAAATCGTGTCGTGTTGAATGGAGGAGACACGATCCGGGATTAACTTAGGAATGTAATTCTTCACATGTTAAAAACACGTTAAGTGCCTGTCAAAAAAGTTACTACAATGTTACGTTCTTGAATATTACTTTACAAGTATGTTCATATATATTTAAATAAATGAAATATAAATTCTCTCAACTTTTTTTAAGACATTTCTCATAATTACCGAAAATAAAGTATATTTCTTATATAAAAATATTACGTATTACTTAGTTATGAATATTTTTTTCAGGAGTATTAGTTTATAAGGATATTTTATATTTCAGTATGTAATATATTAAAAAATAATGAGATCTAAGACTTTCGCGAATATTTATTAAAATAAAACTAATATTTTTCGGATTTACTACGCGATTTTTATTATTTTAAAAACTATATAATCCCGACGTTTCGGTTACTTTTCAGCAACCGTGATGACGGGCAGACGCAATGTGAATTTCCGTCAGTTGGTCCTTGTTATTTATCATCTACCGCCAACGATTTCTTAATTTTCTGGCGTACCGCTCTGGATGCCGGCTGAATTCGCTTACGGTGTTTCGAGGTCCTGCGGTGCGATTACGGACGTGGGATTTTATATTTTTAAGGAGGGATCATTATCGGGTCCCAGATATTTACCACCAATTGCGTAGTAAATCCGAAAAATATTAGTTTTATTATATATTAAAATATACTCTTCGTTGAAACCAATATAGAGCAGGTTTGAAAATGATATACTTTAGAGTTTAGGATATAATATGAGTATAATATAAGATATTTCGCTAGTCATGATTATAACTAACATATAAGATTTGGGTAAGTTACGCATGTGACTATCACACCCGGGACGGTCCTGCTGGTATAGATTATTATAGGCCAGTCATTTAAGCTAAAATTAGGTGAGAATCTCGGAATTCGAGATACCCAGCTGTAAGTCTGTAAATACTTGTATATTGACAACCTAAAAGTTGTCTCAAAACCTACTTATGGTACGGTGTACGCAACTATTAAATTTCAGGGTCAAAGGTCACAAAAATCCTTTATAGGCCTTTTTTTGTAATTATCTCATTTCCTATGGGTTTTTTTGTCATTTGTATTTATTATCAATATTGTATAATAAAAAATTCTCTCCAAATTTTGTTTAAAAAAAATTCATACGGTGAACTGTTTTCGAGATAGAGGGCGGTCACAGCATCACTTCAGGTCAACCGGTGCCTCCTGTCGAAAACACGCCGTGTAAAGTTGATGAACTATCAATAAATCAATCGATTATAAATATTTGTAATTTTTTATTAAATATTACATTATATTTCATCATTTTCTTCATGCATTAATTATACTGATAACCGTTTCCTAAAATTAAAAAATTATTAAGGGAAAAACTTAAATCATAATAAAATTATATTCCCATTTACACTAATGACATTTTAAATAGAAAATAATGAAATGCATCTTTTTTCAAACCTTCCACTACGTCAAAAATTATACCTGGGAATTATATACATTACGTTAAGTCTACAAAACTTAACAAACCTGTTCAGCTTTCAAATATTCCACCAACAAGTGCAGCTGCTCATCAACATTTCAAACCTGTATGTTATCAAGTTCAAACTTGGTTAGGTTATGATTTGTAACCCCAGGTATGGGGTTAGGCAATGCGAAACGATTTTCTGGAGCCTATCATGACAATTTTATCACTAGCTCCAGAAGACTTGCTAAATATAATTTTTTGCGACTAAAAGAGTAGCTGTAGTTCGCGATGCGGATGCAGGAAAACAGGCTTGCAATGGTCTTTGTGTTGTGGCCAATGTCATGGGCAAGCTTGTCTCTATGCTCTACCATATCAGAGCGACATTAACGAAGGTGGAACCTTTGACCCCGAAATCATGGAATAACTTGAGACAAATGTTGTTGAAAACGATAATGAAGACCAGTTTGAAATTCACCAGCAGCCAGAAGACGACGATGAAGAGGAAGAAGATGATTAAAATTGTAAATTGTAGTTATTATACCCTTTATTCCATTTTTTTTATTTTTGATAAAAATAAATGTATTAAAAGATATTTTTTTATAAAAAGATTAATTCTTAATTAATTTGTTTTATTTTTCATTATGTAAGACGTTATTAATATTAATTAGGTTAAAATTAAAATATTATTCCTATATTTTTATTAACAATTCTGCAACTACATGGGCAGGTAAGTGTTGTTAAATAAATAAATAATTAATAAAAATTGGATAGGTTAGGAAAAAAAATAAAATAAAATTGACAAATATTTATAATCGATTGATTTATCGATAGTTCATCCACTATATATGGCGCGTTTTCGACCGGATGCCCCGGTTGACCTGAAGTGATGATGTGACCGCGCGCTTTCCGCCCTCTACCTCGAAAACAGTTGAAAACGTATGAAAAATTTTGTTTTTAAACAAAATTTGTAGAGCATTTTATATTCTTATATATTGATAATAAATACAAATAGCACAAAACCCATAGGAAATTACATATTTACAAATAAAGTTCGAAAAACCAATTTTTGTGACCCTTGACCTTGAAATTTAATTTAATTTAGACAACTTTTAGGGTGTCTGTATACAAGTATTTACAGACTTACAGCTGGTTATCTCCAATTCCGAGGTGAATTTACTATAATGACTGGACTATTAGAGACAAATCGAGAGAATAAACACAAGGACGCATGTGACGATGTCAAATACAGCATTTGAATCACCGCTGTTGAACTTGTCTAACATTTGGTAACACCAGTTCATGCGAAGGTGTTTCTGGTCGTCGGTTAAAGTATGGGGAATCCATCTGGTAAATACAAGCTGCCTGACGCCGAAATGTTTTTGTAATATTTTTTGAACTTGACTCATACCAATGCCTAGGCTTGCCCGTATCTGCCGAAAGTTCACTCTCTTATCTTCCTCCATCATGCATCGCACAGCACTAATGTTATCTTCAGTAGTCGCTATTAAAGGACGTCCTTCACGCGAATCATCTTTGAGATTACTACGTCCACGCTGAAACTTGTCAAACCAATAGGGAATATGCATAAATTTTAAAATGGCCCAAAATATTTTTTTAACATAATATAATGAAAAGGTTTTTTTTAATTTACTTCTTATTTAAATCTCTAAAATATTATTCTAAAAGTGCAAAATAAGGGAGTATAATGCAAACTTCCAAAACGCGTCAGCCTTGGTCGAACGAAATGTGACGTCATCTGACACGACATTGCATTCATCAGCGTCGAAACTCATACTGTTTTACAAGATTTTAAGATTTCAAGATTGAAAAATAAAAATTTAAACCTGTATCCTTGTGTTGATTGTAGTGAAGTTTAGTTTAGATTTGTAGTGAATCTAGGATGATGACTGAAGCTGGTTTTGTCAAAGCATCATCGGAAGATCTACCGAAAATATATGAATTTATGATGTCTGTATATTTTGCATCAAATCTCGATTTAAGAGCGCAGAGATCATACAATCATTACTAGTTTTGATAGCTATCTCTCATGAAAGGACTTTATTGACCAGTGTTAATTTTTGCCTTTTAACTTCAGCCATTCTCTCCTTTGGTAATAGCATCCTCCATTTTTTACACAAAAATGTCTGAGACAAAACTCCTTTCTTCAACCGTAGAGTATATTTTTCTCCTTTCATTAAATTGTATTCAATATAATTTTCTGTATCTTCCTTAATCTGGAATAAATCAACAACCATAAAAATTTCGTAAAATCACAACAGGAATAATGTTTTATAGAAAGTTATAGCTACTGAACTTTTCTTCAACGTTAGGATAATTTTAAACCGAATTTTCCAATGTTCAGTAGCTTATGCAAAACTTACTTTTTATTAATTCATACTAAACTGTATATAAATAAGGTTTATTTACGTTAAAATGATCTTCACAACAATATAAACACGATTTAGGTGATAAATTATCCCTTCTCATCACCTTACACCACGAGAAATACGAGAAAACAATTGGTCGGGTGTTTTTCGAATAGTATTTGTGCTCTCCGGTACTATACAATTCATAAAAGATATTTTTTAGGTTTTTTCCATGTTTTTAAAGTTATTAAAACTGTAAATATGTACGAAGTAACTGAAAATTTAAGTAAAGACCCATTCGACGTGTCAACTGCTGTAATTTATTCAATGTTTTAAATTCCATTTTTACAAATATCTAGAGTATTTTGAAGCCTATTTATATTTTATTCTACGTTATAAAGTGGTTAGCTATTAATTTAAAACAAAAAAAACATGAATATCCTCCCCTTAAATAAATAGTGGCACAAGATGGGAATTCACTAAGAAATACTAATCGTAACCTATCATAGCTTTCTTGTTGAGTAAGACCACAACGAAAGTCAAAGTAAATCATTTGTATGTAGTGTGACAATGAATACTGGGACTATGCTTTCAGCACAAAAATCTTCTCAAGGAATTGTCTATAACAATAGATAATTTTTCTAATGTATTACTGAGTATATTATCAATTTACAATAAGTATGTAGTAGTGGTTAGTAATCAAGTAGTTTAGTTTTTAATTACTTGTTGTCAACATGGTAATCATTATTGTTATGAATATTGTTTAAACTTTCACCCCCTTAATACTTTATCTCGAAATCAGAAAAATCAAGGTCTCGAATGTGCTCCGTGAATTCGATGTTATTTATTTATATTATAAAAGGGAGCCTGGCATTTGTTTTATATATAAATATTTATTATGAATAAAATTAAAAAAATCTGTAAAACAAAACATATGAAGCTGTGGTCTTTTCATTAATGTGCTCACTTCTGGTATCTAATAATCTTAAACATTGACATTCCCTAGACTAAATATAGAAAAAAATTGGATAGAGTAAAAAAGTGAGTAATAACGGTTTTGTTGCCAAGTGGAACCTAATGGTTAGATTGTATTTGTCTCGCTAATGGCGGATGGTGATACAATATTAAGGTTAAATCTTACACACAAACATACAACAAATAATAAGGTAAAATACATATTATGACAAAATTAACTATATAACAATTGTAACATTAGCTAAAGAGAAAAGAAATAAATTATTACATAGTTATATTAATAATCTGTGCTGCGAAACAAACTTATCTTTGCTTGTGTAAATCCATTTAGATATTATTATTATATGGGATCTATAGATATAGTTGAATTCTTATCGATAATATCTTTAATGGTACATAAGATTGCTTCTCCGACAATGGTTCGATTTAGATGAAGGGGCTTCGAATAGTTATTCAATAATTATTATTACAATAAACAACTCACATCAAATAATGGATTAAGGGGGAGCATGGTGTATCTTAGAAAGTAGATTAGAATTAAAAATTATTTACTTTAGCTGACTCTGTATTTTTTGCTATGGATTCATAACTTCATGCTTATCTGTGAAGAAAGTTATTACGTTATTATGTACGGTATTACGTTATTACGTACGGACAAAAGTACAAAAAAGTGATGCTATTTCCGATTGTGCTGTCCCTTAACGGAGCCTTTAAAATTTACTTCAAACATATTTTTTTAACTGTTATTATTAAACTCATTTCAGACATTTTTATAAGCAATTTTGGTTCACACTGAAAATATGAGAATTTAAAGCTAATATACAATAAGGTGAAAATCATTAGTATACATAGTATAGAGTGCTTATTTTGTAAGAAACTATTAATGTGGTTCTATTTTTAAACGACGTTTATCCAGAAGAGTTCTCGGAATAAAATATTTAATCAATGGCTCTATAACGTCAAGATCGACGTGCCATCCAGTCTTTTGAACTATACAAATAGATATCTTTATATGTAGAGATACCAACACTATAAGGAAAAGATGTAGAGATTTGTTAGTTGTATCAAATGGACATATTTTTATCCGTTTATGTTGGTAACATTAGTCCGAGTTTGTTTACTAAATGTAAAACGGATCGTTTCTTCGTTTTTTATTCATAAAGCGTTGCAAATTTACCATAGATAAACTAAATACGAAGAGTTTCTAGATTACCATCTTAAACCCACTTTGATACTATAATTTGCGAAGATTTATGTATAAAAAAATGGAAAAGTATATAAGTATAAGTAAAGAATGGTAACGCGTACTTAGGGTACAATTTGGATGACAAGGAAAATGCATATATAAAATAAATTCATATTATAAAGCATTTTGTATTGCATTTTTTACATGACTATAAAATTTATTGTTTTTATTTAGCACGATAGACATAATAACAAAAATAGAATAAAAAAATACCTACCTTGTATTCTCTAGAATATAAGAAGTATTTAATATATTTTAAACTGCAAATGACTGTATTATAAATTTATATCTGATTTACAAAATGTCACCGAGGAGGTATTCTGTTTTATTTCTAATTCCTACATCTGACATTTAAAAAACATACATTACATCAGTTGGGTAGGGAGCTAATAAAAAAATAATTTTATTGAAAATACATACATAAGTGCAATGCAGTGAGAATTCCGTCTTTTTAACGTTACGATCAATAAATCAATCTTGCGAAAGTTTTAATTTTAATTTTAAAATTTTAAATGCAATCTAGTATGTCATCGTCCGAGAAAAACGTTATAAGAAGTTGCATTTCGTAAGATATTTAAATATAGAACCAATTATAGAATGCAATAAAATACATATCGATTAATTATTGACGTATGTATCTTTTTGTAAAAACATCTTCAATATTCCCAATAGATTGTTCTAAGAAACAGCTAATTCGGAGGTAATTTAAGATACGCCGGGAAACCCTGGTTTGAAAAACAAACACTTGGATGCATACGTCGTAGATATGATGCGTACTTATAAGCGATGTCGGTGGGCTGCTAACAAGTTCCGTGACTGACGAGGGAGGGAACGCACGCGCTCGCCACTTAGTTCTATTACAACCGCAGGGAGTGGAAACGGAACGTGCCAGAAATTGAGTAGCAATTGACGCAATCATCTCGTTGAGAGTAAACAAAACTGTGAGTATATAATCCTAAGCCGGCCGGTGGAATTAACGTTATGAGATGATATAAAATCACTTGTTATAGTGTTGATTGTAAGTTGAATGCCGCTTCACTCTCGGATATCAATTGTATCAACGACGTAACCGACTTTAAATCTTTTGATCTTGACTGGTTATAAACTTGTTTTGTTTAACGTTGCTATGCGTTGGGAAGCAATGCTATATATCGGTATTATTATATATCTACTTTCGTGACATCCGATGTATATGATCACTGTATAATATATATGTTTTTAAGACGGCTTGCGGTCACGTCGTGTATTGAATGTTATCTGTAATGTCATGTACCTACATCATAAATATATTGAAGAGAAAAAATCTATTTGTGTTGATAAAAATATACTTTGAACTTATCCATAGTGCAAACAAATATATACTCACCTAATATCGATAGTGTATTCGTTAATATTATTTTAGGAAGAATACTCGTATATACAAAATAAACGAAAATGAATATCAGACATTGGCTCATATTAATTATAATCTTTTTGTCTTAATCTTCATCTTCATTGCTTCACTCTTATAAAATATTGTAATTTTTAAGACTTAGGTATCGTTATAACTAAAGACAGTATTTTATAAGGCCATAAATATAACTTATACCTAAGTCTAAAAAAAGACGTATAAGTTATATTTATAGTCTTATAAAAATAATAGAACCAGTCCTGTGCGGTCCAGCAACGGGTAATTTTCCTGATGCCGGATTAGTAATAATTATTTATAGAAACATGTTTTGTTTTTGAAAAAAATACCCATATAAAAACTAGTTGGAGATGCCTCCAAAAAGTGCAGATACGAATCCTAAAGGTTATGGTCATTTTAAAGAGTATTTTAGAAGTTAGTACATATTAGTAGAACGCTATTTAGGGAATTCAAAACGTTTTTTTAACTATCACGTATAAAAATAACTATAAATAAAATTGCTTCTACTATCAATCTTCAAGGCCGTATGTTTTCAGACGTTCGGTACATCATATTGATTTTACATCCAATCCCATTTGTTTTTATAGCGACTTGTTTTTTAACTAATATTTTTTACCGCACACATTGGAGCGAACTCGCTCCATGCAAATTGTGTTATTTTATAAATAATAACAAATTTTTTTTATTTCTACATAGGAACACAAAATGAAGAAATCCTGGATATACCTGTTTTACATAGCTTTTATCGTTACAAAAGCACAAACCGCCTCAATTTCTAGCACCGAAACTTTGGTTGTTGCCAAGACAGATGATGAGGTGTGTATTTAGTTGCACATAGAATTTTGAGGAGATACTGTATGTTATTATTATAAGTTCCATATTATTGTGACGTTATTTATAGGCGTCAACGGCTGCTCCGTCTGAACCAGTAACCGATGAACCAAACGCTCCTATCAAAGTGACAGAAATGAGAGTTAATTCGGAGGTGACGATGCGGTACGCACATACAGCTGTTGTCACACACGTCAGAAACCCAGCTTCCAAAGCACAGGAGGCAACTTTCCATGTGCTGTTGCCAGAGACAGCCTTCATCAGCGGCTTCATAATGTAAGCAGCCTTAGCTAATTTGTGTCTAGTCAAGACAAATCAGTATATATATTAGGAATAACAAAGAATTCCTATATGATTTACTACAATTAAAAAAGAATAGTATAAATCTAATATAAAATAAATGAAGAATAATAATATGTATGAGAATTAAATGAAAGATTTACTTGTCCTTTCGAATAAATTTATTTTCAAGTGATAACAGACATACATACATATTTTAGTCAACTACATCTAAACATATGATAACCTTAACCTAATCGGAAGTTAAGTGAGGGTTTTTCACACAAATTGTTCAACATATTAGTTTCATAGAATATTTTATTAGAGAAGTTGATAAGATTACATAATACGAATTGTGGGTATCGTCTTCGATAGATTCGGAAAAACCATTGTTACATTTGAACCGTTTGTAAATAATCACGTATTGTCCCAAAATTTACTGCATTGTTACGAAGAAATGGTTACATACATTCCAGTGAGAATTTATAACAATCAAGTCAAATTAAGATGAAGTTTGAGAATAATTAATTGGTAATTTACCGATCCATCAGTCAGTCCTTCAAAGTCATCGGCAATTATAGATATTTCCATATTAGCGATAAATCGTTTGTTCGATCCTATCAACGTAGCGCTAAATGCTAATTACAAAACAAAATTAATGATCTGTTCCAGGACGTTGGGCGGGAAATCGTATAAGGCTTACGTAAAAGAAAAAAATGAAGCGAAACAAATTTTCAACGAAGCTGTCTCTCACGGGACTGGGGCGGCCCACATCGCGGCCAAGTAAGCAATACTCAAAAAAAAAATTAAAACAGTTCAACGTGTATGATTATTTTCAATGTTGACGCTTTGAAACATGTGTATTACTTATTTTTCAGAGCTCGTGATTCAAACCATTTCACAGTATCAGTGAATGTGGAACCGAAGAGTGTTGCTATATTCAATCTGACGTATGAGGAGTTACTGGTGCGTCGCAACGGCGTTTACAACCACGCAATCAACCTTCACCCGGGAACCTTAGTACCCAAGCTGGAGGTGGTGGTACACATCAAGGAGTCCCAGAAGATCACGACGCTCCGAGTGCCTGAGGTCAGGACTGGCAATGAAATCGATGCTACAGAAAACGACGCACGTGAGTACCAATTATAATGACTTTCGCACTTTCCCTCGTACGAGCATTGAGTTATAAATTTTGATTGATGTAGGTAACGAATTTTTTAACATTGGATGTAACAGTAAGTTTATTTTAAGAGCAATTTTTATACACTCTAATTTTATGACTTAATATGTATATCTTCAATAAATATTTATTTAGAACAGTACCCGTTTTGTGAACTGAAATCAATTACCGGCAATTAAAACACGCCGTGAGCCATAACTTGGATGTTAAATGGCTTTCAACCTTAATGAAACTTACATTTGAATGAAATATCTTAAAATTGCAGAAAATTCAAAGGCTGTCCAAACTAGAAATGGCGACAAGGAAGCTACCATTACATTCACGCCCGACTTGGACGAACAGATGAACCTTATTAAGATATATAAGGTAAATGGAAGTGACAAGCAGTTGTGAAATACACGTAGAATGATTGTAGGACAGTTTTAAATTAATACTTTTTTATATGCAGGACAAAACAAAAGATACCGTAGCACATCATTATTGGGACAACAATGAGGAAGAAGACAACAGAGACGGAGTTTTGGGACAATTTGTTGTTCAATACGACGTGGAACGTTCGAACGATGGAGAAGTCTTGGTATTTATTCTTCATATTAAAAGCTGAGCTCAAATTCGAGCTTGTTTCACACTAGACCTATTTTGGGAAAGACTTTAGGATAAAATATATGTTATTAGAAATGTTTCAAGAAAAATAAGAATATATAGAATGAAATAATTGAAATAAGTATACGTTTATTGCTAAAAATATTTAATTTATTACATTTTTGTTTTATGTCAATGTTCGTTAACTAAAATTATTAATTTCCAGGTGAATGATGGATATTTTGTGCACTTCCTGGCACCCAGCTCGTTGCCACCACTCAACAAGTACGTGGTATTTGTGCTGGACACTTCCAGCTCTATGATCGGTCGCAAGGTGGAACAATTGATCGCAGCTATGGACGCCATACTGTCCGACCTCAACCCGAGTGATTACTTCAGCATTGTTGAATTTAACTCCGACTACTCGGTAACGAAATGATTTTTTGAAATTCCATTTAACAAATATGTATTTAGAAAATATCAATTTCATAAAACAGAGAAAAGAATGTGTTTCTTTATTGCTAGTAATATCAAGCAATATATTATAGAACATTTCAGTACCGATTGTTATTTATTATTTGAAATAGTACATCAATTCTTTCTCTAGGTCCATGAGCTGAAAGAAGCGGACGAACCTCAACCTGAACCTCAAAAGTTTTCTTGGTATGGATCAACGTCATCATCAAACAAGGAACTTGTCTCACCATCACTTGCTTCACCTGAGAACATCGCTAAGGCCAAGGTTATCATTTCCAGATTACGGGCTAATGGAGGTTGGTTTGTTTAAATTACTGAAAAATCTCCGGAAAATGCTTCTTCTTACCTTTAGCCAAAAAGTAAACAAACTTTAAATTATTTGCATTTAAATTTATGTTAATAATTAATTAGTACCGTATTGTTTTAGGAACCAACATCCACAGCGCTTTGAGCGTAGCTATGGATCTTATTCATAAGTTCTCTGGAAAGCACGATATTTCTTCTGAAAAATCGAATTCAAGTGACGCTGCAAACGAAAAAGCGATAGCAAATGCTAACGACTTGAAAACCAAACCAGTCCGTGAGTATATTGTAAACTTCAAATGAATATCCAAGATTAGGCGTACACCGTATTGATGCATGGTATATTCACAAATATCTAATAACAAATTTATGGAAATCCTGTTTTTAATTACACTATGTTGTTAAACAGATGAATTGGAGCCCATCATTATTTTCCTGACGGACGGCGACCCGACCGTCGGAGAAACCAGCACCTCGCGTATCATCTCACACGTCACCGAGAAGAACTCCGGAGAAATGAGGGCTTCCTTGTTCTCACTTGCTTTCGGTAATATATAATACAATTCCACATATTGCAACCCTAATACTGCAAACGAATCCTACGTATCACTTTATTAACCTTAGAATTCGAACTATCAAGAATATCAGTCGTTATAAATTTCAAAAAATCTGCAATTTAAAAAATAGGTTTTTCAAAATATGAAACAGAATTTTGATATAAATTTATTAGGTGAGGATGCGGATCGCAACTTCTTGAGAAAGCTATCGCTGCGTAACGAGGGCTTCATGCGGCATATCTACGAGGCGGCGGATGCGGCGCTTCAGCTGAGAGACTTCTACAAACAGGTCTCCTCTCCACTGCTGGCTCACGTCAAGTTCACATACCCACGGGAACAGGTATTTGGCTTCATTATTTGTTTGGTCAATGCATGTCAAAGTGGAAATTATATCAATTTAAACCTTAAACTTCTTGATATCTAATGTGAAGTTCAATTGATAAGACTCTTTCATATTTTCCATTAATACATATTTCATCTACAGATAAAAGAGGGTTCAGTTAGTAAGAACAAGTTCCGCACCGTGTACGCGGGCTCAGAGGTAGTAGTGGCTGGGGAGCTCCATGACGACGAAGTTGATTTGAGACCTGTCGTTAGTGGCTTCTGCGGGAACCAAAATGGAAAATTGGTAATTAAACTATTAAAATTTTTACAACTCATCTTAGATCTTATAAAAAACAGATAAAAACCACAATTAGCGATAAAAATTACCCTCCATAATCACCAACAATTTAACACGTGATGACTTCATCCAGATTCCATATGAAAATGATCAGTCCAAGATCAAAGTCACTCGCGTGAAGGAGTTCTTACCTCTGGAGCGCCTGTGGGCGTACCTGAGTATCCATCAGCTATTGGACCAACGTGACGCCTCCGAAGATACAGCCGCCAAAGAGCATGAGAAGAAAGCACTCAATTTAGCGCTGAAGGTAGGGTAAAGAACACTCTTTGAGCAATACACATGTCATTTAATGAACATATATTTTGCTCAATTAATTGTTCCTTTGAAATTGTTCAATTGTCTGTTATTTCTGGAAACAAAAAAGAATGTAATTTTTCTACTCAACATAATCTTTTGTATATTAAAGCAGTAGTCATCGTAATACGTCATATTCATTCTATAATATTCTATTCTATATGACTTTGTATGTAATACTTTATGTTCTTGTTAAGTACTCGTTCGTGACTCCCCTAACGTCGTTGGTGGTGGTAAAGCCGAACGAAACGAACGCCGTGGACGCTGAATCTGTAGACAAAAATAACAACAGTATGTATAAGACATTTTGTAACATCGTCTATTCATAATATGCTGAAGAATACGTAGTTTTAATAGATGAATTGATAATATTATTAAAGTTCTATTTAAAAGGCTCTACCTCCGTAAGCTTGCAAATAGCTGTTTTTTTATTAGTCCAGTTCAAATCCTGAGCTCTAATATATATTTTTCTTTGTTACAGATCAATTCTCAGGTATTACACGTAAGTAAACAAGATTAGAAAAAAAATTACATTTCATAATATTTATGCGGGCCCAAATTGTGATGGCGCAAACCTCGGTTAATGGTTTAGACTGGTGTCTAAGCTAAAGGTTGTTTTGTTTAAACTTATCATTGGTGGAGACACTTACCAACTTTCTGACATTTCTTTCTCTTCTCGATTCTTTGCCGAATGATTGATTGTCGATAAAGTCGTTGGTATTTTATATTTTTAATGCTATAATAGAAGTTCTAGGGGAAGTATTGTTTTTTTAGTCTTATCATACCTTTTGTTACAGCACTGTCGTTTAATGCAATGCCTCAAGCGCCTTTAAGTCATCATTTATTGATAGCACCACCGGCGTACAGACCCATGGGTAAGTTCTCTCTTATTTAAGAGGTTGCTAAATCATTTCGCTTTGGTTGGAATCAAGTTATGCCGCCTCCTACTAATTTCATAAATACAATAATTTGTATAAGTGTGAGTGTCGGTTACTCGATCATATACAAACTATGGAACCGATTTATATAGAATTTAGTCTAAAAGTTAGGATATCTAATATATAACTCTATGGAAACAAAACTTGAGTACCGTTGCGTATAAAAATAACCCTTTATAAATTTAAATTCAATTTAATTAAGTGTTTAAAATTCTTTGTGGTTGAATAATAATTTAATATTAAGTCATTAACGAATTTGGGTCAATATCAAACAAAAGGTTATGATGATCGTTGCATGCTCATACGTAATATGTGATTATTTTTTTTTGGGAACGTAAATTAAAATCCGAATATCGTTGAATTAAAGTTATGGGTGGGAATGGAGACGCACTCGCGTTGGTAGGAGGTTTCCATGCTCAAGTAGAAAACGAGGAGGTCGACGAAAAATTTGACGACATTGGTGAGCATTAATTAATAAAAAACTGCAATATAAGCTTTGTTAAGTTAACAGAACGACAGCACGTATTTTCATAAAAATATTATTTGGGGGCTTTTAAAATTTAATGTGTATTGCTCTGTGAGATAAAGTATTGGCATGCAGATCATCATTTCCAAGATATGGGTGAGTTCATTTATTTTAATAATAGTTGTATACGCTCTATATGTTTAAGTTTTTGAATTCGAAAAAAACCTCTTAAAATCTTACCAATGTGTGTTTGAAATTGTCACAAATAAGAAAGAAAAAAGTTTTTAACATTAATAGGATGGAAAAAAATATTTACTAAGTAATGTGACTAAACGTTACATGCCATGGAAAAACTTTTCTTTGGATATAATATTTATTATAAGAAAAAAATATGTAGATAAAATAATCTCACATTAAAAATAGAAAAAGTATGTCGATCAATTCTGGTAAGTTCTAATAATTTTATAAATTATATTTCAGGCCAGATCAGTCTCAACAGAGCTGGTAAGAACAAGTTTTTTTTATTTTGTTAATAGTTAACACTGCCAACAAAAGCTTGAGTACGTTGAAACAAACGTAATCAGGGTCTAGCTATCCACTAATATAAGATATCCGAAAGTTGTTACGTGTGAGCCGTTATTATTTAATTATGTATATAAATTAAAAAATATACACAATTTAGAAGATTTATTTATTTGCTACGTTCAGGGGTCGATTTAAATAGTTATGTCTCAATCAACTAAAACTATACCGATCTTAAACCTGAAATTTACAATTTCCTTTTCAGATTCTATAATTTCAAGTGATTTTAGTAAGTATTGTGTATTAATTACATATTTATATTTTATTAGATAAAGTTTTAAATATATTAATTATCTATAAATATTTTAGTGCCAACACACAGACGTGTTTCCTTCGGTAAGTCTTATTTGTAATCTTCTGGAATTTAATGGATTACCATAGTTTTATATGCATGAAAAACAAAATGTCACCTACAATTCAGTCGTTATTATTTTTCAGGAGGCGGTTATAAAAGTGAGTTTGAATGAATTACATAATTTCCTATCAAATCAGGTGTCGCAAGCCTCACGACAATTGTGTTTATTATCTGTGACAACTTTAATTTGAATATTCATAATTCAATTTCGTATGTAGAGAATTTTTGCGTAACAACAGAAAACCACTGATTTATAATATTTATCTGTCACACATATTTGTTTTTGGTGCATGTCTCTAACGAACGATATAAAAAGTTTAATTATATTTGTAGAGGATCTAATTCATGTTATCGTTTTTAATTTTAAATTAATTTATGTTGTTTTCTAATATCATTTAATTGATACAAAATTTACATTGCTCGTAACAAGGTTGACGTTCATGCGGAACTCAGCTTAGACACATTAGTCATTTAAGGGTTTAGAGTATTTAGTAACCAAAATCGAAAATAACATTTAGTTTAGCTTTATTCGTTTTTTTATACGAAATAAACGTTCATTGAATCAGGTTACAGATTCGATTCAGACGAGGACGATTATGATGGCTTTATAGGTAAGGAAATATATTATTCTAAAGATGTTTTGAAAGACTTTTGATCTTTACTTTAAAAAAAAAAGTTTTGATTTTTTTTTGTACAGTAATAAAAAAAAAACTAAAGTTTAATACCGAGATGAAATGTCAACATTTGTGACGGCACTACACTATTTATAGTTTGAAGACAAAAATAATTCCAAAGTAGTGTTGTTTAGTTGCACGATGTAATTTAGTTTGTAATTTCCATTTTTTGGCTGGATTTAATCCTGTGTTAATAATATTAAAATATAATAATCTTTTAAATACCACATAATCACCAAAGTCTATAGTTCTATAAATAATAATAACAAAAAGGAAATTGTATGTTTTATGCATGTTTTTACAATGAGATATAAGATACAATGAAAAATAAATATCAAGTTAAATTAACACTTGGATCCTCTATATTTATTCTTTATTATTTATTCTTCTTATTATATACATACATGTAATTTTTTTTTATTTTATTGTGGCATTTACTTCTTGACGACTTTTGGATATCTGAAGCTTGTTATGGCTTACAGTTTATAGAGATATATGGTTGTGTTCAAAAATTATACGTTGTTTTATCTTATTTAACTCTCTCATATTTTTCTGAACAGACTGGCACATCGCAGCGAGACCACTTTCGTTCGGAGGCTTCCAAACCAACAGACGTGTTCTAAGTAACCTAATAATACAAGCCATTTTTATTTCTACTCGTATTTTAAACCGTATCTAAAAAAAAACATGCTGTCGTTCTGTTTATTAAAAAAAAATAAGTTTTATTTCTGAAATTAAGTAATTGAGAATAAAGCTTAATTATATATTTTTAATAGAGTTTAACGTAATCTTTTTCTATGTCTATGATAATTCAGGTTCAAGTTCATTTATTACAACACCAGCACCAGTGCAAGACTTTTTTGAAACTGCCGCTACCGAAGTCCCAGATCAGGACAAATACCATTTAGAGAACTACATGTGGGCTTTAGCTTTAGTGAACAACACCGCTGACGCCCTCGTGTTTATGGATAATGGAACCGAAATCGTTTTACAGCTCTCTAAAGATAGTAATGTATGAAGCAATCACTTATTTATGATTATTTGACACATTATTTTACACACAAAATGTTGTATGTCATCCGGTATGACATATTATTTTAAAACAAAGCAGATAAGTTTCTTTAACCATATTAAATGTAACTTTATCTTTCTATGTGCGTGATATGTATATTATACAAAAAGTTTCAATGCAATTCTGTTACAACTTTTGTTGTCTGTGAAGGCTCCTCGTGGTAGCTCTGAGGAGTCCTGCACGAACGTGCCCGTTGACGCAGCGAGCCCTGCTTCGGGCCCTGAACCCCTGAAGGCCTCCTGTGTCTATATCACTCGCTGTTCCGCAGCCAGGAACATCACCGAAGATGACTATCGCAGATCATACTGTCGCGTTGACAACAAGTGAGTACTTCCAATATCCGATTCATCCTCCACTACAACGACGTTCTAAGCCGAGGTCAGGCCTCTTAGAGGCACCCTTGGGACGGGCGTATCCCTCCGTCGGGCCCGAATTAAACGGGTAGGTCCCATCGGGCCGCCCACCCCTCCCGGTGACGCTGTAAAAGCCAATAGGGCTAACCGCTACTGTCAACTCGAAAAAAAAAAGAGAGTACCAACAAATGATAATAATAAGTTCACATCAAATAACAAAATGTTATTTCCCATAATATATAATTTCTTTATTAAATATTTTAATTTAAAATATTAGGTGTTGAAAAAGTAATAGTACATATGTAGCAGGTATATAATAATAAAAAATAATTTTGTAAATACCTCTCATTATATAATATATAGGAAATATGATTACGTTTGATAGAAATTAAATAGAGTTTAAATGAAACTAATATTTTTCGGATATACTACGCGTGATTTATTTTTGTAAAAAACTACATACTCCCGACGTTTCGGTTACTTTTTAGCAACCGTGATCACGGGCAGACGAGATGTGTGTAAGACGTCGGGAGTATGTAGTTTTTTACGAATATCCGAAAAATATTAGTTTCATTTAAATGAATAAAACTTGCGAAAGTCTTAGACCTAATTATTAAATAGAGTTGTTAAGGAATCCTAGAAAAATATGCAGTAGCAAAATGTTCTGGGATTATCCACAATAATTAAAGTAGGTGACTATCCACAAACAATTAATGTATAAATCATTTAGAAAAAAATATCAATTGAGATAATCTGCCCCCTTAAAAATATCTAAGAGATGTGCATTTATGTTTTAGTGTTTATAATAATATTGTGAAAGGCTAAAATTAAAATGATACCATGAAAATGAAACTTTAACAAAAAGGGGTTAGGTTCTATACGTACATTGGTCATGACATTATTATTCATTTTAAATATATTACACTGACGTTACATTTCGAGTGCAAATGTTAATTAAATAGGCAAAAATCCATTTAATAAAGTTGGCAAGCACAACATTATACCACTAGTTAATGGAAGGGTTGCAAAAAAGCGGTTTTATGTTAATGCCTTATTTAATACGAGTCTTAGTATACGGTTTCGAAATTGTCATTACATGTAAAACTATTATAAACAACACTTTTTGCGATTTTCTCATGGACGCAACAATTCAAGCGTGTATTTGGTGTTTAATGTATTTCGCCGTGGACTTAAATAGTCACACATAATATATTTTTATCATGGTAAGAATTCGTGTCGTTAACCTGATGGCAACACTTTGAATTTCTTTCATTCATAATTTAAAGATTTAAAAAATTTAAAACCTAAATTATTATAAAGGTTTTAAAAAATTGTTTTCAAACATCTTAAAATAAAGTGAGGGATTACTGGTAGGAACTCGTATTTTCTTTTATCTCCTTTTTAATTTTGACACATTGGAAATTCTATGTAACAAAAAAGATTTGTAGAAGGTAGTTATATCGAATTTGATAGTAGTCAGCTGTTCACGAATAACCTAGAAAACTATCGAGCAATACTTAATCTTATAGCTTGTCCTTCCAAATCAACCTCTCGTTTATTTATAAAAACACAATAACCGACCTTGGCCAATTGAGTAAGTCGTATTTAAAAGTGCCTCCAGAGCAGTTATTGAGTCTATTATTTTATAACAAAAATAACAGCTGGAGCAGAGATATATATATCTATATACTAACTATATACTGACTCATTACATACTGACGATAATGAGATGTGTTCATTAAATATAGACCTCACAGACGTTTTATTACATCTACATATATAGGTTTTTTGTGCATTAATAATATACTTGATGTTCTGTTACAGATACGCTGGTGTTTGCTGCCCGAGTAGCCAAATAGACACCGAAGTGCTACCTCTTATCTAAAAATATGTTTGTGAAGTAGTAATTACTAAATATAAAATAATACAGATCCCCTATAAAGAACTGCGATATACGAATTAATGTGATTTTTTAAAATATAATATAAAACAAAATATTACTCGAAAATTCTTATATGAAAAATAATAGTTAAGTAAAAATATTAAAGAACAACTCGATAAATCAGAACGGTACTATGGTTAAATATATGATATATATAATAATTCTGTAAATTAAATGTCAATAAATTTATAACATAGATTGTAGAAAACAAATGTATTTTATTATTATTCTTTGAAATATATTTCATTTATTTGTATTTCACAACTATATGATTTACTTTTTTCTAAACGTAATACCTAACGTCTGCTGTCATGTATCTGTCAACTAAGAAATATTTGATTACCAGATTATTATGTGTTTATTTTCACACAGTACTCGAGTTTATAATTCCTCCAACAAATAAAAACGTTGACATTGGCAAAATATTCCACGATTCCAGTGCGAAGAAGCCATAGCATAAACAAAAATAATACCTAAAAAAATTTTTTTTCTTCAAGTCTCCAAGCGTCTTCAGCTCTGTTTTAAATAAAGAGAATGTATATTTATATGTAATAAGTTTTGTGGTTGTGAATGAATGTATAGTTTTGATATTTCGATATTCTTGTCAAATCGTAATTGGATTACCATTTAAGTATAAGAAGCATTGTATTCGAGCGTACGTGACATTATATTTATCATAATTTTTAAATATTATTATTACAATTTTTGCTAATGTAATTAATTTTATATAAAATAAATAAACATTGTATGAAGTAGAATTTTTAGTTTTTTATTGAAAATAAAATAATTCTAACACTATTTACAGCTATCCTTATTTAGCTTCAACATTTAGTATTTATTGGTGCAGCCAATAATTTTTCGATTGAAAACGTTAAACCGCCGATTTTAGATGAAAGGCGCAACTATTACTAGGCTTTTCTTAAAAAAAAAAAAAGTTATTTAGTTTTTATCATAACATCTTGAACAATGGAAAACTCGTGCATATATATTTATTTTATATATAATTATATGATTGATCATTCATTGAATATGTACTTTTAAATATGTACATCCACTTAAAAACATGGTTAAAAAAGAAGGAAGATTTCAAGAGGAGAAAGCTTGCAATAATTCTGTACAGATAGATTTTTCTAATCAAATATTTCTTCCTATGATATTTTTTGTTGCAATATGTATATGTAAATATTTGATGGAGACAAATATTTTAAAACTTAATTAATTCGTATGAACCTGTTCTATATCTATATAATAAATATAGAGAATAAATACAGACATGATCATTATCAATGCACCATGTGCAAGAAATTGACGCAGTGCTACAGTGAGCATTCTTACTTTTATCCATCTATAAAAAACTTAAATTAACCCCTTTGATGTAATTGAAACAGCGATCTGGGTCAATACAATAAATACTAAGAAAACATGTTTTATTTATCTTTTAAACTAATTACGGCACCACATAACAATATTAATCAGTCTTCAAGGTATCATCCTTACACATAGTAGGAACATTAAAAAAATCTAAAATCAAATAACAATTAAAAATAAAATTAACATTTTGAATATACTAAACAAAAAACTTCTTTTGAACCAAATAAACAATCAAAATAAACTTAGTTAAGAGATGAAGCAGAGTATTCAGAGTTGTAATTGTGGCACACATAGCTAAGACCAGCTTCTGTGCAACCCTGAATGAACCCACTGTTTACACGAAATACATTCAATCCACTTTCTCCGGGTCTGCTCTCTGAATTTGGCGCTAAGCAACTAATACAGAATTACCCCCTAGGTGAAGATCTTTTCGGTTTGGTCCCATATTAGCACAAATTGACATTTGCCCTGACGTTTTTTGCTGTTAGGGATTTTTAGCTTGCTTTAATTCTGTAAAGAATATAAGCAGCAAGAGTTGGGATGTAGCAAACTCGTCTAAATTTTTTTCCTATTGTTGCCCATTTTTATGTGACCGTTTTGAAAAGTTGCACTATAGTATGTTTTTGATGAGACAGGTCTTAAGCCTGTAATGCCCATGTATCCTAGTTTCCTCTGCTTAACGAGATGATTTTTAAGAAAGACGTGACCAGCCACAGATTTTTGCTTGCTACACAATCTTATTTAAGTAGGTGAATGTATGTATCGTTCTTACATAGGTATGATAATTTTTTCTTAACGTTGTGCTAAGTTTTTGTCGACAAACGATAAAAACCTTGCTGAATATAGATAAGTTCATTAGAAAAACTTGACTGATATCTAATACATAAACCGCACATATGTAATATGTAATCTCTTCTGTTACCGTGAACAAATAAATTTTAGTTAGTATGGCGGTGTTTATGCATAAAGAAAATGGTTTCAACAATTAAAAAAGTACAAAATACTACTCCTATTACGATACACCTAATTATTTTATCCATCGAAAGAGAAGGCAAAACGATTAAAAAAATATTTTTTTATATAATACAGACTATACATAATGTACACTAGAACCCAAACCATAATTTTTAATGATTTCTCATTTGACACTGACTAATAAAAATATCAATATTTAGAGATAAATCTTTAAACCTAGGCTGATGAACGATAAAGTTAATTCGAGAACGTAATAACTATTTCTTAACATTATATTTTATATTCCTTGTACATTTGTTTACTACTAGAGTTTTGAAAACGCAAAAGGTATGGTTAATCTCATGGATACCCTTATGATAAATACGGTGACGGAGGGGGCAATGAATATTTTACGAAGTGTTGTAAGTTATTCGGATTAAACGCATCTCTGCGTGTCATCTTTATATACATAAGTGACAAGCAGAGAAATTCAAATCGTTATTAAATATATCTTATTACTTTACAGGGAGTTTTTAAGAACAGAACCGTCGTAGCACCACCTCCGCCAGTGATTATCAAAATGCCGTTGTGGGAGCTTGCACAAGCAGCCGGGCCATTCGTCAGATTGGCAGGCCTAAGCGGGGCCACCGCCGTTGTTTTGGGTGCCATGGGAGCACACCGACATTTTCCAGAAACTGATACAAAGGAAGATCTTAAAAAAATCTTCGAAACAGCAAACAGATTTCATTTTCTACATACACTGGCACTAATGACGGTTCCATTATGTAGAAGGCCATATATTGTAAGTAGTTTAAACTTTTTTTTATATATTTTCCAAAATGTGTTAAGTCACAGTATTGCAAGTCATGGAATAAATTATATCAATTATAAATATTTATAGCATTAATCAAGATTTTTTTTTTACAATATACTGTTATATTTAACTATAATATTTGAAGTAATAATGCTTTTGATTAGATATATTTTCACAAAATTTAACTGTGAACTAAGTTGGGTTCAGTTGAATATCTAAAAGATAAGTTAGGAACAATAAATAAAAAAGTACTATAAATTAAATATTATCTCATTTTATATATGAGGCACTGTTCTGTTTCTGTATTATTTATTTTATCATGATTTTTAATAATTCAAAAAATTAAACTAGTATATTTTTCTCTGCAGGCGGGTTCATTTTTCATTGCTGGTATGGGGCTTTTCTGTGGTACTTGCTACTACCATGCTTTTACTGGTGAAAGAGCCCTACGTCGTCTCACCCCTGTTGGAGGATCCTGTCTTATTCTTGGGTGGCTTGCAATGGTATTGTAGACATTTTAATAGAAATGTCAGCCGTCTTTGTTGTATTAGAGTAATTATTATGTAGGTAAAGGTGTTTGTAGTTATTCCTGAATTATTTTATTAAATCATAATAGGGTATAGAACATCCAAAAAACTGTTATCTTTTTAATAATTGAATATTGATGTAAATAATTTTGTTTGTCATTAGAAAATGTACCCTCATCACTTATTGTTAAGACTATGTTTTTGTGCAGACTGTACAAACAAATAATATAATATTATAAAACATATATTTTGATTTTATTCAAAGAAATCTTTCCATCCAGGTGGATTGTGAACATTGGGTGGATACTGTTATACTTCTAGCAACATTTCTGCCACTTTGATGGTTTCCATTATGGGACATATATTAAGAAAAACACATTTTAGATCAATATTGTTTACATGGTTTTATTGAAATTGTTACATATTAAATTTTGCACTTTTTCTTTACTCATTTATGATTCTTAAACATTAATCAAAACATACACCGTTTGGTTTTAAATGCTATGTTAACGCATATGGGATCTCGAAGGAGACGAGTGGTCCTTCATAACGTAGCTTATATAATAAAATATATGTAAAGTTAATAATATAATAGTGGTGATCTTTGCGACGAGTCCTCAGTCAAGACACATTACAGAAACAGGTTCGTCTATACAATCTGAGGACAGACTTAACACACACTTACAGTAAACTACTATTGAGAGGATTTTTTTTTCAAGGTAAAGAAATATACAAAGCTATCACATTAAATTAACACAAAATATAATTATTAACATATCTCTGTAATCTAAAAAAAGAATCTAAATGAAAACAAAATCATATTTAGAACACAGCACTTTCAGTGTCTGTCACAGTAAGGAAATAAAACACTCTGATTGCACATGAACAGTCGCACTGAGCTCGGGCGCTGTTATAACAAAACTATTAATGTATCACTAACCGCATTCACACATTTATAAGAGCATTCAGCGCGAGGGGCGGGAGGTTTACGAGAGGTGGAAGGAGTGCTGGCCCTCGGAGGCCGCGAGCCGGAGTTTGGCTCGCATCACCTCCGCGCTGCTGTAGTCCGGGAGCTTCAGGTAGTTGACGCAGGTCATCACCGACGGCAGGTACTCGTCTGGGTCCAGTGAGGACTCCAACGATTTCCGCACTACGGTCAATGGCGGGTTCAAAGCTTTGAAACCTGTGTAAGAAACAAGAAAATAATCATTAAATAGTCATCTCAAAAAATAACAAATAATTTTAACAATATGTGTACCTCCGGTTGGAAGACGCGGACTTCCGGTAACGAATTGCAAGAAAAGCCGTTGTTCCTCGCGGCTATACGAGGCTAATATGTCAATAAGCATCCTTATAGCCCGTGACTCCGCGTTGTAACCGTGGTCGGGACGAATACATTCAGCAAGCAACGGGGATCCCATCTTTGGTCTCGACCACCTATAAAATATACATATTAAATGAAAAAAAAAAACATAATATTTAAATACTGAAACAATGCAATAATGAATATGTAATTTTCCTAACCTGATGGACTTCCACAGAAAACTTGTTCCAATTCCTCGGGATAAAATATTTTTAAATTATTTAATGGAAATACAGACTCAAATCCTTCCTTGAATGCTTCCATCTGTTTAACAACACCTGCAGAACAATAAAGGACAAATTAAACATAGTTAATGGAATATACTCATTAGGCGGCAAAGCTGTGTTTAACATGCATATTGCATCAATAGAGTACATCCAATAAGGTAAAATGGATTTGATAAAGAACAACAAATTTTCAGCAGAGCGTATTTTTTTTTGATTTTCATATTTAGAATCGTCTCATGTTTTAGACGATAGTACTCGTCATAAATAAATTTACTTTTTTTTTATGTCTGAAAAATTTAAAAACGCGAACCTTCATATAACAGCCAGTGTGTGACGAGTGTGATGTACTCGTGCAGGTTGTGAGCGGTGACGGGCAGGTCTCGGCCGCCTCGCCTGAGCTCGGTGCAACCGTCGCCAGGGAGTATGAAGTCTAGACCGAGCTCCTCAATGGGACAGCCGTCCAGCTCCAGAGCGTTTACCTGAATATCAAATGTTAATTACTGTTTTAAAATAAATTCAACGTTGATCAAAAACAATATGGTATTTTTTAAAACTCTAAGATTTTTTTAATTTTCAGTGGATATACTGGGAATTACTAGAATCAATGTATCTATGAATTTTGTGTTAATTATAAAAACTAAGCCCATGTCGACTATCGAGTTAACTCACCATATGTGTTCGTTGTTCACTAGTGAGCCTGCTGTCCGCTGATATGGCCTGCGCCCTGTCCGCCACACGTCTCAGACGGCACAACGATCGCCACAGTTCCGGTGCCACGTGACGCACATCACTCAACCCTAGCCACGACTGCTCACACACCACCCAGCGGTACATGCTCACGGACAGGGGTATGTCCACCTACATTACAGATTTTTTAATAATTATATCATATTCACAATGCAATCACAATAAAAAAAAAATTACGAATTCTTACCATCCTTGAGTCCATTACAGCTTTGGCCATAAATTTGCCGAGGAAGCGGAATTTGGCTTTGACTCTTGATAGATGTGAAGCCCTAGCGTTGCGGCCCACCGCCTGTGGGAACAGACCGCATGCCCAAGAAACGTATGTAGCGTCGGGCGCTGGAGATGGGATTAGAGTTTCCTTCTCCAGGTCTGAAGGCTCTGGAGAGCGTTCCTCATCAAGGTTCAAGGCATCACGAACGGAAGACGCTAATCTCGATGCGGCGTCGGACGAGCGATCGGTCACCACCGGCTGGCTCTTCACTATCTCTCCACCGAAAGACGTCGGTTTCTGTTTGAAGTTCTCACTTCCGTGCCATAAATCGAGATCTGCACGCTGCAGCTCTTGGGATACTAGAGCATAAAATTCGAGAGTTGGCCCCAGACCGGTGCCGACTTCGTTTTCGTATTGAATTTCAAGTAAAGCCTGCGAATTATAAACGGAGATTATTTAATAATATATTTGCAAGAGGAGAAAATTTGGCAGCAAGGCTAGAAGATGGTGATATAGTGTGCAGATGAATAATCACATGCAGATAAACATAATCATTGACCTTACTCGTGAAGACTCAGATTTTCAAATTCAACATCAAGCGCAAAATATCGGTTAAGATATTAAATAAATCACCTCAAGGCACACATTGCTCTCAACCTGATCTCGTCTGACTGCGATGCGTTTTGATACGTTATTAACTGAATTTTACATTCCATATATAATAATTATAACGAAAATGACCTTAGAGTGAGCGAACTCGTTCATGACGTGCTCAGCCTGTCGTAGCACGCTATGTCTCTGAACAGTCCGTTTGCGGCGGTCCAGACGAGGCGCGACACGCTCGTCTGCGCCGGCCGCCGCGCGCTCCCCGCCCGCCTCCAGCAGCCTCTGGAGCGCGCGGTCACGGTCGAAGGACACCACGTAGAACAACAGATGACGACACTCGAACGGGAACACGAACGGACTGAAATCATTGGTATATTATTATTGACAACATTAAAAATATCCACATGAATGAGAAAAGCTTTGTGTTTCAGTTAAATTTTGTTTTGCTAGTCTAATAGCTTATTACGTAATAAACATATTACATTCATTAGGTAATTTTTTTTTTTTATAAAACCTCTTTTATGGATCCAACATCCTACATAGTTAAGTTACATTTATTGTATGTAAGAGTACTCACCAGGCATACGCAATCTTCTTCAGCCACGGAGGAAGATTTCCGGTCATGATAACCAAAGGATCTTGAAGTTGTCTATTCGCCTTAGCTGCCAGCTATACGGATAAAGAAGAAATGTCAATATATAAATAATAACCCGAACGATATTACGTACGACCGAACCGAACAATATTACGACACGACTGGGATTAACATTATCATTAAGGTTAACAAAATTCAGCTTTTATAACATTTTTTTGAGGTAATTTTTAAATATTTACATGGACTTGTCGTATACAATCTATTATACAAGAGACATATTTGATCTTGCATGTCATGTTTTCATGTTTTATAGTATATTATACACTGAATAGTGTTATAACCTTGGCGTTGATGAAGTCAGCGTTGGGCACGAGAGGTCTGTGGTCCGGCAGACAAGCGGCGCGATACAGGGTGTGCCAGTGACGGGACAGAGCGTGAAGAGCACGCAGCAGACTCAGAGCTGGGAGGGACGCGTCCCGAACCTCGCCCGCACCCAGCGCCGCGCGGATCATAGCGACCAGCGGGGATGACGTCACAGGTACCACGCCCTCTGCATACACACATAAATATTTATTAATATTATATTTATATGTAAAAAAAATCTATAATGTATAGAAATTCGCGTATATAAACAGGTGTTCTATATAACTCGTCGATGAAGAGAGATATGACTCATTTTATGTTTCAGGCGATATTCAAATGACTCGAAATAAATTGACATATCAACAACAATACATATTTTATGGTATACATATAAAGTAATGTAAAATTTATTATTCCTACCGTTCCACAAGAGATCCGGTTTACGTCGCGATGACAGTTTGGTGGGTTGACCTTTACCCTTGCGAGAGGTGGTCGCGTCCGAACGTGGAAGTTCGCCGGCTTCCACCGCGCGGTAGTAGATCGTGTGAGTTTGTACCCAGATACCAGCATTGGCTGTGTATAGACAAATGAGATGATGTATTAAATATTAATAATAACTCCTTTATTTATTATATATATTAAAATATATTTCACCTAGTGGCGTTTCAGTATCGGTGTCAGCATCCGTTTGCTCTCCAAATTGTCTCACCGCCTGGTACACGGTCATGTTATATGGTAACACAGTGTCACCTATTAAGAACTCCAGCTTATGGTCCACACTGGAACAAATAAAGCCGAAGGTAATTATTATGATACGATATTTGTATGATTTCACTCAGGAAGATATACATACATGGACCTTGTAATATTAACATTTATTGTTTAGGAAATTAAGTTTTAGTTTTTCAAGTTTAAAGTTTCGTGTACACATGTTCGAGGAAAGTTAGACACACTATTTATATAGGTTTATCGTAAATGGTTGCATTTACAAATGATTATTATACTATTAGGTTTCCACATTTATATATACATATGTACATAACAGAGAAATATTCTTCATGTTAAGAGCATCGACTTTGTTCACCGTCATTAGAGACATGCAGAAACAAGTACAAAGTGATATGTGCGAATACAACGTGTCACAGGACATACTCAGCGGGGTTGTGTGGTGGCGTAGCGAGCGTGTCATCGACGTCGTCGTCCGAGGCCGGCTCGTCGTCGGACTGCACCGCACTAGGCTCACGGGGCCGCGCGCTGGCGTACCCGCGCTGAGCGAGATATCTGTGACATAACAATATTAAAAACATGAAACTGGTTATATACATAATATTTACATTTTTTTTATAAGTTACGTGACATGTTTAAGAGGGGATGTTGTCGAGGCGATTCTTATCTAATCTTACGTTGGAGAGTGGGGGGTCTCGGCAAATACCACGCAATTTCTTTTTGATGGAAACAAACAATAATGAGTTACTGTGCGCTAGATCAGAACGAACTTGAAGGAGCAGATGATTTCACAAAAAATCATATGGACCTGTTGGTTCCAATAGTCTCTCTTGAGATCGCGCCTGATTCTCCATGGACTGAATTAAAGTATATATTATTTTTTTAATCATAGTAGTCACGATTTAAGTATTCTATTGTTAATTTTGTATTACACTTATAACTCTCAGTTAGTCAGTCAGTTTGAATCAAAAATCTTTGTGAGGTGCATACACTGGTCGGATGAACTGGTTATAGTTATTACTATTTGATACTAATAACTTGTGTATTGTTTCCGTAATTTTTGTGATCGATATAAAAACGTTATTACTATTATTACCTTTCAATAGCCTGCACTAATGCTAACGGGTCTATCCGGACCACTCCACCCTTCCATTGCTTTAAGTTAGAGCAGGTAGGGTGACGTTTGAGATCACACTGGAAACAAAACAATGTATTCATCAGATATGTATTTCATAATTAAATTTTGTTTACTCTCAATATAATTATTAATCATTTATTTATACACTTTTATCTGCCCACGACTTCGTCTGGACTTCGGAGTTGGGTGATAGGAGATATAAATAACTTATACTTCAATAAAATAGATATATACCACTGGCAGCGCCATCTGTAGTCTGTGTCACATTACTTTAAAAAATACAACTTTTACACCGTGTTCCTCAAAGAACTAATTACACCCAATTATATTAGAAAAGTTTCTAGAAAATACTTTCAGTAGCTTTTGGCTGTTAGAGCCACAAACACCTATACATTCTCACAAACTTGCGTATTTATAAGTAGTATATAGCTTGAGTGATCTTTTTTTGTTTGTAGTTTATAAAAGTAAATATGACATACCATGAGCTGATGCGTATTGAAGAACTTGAGTGCGGACGTGGCGGGTCTGGCCGGCAGGTCGTGGACTCTCACCGGGAACTGTTCCAGATGCGACACACACGCGTTCACTTTGGCCACTAGCGCCGCTAGAGGAGCCGCGCCCGAACACACGCTCCACGCCCCGGCGCCACTCGCACGACTAGACCATTCGCTGTCGCTGGAAAGCAAGTAAACGTGATATATATAATTAAACTTAAAGATTTTTTTTTAGATTTTAAAGAATTATTCAGTATTGGTTGACGCAATGATTGTCTGATGTCCTGACGTCACGCAGATTAGTGCGAGTGTGATTGTATATATGGACGCGGTTGTGGATTCCGAATTTTATAAAGTTGTATGTTGTTATTCTTTGACTTTAAATGGATTTGTAATCACTGTATTACCCTCGTCTAAGTAACTGAAAACTGTCGCAGTTTGAATATAAATTTTTTACTGTGAAGTCTGAACTATTACCTCTTAGCAATCTATAACGAAATGGATCATAATAATAACCCGGAGCGCGCTACTCTGACATAAACGTGTTGTTGTGTTGGTGCGGCTCAAACTATTCCAAAAGCTATTACAATATGTTATGTCTTACATAAAATAAGAACATATTAAATTTCCTACTAGTATCACCGAAGCGAAGCCATCTTGATGTCACTTAATATGCTACATATTTACATAACCGTACACTCGTTACAGCTATTAATGTTATTGAAAAAAAAAAATTATATCAAAATACATTACATATATGAAGAACAATCGGTCTTTCGATCAATTTGTAAGCGTTCAACAGATAATAATAAAACTAGACGTGTTTATTTGATGGAATAACTTACTCAGGTACTAAGGGCATATCAGCAAACACATGTAAGAAGAGCCTCAGTCGTTCCTCGCAAGCGGCCACCTGCTCCGCTGTATCCCTGCCTTCTCCCTCCGCCTCGCGCTCGTTATCCGGATCGCTGCCGGTCAGGAACTGTAATAGAGCTCCCAGCACGCCCGAGTGATTCACCTGAAACAACAACAAAATATATTTAAAATTAATACAGCAATGGCAGGTATGAAACCTACTTAGAAGGTTATAAAAACAAAATTGTATAGTGATTATATATTTTATGTAGACGTACTTCGAAAGGCGAGACGTCGTTGTTGAGCAGAGTGTCCCGGAGCTGGTGTAGAGCAGGCCTCTGTTGTGTGGGAGGTCTGGTCGGCAGAGCCGTGGCGAGAGCAGCCAGTTGTTCTAGAGCCCCCGCGCCGCCGCCCAGAGCGCCCCACTCGCGTTGAAGACGAGCCGCGCGCCATTGGATCCATTCACGAACCTTCTCTCTGAAAATACAATTTTTGTATATTTTTGTATCATTGTTTATGACCAACTGTATAAATATAATAAAGATTGCTATATATTCATCTTTTTGTACTCGATGTGAAATTAAATTTCATCAGTCAGTTTGCCACAACGCTGTCAGTGTTTCATATCCATCAAAGCTCTCGTTTTAAGAATGAAGAATAAACATTTCACTTTATAGTCTGTGATGAATTACCAAGATGACCTTGGTCAGACAATTTAATTTTTTAGATACATTTTTAGTATCGATTTTATGCTAATTTGATATGAAATGTAGTGTATTGTTTTATTATGAAGTATAAATATGGGTCCATACTTGTTCTGAACGGTGAGGTTAGTGGAGGAGTGTGGGGCAGCGAGTAGAGCTGAGTCTTTATGAGCGTGTGGCGAGCGACCCCAGCGGGACGGGTTCAATGAAGACAGGAAGGACGAGGTCTTGGACAGACTGCCGACACGACCTGAACGACCGCCGGAACCGGCAGCGGATGCTGGAATATATAAAAAAAATATTAATATATATATCTTGCTCTTATATCTGACACTTTAAAAACAGTTTTGATTTTAACATTTGTTTCAACAAGATTTTATAAATATCTAAATAAGATTTTATATTAAAGTGTCCATAATATAAGATTTGGGTGATTTATTTAAAATTATTTTTTTGCAATAGCTTATTTATAGCTACAGATAACCAAAAAAATTCAGATGATTGAATTAAAATTAATTTCTTACAGTAATTGTAATTCATAAGTACCAAAACAAAGCAAATAACTAGTTGAGATTTTCATTATAAGGCTTTAGAGGAAAAAACAACAATTAGCTATAGCTACAGTCGCATCGTCTCTATAGATAAGATATAAAAAAATTACTGATGTGTGTGTTCTCTTTATAGAGTTAGTAGAAAAAATCAATACTAGTATATGGATATAAATAAGGGATGCTAACAATGAGCAGCAACAGCAGTAGCGGCGGTGGTAGGGGGTGGTGCAGTATGCGGGGCGGCGGGGGGAGCGTGGTCGTCTCTGCGCCGCGGCGGACGGGACCCCGCCCCGGAGCCCCCGGACCGCTTCACAGCACGTTTACGTTTCAACATCTCAGCAAGTTGTAGCGGACTGCCCGACCTGTTGGCAATATGAATCTTATAAATACAATATACTAATATCCGAGACTTCACTACTACCTATTAATATAAAACCATGTGTTTTATTTAATTCAGAATATTATTATACTATATTTTAGCGGAAATTTCTTAAAAAATTGCTATAACTGTTCTCAAAGGCAGATAAGACGACAGTGACTGCGAGTACAGCAACTACAGACTGTAGCATAAATAAATATCAATAAAACGTATTGTTAGGATAATTAAGGTTAATTTCCTGAATTTAAAAATACACCTCACAAATTCCAAAAAGAGTGAAGGTAGCTCTCAAGGGACAAGCCATTTGCTGGTTGGCTCTCCTAACCGTTGTGAGGTGTCGGTGGCATTTGCAATGAGTAGTTTTCACAGCACCCACATTTAATGTATTATTGTTATGTTACTATGGCCGTTCATTTATTACGGGTATTGACATCGCACTGTTATTTGTTCAAAATTACAAAGTTAAATCATAACGTAGGCATAAGGAATTGTAATTTGTATAATTAAGTAAACGCAGTTCACAGAAATAATAAGCTTAGGTTTAAGTAATGATTCCTTTCCAAATGGTATCGAATCAATGTACTTCAATGTCATACCTATGCACTGTTGTCGTAGTCTGCAATGCAGTTGCGGATGTCGCCGGACCGGCTTCTGAGCTGCCGCTGTCGCTACCGCCCACTGAAAAAGTATAACAACAGTTGTATATAAAGTTAAAGTGTTCCACGGTATGACAAAATATATTAAAAAGATTTCGAATATTGACTTACACAACGAGCTCGCGATGAAGGATCCAGATGCTGAGAACGCGAGTGATAAATTGTGATGATCGAGGGAGGTAGCTGATGTGGAGGCTGGGGGAGACGACCCTCCGCTTGAACGGGCGTTGGCCGCGCTCGGAGACTGATTCGTCATTAATACAATTAAACAATTTAATAAGGTGAAAATAACTTTTATTAACTTAATTGTAATATTTGTAGAGCGTTTTAATTTTCTCATAATATTAATTAAAATAATTCACGGAAGTCCTGACACACGACAGTTGCACAACATTTATGTGGGCAAATTCTATTACCCTGTCGTAATTTTGTCCCATCCATACAGAGTGACATTACAATATTTCATTTCAAATGCTTGGCATTGCACATGTCATAGGAGCAACGGTCTATAATGAGATATATAAAATATGTTTGCTAGTTTAACGCTTCTGCTTGTTTGTTTACCTTAATCTTAGCCTGCCTGGGCGGCTGGTGACCGGGTGGTCGCTCTGCCAGTTGTGCCACCTGATGTAACACGCCCTCACGACGGAACTGCACTCCCATCTCCTCTGGCAGACGCTGCATCAGGATCTCAGCTAGCTGGAGAGACCCCACGACGATCCGAAGATCACTGGAAGCCATCATACCAGCTATGTGGGATGATATCACCTGTTGAGAATAGTAGGAACACTTTGAATATTTTTTTTCAGTTACAGGTAACCCGGGGAACGGAGGTTGAAGGATTTATATAAATGTATATGCGTTTAGGTCTAAGCACATTTTAGTCAAAACTGTAAGAAATAATAGACCTATACCAAACCTTTTTTTTTTGAACTCGATTAAAAATACTAATGAGTATGATTGGTTTCTCATAAAGAGGTATCAGATTGAGACTATACTGACCTGCGTTTTAAGGACTTGTCGTAGTAGAGGTGCATCTGCGTAGTAAACGGCTCGGAGGATGGCCTTCAAGGCCTGAGCACGCAGCGCGGGCCCAGCTGAGCTCCAGTACACCTCGTGCAAAACACCCAGCAGAGCGCGCACCAGGGACGGGCTGCAGCGAACCATCGCGATACGGGGATCTGAAGAGAGAAGGTTAATAGTTTTATAAAGGTTCGATTCTATTGAAGAATTAGTTGGAGATAAATTGAATATAAACAAATGTAACAACGAAAAATTATGAACTTGTTAATTATATTACTTTACCAACATTTATAACAAATAAACTTTATCATTTTTGTTCTAAGTAATAAGATATGCAAAGCAACAAAGCAACAGACCCGTCACAGCTGCCGTGCCGGCGGCCGGGTCTGCGGGGTGAGGACCGGGCGCGAGGCGCTGCACCGGCCGCGCGGTGCCCGTGTGGTCGTTGAGCTGCTGCATGGCCGTCAGGTCCACGGTGTAGGAGCGTCCCAGCGCGCTCAGGCACACCTCCTCCTCGCCAGCCGCCGCACCCGCCTCTAGTGCACGACATTCGGCCCATGAATACGAGCGCCACACACCTACGGAATTGTATGCTGTATACGTTATGTATTTGATTCTGACAGAATGTTTGTGGACAACACCACGGTAACCTTCTCACCTACTCACTTACTTACTGTTTTGTGTGTTCGTGATAGTTATATAAAATAAATGTTGTGTTGAGTTAGTAAAACGTTACGTGTTATGTATTCAGTGCTAGTATCTAGCAATCATTCGCGGTCCACTCTGTCTTGATCCCCACTTTTTGTTATCGTCTGTCCCTAGTCAGTGTCATGTTCGAGTAACATTGTTATGTATATGTGTGTGTGTAACCTCTGTCGTCTCTCCACTGCCACAGCGCCGCTCGCTCGGCCGGCGCGGACCACGGTCGGTCGAGGTGTGCGTCCACAGCGAAGATCCCGTCCGTCGGCAGGCGAGGCATCAGCTCGCCGATCAGACACGTGATCTCGTACAACTCTTGCGGCAGACGGGGTAACAATTCCACTTGCTGTGATATTAAAACGATAAATATCACTCGTTTAAATGTGAAAAAGATGTTTTTTACCTGACATACTTTACTAATTTTTGTACATTTATTTGTAAAAAAAAAAAGAATACGCACAAGTAGAATTATCTAGAAGACTGTTATTAGATATTGTTTATATTATAACCATTCAGAGAAAATGACAATTGTTCAATGGACCAACTAGGAACCGAAAATCTAAGTATTACCTCCTGGTGCAGCGTAGAGCCTGTGAGCAGACAGAGCAGCGTATCCGCGATGGAGCGCTGATGTAGAGCTAGCGCGAGCTGGGGACACGCCGCGCACATCACCCACAACAAACGCAGCACCGTTATGAACGTGCTGCCGGAGATCAGGGGCGGCTGGACGACCAACTGATAGACCAATATGAGATTAATATTCAAATATTATAAAATTAGGGTTTCACACATGACATGTAAATTCATAATCTCATAAAGGTGTTTTATTATCATACACATTACCTATACATGTCCTCATAAACAGCTAAATTATACAACAAAAAACACCCATAATTAATTAACTTCCCTAATTTGCTCAGTCAAGCACACCTCCGAGCTAACTACATTATTAGTATAAATTAAACAATACAAAAATATATATTTGTATTGAATTCAAATCTTGAATTTACTGTATTAAATCACATAGGTTAACAACACTCACAAGCTGTTGCAAATTAGTGAGTAATTCCGGGGTTGCAATCTCTTGCAGCCTGGCGGGGTCGTGCTGGAAACTGTCCACGAGACGTGAAAATGCTAGGCACACGCACTCAACGGACTTCTTGTCTTGTATGGTCAATCTACGAAAATATACGAGTGAATATTTTTTTTCACAGATGCAGTATACATGATTAAAGCATGTATATAGTATAGCATATCAATAATTCTTTAGAAGTTTTTTTTACCTATTAGCAAGCAATTGCAGGGAGTCCCTCACGAGGTGGAATTCGTCCGAGGTGAGATTCTGACAGCAGTTCGCCGTGATCGAGAGTGCGGCTCGTTGCGCGTTTATAGAGAAGAAATCCAGGTACGTCAGACAAGCGGACACACCGCGCTGGGGTGACAAGCATGAACATTAACAACAAAGCATATAAGAATAGATATACAAAATTATATAATTTAAGAAAGACATAAGTGACAGTAATAAGGTTATATATAATTCTCTTTTACATAGTTTTATATATAAAAAGTTTTCTTAAAGTGTTTATATGGTCTATATTAGAGCATACCGTTTTCAATATATCCTTGTAGTGCCTCCTGGACAGCATGTCCAGAGCTGTGAGACTCTGTTCAGCCACGTCCATGCAGGTTATAGCTTGTAACTTGTCCACGAAGGCCGGCACAGCCAGCGATACGGCACCACTGCTGCGAGGTAACGCCTCCAGCATGTATGTTAACGCACGACACGCATGGTTCATCTATAAAATGAGATAATGTTTGATTATTATATATTTAATAATTAATATACGAAACATACAGAATAGTAACCAGACAGATGTTATAAATAGATATAAAAATATTGTTATTTTTTTAATCTATGTCCTCTCGTAGTTATAATATATTTGTGAGCTACATAACTACATTCCATATAGAACCGTTCAAAATGAAATAAAAATATGCAGGATTTGTAAACATGTATTAATGGAAAATGTATAATATAATATTTAATATATACGATAATTAGGAAGAAAATTTTCGTTACAAACTACCGACCATATCGAAGTTATGTTCAGCTGCGAGCAAGTTGACCAGCGCGGGCACCACCTGCCGCACGGGGAAGCCGGCGAGGGTGTCCTCGTTGCCCATCACCAACAGCTGGCACATCTCAATAACCGCCTGCAGCTGCTGGCCTTCATCACCCGTCGCCTGCAGACCCGACAACAGCTGGGCGGCTTTGGAAGCGGCTGAGGAATATGAGACAAGGTCAGATATATGATATCATATATACATATGCTGTGACCTAACACTTTCTAACACTGTCAATCTTGTGTTCTCCCCTTCGATAAAAACTCATCAAAATAAAAAAGAGTAACGCTATTCAATGTATTTAAAATATATTTTTATAATAGAACATACTCCATGTTATAAAAATATAGTGTATACACTGTAAGTTAAGATTATTCTCCATCTCACCATAATACTAATTATATCCATTAAATTATGTTAAACAATACATTGAACCATAATGATATATTTAAGTATACATAATTAATGTATACCTGAGTTAGCGGTGACAGTTCTATGAAGTAGGTGCTGCATTCGCGGTCCAAGAGCGCCTAGCAGATGTGGTGGCAGGCCCCTAGCCTCAAGGAGGGCCTGGAGGCGACCCACCTCACCCTCCTCCGAGGAGGACTCCTCGGCCACCGCGCTCGCTCCCGCGCCGCTGCCCCCGGCTATACCGCCCGCCACCGCCGCCGCGCCCGCCATACCCGAACACTCCTCTGATGACGAAGCTACACACATTTGTACTCATATAGTCAAAAACAAATACGCTAACACAACAATGACTTGACTATAATATGATTCGTCATTGATGACTTTGCAATAACGTCAATCAATCGTCAGTCAATATCAGTCAGTCAATAATGACACATCGATAAAGAGTTATATTAAAGTGTACCTTTAAAGTATATGTCTATGTTATAAACTTCACCTTTGCCCTTGGGCTTGGCTTCGGTCGATGCGTTGTCTGGCATTGATGCGGCTGCAGCTGACACTGGCGGTGTAGAAGACGTAGAGGCTATGGCACCCTGGAAAATATAATGGTGATGTTTACCATTGGGTTCCCAGATACAATACAGAAATTAATATAACTCATCATCACCCTATCAATTAATTATGTATTTACAAATTAATGTTTCTAATTCATTATGATTAAAGGTGATTTGTTAATTGATTTTTGTGTGATTATTATTTAAAGGACAGTTAAGAAAACATTTACCTTAATTGGCAGTACATAATAACCTTTGTTTAAGAGTAGTAAAGATAAGTTAATTTATGCTATATAATCCAAATAAGAGGTAGTAAAAATGTATGTACATACTAAGATAAATTTATCTGGCTCTATTCGGTTATCACCAGAAAACTCTGATCAGCTTCACTCATCACAATTAGTTTTGATTATAATTAAAGCATAATGACTTTGGCATCTTTCAAATTATCATATACTGAAATGATGGACAAAAAAAAAACATTCCAATGTATATCACATAGATTACCAATACTTTTTCTAGTAACAGTGATCTATATATGCTAATAGGAGAATATAAATTTAAGTGTAATAAGTAAAAACATAATATACTGATGCATCAATATGAGGTGTTGCATGTTTAATTAATATACCGTGTTTAGAGGCTGCGGATGCGAACGGCTGGAAGCGCCACCGGTACTGGCACACGAACCCAGGCTGCTTTTTCCTAATACAAGACATTTAATGCTTAATTACATTCAATTATAAATACTTTTTTTGATATAAATACTTTTTTTAAAATATTTATTGATGATTTCAATCGTGTTCAATGTATACTTTCTTTGTTAACAAAGTATGTTTTGCCATGATTATTTTTAATGAAAATTCAGTGCAAACAGCTGATTAGTTAAAAACAACATAAATTATCATCTTTGATCTCGTAAATTTTTGTATTACAATACAATATTAGTCTTCTATACAATATTACAGCGAGTATGTATGAGTGTGTTAGTATGTTTGTGTGTGTATACCTCGCTTGTCGCGTCTGGTGGAGGGCGTGTGCGGCTGCGGCATGTCGCGCGCCCGCGTCCGCCGCCCCCCGCCCGCGCTGCTGCCTGCCTCCTCACCGGCCGACTATAGATTTGTACAAAAAAAAATTAGACACGGACATGAAAAAGTTGTTAAACATCAGCAAATATCACAATGATTTAGAAAAAAAAGATACTTCAATCAAATCAAACAGTTTTGAATAGAAAAGTGGAAAAATAAATTAAATATATAGAGTAAATTCATATAAGTAGGTGGGGGAAGCGGGAACAAATTCTGTTTCATCCCCGAATTTCAGTTCATTCATTCAATCTCAACAAAATTTACATGGAACCGAATATACGAAAATAAAAAAAATGTAACGATAAACGAGGATTTTTTTTTATATAAATAGTATTTGTTGTTTAAAGAGTTTATTGTAAATAGAATTTGTAGTATTATAAATTCTTTGCATCATACCTGTCTCTTAGTGGCAGTATCCTGTCTCTGCCGTTGAGAAGTACTGGCACCCCTCGTCCAGCAAGCACCCAGGGTCGCACCCGTTGCAGCAGCGATACTCTAACAAAACATAACATAATTAGTAACAGTAATATATGAGTAAGAGCATTAAAAATCATCAATCGGCGTACCCTTCTTGCGTTAGTTTGACGTAAATATGGTAGATCTCTTGGGACAATGAGTAGTTTGCTACCGCTGCCCTTAGAGGAGCTTGCTTCTGTAAAGACAATGACAGTATAATATGCCTATATATAATATGCTTTTTCAATGTCATATAATAATGTTCATAGTGATGACTAACCTTGCAGATCCTTGTACGGCGGTGGTGTACTTGTCTTCCTGGTGTCGGAGGTGCTTTTCCGTTCTGTCGCCGCCTGCGGCTGTACCACGTCGCTTGTTGACGGACTCGCTGGAACAACACAATTATTTACAATATTATCTACAATGAATAGCAACACTTGATATATGATAAGAGTATCTGATAAGCCGCATGTATCGTGTCTCGTTTTATACTGCACTTTACTATACGGCTCAACAGCTATAGCACGTTATACATCAAATATTGCATGTCTGATCCAGTAACTATGTGCAAACTACCTGAATTGACAACTGAGATCAGCACAGATGAATTGGAGCTCCCAAGGTCACGGTTCTGTCTATTGCGCAGTCGATACGAGCAGGCCTGGTTAGTAGGTGTCTCCCTAGGTTCAGGTTCGTATTCTTGCGTAGTTTCTGCAATGAGGTTGGTACTAGTCTCGGCCGCTTCCTTGTGCGGGTCTATTTTAAATTTCTTCCTGCACTCCTCTATGTCAAGCAGACAGTTGCTCTTCCTGTATGGCAGGGAACGATGTGTCGAACGCTTCCTCTTCTTACCCTTCCTGCGGCTGGCAGTAGGACTGTATACTGAATAATCAGAGTCCAGTAACTCTGTTATAGTAGACGAACTGAACGGGGAGTACGCGAAGTCTCTCTCGTCGAGCGGCAAGAGACCACCTTCCGACTGGTTCGCCTGCTGTTCTGATGATGTTTCTGTTGCGTTAGCGCTTGTAGACTGACGCGATGATGTGTTTGACTTTATATTACTCGGAGCCTGCTCACAAACACTCTCACTCGATTTAAGAGCAGTCCGTGAGCGTGTGCAATATGCTACACAATCGTCTGTATTGCTATTCGATGTATTGTGGCCTTTATGTTTCTTCCTGTCATGCGAAGATGTACGGCCACGCTTGGTGTTCGCTGACGATTTGGACGAATCTCCGTGCTTGTAATGAGCTGTGTCGTAACGAGTTTCGTAGACGTCTGTGCCGTAGGACCAACGCTCGAAGATGGAGTAATCAGAACGTGGCAAAGTACTGACGAGTCTGGAGCTCCTCCGTAGCTCGACCTGAGCGCGAGGTTCAGCGCTGTCGGTGCGGGTTGACGAATGTCGACTTGTGCGCGGCAATGGCGAGATCACGTTGCGTCTGCTGCGACGACTGCGGTTCACTTTACGAACTTGACGCAACCACCGGCCGCCCACCACCCTGCTTGGAGAAGACCTGGCGGATGACAAATGCTTTTATCAATAAAAATTTAGACAATAGAGATTATCAAATTAAATACACTGTATTATTCCAAACTATGACATACTGCTTGCAAAGTCTACTTTGGGTCATTTTTGCGCTCACAAAGAATGGACATTTTCGGCTAAATAAAATAAACAAACTCTATTAAAGAAAGTTATTTTGTGTGGAAGTAATTGTTTGTAACAAAGAATATTTCAAAAATTAATGTTTAAAACTTAGGTTTCTCGAATGTCTAACCCTTATATATGTTTACAGTTTCTGTCCATATCTCTTGATTTTTTCATTATTCTATATACATAGTGTACCGACATATTAAATTACACAGAAACATATAGAGCTTGAAACCTGTGTCCAGATAGCCCCAAGGATTTGTTATACTAGTTCACATTTTAACAATTTATAAATATTACTTCAGTAATTTTGATTTAATGTCGCTCAGAATCACAGCCATCATTAATAAGCAAGTTTACATGTTAATTGTTTTATTATCAAAGCTAATATCTTCATAATACATGAACTAATCAATGTGTATACATTTAAATACTACATACCTGTAAAATATAAACTACCTATACAATCTAACATGACATTTAGAACTGTTATGGATGTGATGGACAGATACATAGTTTTATTTTTTCATAAAATGCTTCTATATCGGTACATAATAATGTAACAATGTAATAAAATTTTATTACCTGTGAGTATTTGTTTTAAAAAAAGTAAATATTGATTGAAAGGATATACTATTGTAATTATTATATGAACATCATTTTATGAGTATTATTTTTTAGTTTTCACACAATTAAAAACAATTAAATTACATTTGGATGTGTTCATTGAGGAAAAAAGGAAACCAAATATTACTGATCTGAGAGATGTGCAAGTGTCAGTATATTATATGTACTCAAAACACATATTGCAACACATTTGAATCAATCATTTAAGCTTTTCAAGGACCCTCAATATCAAACAAATTAATGTAAAGCTGCTGTGCATACATCGCATGTTCATCTCATCTACCTGCGATCCCAGTTGTTAAGTATTGTCAGGATCATTAAAAATTAAAAAAAAGATATAGAATCCAAAAAGTTTAGTTTCATTGAATGCTTGTTACCAAAAACTGAATAATCCTTTACAGTATATGAGCAATTATATTCTTATTTTCCCATTTTCGTAAAGAACATTTTTATTTTTATTTTACATTAAAACCTATATTTTATGTTCTCTCATTTTAAGTGATTGTTGACATTTTGTGTAATCCAGTTATTACTACATAAAATTAAGAAGATTCTTCACCTATTTGTTGTTAATTGTAGAGAATTTGGAATTAAAGTCTGAAAGTAAAAATCAATTTTCTTCTACCCTCATGTACCGACAATTTCAACTAATCTTGGATCCAATGTTACTAAAAACAATTTAATCTTTAAAATTTCTAGCATGTTCATAACAACAAAACCATTCCACAAATCATTCATTTTATTGTGCAATGTTCTAACATCACAACTACCTTTGTCTTTGTTACATTTTTTTCTATCTAAATATAGTAACAAAGGCCCATAACATGTTTGGTAATGTGTAATTTTTTATCACAGTACATCCTGTAGAAGACATTTAAGTTAAACCTTTTAGCTCTAATCACCATACCTACAAAAAGTCAATTTAGATTTAAAAGTCACATTGTCGATGAAACTGAACTATTATTTTGATGATAGATTGTCATTATTGAATGAAATAAATTGAATACCTGGTGGACTCTCTCGTAAGTGCAGAGTGCGACGACGGTGTGATGTGTTGCTCGGCCATAGACGACGCTGGGGAACACACGCGGCTGCTTGTGTGGGGCCTGCGCCCGCCCGCGCCCGCTACCTGCCCGGCACCATGCCAGGGCGAGCGCTACACCGGTTCCTCGGCATCCACCACTGTCAGTTTATCACAAGCACATCACCAACTACTTCCACCGAACGTCTCACTCACTAAACTTCGACTTGATGCACCACTACAGCTGCTGACACACTTCCACCAACTGAAACAAAGATAATATGCCCACTCAGCGACCTGAATAATGCTACGTTACATAAACATTTCAACAATTAATTAGTACTACTACCGACCACCGCGAACAGACCACTATTCATACACACAATTGATTATATTGTCTAAAGCAAAATATATTTTTCGTTTTAATGAAAGTCTGACTTCTAGCGATTATTTTAGAGATTATAAAACCACGTTTCGCAGAAATTATCGAGATGGATGACACATCAAGGACAGCTACACTTTTCGACTTATTTTTCAATTCACAATACAGATACAGGCTACAGCTGGGGAACTGTCAAATGAATGAATGTTGCCAGCGCACAAATATCACCGCTACTGTGCTTATTGATTTTTTTAAACTTGTTATTATACGACATACGGTTAATAATTATAACAAAAGTTAAAATAATAAAATATACCATAGTAACGTGAATAAATATTTAACAGGAAAAACTTGAGTAATGAAAGTTATTTTACTTTACTATATAAAAATATTGATAATTATAAAATTCTTGTTTGTTACATGTGAAACATATAATTTATTAATGCAAAAATACTACTGATAAAAATTTCTAATAGAGGTGTCACCGGATGTGAAAACCTGTTATTATATTCCGTTAAATAGCTTATCACTTAATTAGCGATTGGCAACACCAACCAGTAGTTTATAGAAAACAATATTCATAAACAAAAACTATATAGTTTGCTATTATTCTTTTTTTTTAACTGACCCACATTTCACACAAGGCAAACATATCAACATTATTTATTTATCTAATCATATACATATCTTAAATCATTGGTTATGTGAAATATAGATTGGAAAAACTATCGATAATAGAACTGACGGTAAAAAACTAACGGGATTCAAGTGGTCAATCGATCGTATAACCCGAACGGTCAATTGTTATTTCATGCTACAACCATTGTTTAAATTTTTAAAGGAACCTTCGCCACCTCAACCCGTGTTATATAATTAACAACAACTTGTATTTAAAGTCCCTTTGTTATTACTTGTGACGAAGATCTATAGAAAATATTATTATTTGCACAATAATAGATAGATATATTATCTTTATCTATAATATATATTAATATTTTTTTGTTATAACAACATTTAAGTTATTTTAAAATCATACGTAACGGAAGTGACAATTAATTTAATACAATGAGTAATTAATTATCGTAATTAATTATTTTAATATAATCGTTAAGTCTAACATGTTTATTCGTTAACGAGTACATCCATTAATATAAACAAATATTGGCTGTGAGCGGCCTGATGGCTTGACCTCATAACCGAAATCTTTATAAAAAAAAAAACCTTGCAATGCACGTGTCCGCCGTTGCGTAGGTGAAAATGCATTACACTTATTGTTTAATAATATTTTAGCATTATTGTTTTTATTAGTTACATCAGGTATATATATTTTATCTCACATGTTTTATAAATGCTTTTAACGTATATTTTAAATATAATTTCAAAAATTTAGTTTAATAAATGACAAGTGACAGAAATGTATAGCAAGTCTTAAAATCGCTAAACCAATTATTTATTATTTTTGGCCTGGTTGGTTGGTTTATGGTTTTTGGCCTATTTTTTTCATTAATTAATCAAATATTTTTTCGTGTCATTGACCACTGTCACAGTAAATTACTTTGAAAATCAAAATGGCGGATTGTGTTCCAAATGATAGTTTTACATATAAATAACTTATGAATATTGATAAGATGGTTAATTGATTTTAAAGTATCTTATAGTAGGTGTCAATGACATGGACCAGATGGTTCAGATTAAAGACTGATAAACCCATCGCCAGTAAGCTAACCATGAGTGTGCACCTTCATAATACATAAGCGTTTTCGTTTTAACATTCATAAAACATATCATATTAACGTTGGTTATTGAATAAGAAACGCGAAACACTTCGTATATAGTGTGACTATGCATACGTATGGTAAACATAGATACCGTTGTGAGATATCACCGTCTTATTATACTTATTCAAGATTCGAAATTAGCTATAAAATTGATAGTAATGTTTTAAATTTTAAAAAATATATACGTTACTTGAATTATGGCTTACACATACTTATATATTGACTGTTTTGTATTTCATATATATTTAGATGATTTTTTACACTAGACCGTTTCATGACGACCAGTTTTTCGTGTTAGCTATAGACTTACTGTTCATCGATTCTGTGAATATCCGTTTCTTCATAACAACAAATAGAGGTAACGGTCAAACAATATCTTCCCTTTAACGAAACAAATATTTAAATAGGTAATAAAAATATTAAGCACTTTTGTCATTTTATTATGATTGCATATAAATCTAAATTATACTTTTATTGTGAAGTTTTTCACGTAGGTATTCACGTTTATTTACTAATATCGTTGTGCGATAAAACAATATTCGTCACATTCTCACATGCTGCCATGAAAATGCGCAATTTCTTATAATATTCACACAATGCACAGAAGTTATATTAGAGGTGTGCTAGTTGAATACAAACTACACGGCTCACACTAAAGCCAGACAAGGACAAAGGACCAGATTATTTACACGAAGGTCGACCTTACGTTATATAAGGTCGGTGGGTGATGTACGGCCATTAGGGATAATGAATTAAAAAATATTTAATGATAATAATTATATGATTAACAAAAAAGTTTTACATTAAACTTATTAGTGCACCAGTTTTTGGCTTTTCACTATCTACGTTAGATTTATTTTTTTTGCTAAACTCACATACTATAAGCCCTCCTATAAGCTATCAGCGACCAAAAATTCCTCTAAATACATAAGTCCACATCTTTATTTAACTCTGTTTCTTATCTAAAACAATATTACTGTACTGTTTTTTTAACTGTTAATAATTTCGAATATGCTTTCCGTGCAGTAAACATAGCAATGAAAATTAATATTGTTTTTTGAGCTGCTTAAATCTTATGAATATATAGGTATAGCTATAATTTGATATGAGAATTTGATTCTTTTTTTTAAATTTGTCAGCCCATCAAAGAAAATGTTGTGGAAACCAATTCGTATTTATTTCGTATGAAAAAAGCTATCCTGTATGTAACACGGTGGTTACATTTTATCCGAAAAATCCGGTAGGGAAGAGAGCGACGTTTAAAGTAAACAAAATTATAAAGAGCAACATTAAAATCTCGGAATAAATCGTCGATGACTAGTAACAACTCCAAAGGTGGACGAAAAACATGCCCTGATAATAAACGCACGGTGCAACTGCAGGTAGTGAATCCTCTGAGACGAGGCGTGTGTTTTTTGGGACGAGCACAGGTAGACGGTAACAATGAACATAAACCTGGTCTTATACAATTGTATAAACAATAACACCAGATGTTAGCGATTGTGACAATAACGAATCAGATGATCGAATAACCGACGTTGAAATAGCATTTTCAATTCTACTTTAAATCTAGAAACGCTTAGCTGTGACCAAAATCTCATCATATTTAATGTATCGTAGAGCAGTAGAAATTCAACTGTAATATATTTCATGAGTATTGAATGTGAGTTTCAGTACACAGAATGTATATCTTTGTATCGGATACAATATAATCGTGTTATGAACAAAGCGAGGGGCTGCACCCCAAGGCCGACGGTCGACAACCTGGCTGTTCTGCCCACAGACACGTGCGATCTCGTTCACCTCGGGGCTCGGACCTATACGAATGGTCACCCCGTATCAGACTTCATTTGCCTGATTCGCAATTGCTTATCGAATTTAGTATACTAAGACTCCAAGCACACACACAAAATGTTACGGAGAAGAGACAAAAGCCTTTCCATTTTTACTCATCGACATCACAGCCGTACCTCCAAGCTAATGGACGTGTTTCCTGGTTAATATTCGAACAGCAGCACTCTATAACTGTTCTTCGTGTATACATTGGTTTATTTTCATTCCTATAACCGTTATATCGCTGGCCGTGTAGCTACCATGTCGCCGCGTACTGCGTCTAATAATACTACGACTCAAAATAGAAATTCTCTAAATGAATCGAAGCTCGTTAGCGACATACACGCCATATAATGTGTATACATGTACAGTATTACAATCAATGTTTCGTCTATATAGCGGGTGTGTAACAAAATCAATGTATATTTCACACGGTTGCAACAGGGGGGAGTCAACGACCGGGCCGGTGCAGCGCCCGAGCCCTCGCCCCCGCCGGTCGTCCGACACCGAAACACACGCAGTCGCGAGTCTCGGGATCCCTACAGGTTCAACGAACTCTCTGTCGACCCTTCCGATAAGGCCCTACTAATTATACAAGGCAAAAATCACAGTCGACACAATTTAATAAACCTTTATTTAAAATTACATAGAAGATGTATGAAACTTTAAAAACTCCATAAGTAATGTTAGTTGAATTATTATATTTTCCAAATAATAATTTTAAAAGTACATATATGTTATTATTTTTTACCATAGTAAACTAGGCTCGGACTTTCTTTAGCCCGTGTAAGCTGTAGATTAAATATAATTTATACAGAATTTAATATATTTTATTAACAAAAATACCTATATTAATCGTGAAGTATGATAAACCAGTTTCCTTTAAATCTCGCCGCTACGAAGGTCGTATTGTGCTGCATACAGCGCTGTCTTATTTTGTCTTATTTACCGATCTCAAACAAGGGTACAAAGCCAATGTGTAGGGTTGGAAAGGATATTATGTTTGTAAGGCAAACTTAAATTCAATTGAAAGTAGGTGCTCCCTCGTCCCTACGCGATGATACCTTCTGATATAATAACATTTTTGCGTATTTACCCAATACAAAACAAAGATTCCATGTTTAACGATTATATTTTCAAGCGATATTCTCAAAAACTGACTGGTTTGTGAAGGTGAACAAAAAAACCTTTTTATACTACTGTATAAATGAATTTTTGGAATAGTAGATATATTTGTTTTTATCAGTATACAAGAAAACTATCACCTTTAAATAAATATAAGGGCTAGGTTATTGCAAAAATGTATACATCTATGTTCAGCGGTTTCTGCGTGACAATTTAACAATGTTTCTCTGCTTATATTAAAACTAATGTACTGAAAAAAAATAATAAGACATCACGTAAGTGCGTTATGATTTTTAACGGGAAGGAGGGTCGAATTAAGTAGCCACTTGACCAGTTCCTTGAGAGACCTAAATCAATACTCGAGAGTTATGAAAGACAATTTTTATCTTTATACCAACAAATAAGCAATAATAAGTTCGAGAAATCCAATATATAAAAATAAATTATAAAATCGAACTGAATGTCTCGGGAAAAAGCAATCAATTCGTCTAATATGTATCATACAAATTTGCTTTTAATAAACACGTGTTACCCTTACGTGTAATTCAGGTCACTTTCAATTGGCTATGGGAAAATAATGCCAATGCATGTATTAACAATGAATAAAAAGACTGAATGATCGATTCGACGACGTAACTTTGAACTGGAGACAATTAATGAGGAAATTATATATATCTTTTATTTTATTGCAACCTACAATAAACGTTAATTTTGAGACAAAATTATTTGCAATTAATTGATTAACAGATATAAAAACGATAGTATCAAAGTCCAACCATTTAACTGGGCCCTTTCAAGGTTATGCCAATTGAGTTTTTTTTTTGTAGTGTTGCAAAAAACCGAGTATATACCAACTATATTATATCAGACTAAGATAATATTTTACATATTATGCATTTAGGAAAAACAATACTATAAAAAAACAACCACTTAATTGAGGTTCACAACAGTCGAGGAAAAATATTTGTTGAATATGAAATTTATGGCTTATAATGATTTATAAAATTATATACGTATATAAGAAATAAAATGTTTTATGAAGAACTAACATTACTCAAAATATATTTTTCTCTGTAAATTTTTATACGTTGTTCACTTTAGAATTTGGCCTTTAAAATCGAAGAATTAAACTTAATGATGGATCGAAAATTTAAAAAAAAAATGTTTAAATATATCATATTATATACGAGACATTATTGATGAGTTATGTTAATGATGTATTTATATAATTTTATAACAAAGACTATATAACGACGTTATTCGAGCGATGTAGATACGTGTTTATAAATAGGATATTTAAGTTCACTAATTACATTGATAATAATATTATTCAATAGGAGAAAGCTTTGTTCGATTATTGTAAACAATACTTACCAAGCGAGTCAATATGTTGATTGAATTTAACTTAAAGCATTTAAAGAAAAGAATATGTGTAGTGTACACATAATAAGCAACTGGGTCGTTACTTTCAATTTAAATTTATAACATATCAACGCATTTACATTATTAGTGTGTTAATTTAATGTCAATAGCAACAGACATAAACGATACATTTAAATGAAACTAATATTTTTACGGATAAACTACGCGGATTTTTATTATTTAAAAAACTACATAATCCCGACGTCTCGTCTGCCCGTGATCATGGTTGCTGAAAAGTAACCGAAACGTCGGGATTATGTAGTTTTTTAAATAATAAAAATCCGCGTAGTTTATCTGAAAAAATATTAGTTTCATTTAAATGAATACGGTACTCGCGAAAATCTTAGATCTCATTATAAAACGATACATCTTAAATAATAATCAATCATTTCGTTACAAAACATTCCCTTCTAAAACTGTCCGTTTCTCGTGGGCGACCTTAATACGAAATAAACGGTTTATGCATAAAACAGCCCTGAACCATGGCGAACGGCTGTAAATAATCAAAAAGCTGCTGGCACGGCTTTCAATTGTTAACGATTGGAGAAAGCAACTCCGTCATAGTGTCGTAACGGCGCCAACGTGAACCCGAAATGTTTCGTGATAACTCGAAGCCGGTAACTCTTGCACAACCAATGGTGCTGCAACCGCTATCTTTCTTTTAGATTACCTCCAATAAGTCGAATATTTCATCCAGCACAGCTAGTCGAAGGACCAGGTTATGTTGGATAAATGAGATAATAGAATGAGAGAATTGTCAATATACCATTGATTTTACCTAAAGTGTGTTACGCTCATGCTTTTGTATAAAAGTTTTCTATGTCCTATTGCTCTTTTTTAACAGGTATTTTCATAATTCAAAACTAAATAAGCATAATTTGTTAAATGTTTTCAAATTGGTGTTCCATTTATAAATCCAAGTGTTAGCGGACCAGTAATTTGGTTCAAGTGTAGGGTCGTTACGCAATTTGCGTATGTAGGCCACTACTGTATATCATTTCGTGCACGCCTTGCAGATCCACGGTTAGAAATCGGTATAGAATTTATCGAATCGGTAATATTATCTCCAACATACATCGAATAATACGGAAAGCGTGTTGCAATTCTATTATTTTTATAATAAAATTAAATTTAAATTGTACATGGTTTATTTGTACAATATTTTTTATTCAGGTTTATATTAATGCGCGTTAAGAACAAAGCGATAGACTTTCAGGTTCCTTTTTCAAATTCGACGTTTTGAAAAGGAGCTGAACATCTATTTCGTTAAAGATGAAACCTTTCAAATACTTAGTATTCAATATTTCAAAGCTTCAAGGAAAATAATTCCCTTGACCTTAATCCAGCAACAAAAGAAAAAGAAAACCAATTCCACAACGACCAAAGTAATTTTAAAGAATAAAATCTATCGAAGGGACTATTACAATGGCTAGACAAAGAAAAATCGCTACAAAAGAAAATTTTAAAGTACAAGGATTATAAAAGTTTCCATCATGCTAGACATCAGACTATGTATTACGACGTATTTTAAGATTAACATTATGTTTTATAAAACTTAATAGAATTTAAATATTCCCTGAGCAAGCAAGGCCTGCATATCAAACGTCTGGATAAGATAAGTAACATGTGCATCTGCGTTTATATTTAAGCCTGTATGGGATCGCGGGCGAGATTTAACGATGTTAGCGCGAGTCAGGTGTTTTGTCACTATTTCTGTCCGAAGCCAACAAAATATGTTTGAAATTATGATGATATCATTCCATACACTTATCCGTTCGCAGTGCTATGTTTAAATCGAGACAAACATTGTAAACAGTGAAAATTATTGATCTCTATAAGGGAATTTTTTTTTACTTGTAATTTTTATTCTATGGTACATATACAAATAAATAAATAAAATTAAAATTGTTTACGTCAAACGTGATTCATTTTACGCTAAGCGCATGTTTGAGACGATAAATTCATCTAAATTGAGATTGGAACAAAAAATTGTTGAATAGGTAAAAGGTGTCGGGTTCGGCTGGTCTGAGATCCGATCGATACGGACGCCCTGCCCTGAAGTTGTACCCGGGTCGATGATGCCATTTTTAATACATAATTCTACATACATAAAAAAAATATCCGAATTGCGTTAAAGATTTTCAATAACTCTTAATTTTTTATTTGCCAATATATAATCATCTCATATAACATAAAGAAGCGAAATACGTTTATTTCAAATATATTAAATGTTAATTTCAACAAAAAAATTTGCATGTTTTAAAGTACTCTGGTGAGTCTTTAAGTATGTCACGATAGTACGCCAAACAGCTTTGAAAGGAATAAAAAAAAACTATTGCTATTTAGTGAAACTTACATATTGAAATAATAACCACCAGGTCTCCTCGGAGCATGATATTACCCTTGGGAATAGAATTGGATTTGGGATGTTCTACGTCATTCTATAGTGTGGTTACGTCGTTGAAGAGAAAAAGACAACAAAGAGTTGAACAAATTTACCTTAACATTATTTTTTAAGTTGTAATAATACAAAAAAAAAAACAGATAATTGTTGTACAAAATTTGTTAAAATGATATTGGTACCAATAGACATCTTTAATCAATGGGTCTCAGAAATTCTAATGAATTGAAGGGATAAAATCCAAGACAGGTAGGAGAAAAAGGTTCCATACAAATTGTTATTTTGGTTATTATAACCCAAGTTTAGCAGATTTTTTCATATTGTTACTCCTTATAACAAGTGCTATCCTTGAGCAATACTATACAAGTACTTTTTGTAAAGTAACATCACTTCAAGAATATTTCCTGACAACGCATCATTAGCATCTTTGGATACTTTTTAAGGAACAAATAATTAAATAGATTGCCATCGAAATACATCTACATTATGCAAATTTGTGGGTTGTGGTAGCTTAGAAGTTAAAAGCCCATCTCATGTGCATGCGGGTGCAGATTCGAAACCTGGCAAGTACCAATGCAGTTTTTTCCAAGTGACATGTTACTTTCTAAGAGTATTTAGACACCAGTGACTGGCAGTGAAGGAAAACATCATAAGGAAACCTGGACTTATAATTTCAAAATTTAAGTTAAAATTCATCAATCCAACTTGAGCAAGTATGACGATTAATGCTCTAACCTTCTCTATGTTAGAAGAGGCCTTTGCTCACCAGTGGGCAGATTTGTCAAACCAGTGGGCAGATTTACAAATTTGTCATTAATCTTGCCCATCAACACAGATTCCAGCAATATAAATATTGTCAAATGTATTGTGCACTCTTGGTTTACAGTTAATGTAAAGGTAAGAGCTGGCATATGTTTGTCTATTTCATATTTATCAGAAACTGATAACCACTACATGATAATATATATGTATTTATTCTATGAATATATTCATGATATAATTTTTTTTCATTGATAACTATCGTCTTGTCCTCAAAGACCCATGAAATGTAAGTGCTTAATGATACATTTTGAGTTTGTATTAAACTGCCTGCTGTTTATTTTATATGTAATTATGTATAGTACATTACTGATATATATTTAAGGTATTTCAATCTAGACACAGTCTCAAAATAGCTTTAAACAAGGGAAAATAAATATTCTTTATATAATTTGCTCGAATTATATTAAAAAATTATTCTAAAAATTTATAACTAAATAATACACTTAATTTAGCTGCATTTCATTTTGTTTTGGTTTTTTTTTAAATTTTAAATCAATTCATTTTATTAAAATAAATCAATAATTATATTAAAATACTATAAGTATAGCTCCTACACAATCAATCAGCAGATTTGTTTATGAGTCACTTAAATAGGACCTATTTGTTAAAGAACCCAAACAACAAACAAAGAGAATTAAATCCTTCCACATATAGAGTTAAAAGACATAATCCAATGAATGTGGTATCTATGAATGTATAAACCTATTTAAACAGTCTTTTTTCTTAATTATGTAACAGAACAAATAGTTCGTGAGGTGATAATAGAACAATAAACATTTTTTTATAATGACAACATTATGTTGAGATAATGCCCTAATTAAATAGGAAGCAAGGAATGCATGTACATGTTATTTACCAGATACATAATGTACAAGGAATGACTCCGCAAATGATGTTTGCCCTAAATATAACCGAGATATAAGATAAAATATGTGTGGGTAATAATTTTACAAGCACAAATTTATCAGCTCAAAAATTATGTACAAGTCCTAAAAAATATTTGTTTCATAAAATTAATAAAATCGAAATAGTAAGTAGAATTAAAAATTGACCCCCTTATGTAGAAATGGAAATAAGGCAAAGATGACCTAAATTCACCAAATTCTATCTTTGTCTCAGTCTCACTGAGTAAGACTATGCAAGAAACAGATAAAGAATTCTTGTATAGTGAAATAATGTTCATGTTTATTAGATTATTAAGCATTAAATTCGGGATTTACTTAAAGCATGTCTGACGTATAAACTAATCTACACTTGCAATTTTGATATGATACTGCATAAATGTTAAAAAACAGTTCATTTTTATGCGACAAGAATAAAATGGCCTTCGTTTTTTAATAAGGCGATATTTTAACAAAGATCTACGATCTTTTGTCATATATATTAAGCTGAATAGCTTACCTTTAAATGCTTAAAAGACGGCCTTCTTTTATTAGTAATTCATTTCACAAAGTCTACGATCTCAATTTGTAATCATCTCAACAAAACAAGTTAACTAAAATGTGATCTAATTAATTAATAAAACGTAGTTTAGTCGTGGTGTTTGACAAAACCTCGAATCGATTATTTTTTCAACACTACTTTAATTTCAGAATATGCAATTAAATCACTTCTGTTCACAAAATGACACTGCTAAAAGTTGATTGACACTGTTAAATTTTGATCCATAATGTTTTCCACTGATTTTCAAACACTAAAATAAAAATTAAAACAGCTGGCTGATACAGAGAGCATATTCTTTTACAAATCTTCAATAACAATCACAAGCAACAGATAATATTATTTCCAAGTAAGCATAGACTAAGTAAGAACCTCAATGTTCGATGTTTTAAAAAAACCGTTAAGTTATTGGTGTGTACTAAAATAAAATATTTTAAGAGTAAAGTTTATCAAAATTTTATACCCAGCCTATTAATATCGTGTATAGTTTTATTTATAAAATTTTAAATTCTCTAATATAGGCCATCAATACTTTTTAAATACTAATTAAGTATATCTTTAATCAATACATAATATGTAAATAAATAATGTAACATTCGTGATTATAAGAATAATTTCAATCTTTTTTGGGTTGTTAATAACTTATTTAATCAATATTAGCTTGGTATTAAAAATATATTTTGGAAACGAAGAATGCTTCATTATATTTTATTTACTTACTCAAAAATTTAAGTTTTTTACGTCACAACCACTGAATGGATACTTTTCTATAAAATAGTCTCGAAGATCTCAAACAAGTTGTATGATATTTCCAAGTGTCTCGATAATAAATGTACCCAAGTAAAATTATTAACAGGTGTATCTTTTTAAGTGGTCTCACAATTTTTATTGTAATGAGCTAATAATAGTATACTATCTCAACTTGCTTCTCTGCGTAGAAGTATATAAATGGGCATTGTGTGGAGCTAATATCGAAGTTTAAAAAAAAATCACATTAACATTTGAAAGATAGTTTGTCTTTCAATATTATGTATTTGAAAGATTATCTTAATTATTAAGATTAAACATAATTGTAAATGACCATCACTTTTTCTATAAACTATAGTTAATATTTTTTTGTAGAATTTATAGTAATGACCAGTTTGAATTTTTAAAATCTTCTCTTATATTATGAACTTAAAGTAAATGTTGAGTAAGGAACCTGTCTACATGTAAACGAGCGCTAGCATTAAAAATTATTACAACTACTTACTCCTATAATATAATATTATCATATAATAAATACTATTAGAAATATAAATTGTAATAAATACGTTAATATTAAGAGTTCTTGAATCTCGAATAACATTATTATTATTGTAAAAAAAAAAGTTTGCTGTATGACAGGTGCCTTTTCAGATGTAGTATCAATAAAATAATATAATACATACTTATATTTTATTATGTTTAAAAAATGTATGGTTTTAATTAATTACAATATTTTATGTGACCAATAAAAAGTTAACAATTATCAGAAATAAAATCGTGATCATTAGAGAGGCAAAGATTTTTTAAAATTTCAGATGGCGATGGAATACTCTTATCATTTAAAGGAATAGATTCAATTAATTCGTCAATGTTATTTGGGAATGTTTCCATATGTTTTTCTTCTGATGGAACCACGCTTGTACAAACCGGTCGATTTTGATTAAAATCGTCAGTTATTATAGTAAAATTATCAGATTCCATATCTTCCAGCGATAGTTGTGCTCCTGTTAGTACTAATTCAGCATTTACTTCTGATACTTCTGGATACTTTTTATTAGAGTAAATAGGATTTTTCTCATCTAAAATTGTCCCTTTTTCATAAGAGTCTTCCAGTGTTTGTTTCTTTTTTAATTTTTCAACCAGATTTACTGTTTTCCTAACGACTGTACCTGGAGGCTGATTTTGACATTTGTGGGTCCTTTGGGATACCTGTACCATACATTTCAATTTATATAATTATCAAAAAAATTAAAAATCCAGCTATAACAAAAAATATAATTCCGTCTTCGAATTTAAATTTTATTGATTAAAAATTTGTTTTATATGTAGCTTTAACACTACACGAAGTTTGACAATATTACTAACTTTATATCTAAAACTTTTTTCACATGCTGTACACTTATACGGCATGGCACCTGTATGTATGCGCCTGTGTACCAAATATGACACCCTTTGACGAAAACATTTTCCTGAAAAGAAAGAAAATACAATTTTATCCATTACATACGTAAATTTCATCATAATTTGTTAATTTCTTCGTAAAATATATATATAAACGTTACGGTGGGTACTTTTATTATTAAAATTATTGTAATATCAAAGATAAAGTTATATATATGTAGGTACATACAATTATACTTATGTGTGCACTACTCACCACAAGTTTCGCAGGCGAATGGTTTTTCACCAGTATGAATTCGCTGGTGATTATGAAGAGTAGACAATTCTTTAAAAGCTCTTCCACAAAAAGTGCAGGTATGCGGTTTTTCATCATTATGATATAATAAATGCTTATGGTAAGATTGTTGAAATGTAAATGTTTTATTACACTGATTACAAGCATACGGCGTCTCACCTGGAAATACATATATATTTTCAGAATTAGATATTTGTATTAGGTTTTTCAACGATAAATTGTTGATAAAATTTGAATACCTTATTTTATATTGAGTGTTACCGAATGATGGAATGTTAGTGCCCCAAAGTAAGAAAATTTTCTGAATTTTGTATTGATATTTATGTCATGAAGATATGTTGTTAGTATACAATATTATCTCTTAAATAACACCAATGAAATTTAACCTGTATGAAGACGCTTATGTTTCTTGAGGAAATATTTTGTCGTAAAAGATTTTCTGCACACATCGCACTGCCACTGTTTACCATCGTGCCGGTCATCATTGTGCGGCTTGTCTTTTAAGTGTATTTCTATTTTCTCTTTGATCTCATTGTTTAAATTCGATTCTGAATGATCACTAGATGTAAAACCATAGTGCGCAACTCTTAAATGAACCATCAACGAACCTCTCATCTTGAAAGTTTTAGAGCACAGGTGACAATTGTATTGCGATAATGAATTGTTCGAATGGTCGTCAACGTTGTGTATCAGACATTTATGCATTTTAAGTATATCAGCATCCACAAAATGTAAGCCACAAATGCTGCATCTATTGCTATTTTGCATGACATTTTTTTCATTATTGACATGAGTTAACGAAGAGTTATTTTTTTCTTGACTTTTAGATATGTCGAGTATGGGCATAGCGTTGATAGCTATAACTGGTAATTTGGGATAAATTTTCACATACTTTACTTGGGTGTTGGCTAATGATAACGTTTTATTTTTAGATACCGATGCTTTGATTTTTTTCTGCTGGTCTGTCGTCGTTGAATTCTTTTGTGAAGGTGTATTTTTTATCTTTGTATGTTGTTGTAACGCTGGAACTTCAGTTTGTAACATCTTCACATGACTAAATAAATGAATAGTCAGTTTATCTAAACCAACGAGTTCTTCTTGGCAAACTGGACATGGAATTTTATTAGTGGAAACATATATCAGCCTGTCTTTGAGAGATTGAGGGGTATCAAAAACTCCAGTGTGTAAACAGATAGGGCACGGTAGTGATGCAGCGTCAGCACTCATTATTAAAAAGAAATGAATGGGCTGTCACAGATATCGACTGTATACTACAGCTCAAACGGAATACTAGCTGCTCGTGAGTTATTTTTGGAAGATTGCGCATACATTCTTTTGGCGGCATTTCAAGAAATTAAACATCATAAGCATGTCAAAATTTTCTCGCCCAATATGATAAAATAAAATAGGAATACAAACAATTTAATAAGAAGGGTTCGTTTTGATTGAACTATATTATTGGGATTAGCAAAAGATGGTGTTGTTTTTAGGGCCACGAATACATTAAATATTTATTGGTTAGTTGAAATGCTAGAAAGCCTAGTTAAAAAAGTGAAAAAAAATTAAAAAAGACATATGTGTTTGATAGGAAAATCTTATACATTTTATTGATAAAAAGGTATTTTCCACCCGGTCGTTGCAAAATTATACAAAGAACATCAACTCTTAAGAAAAATATTGAAAAAGATATTTCAGAGATTTGTGTTATGGTTCTATTGCATGTTTTATTATTCCCTGATACAAAATTTAAATTATAAGAATTTTTTATAAATTTCATTATTCATATTTCTCTAAAAGGTTTTAAGCATTGGAACAACCGTATTTACCGGAAATTTACATTGAGTTATCGTATAGTCTGTTAGTGATTTTTTTTGTCGCAAATGACAATTAATTGTTTGCTTTGAATTTTTCGAATTGTGGCGGTACATTTTGCTATGGCGACAAAAATGTTTATTTTGTTCTCTTAGCAGTTGTCACTTGTTAGGAAACTGATTTTTGAATTTTGTTACTTTAGTATTTTATTTGTTTATTAAAATGCCAAATCCAAACGGAAATGTGCCACAATACATGGCCCAACTCCTGGAAGAGCTTGGATGGAATCAAGGAACTAGAATTCCTTTAGCCAACCCTGACAATCAAAATCTAGAGACTCTCCTAATTGATAGGTAGATATATTCATTTAACATTTTTTGTTTTGTGATTTGTGTTGGTGTAGTATAAGCTAATATATTTTAATTTCTAGGCAAAATGAGATACAGCGCTTGAAAGAAGCTCTCATTTTACAAAATCAAAAACAAGATGATCTTAATAAATATAAACATCATGTTCAATCGGAATATCAGGAAAATACGGTAGGTCGGGATTCTAAATCAAAAAAGTTTAAGAAGTCACAATCAAATTAAATTATCAACTTGTACTTTCAGCGTTTATTATTTGCACACAAGCAGCAGTTGGAACAAGAGGTGAAGTTGCGACAACTCTCGTGCAATGAGGCTGACAGACTTGACAGAGATGTAGCAGACTTCCACAAACAGGATAATACTATAACAACAAGAATTGATAAGCTTCAAAGTAAGAACAAGATATCAAGTCAGCAATGTGATGTCCAGTTTTAATGGAACTCTTAAAGATAAACTTATAATTTATTCAAGGTAATATTGCCAAATTACTAAAGAAGGCTGATAGTCTTAAGAGTGAGGTGTGTGGTGAGCGTGGAGCTTTACAGGAATGGAGAGCTGCCCTCGAAAGAAGTGCTGATGACATCACGGCTATAGAACAGTTCACCAAACAAGACCTGTCTAAGGCCAAAGTACAAAAACAATTAAATGTTACATTTAATTTAATTATTACAGTGATGTATCAATATTAAACCTTGTGTGAAGTGTTGGAATATCATCAAAAAACTTATATATTTAATACACATATTAGTTTGAAAATTTACTTTCTATAATTATGAATCAATCTTTTTTAATTTAACTTGATGTTTATAAATTTTACTAATATTATTGTTCAGAATGCAAAAATAAAAAATAACGAACATTTTCTTTTACTTGTAAATTAAAATGATATTAATATAACAAAAATTTGTATCTTTACCAAAACTTTAGTTTATATGCTTCACATATACATAATGGACAAGTGATTTAAATGTCTTATTTATTATTTAATACAATACAGGCTCTGGAGACAAAACGGCAAAAGCTGAAAATGGAGCATGATCATATGCAAGAACGTCTCAATCAACTTGTGTCCAATCTCAATGCAGAAGAGAGGGCTTGTGAAAGAATATCTGTCCAGGTAAAATAACAACAAACTACATCAATAAATATTTTGTCTTGTATATATTTCCTTCATTATTGCATTATAATATATGAGAGCTTTATTATTTATCTCGTGATTTAATTTTTTCTATGTACATATTATATTTTATTACCTATTGTATTTATCAAGTTTAGTTTACTATATACATTTTTATCAATATATATTTACTGTGTTATTATTTAAAAATATTTATGTACATAATTCAACCCTTTCAATTCGTTCTTCTCTGATTAATAACTTGAAGAGATCGCTTATAGAGATAATTTTAAGTTTTAAGTGTTGTGCATAAATAAATAAATAATTTGGTCATTAGGTGATGGAGGGTATGGAACAAAGAAAACAAATGATGAATATGTGGGCCGGTGCTGTAGAAAATTTACGCCAACGGGATACAGACATAAGACACATTAGAGAGGTGATTATTTCCACCAATTGCAATTCTGTTGAGGTTTCAAGTAGCATGTGTATTCAACAAATTATTGCTCAAATATAATTTTTTTTTGCAAACAGTTTCTTTTATTGAGTTTTTATTATTTTTTTAATATTTCAGGACTATGCTGTGTTAGAAGCGGAGGCAAACAATCTCGCCGAGCATTGTCGCTTGCAGCAGACATTCTGCCAACAGCAACAGGGACATAATGCTGATGCTGTCAAAGAGAATATGGCCATAATGCAAACACTGAGCAACACGCGGCTGGCATACCAACAGACTCTTGATATGAACACATCACTAGATAGTGAGGTGATAAGGCTAAGATAATAGTTCTTTATAGTTGACATTTATTGAACAATCTATATAGTCAATCATTATAATACTTTTTTCCTTATTATATATATATTCTTTTCATTTGAGGAAAATCATAATATATGTATATTTGATGAGTATAAGAAAAGTATCTCAACAAAAAGCAATAGATGCCTATGAGTTACGGAACCAGTAGTGAATAAGTTAATGACTATTTGCGTAAAACAAACCTCATGTCCAGCAGACTCCATGTAAAAGTATAGACTGTGCTTGGAAGAAAAATTGGTTCTTAAATGAAATAATAAAAAACAAAGGTTCAGGCTTATGTATCAAAAACAAGGCTTTCAACACATGTCTTATCGCCTGCTTGACATGACTTCAAGAAAGTGGCATTAACAGTCAGACAAAAACTTGTGTAACTAGAAATACAATGGCTTTAATAAACTATACATTAAATGAGTCATATTTTACAGGTCCACAGCTTGCAGCGGGAACTCAGCAACTTGAATATATGCCTTGAGAAGTTACATATGGAGAATAGACAGCTCTTTGAAGACCAACATAAGAAAGATGTCGCTCTACAAACACTTTCAACTAAGGTCTTACATTCCTAATACACTCTGTTCAAAAAACTACACAGAATATTAAATTTTATATAATATATACATATATTTACATAAATGTATATACATATCTATAAATATATCTTTGATAAATTTTCAGATCAGAGAACTGAAAGAAAAACTAGCTGAATCCACAGATAAATCAAAATGTTCAGAAAAACGTGCCAAAGAGTTGGAGGATATGTTGAATGCAAGTATACAACTGTGGCATACATAAAGTAATATGATTTTTTTATGTTATTAATTTATTGTGAATTATAACAACTCAGGAGGAGGAACGTTTCGCGAGTCAGCTGACTGTGAACCAACAACGCGCTATGCATTGCTCGTTTATAGAACAACAGAAGTTATTGACGCTCCAGAACGAGGAGAAGCTGTTTCATATGCAACTAAAAGGTACGCTAATTACTTTCTGACCGGCAACTGGTGACAGATAATAGATGGAATGCTATAAGAATAATTCTATACTCTATACAAAATTACAGCCTCTAAAGCAATAATGAGCAAGTTAGACACGAAACAACATGGAGTGGAAAGAAATCTACAGAGTCAAAAGGAATCTCTGTATGCTATTGTATGTTTACAATAAATTTATAATATAAAGCACAGAACTAAACAAAGCACTAGTTTAGTTAGATCTAAATAAGATTTTGTATATTAATTTATTTTGTATATTGTATATGTATTTTTAATTTATTACAGTGTTACCAAGTAGAGACAATAGGTGCGAGGGTGTCTCACATGGAAGGTGCACAGGCTGAGAGAGAGTGTTCTGCGGAATTACTGAATAGGGAGAATAGGTAATACGTATTAATAATAGATAATGTATATATTTAGAGAGAGAGAGAGAGAGAGAGAGAGAGATATTTAATGATTATGTAATATATACAAACATTATATTTATAAATTAATATCATATTTGTTTCATTTAGAGTCGTTTATAAAATTGTATATATTTAGATGAGCTATTTATATAATTAATATTGAAAAATAGTATATCATTGTTAAATTTTCTACAGCATAATTTTAATATCCAACGGTAAATAATGTGTGTTATAATGAACAGATTAAAGGATGTGTTGTCCCGCCACGGGGCTCGGGTGGCGCTACTGGAGCGACACTCGGCGCGACTTCACGATGACATGAGGAGGCTGTCCCGAGAACTGGACCATAAGGGGCTAGAACACACTAAGCTGGTTAGTGATATATGAGGCAGACCTGGAACATCACTTACAGAACAATTAATATATTAGAGGACATTCCTGATATTAAAACTGTGGTGCCATATAATGCGTCCCCAAATTATAATAATTCAATCATTTAAATTCATTATATATTTTAATGTATTCGTTTTATTTTTAAGAGAAACAATTTAGTGTCTAACTAATAGTAATAATAAAATGGCACAAAACTATATATTGGTATGATTTTTAATATTTTAGTTACCGACTAGCTGTGCCCGTGACTTTGCCCGCGTTCAATAAGCATAATTTAATTATGTATATTGTTAAATATAAACAATTATTCTAAAACAAGGTAGCATAAGTTAACCCTTTGACTGTAAAGTTCCGTCGTGATTAGTCCAGGCGTTTCGTATATTGATTTAAATAGTTTGACAAAAATAAAAACTATATATACATACTTATATACATTGTACATTCAGGTACATTTAGTAAGAAACGGTTGTCATAATATAACAAACAGACATTCCAATCGCGTTTATTAGTATAACTTCACAAAACCCATCATAGATGATTTCCTCTAATACAATATGATTGTTAATTCCAGCAAAGTCGGCTGAAGACGTCGATGCTGAACGTATCCGGCGGCGATAAGGAGGTGAAGGCTCGTCGGGAGGCGTGGCGCAAGCTGCGGGTGGAGGAGGCTCTCATGAGGCTGAGGGTGGCGCACGCGACCCGCGGCCTGTACGGCCTCAACGACACCGCTTACACACTGGACGACCAGAGGCTGCAGCTCGAGGCTGTAGGGTTACCATCATTACATATTCAACACTTAACTCTATAACTATATAGTTGTATTGAATACATTTTAGTACCTTTGAAGTACCAGTACCTCTGTAGTACCAGTACCTCTGTAGTACCAGTACCTCTGTAGTACCAGTACCTCTGTAGTACCAGTACCTCTGTAGTACCAGTACCTCTGTAGTACCAGTACCTCTGTAGTACCAGTACCTCTGTAGTACCAGTACCTCTGTAGTACCAGTACCTCTGTAGTACCAGTACCTCTGTAGTACCAGTACCTCTGTAGTACCAGTACCTCTGTAGTACCAGTACCTCTGTAGTACCAGTACCTCTGTAGTACCAGTACCTCTGTAGTACCAGTACCTCTGTAGTACCAGTACCTCTGTAGTACCAGTACCTCTGTAGTACCAGTACCTCTGTAGTACCAGTACCTCTGTAGTACCAGTACCTCTGTAGTACCAGTACCTCTGTAGTACCAGTACCTCTGTAGTACCAGTACCTCTGTAGTACCAGTACCTCTGTAGTACCAGTACCTCTGTAGTACCAGTACCTCTGTAGTACCAGTACCTCTGTAGTACCAGTACCTCTGTAGTACCAGTACCTCTGTAGTACCAGTACCTCTGTAGTACCAGTACCTCTGTAGTACCAGTACCTCTGTAGTACCAGTACCTCTGTAGTACCAGTACCTCTGTAGTACCAGTACCTCTGTAGTACCAGTACCTCTGTAGTACCAGTACCTCTGTAGTACCAGTACCTCTGTAGTACCAGTACCTCTGTAGTACCAGTACCTCTGTAGTACCAGTACCTCTGTAGTACCAGTACCTCTGTAGTACCAGTGTACCTTTCGATTATTTTAATCAGTAGTTAGTGTCTGTTAAAGTCAAGTAAATTCGAAAAACACAATTTTTATAAAATCGAATCGTTAAAATGAGCAATCCATATTATATTCTAATGGGCTTATCCAGACACTCGACATCCCTTAATTTTTCATGCTAGCTCCATGTCCTTAAATTTCCATCTTTAAATCCTGCTTGGACTGATATATTTGCTAAGTAATAACACTATTTTTAAGAATTATGATTTAAGAATTGATCCTGTATATTCCACAATATTATTTTCGTAGTCACACATATATAAAATTCACAATTATTCGTATATTATACAGGTGAAAACTAAACCACAATTGTCAAAATGCCATTTCTAATATTATAACTAGCAACATTGACGTTAATTCGGCTGTATACCTTAGAATCGAATTTATTTCGAATTAATTATGACAGTTGATTAGACAATCGTTTTACTAGCAACACATCATAATTCCAGTTTATATAAGGACTCGTATCCAAGCCGAAAAAACATTTACAAAAAAAAACACCAATCAGTTTTTAAACAGTACTTCTGTACACTACTTAACTCTGATGACATAATTCACGCATACATACAACAGAATAAATATTTATTAAATGTGATTTTTCTTCTGGTTAATTTTAATAAAGGCCATGAACGAGAGACTGGTGGAAATCGCAGCTCGTCGTGACATGTTCGCTGTACAAAGACGAGCGTTGTTAGAGGACTGCGGACGACTGAAGAGTGATATACGAGAAAGGGAACAAAGAATAGAGCAGCTTATCAAGAGGTAACTGTGGGTTAAAGGTCATTTGTATGGAGAAATGGTAATTAATAATGTTATTACTATGCCAGATATGACATCTTCATCGCATCCCTGGGTAAGGACGAATCGGGCCAACAAATGTCTGTCACATTCTTCAAGATTAAGGTATGATCATACGAAACGATAAATCGTCTAAAAGTTATACGAATAAGGGAAATATTAAGTTGCATCTGCACAAATTATGGTAAAAATGCAATCACTGTCTCAATTGACTTTGTCGAACTGTTAAATTTTTTTGTAATATAACACTTAGAAATTCTCAAATTATCTAGAAAACTACTTCAATATGAATATGGTTCTTAGTACAAGCATTCAATAAACCTTGAAGGTATTAATTTAATAATCAATTGTTATTTATTTATCTTGTCTTGATAAGTTCGCAGCGGAGCGTGCGGAGTTACGCGAGCGTGGCGCGGCGCTGGATGCTGACATTGGGAGACGAGAGAAAGACATCTCCGCGCTAGAGGCCACGCTGAGGGTCGTGCATGCAGCGCACAGGCACTTCCTACACAATGTGGCGCCACTAGCTGATGATAGTAAGAACTCACACATACAAACATAAAACACTGCTAGCAATGTGTGCATGTGTGGGTGTGTCCCGAACGATACGAGGGACTCACACAAACTAATAAATACAGTCTCACGTAAATACATAGTGATACTGTCAGAAATTATAAATGATATCACAGACTTTTATAGTATATTTAAAAAATATAAGATGTTATGAAAATAAAAATTTCAGATTTTTTTTTATTAATATGTGTTTGTGATTTTAGACTTTATATTTTATTTATAGCCCCGGAAATGGAGGAAGTGGCTGATCTCAACACTACGTATTACGCCAAAAGGGATGAACTAAAAAAACTTAATGCTAGAATCGCTGAATCTGAACAAGCCGTCTCAGAGCTCAGTTCCCGTCTGACAATGCTTAGCGATAAGTGCAAGCAGTTAACAGCCAGAGAGTAAACACAAAATAAATTATTCACTTAATATAATAACACCATATTGTGGCCTTAAATCTCTTGATGTCTTTTAATCTTTATACTTACAGATCAGATTGTGAGAGTGAGTTGGAGAGTGTTAGAGATAGATTGGAAAAACAAGAGGGTCGGCTGCAAAAGGCACATGAAATCGTTAAGACGAACGCGCGCAGAGCCAAGAGACTGGTAGAGGGTGCGGATGATTGGCGAATATTTCAGGTATCATAATTGTATTAAAATTATAAGACAAATAATCCTTTCTAAAAAGACGATACGTAAATATTTATTGATTTAAATTAAATGTTCACTATAATAAACAATCCCAATTACCAATTTCCAGCTATCACTCTGGGTGCGTAACTACGGTGAGGCGGCATACAACGCGCTCGTGTCCCTGTCTGATGTGGTGGGGGGATCTGACGCAGCGTCACAGTTCGCCGCCATGTTGGCAGCGAAGAGGATTCACACGCTTCTAGCGCCACACCAGAGACGACTTGATACTATAGTGCAAAAGTGAGAAATAATGAAACGTACCTTACGGAACCATCTCGTTTATGTTGGTGTCAGGCGACTATAGCTTAGTGTTACAAGTGGCGCCATCCGTGCCGTACTCATTATAATATACTGTAATCCTTAGAATTATTTCTATGACTGATCATAATTAATTATAATACTGAACCATTGTAATTTTGTATAGACAAAATTTAGGTATTTGATAACTATAACACTGGCACATTGTAGGACGTAACTGAAGTAACGCTCAATATTATAAAACGAGACTGAACTGCATCTCGAACATGAGATCTATGAGCTTTTTAAGATATAGCCATAACAGATTGTAACCACATCATATCTGTGTTATGGGAGTCATGCGAAAATATATTATCATATTTAAATATTTCTTACAGTGATATAACTGTGAGGAATTTAATACCAATTCAATTAAATTGTTTTAATTAACACCTTGCTGAATATTAACGGGAAAATATCAACTTTTACTATAGTCTCTATAAAGAAAAATAACATAGGCATTGTTATGTTTTCAGAATGATAGCTGATGCCCAATCCGCAGCGAAGGAACGGCCTGCTGTAGTTGAAGGTACAATTAAAGTCAATACCTTATTAGTTTTGACTACAAACAAGTACAATTTTTAAATAAAAGGGATTATGTTAAAACTTTATAAAAAAATCTGTTAATGAACTAAAATATATAACAGTGGAAACAATAGCTTTTGATAATATTAGCTATTATTAATAAAAAAAAAAGTACGTGCCAACTTATAATGATCAGCTTCAAAACTTTTTAGCATCGGTTAAAAACAATAACATGTTTGTATTTAAGAGAGCGTATTCTCTTCGTCCGCCACGTCGAGCGGCAGCGGTGTGAGCGTCGCCACGGGACACACGCGGCGGCTCGCAGCATTCAGGCGAATGTTAGCGCCGAAAGTGCAAGAGCACGCGGTTAGTGCGAAAGACAACGAGTCCATAACAATTTACATACATTGAAGTACAGTCACGCAAACAAAAGAAATTAATTCACTATATACTAATTAACTTAACTACTAATTTGCCTACGTAATTACTTGCTAATAACTGTGATTTGTCTTTCAGTTGATTGATGACATTCGCGAACAAGGTAAATTGTATTTAAAATATTTTGCAATGAAAATTATTTTACATATTAAAAAAATTCATTGAATGTGTAAAGTAAACAAATAGATTGAAAAATAAAACGCGTATTAGATCAATCTGTTTGTTATACTATAATTATATATTTTGTATAGCTCGCCGATCTTCAATATCTCTGCGGGTGGTGACTCTCGGAATGGCAACATCAGAGCCCCAACAACTCCCGGCTGTGGTTCCCCGACGGTCGCTGAGATAAATACTCTGCCATCAATTTATATGAAACATCTCATGATATGATGATGTATTCTGATCTGTGTTTTAGGACGAAAGACTGAGATTTCCTAACCATAATTGAATTCGAGTAATATTGTACTTGCGACAATATATATTTAAATTTTTGAATTTAACTCATTATCTGAAATAAATTTATTTTTATTCTGCTGTGTTTTTTTTTAATGTCTAAATGACATATTCAATTTTTTTTTAATATATAGCATTTTGGATAAAGGTTTTCATTATTCGACCACCCCTATATATTACTATTGGAAAGCTATAACATATCTAGGTACACATTTTAAAACTGCTCTTTATATCCAACTATCTAGAATTTATAAATCCTAGTCAATGTGATGTTAAACTAAAATACATGAATGATAATAATATATTTTTTATTTGTTTGATGAATATTATGATTGTTTTATGTAATTTATGGTGACGATGTTTGATATCGTTCGGGAGATTTCTAGATTTCTTAACAGTTTGAAGCACTGACGTTCTACACGATCACGACGATCAAGTCACGTACATAGAAAGTATTGAATAATGTGTATTATGTTTTAAGATTAATAGACGAGTATCATTAAAAAATTAATCGTGCGTGGAGTCCCTCCGCGCGGAAGAAGTGAAACTTCTTAATGTTTGAATGAAAATAGGAAGGAGTAGGTATTCATTTTGAAGAAATTTTAGTATATCTTTAAGAAAAACTTTATTAACATTTCAGCGCCACGTATTCCCTCTTGCTCTGTCTATTTTAACCCCCCCCCCCCCTTCAGAGCGTTAAACGTTTAATGCATCCTTGTTGGAAGAAGTTTCACTTCAAAAACAAAGAAATAGATATGAGGAACTAGTAAGGACTCATCGGAAGTAATATTTAGTAATGTTGTATAATGTCGTCGAAGACGACGAATGAGATAGTTCTGATTATTTATTTCACAACTAAAGCTTTCAAAGATTCTTTGAAATTGTTAAAAGTATGTAATATGTAAAATTGAATTTTATGTATGTTTTGAAGAAAATATTGTAACCTTAAAAAAGGAGATAATTGAAAATATGTAACTTCCATTTCATTGTTTATTACAATTTATTTAAACATTCCAAAATTCTTAAAACCAATGGATTCACAATACATGAAATGTTATCTTCTAAACACAAATTTCTTTTATGAGCAACAAAGAATAATACATTTGTTGGTAGGGAACATAATTATTGTCAAATCATTAAGATGCATTTGATTATATGTGTAAATTTTATCATAGACACTCACATTAAACGTATAAATGTATCTACAGATATATTCTAAAAGGGGAATGTCCTAAAAATGTTACCATCTCCAAAGTTGTATTTCGTGTGTAAATACCCTACAGATATATTCTGAAGGCACAAGGACTTTGAAATGTCTGGGTTAAAAGTTTGGAAACCCATTAAGGATGCTAATACTAAGAAGTTATACTACTGATATTATATAACCTACTGTATCTAATTATACCACGTTGTCATGACATTCAATATTCACATCAAAAGTAACTATCTTTGTATCCAATAGTACGTAGTGCATAAATATTACAGAAAGTTTTGCATAATGTACTCCTTATACATGTGACTAATAGGCCAACATAAGTAAATTGCAACAAATTAGGGCCATTTGAAATTGGGGCGACACCATGTGTTCTAAATTTAACTATCTTTACATGCTTTGATAAATAAAATCACATATAAATAGAATGCCTAAATATAAATTAATTGATAGAAAATTAAATTAAAATCATTTAATCCAGTAAATTTAAGATATAATAAAAAAAAAAATACTTAAAGTCAAGAAAATTACTTGGAAGTTTTCAAAGAAAAATATGAAAATATACACAGAATTATTTGCTCACACATAAATTACAGTCACAAAATATACATACACACTTAAACATCAATTTAATACAAACCACACATTTTGTTATTTAATTTTTTTTTAGTCTTTATAAAAGAAATAAATAAACTAATAGTTTTAAATTACCTACTTTACTCTAACACAATAAAACAACATGCTATTAAATTTACAAATTTATACTAAAATTTAGCTACTCGACAAGGATGATGTAGTGGCTGGAATAAGAACTACCGAGGCCAAATAACATGGGAATCTCAATAGTGAGAAGACCATGTCTAGCCCTGGTGTGCTCATTACCCTTAGCGCAACATGCACAACGACATTTCACTTCACTTTGCCAAATTGGTCTTTCACTAATTTGAAACAGCATTAGAATATCAAAGCGTCATAAATCAGGGAAACGTAATGGATCTTCTACATAGTCTTCAGGTATCACAAACAACTCATCCGGAATATTATCACGAAATTCAAATTTTTGAAATGTAATTTTTGCAGTTACAGTTGGGAGGATGGGTATGTCTATTTTGACTGGAAAACCCTTTGGCAGTTTCATTGCTACAAATTGACGTAATTTTGCAAAGTGTTTAAAAGGTGCTATGACTTCAAGCACATTTAGCAGCATATCAACACTCAGAGGAAAATCATCGCTCATAGCAATTGTGGCTCGGAAATTCCTGGATGATTCTTTGTACACAAGCTCCCTTCCTAGACCGGGGTACTCTCCAGGGGATGATGATATGTATGTTTCCCAGTCAATGCTACTCTCAGGCGGGGGGTTCAGAGATGCTCTTCTCACTGGCTCACCATTGGTGTCCAAGTTTTGTGTGTTACCCTTAGTTAAACTTTCTATAATTGCTTTATTTTTTTGCAAATCATCAGTTGATAAATGTTCTCTTCTCTTTCGTGACTCTAAAACGAGGCCTGAAATAGTGTAAATATTACTTTTATATAAGCCAGCAACAGTCTCCTTCCTGTCCTCACGAAAGATCCAACCCGACTGAGCTCTAGAAAATGAGATGCCTTTGGTTGACATTTGTGCAGCAAGTATATCACTTGACATAAGCAAGTCCACTTCATCCTCTATTTCATTTTCTGTTTCCTCATAGCGGACATGTTGGTACACTTTGACCTTGTTATCCAGAACTGTTAGTGACTGACTTGGAGGTTTATCACCTTTAAAAATAAATGACACATCCCCTCTTTCCCATTTCATATCAGTAAAGTCTACTAGTGTTGTATCCAATCTAATACCAGAACCCGATTTGTAAATTTTGCATACATCAGATGGCAATATTCTGGACACAAGCGGTACCCAAGAATGAAAGTCCCATTTTAATTCCATATAAAAGTTCTGTATTTGTGACAAAGCCCTTATAAGATCTGGTCTTCTGACTTCCATCTGTTCACGAGCTTGCTGTTTCAGTTTGCGTACCAGAGAGGATATAGTTTGGCGATCGCCATAGCTGATGGCCTCTGCAAGAGGGGACCATCCTGCAAGGTTTTTAACCTTTACCGGCGCACCATGAGCTAACAAAAGTTGCACGCATTCTTTGCGACCTAGCATAACAGCAAGGTGCAGTGCTGTGTTTCCATGTTTATCTTTTCTTGTCACATCATTGAACCTTAGTAAAGACGACAATTTTCGCACGTCTCCCATAAAAACACATTCGTGAAGTGGATAAACTTCATTTTCGCTGCTACATATCAATTCAGACATTTCGTTTGTGTTTTTACACCATCACTTTAACTAAATATAACACTCAATTATAAAACACAAATACTGATTTTCTAATCAATAAGATAAGATTACAATAAAAAACAGCACTTCCAATTTTAACATTTTTTTCTAGTCATGATTAAACGTTTTTCCGACGAAATTAGAAAATCATTAAGTAAACTTTTTAATTTAGAATAAAAACAACATAGTTATATATTATATCAGTATTGAATTAATTAAATCTATTAAACAAATCGAAGTAACGATTGCAAAAGATTGGCTGACAGCGACATATGTGATATGACGTTTTGATCAATTTAATATTGACATTTGTTAGCGGTGTTCATGTGGAAAACAAAATTAAAAAAAATCCAAACATGCTCTCTTAACCATCCTTATTAATCTCATGTCAAGCAATTTAGCTACTTTTTAAATTTGTTTATTTTAAGAAAATATTTTCCCAAATAGGTTAATTTTTCACCACTTCATGTTCAATTTAAATATGCTAAAATCACTCCTTACTAAAATAAATATATACTTAGACACGGATAACTTTTTTTCTAACTTTGGATTAGTAGGTTAGCTAAAATTATAAGCTATAAGATATATAAGTTATTAAAATTAGAAAAGATATATATTGTGGTAAATATCGGTATCATGTATTTTTCTAATTTTATTTTGATTTTACGATGCTTTACGCCTCGTCAGTGTTTTAATGACTTAAAGTGGATCAATACTGACAACGTTTGTCGTATTAAAAAGTATAAAAAGCTTTTAATTGTTGTCACATTTTATTTTATTCGTATTTATTTGTAACTGTAAAAATTCAGAAGACAAAAAAAAAATTATTATACACAAAGAAAAAACTCAATTGTAATAAAAAATTTAGTTTGTTCAATAAATCCAGTATAAAGCTGCGCAGCATGGATAACAAGATTCACCCTCTTATGATTGATAAACCTTAAATACATATGAACAAAAAAAAAAATTTCTACTAGCAGCACACTATCTACCAGCCAAAACAAAACTACCAACATTTATAAATCAACATATTTACTTAAGTTGGATTTGCATTACTAATATCGAAATATTTATTTAATATTTTTCAATTTTTATTTTCTAATCTACGGAAGTTCTTATTTTTGTTTCCTGTATGGTTTTAAAATAATCATTATTACCGAACGTTACTTTAATGAAAGTCATCACTAAATAATTGGACGCTAGATGGCGTTGAATTGCATAATTTTTTGTTTTCAAGCGTAGGTTGTGTCAATGGTAAGAAAATTGACAAATACGCGCAGAAGTAAAAGATTCTGTAGTGTTTAAATTTTAAAATGTTATTTGCGTGAATGTGCGTCAAGAACAGTTTAACTTATCTTTCATTTTTTAAATAGTATTTATAAAAAGATATCTCGAAAAATAGACAAGATTCCGGTTTAAAATAATTGCATTAAAGAAAATATTATTGGCTACTGCTTTTCAATTACTTAAAAAATATATTTATTGGTAATAGATATTTTAACAGCAGTGTTTTTATGATAACTCTATAATCATTTATATTTATTTGAATTGCCGGTGTTAGTGCGTAATGTTTTCCTGCTTCTGACTTTGTAAACAAAATAGAGTGATCATCAGGACCGTCATATGTAGAAACATCAATAACAAAGAACATGTAAGTATCAATTTTTTTATTCGTACCGTAGTATTTTTTGTGATATTATAGAAAGGTGCTGAGTAAGTATTTTAATGGTTGGAATCAGGAAGACTTGTAGATTATTGTGTGCATGAAATGTAATAATCATTAGAAATGAGAAATCATTAAAAGAATGTTATGCAAACATACTTAAATTGAATATTAATGCTTAAAATGTAGCAGCCTACAAATAAAATACATACAAGTATTATTTATTACAACTTATATTGATCTAAGACAACCCTAATTTAAATGTTAACTTATACATATTTTAATTTCAATATATTTAATTAAAATATGATCTTATTACCCTTAATATATATTAAATTGCCCTTTTCCACAATTGCATACATTTTACACTAAGATATGAGTACTCTTTTAAATTTAAATATTGGAACTATTGCAAAAGAAATACCTATTTGAAAATTTTATCTTAGTAATGTTTTAATTTATCCATCGAATCTATAGTTTATAAAAATATGTAGTATCTGTGACAAAAAAATATTAAATTTAACAAATTATTTCATTTTCTAATTTACATTTCCAAATATATACTTACTTATGCATATAAAAAGTGGTTTTTGAATGTGAAATTATGTTTAAGGAGATATTAGAAATATTTTATCATGTTTTTATATGTTATGTCAAGATTAGTTGTTATATACAAAACAATCATGATATAGGGCATGTGACTATCGGACATTAAGAGGAATTATTAGGTGTTATTTATGAATTGTAGTGTGAAGTTATAAGAGAAATTGTCTTTAAGATATAAATGGGTCGGTGTCACATCATTATACTTTGAGAACTCCCTTCATGTGACCTTCCATTTGCTCACCAGGAAAATGTGTATAGATATCTTGTTGTATGACTCGTCTAAGTATTTTTAAATGTAACAAATATGCAACATTCATGTCCTACAGTCCACCTCACAGATGGCTTATTTACACCTCTTCTGGTCTAAAATTCCTATTGGTCGAAGTTCAATTCAGTACAATTATATTGAATACATGATCTACCCAATCAATAGACCATCTCTATATCATTGAATAAAAGTTTAAATAGAAAAAATGGTTTCATTGAATTTAAATGACATCACAGTTGTTGAAAACTTGTGTAAAGAATGTTTCAGAAGTATATCTAACAATAAAAATTCATATGCAGTTGTTATTGAAGACAGTCATATAATATTGGCTTACCATCGTTATCAGGTTTCGTGACCAAAGTTATTTAATACACTATGGTTAAAGAAGCAGCAAATAAATTCTATATACCAGATGTTGACATAACTATCTTTTTATAACATTAATTTTATGCATATGATAATTTCATGTGTCAGTTAGTGGATTTTTTTTTCTCAGTTTATGTACGAACTTCTTTTTATTCATCAAAACTAAAGTTCCGTGTAACAGATGGTTGATGTTTTAAGTGGAAAAAAAAAACAAACACCAGCTTCCAAACAGATGTCCGTCATGTTGCAGATAACGGTTTATTTCTGTTGACTGATAATACATTGCTTTGATAAAAAAAATTTAATGAAATCAACCATATCACAAAGATGTTTTTATTTTTGTTACTTACTAATGTTTTTAAATATTATCTCGTTAATATGTTCGAATGAAATCATCATCGAATGGGATATTCAATGTGAAAAAAAAATATGCATTGGTGAACAAATTTTTAGTATCGTTTTGTGAAGTAAATTTTATTGTCTGACAACATGTTTTGTATATAGTATTCGAGGTTCAGTTTCAGTGTTGATTTTTAATGTTCAGCATTAATTCCAGTAATGTCCTAAAAAATGGTAGAAGCCAGTATTTATAGTTATCAAAGAAAAGTTGATATTTAAATGTTGCCAATACAAAATTCCAGTGGTTTAGTATAGTAATTAATTATAATCAGTTATAGAAATAATTGTATATTTTAATTAATATGGCACCGATGGAGTCCCTTATAACAGTATGTTAATATATCAGGTTTGATGCATGGTATAAGAAAAACTCTACAAACTGTACTCTGAATGAGATCTAAGACTTTCGCGAGTATTATTCAGCAAAAGTAACCGAAACGTCGGGATTATGTAATTTAAAATAATGAAATCCGCGTAGTATATCCGAAAATATATTAGTTTCATTTATGAAACTGTACTCTGAATGTTTTATTTTATATTGATTTTAAATATTTTAATAAATAATCAACTACAGTTTTATATTTTGTAAATTTCTTATGCATTCCTTGGTATTTGATGTTAATTTTTAGTAAATTTTAGCTTCATTTGGTATCTTATATCTATATATTTGTGTATATGAGATTAATTTTTTGTTAATCTGAAAGTTCGTTATTATTATTAATTATTTGTAAAAAAAATATTACTTTAAATTTTTATGGAATGAAAGAAACATTTTTATTTCGCTCGATTCATTTATTTTGGTCAAGTTTAGTGTATTGGTCTACAAAAATATTTAATATTGTAATTAATATTTTAGTATATAAACTAATAAGAAACGAGAAAAAATTGGGCTATCGGTTCAAGTGTAATAATAAAAATACACATAATCTGACGATATCGCAATACCGACACTTAATCAAAAACACTGTCGAGTACTATTGGATGAAGTAGATAAGTTCAGTGATTGGATGGTCCCATTACGGACAAAAACCAAATAAATGTCACTGCCTGTGTGTGTCTGTCTCGGTAGGTGGAATACAAGTAATACCTCATACGATCCGGGATTATCGTTGGGCGGTCAATGTGTTTTTACGATTACGGAAAAAGCTCCTTTTAAATTCCTCGGTCGTAAGATAGCTTAAACGATCTCAACAAGCTAGATAACCCAATCGATCAGTAACGTCAAAAAAGTTTGAATCTGCTGTAATTACCTAATATCACGTCCGAATTGGCTTTTCTTCGTCTATGATTTTAATAAAACACTTTTGTCAAAGTTAGTTGCAAGCGTCACAAAGATGTTGAAGTTGTGGCTCAGGCTCGCACTTTGGGCTGATTCATGAGCTTTATTTATTCAGGGATCGCGTTAGTTTTGAGTTGAATTTAAAAAGGCTCTATAAAAACCTAAGATTTTCCAAGAGACATATCTTGGGGAAATCCCATGATGTCGTTTTTACATCACTCCCAAAAGATGCCCCAGAGCTAGAGTCAAAACTTCAATTCCATAAACAGTTTATGATAGGAGCACAAAGTAACAGAGTAGGGTAAAGATCAACTAAGAAGGTCAATGATACGGATAAATTAGTGTTTTAATCGGCAAGACGAGAATTCTATAAAAATATTAGATCCAAACAATGAGTTTAGTACTACAAAACGAGTGGGTCCACATTGGAGATTATTGCCTCCCATTCGTGCGTTCCAGGTGACACTCCAAGATCAGAGTAATTTAGTAAGATGGGAGTACCGAAAAAACGAGCGACAGTTGGAACTGCTAAGCATTTGCTGGTGAGACGTAGGATACTCCTGGAAAGCAATCAACACTCGTGACGTCACGATAGGGTTTTAGAAATCATACGTGAAGCGGTTATTCTTTCGGTAACTAGAGTACAAAAAGAAATCACCGCAAACGAGCGATCAATAATTTTTTGAGAGAAGGCATTAGGGCTACAAAATCAAACGTCAACCCTTAAAGCGGCCTCGGATTGGACTATAATGATGTATACTTATGAGTAATAATATAAAATAACAGAGGATATTTGTGCGTTGGTGTCCAGACCAGACATTTCTGTATTCATAATTTTAAAGCGTGTTGTGTTAATAGATCTAACCGTCCCTTGGGAAACCAACATTCCCAAAAAGACTATGCCATCAAGGTCAATAAATATAACGCGCTCACCAACGAATTTACCAATAATAGGTTCGTCGTAAATTCAATATGGTTGCAAACAAAATGTCTGATTTAATACCACTTTTTCGTTTTTAAAAGACATTTGTATCGTCAGCATTTCTGACGTCAGAAATTTTTTAGTTCTTGACTGTCGTCAGCCTCTGCGGCTTTTGAAGGACACCACGTAAACCTTTCTACGAATCCTTTCAATCGAAAAAGTCTGATCTTTGCCATGATTCGAGCGAGAATGTTTTTAATTTGTACCATCGCCCCGATTTATATCAACCAACACTCATTGTTGCCACTGCACTTACACGGGTGGCTACGCAGGTGGTTATGTAGGTGACACCTGACATTTTTGACCATCCATAATTAGGTCAATAAAAGCTATTCGCTCCTATACATATTTTTTTTGCAATTCCTTCTATATGGATATGATAGGATAGGAGTTTACTTGAAGGTAGCAGTGAAAAACGAAAATAATGAAAGTTGAAATTTTAAGTTAGTGTTTCATTGAAAAAAAAAGATGAAAATTTCTTTCTATGGTCAGTCAGTCACTCGCATAGTTACAAATGCTATTTAGTTACATGCTGATTTATTTTATACTTTGTCCATAAAATAGTTTTAGTGTCTTATCAATGGGTACTCTATATTCATTAAAATGGTGATTTACACTATACAACACTAATAATAATACGAAACCCATAAATAACTGAGACCCATAGGATTATTTTGTAGAGTTTAGGACAATACCCACGTCGTTTCTATCTTTTGTTTTTATTTCGGGTTAGTAATTTGTTTATATACTTAATCAAAGCCTATTTCGTAAAACTGCACACAAAAGTATAAATCATAAATGACAGTGCTTCATGCATATTTTTAATAACCAATATTATTTAATGTATTTTTTCTTATTCTGTGCATCGAGCACCTCATATGGTGCCTTCTGTGAAAAGAGGTATTGAACCGACTACCGACACCGAATGGGTCAAGGTTTTTTCTTCAAAAAACGTTAAGTGATTCTTCACTAGGTGATTTCGACCTCAATCATTCTTACAAAATTTTGCTTGTATCCCACAAATCGCCTAATTTAATTAATTTCACGTCTAATTTTGATATTTATTTAAATTGTAAAAAATAAGTGGTTTGTACCGTGATATAAGAATAACTTACAGATGTTAATGTACGCTTTAAATATTGATAGAAATAAGCTGTTTTATGAAAAAAAAAAGTATTGACGAACAGTATTTTTCATGTTGACAGTGTTCCAAAAAAAAACTGATATTGGTATTAATAATGAGGTCATATTCAAAATTATCCCTTAATAGATTATTTTCTGACATAACTCGAAACTAGTGATATTCTTATTTTTTATGTAGATTAGATTAGATTGAAGAATATCACATTACAATTTGCTCATATATATATATTATATGTGTGTTTATATTCACGCTTTGATTTAGTGTTTCCTGTACATACATATATCAGAAAAATGTCATACATCTCTAGATACAGTAAATGTCGGTTACGACTCATCATTCGTGGTGTGACATCAGAAATGACATTGAATTTTATTTCGTTACATAATCGAATTTATCTTTGAGTTTTTTATTAGGTCAATAAGAGAAATTTCCTATTGAGACTTCTATTTAACGACGGTCGAGTGTTTGATATTCTTTAAATGCTAACGTCTACGAGTCGTCGTGTGTGTGGAGATGAGTTGAAGGGTTGGTAGCGCTCGTCCGTCATGCGCCGACTACACTACACAGTGCGCCCGTGGGTTACGGCCCCGCTGTTTCTCTTTCCCACAACTTCAGTTGCACGTTACCAGCCCTCGGAGCGGACGTGTGTGAGATGCTGTTATAACCACCGTCAGCGGTCCCATGCTAATAAAGCACATTGGTTCGTTGCATCGATGCATGGACCACATTAGATGCTTCCGCACCTCATCTCTCATTAAACATAAGGAGGATGTCTCTTGTCATTGTTTCTTTTTATTATTTCAGTTCAGTTTAATCATCGAATCGTCATTACATAACTATCACTTAGTATTGTTTAGAATCATCTGAATGTGTTTTTCGTTGTCACAATTTAGGGTTCATAATGCAATGATATAGATATAGCTGTACTGTTTGGGAGATGTTACATTAGTCTGTAGATGAGCGTTTGTCATTATGATTTCAAATAGGATTTTAATGTGCTATATTATATGAAACTTGTGTTTCAATTATGAAAAAGTGATAAAAAATTTAATTACAAATAAAAAAATTATGATAGATATTTTTTTATTTCATAAATCAAAAGAAACGTTAATTCTTTATTGTTAATCCATTGACTTATGTATGTATATATGCTAAATTATTGTCGGTATGTATTAAGACCTAAAGGATTCTAAAATTCGTTCCTCAACCGGGAGTCATTCGCTGTTGGATACGTATAAATGCAAAAGCTGTCTACATTCCGTAATGTAGTTCAAGCTTTTAGTTTTTTATTTGTTTCCCCTTTCGTTCGTATCACGAAGCAAAAGCGAGGCTTACTTGCATCTATATATATTATTGTTTCAAGATTTAAAATAATTAAAGATAATGTCATCAATTATCGCTATTATTATTAGTTAGAGGTGTGTTTATGTCGTTGAGAGATATCCTGTTCTGGCACAAAGACCAGGAAATTGTCTCGTACACGATCACATAGTTACGTTACACAAAGTTTATTATTCATTAAGCGACAACGCCGTATTACATATCAAGAGATCAGGTGATGTCTTAACCGTTGCATACGTATATTGAATAGATATATATTATAGGATGTTTTGTTGTATTGAGATTTGTTTTTAAAAGAGTGTGCGGGGGAGCGTGTAGAGCTCGTTGCCAAGGTTACAGGGGTGGGTGCGATCAGCTGGTGTTACGTAAAGCACTGCTGCGGGGGCTGAGGTTAGGGCCGATCGATAAATGCTTACGACCGCCTCCGTCGCCCGGTACACAATGCTCTCACTGGCTCTGATGTACATTAGTCTTCACTGTCACCGCTACACAGATACGCTCAATGAATTCTATTTAGCCATAAATTTAAAATCCATCAAATTTTTTGTTATATTGGATTTCGTTTTTGTTCTGAATATAACATAAAAAAGTATGAGATGATAATAAATATAAAACGTTGAAATGTGTCTCATTTGCATCTCGTTCGAATGTAATATTGATTTGTTGAATTGTTGATTTGATTGAAATATGATCACCGTTAGTTTGTGATACGTTTCAAGCATGAAATTCTAAAGCCTGTACTCAATAGAGAGGAGCAAGTTTATACACTGACAATAGGATTGGTCTAAAGTGGCGATATTATCCCGTACAGTGGCCTGGATAACCTTGATAGTTTGAGCATTTCCTCCCAGCTAGCGAATAAGTCAGTGTGCCCTATGATTTACTCAACAGGATAATACGTGTCTTCCCTTCGGTGTATTTTACATTCGATGTTTCTTCCCCAATGTCTATGTAACATAATATCTTATTAAGGAAATTTAAATGATATTAATAATTGTATAATAATTTAATATCTACATTTACCTTTATTGTTTCATAGATAACAATAAATGCATTGTTATGAATGACATCGAACAAAAATAAACAACATGCAAATAACTCGTAATATTCCAGTCAGATGAGAATTATATTTTATATAATAACTATGATTATAATATTAAATTTTAAAATATATGAAATTCAGATTTAGATAAATTTAAAAGAAGACGTGTCATTTGCCAGTGGGCTTTAAGATAAATCATCTAACACTCCACTTTAAATACTGCTGAATCAAAGATATGGTATACAAAAAGAAATTTTATAGAAATTATATGTCATTCGTATATAGAATTTAGTTTAAGTGTTTTTGCGAATATTTAAAATTTTAACTAAACTAAATTACATCGAGAGTAATGGTAGTAAACTAAATAATATAACTTTTTATCGTTTTACTGTTTTGTTTACTTTTGATGTTCGTGTTAGTGGGTGGAGTCTCAACTGCTTTAAACCATTGATTTGTGTTTATAATATTTGCAAAGTTAGTTTTGTCGATAAATTAACTTATAACGTGTGGATTATCAGAATCACTTTAATTTGAATTAGGAATTTTTTTTAAAAACAATATTTAAAGTAAATTCTCTAGGTTATGATTGATTATTTAAAAAAAAATCATACAAATTGAGATACAAATTTTTTGAAGTCGGTTAAAGATAACCAATATTAACTATATCATGCGCATTCGACAAGTATAATAAAAACCTATAAAATCTCCTTAGATGTATTAATTTTTTTTTAATATTCTATTTAAATAGACTTCGATATTGCTTTTAACGTGAAATTTCATTTTTGATAATTATTTCCGTAACGAAATGCCGTTACGTGATTAATGACTGGACACGCATGTCATTAATTACTAGCTATATAATATTTTATGAGTATATAAATATTGATATCATATAAAAAATATTAAATATCACACTCAGAATTCACGTCACAGATAAGATAATAATATTATAACTATATGTAGTTAATTATTATTTAGTATCGACAGAATTTTATCACACAATAATGAAGCTTGTTCTGATTACAGAATGTCGTAAATGTATGCATCTTAAACATTCCTATCAAACAACTTAATGATATGTCAACTATAAGTAACTTGAACGACTTTTTTAATGTTTGCAATCTATTTATATATTTCATTGTTTTATGAGAATTCAATATCAATAAAGAGAATTATTAAGTAGGTAGTTAGATATGAATGAATGATTTCAAAAGATTGAGATTATAAAGAAGAAATACATCATCGATAATAAAAAACACAGCAGATAAGATTTGAATCTAAAAAATGCTGTAAATAATGTTAGGAGTGTTAATCCGGCAAAGTCAGAACTGGTTTTGCATATTGAATAAAGTTTTATGTAGTCCTCAAGCCAATGGGTGCTTGAGATTTAATATTACGTCATTAATATATTTGTGTTTATGTTAGAACCGGTATACGTAGTTATATAAGCGCCTGTTGGAATGTGTGAAGGTTCGAAAATGCAACTTTGCTATTAATTTTATAAGGATTATGATCAGTAAACGCGTATTATTATTTTCATTCACGCTTTTCATTATCACCGAAACAGTTTTTGCCATTATTTTTCAAACTTCAACTATGCTTATCTGTATACGCTTTCTATTTATATTGTTTTTTGTGGCTTAGCTTATTATTTATGTGGCTTGGGTGGTCTATTGTGTTGCAGCGTGTTCTAATGGTGCTTGGCGATTCAGTGGTATATTAATGTGAGAGCCGATGTGATAGTGGCCGCTCCTCCTAATACTGGCATGTCATCACCCGGGCGAGCGCCCTCCGGCGCAGTCCCTCCTGGCGCGGGTACGTTGCCCCCCGGCCCGGGACCCTCCCGCCAGCGCTCTCTCAAGGACCGTCTAAAAGATGGCATCACCGGACCATTCCACTGGCAGTGAGTCCTCATTCTTTTATTAGCATAACATTCGCAGATTCTCTCCGGTTCCGCAAGACTCTGACAACCCTGGATGTTTCTACATTGCATGATAGTTTAAGTAAGCTTTCTTATTTCTTGAACAACCTGTCTCTTTCATTGCACCTTGTACGTTCTAAAAACACAGCTTTCGCATATCTAAATTGTTGTAATTTAAAATTTAGTTATTGTTAAAGAGCGTAACGTGATAATTCTATCGTCATGTCTTGAAATATCAGTGACATTATTGCGTATTTTGCATTATCGCGTTACTTGTGATAATGGAAAAAAAAGGAAATCTTGGTTTATTGGTTACACGTTTATTACGATAAAGGAATTGAAAAATAGTTCTGTAAATGAATGTAACTCGTAAACAACTAACTAGCAACTGTGCTGTGTGCAATCGATACGACGTTAAAACTTTCTCATTTGCATTTTCTACTTTTACTGGATGCTCCATATCCTGTTATAAAAGCGTTACGTAATTTGATCTGTGTACGCCGACGGGAAAAGATATAAATACAAAAATGGAGAAACATTGCCGCAATGAAAATATGTATATAGTCATTTATATATATATAACGATAAATATTGTTCAGACATACGAGTATGTTACATATGTCTGTTTTAAGAAATATACGATAAAGTCATATCTACTAATTTATTTCCTAAAAATTGTATTAAGAATTTTGAAAACGAAGTAATTTAAAACAATTTCAATTCTTCATTTGATATGTGAACATTTTGATGAATGTTTTATTTAGAGGTGTAAATCAAATAATGGCATTTTATTTAACTTGGTTTAAGTTGTGTGAACTAACTACTATTGTTGTTGTCGAAGCATGAGCCAAGAAGTTGTCATATGTTAGAATGTACCGACGCAAATATTTACACGTATATAATGTTTTTTACATACATTTTGAAATTATTTTGAAATACTTTGAAATTTTCATATCTCTGGAACCATTTACCGGATATCCCTTATTTATTTTAATTAAAAACACGACCCAGCCATAAAGTGTGCAAAATTATTAAGTGTCGAGCACTTTTTGACTACAAATTTTATGACATTACACACTGTAGGCGATAATAATTATGATGGAATATTTTTAGGTTCGCTGTCAGACATAAAAGTAAATTACGATAGATTAAACTCGCTGTAACTCAAATGGTCTAACTAGATTTTATTGTTTAACCACAGCAAATGCTGCTAGTGCCTTTGTATTTCGTATAATGTTAAAATACGTAAACATTTTGCTCGTACGAAAATTTTGCAGGATTATATGCATAATCGCATTTGAGATTCCACGTTAGTTTCTAGAATGTTATAAATTCTGTGTCCTTTCTTATGACGTTGGATTCTCTGATACAATTAATATGATAATTCCATTCCACATTCCAGTAAGCTACGTATTTCCAAAAGTAGGCTAGTGGGGTATGTGGATATGGCTGGAGTTAGGCCTGCAGTGCCATTTGTTGTTAGTACCGTCGTTCTAGCCGCCTCGCCTATCACGCTGCTCGCTGTCATTGTTGCGACCCGTGTTCCGTACACGTTCAGCCTTGGCCGATATAAAATGTTTAGAGCCGCCCGCCACCATCTCTCCAACGGTAGGAGGCGGGCGATCACTCTCCATTGTTACTTTTGTATCATACAACATTATACGTATTTATATCACAAATGAGCTTCAAAAAAATATTACGTTGATTACTCTCGACAAATGCAGCGGTTTTTTAAACTTTATTAATATTTTTCTGAAGTATGAAATGAATTAAAATTATTTTGTTAATTAAATATATCTTTGTGATGTCTCTCTTAGATCCACATTGTTGACAAAAACATGTTTTAATATAAGACGTGTGCAAATTAAACTTAGTTGTTAGTGAATAATGAATATAATGAGCATTAATTAAAGTATTTACCTCACATGGCGTAATTCTCCCTCATCTGGTGAACAAACGGCTTGCGAAAGTGCAACTTGCATCCGACTGACGGCAGATTTGTAATCATTCTCAACATTTCACAAGCGTTGATCGATCGTTGTTGCGTATTTATTGTCTCGTTATATATATATTTGTATATATACATTACTCATCGTTATACTGAGATCATTACCACAAAACGGTTACGAACGATCTAAAAGATATCATTGTTTTAGAACAAAGGATATTATAGACTAAATTTCTTTATATCTTCATGAAACGCTAATTTACTTACAACCATTAGATATGTTGTCATTGTTTCAAATATTATATTAATGCCTACTTACTAAAATCATGATATTCTTGGTTCTTGTACCACGTTATACATCCATACGTTAACTTATATTGCACAATGAGTGACCATTTTTAAAATGTCTCCAAAGGGTGATGTTTAGTCATGGGATAAAGACGTCGTGACATCCATTGTCGAGGTCGAACGACAATGGTCCAGTAACAAGGGAGTCACGATCGCCGTACCTCGCCACCAACACGATCTACACCCACCGAGACAGATCGCTTTCATACAGCATTGTACATGCGGTACGCTAAGATATTTTATTAGTATATAAATATCATCATATTTACATATTAATGTTGCATACATTTGTTTAAGAGTCCGTTTAACATTTCATTGTTCCTAGCGACTCTTGGCTGTAAACATATGCGTGAGTCACTTGTTTTTTTTTCCTATTAGCTATGATCCTATCGTTACTGATAAAGCCTCGAGATGAAATATCTTTGACATAATCGTTACGGCTATCTTAATATGCTTGATGGATTCGTGTTATTCGAAGTTTTACTGAGAATTAACTTCAGCTGACAAGCTCCGTAATACGTTATTATGATTCAAGCTCTTTGAGTTAAGCTGCAGCTGCTGAAGCTGCATAAGCTAATTTAATCACTTCAAAGGAATATTCCGGCTGAAAAGTTGCAAGTTAAAATGGTCTTAAAAGTAATCCCTAGTTTTTGGTCCGAGCTTTTTTATTGAGTTATAAAAAAAAACTATAAATAGAAAATTTTATAGAAACAGTTCAGAAAAAAATCACAATTAACTAAAAAAACACACTCGTACAATATTCCTTATTTATATCGTAAGTGTTAAAGGAAATTGAAATAGAGGAAATTTATTTATCATTATACTATACAACGTGTATATGTATATATATTATCGATTAAATTTCTTTCTCAGTTTATTTGCTGATGATTTAACATAAACTGCGTCATTCTGATAAAAAACACACAATATAATTATGCAACCTTTTATAGATTGTTTGATCGTATAGAATAGTATAAATATTATGGTATTACCGAGAACTGAATGAATCGTTTAAAAAATTATAATACATTTCTTAATATTGAATCGACAGTGTTGCTACGTGTCGATAATCACATATTTCTGTTATGATTTAATGTTTTATATAATTTTACATGACAATATTGATAAAAATACGCTGTGGTTTCCTCAAGGAACGAACTAAAAACAAATGTAACATGTAAAATTTGACAATGTATAGGTTTAATATGTTAAAATTGTTATATTAATGAAAAAATAAATGTACCAGAATAATCAATTCAACGATTTAATCATCTACACACGTGATATCTTTATATGGGACCGTCGTGTAAAAAAAAATTGCTTTTGGAATAACCTTTTAAAGTAAGATTTGAATATAATTTGAGACAAAAATAAAATATCAGTCAGTATCAGTGACTGTGCTTTAAAAAAAATATTTTCACTAGGTTATTGTTATTTTTGCAAAGGAATCTCTTATCTTGATTGATCTCTAAATATTGGATTTTGTTTATAAATCAAGTAGCTAATTGAATTATACAGGTTGATTGTACGAAACATTGATTATAACCCTGTTTTACATATTGAAGTTTTCTATACTGTAATTTGCAGGCCCATTTGAGAAGTTAGGTCGATTGGCTTAGCCGAATTGTAATAACTATAGATTGATAACTTTGAGTGAAGATCTCTTCTTGAATATTTCTTTTGATCAACCTGTATATCACCGATAAGCAACGAGCCCCCGTTCTCTGTGTCACATCATCTCAAGGTGTTTGTTAGCGTCGTACATTGATAAGATAGCTCCATGTTAATACGCATTTTACAGCAATTTAAAACATTTGAACATAATGCTTTATTTTTCCAGAATCACAATTACTATTGCGACGGCAAATATTTTTTATTTAGGTTTAACGTGTTAAGAAGTAATCTTATCGATCAAAGTCTTCATAAATCCCTATTATTAGGATTGATATGACATTAATGTTTTATACACAAAAAATAAAGAGTAAAATTGTTAACGATAATCATATAACGAGTTTTCGCCATTTCCAAGCGGCCGCAAGTCCCAGTGGGTGTCAAAGGCATTTTAGTCGCAGCTTCTTCATTTTACTTTTTTTTTTAGCAAGCAGTCGTAATTATTGGCATTTGTATATATATTCAATAATCATTTGAACCTTGGGAACCTTAGAATACCTTGGGAAGTTTTAATGATGATCAGCTGTTCTACATCACTCAGCAGTTTTTTTTTTCGTTCAAACACAAGGATATATATAAGCTACTTTGAATATCTTTCAGTGTCCACTATCTTTATCAATAACAGTACGATTACAAAATCTTCCCTTATTGACTTGTTGTGGTAATTATTTTTTCTTGGTTTGCCCCACTTAGTCCTATCATATTGTGATACCTTTTTTCGATTCTCCAATAAGTTTTTACTGAACCAGAATTGTTTATTAACCAACATGAAAACAGTCGCTTGTCGGAAACCGCTTCCACGATCCTTAAAATCTACATTGACGACTTGGATCTTTTATTCTCCCTTCGTGCACATTAGAAGTCAAAACAAAGAACAAACATTGTAACGAAATACTTACATGCTAAAGTAATGGAAACTCAGTAACCAGTTCGAGGTGACACTTATTTAGTATGTCCTTATTTATTTTGTATATAAGCCTTAAAAATTTTTGTTACAAAATGAACACCACTTCAAACAAGAATACGCTTCGAAAACGGAACAACCTTCTTTGGGCAGTCAGTGAAGTCCTTGAATTCTCCGCAATGCATTTGCGAGATGAACTCTCAAATGCTGGGTTTAATGCGTATCCTATTAAGACTTATATCCTTTAATTGAAGCCTGCACCAGTGCGATAGAGGTCAGGCAATTGAATGATTGCCAGCGGCGCCACCTGACACCTCTCGAGATGACGTTCCGCAGAACATCCGCTCAATATGCATAACAGGAGATGCAGAATCCTCGGCAGATATGCATCCAATGCGTTTACGTCATGAAACTAATTCGGGAGATTTGGATTCCGATTTGTTTATGTAAATTTAAAGTATACAGCACGTGTGTTACATTAATTATAATATATTAATGTGCCACACTAACGAAAATCCTGTTACAATAAACGCTTAACAACCAATGTTTTAAAGCTTCTTTAGATTATGCTTTAAATAAAACAGCAGTCATTCTTATTTGACAAATTCGATAATGTTCATTATAATTTCTAATCATTGCAATTTCCAAATATCCATACAATAAGGTGACATCATATCATACCCGATAAACATTATCTGGAATCTATAATTGTTTTAATCTAAAAATAATAGTGTTGAATGTCAGTTTTTCATATAATCGTTTAATGAAAGCGTATGTTCATTATCATGGAATATTTTTGATAATTTCCATTATTCTTACGATTTTTTCGGTCCTTTCGTCCGTTTTACTGGTTTGCTCTGTGACGTGTATGTGATTTGTTTATTAAAAATATGTGAGAGAAGATACAGTAATGAAATTCTTCTGTTTAACGCGGTATGTTTTTATCATTCAAATTATTTAAGTAACAGCTATCTTAATAATAATTTTAATTTTTTTACATTTTTATATATAAGTTAGCCATTTTACTTGACATCTCAATTAGTCATCCTTCCAATTTTCCCGGATGTTGTAGAGAATTCATTTTCGTTTCTGATAACCATCGCGGTCTTCTGTGCAAATCTTGTTTTTTAAGATGTTGTTGAACAAAAGAAAATGACGCATTTTCATTGAAAGTCAGATATCTCAGGGAAATTGTCGTAACACACCAGAAAGCACCAAAACGTTTAAATTCCTTATTATTTTTCCATCCTTTAACTTTTTTCATTAGCAGTTTAGAAACTACAACTTATAAACACTTAAACGATAGTAAATACATTTTTTTTTCGTACCTATAATATTCTTTATTAACTCTGTTTCTTTAAAGCGTTTTCGATTAGTTCAGACTTCAGTTAAAAATGTTTTAAGTGTCAATAATACGCGAAACTCATTTATAAAAGAAATTCCAAGTAAACGAGATCATGTAATCTTGAATAAATAAAATAACTGTGATATTTTCCAACTTTTAAAATTAAGTTAGCTCTTCAGTGGAATTTTTCTATATTAGTTAATAAAAAATATATGAAAAATTGTTCCTTCAATAATTCTATGTTGCGGATGTCGATGGGCGACGGTAACTACCCCCATCAGGTGGGCCTTCCGCTCGTTTGCCACCTTCAGCTTTAAAAAAATCTGCTTTCACCTAATATCTTCGTTATTTTGACGATATGTTAGAATATTAGAGCATAGGCCAATTAATAGTCATATAAATAGTCGGTCAGTAAAATTTAAAAACTTTCGCAAATTATTAATAAATGTATCAGTTGGTTTATATTCCACCGAAAATTATATAGACTTCTTAAACTGAAGCTTTGATTTATAAAAAAAAATAACCAAGAGTAGAAATCTAAACATGCAGTGGTATTTAAATGTTTACTATTCGTCAAAATATTAATAACACTAAATATCGCATAGAACATAGGGAAGTCTAAATTGCATGAAAAAATTCTACTTCGTATGCAATACTCCTATTCGTGTTCGTCCTTCGTGGTCGAATACAGATGAGTCATATTGTACGTACGTAATTTATCTAATTTAATTATAGTGAAGCCAAAAGAAAGCAAGTGTTCCTTAATATACGTGGGCTAATGTTTGTACTGAAGAGTATGTGTACAAATGTAACGTTTACGGATATATATAAACTAGCTACCAGCCCCCGCTTCGCACGGGCTCTTTACATAAAATATAAAATAATTTATTTAATTTTGAGAATTATTAAACTTATATTATGATAACTTTCAAATGGTACGCCCGATTTAAATGATTTAAAAAGTAATTTACAGATACTGATGTAGGCTTGAAAACGAAGTAATTTATTTTGATACGACTTAGTACCGTATTTATGTAAATAGCTTTCCAATAAACGCTTTAGGAATGCCAATTTTTAAAAGTTGCAAAATTGATATAGTATGTTATCCTTAAGAGATAGACATATGCCAGCGCGGACTTTTCTGTAGACCTATATAAAATACACAATTCCACCATACATTTTTTTGTTATATCTCAAAGGTTTTTGGCAGCGTTTTCGTTAAAAGCTGACAGACGGCTCATTTTTTCCCGACATCTTCAACAAATATCGTACACACAATTCAATACAAAACCTTAACAAATTATATATTAAAACCTTTCTCAAAAATCACGCTATCGAGTCGTGAAAACCGCTTGACAATTGGGGCAGTAGTTTTTGTGTTTATTGCGAACAGACAGACAGACAGACGCGGCGGGTTACTTTATTATATATTATATTCTTTTCAATTTGTGCTGATTTAAATCGTATAAAAACCTATATCCCACCATTTTTTAAAGAAATACAGGGATAAAGTCAGGAATAGTCATTAAAAAATTTAATATATATTTTATAATGTTTAATTGTGTACACTATTATAAAATTTATTTAAATTCCGATATTATTTATATTGGAATACAGACTCAAACAGTCACTGGATTGTCTATGGTTCAACATATTTTCAAATATAATGAAATATCCACTTAAATTTTAAACAGGATTTTTAATTACAAATCTATACACTTTCGACTGCTCAGCTGTTAGGTATTTTTTTTTAATGTTAACTGGTACATATAGGATCCTAAGTCAACTATGAATTAAATCTGTCAAGAGGTCAACGCACTAGGAAAGGAAAAGACGCAAAAGTTGTTTACCTTGTAGATAGATAGATGAGATAAAAAAATATACTGATAGTGTTGACCTTTATAATATTCTGGTACATTTTGTCAGTAAGTAGTGTAAAAGATTTAACATCCGAAGTGTGCTTCTATTAAGCATTAAGTATTCTATAGTTTACAGAAGTCGCTAGTTAAGTTTTTAATTTATTTACCGATCTATTATTATTATTATTATTCTCTTTCCACACGAGCATAGCTGGGTATATCTCTTATACCGTCGCTCTGAATCCATCAGAGAGAGGTATTATCAGAGTCCCCATTAATAAATACTGTAACCATTACTTTAGTTACTATTGTTAATGTATGTATTGCTGCTTGTTTTTGTATTATTATGTAACCATTTATATTAATATTATTATTATTATTGTGAGTAAAAGTTATAATTCTATAAAAATATTTTTGATTGCAATTCATTTGTATTTTTGTTCATTGAATTTATGGATCTTTATTACAGCAGCAATAAAATTATGAATTCCGTATAACGTGAATTTTAAGAATATCATGAGATCTAAGATTTTCGCGAGTATTAATTTAAATAAAACTAATGATTTTGGAAGTACTACGCGTTTTTTTATTATTTTAAACTACATACCCCCGACGTTTCGGTTACTTTGCAGCAACCGTGATCACGATTATACGACATCAAATAGAGTTCATTCTATGGACTAATAGTAAATGCTCACAAAGTTCTTCACCTGTCAAATCAACTAACTTACTCTAGGGGATGAAGTGACTTATACTTACCTGTTACTTATGCTATATTATTAGTGCTGAGTCTACCTACTAATATTAATTACCTTAGCAGTGTCACGTCACATCACGCCAGCTATCTCGTTACTAAAACTGTTTACAGTGATTGTATGTGATGAAAACGAGTAAACCTATCAAGATAACTATGTTTTCTTAAACAGGTGTCGTTGTTCTCATGAAGTGTAACCTTCAATCATCTGATGTATTTTACCAAAAAATAAGGTGTACGGCGAACTGTATCTGTTTGATAAATGCTTTCCTAGAAGCGACTCATTCTAATGACAAAATAAAATTGGCATAATGTTTTTAAGATTAAGTGCATGTCTATATTAGGTTGTCAAATATCTCCCTCCCGCTTTTTTGCTCTTTATTCAATGCTTCATGAAAAGTGTTACAGCGATCGGATTTAATTCAAATATGCTTCGTTTTGTTCGATAATCTGTTTCCATCTACACGGCAACTTCATAAAACCCCTCTCGTAGAAGCCCCCTTCTTATTTGCGAAGAACTCGGACAGCCACTTTTCACAAGCCTCTTTTGAGTTCAACATTACACCACCAAGGGCGTTCGCCATGGACAGAAACAGGTGGTAATCACATGTCGCTTTGTCCGGACTGTACGATGGATGTTATATATACATATATTTTATCAATTTCTTCGGCCGAGGCTGTGACTATGATTGTAAATAATATATAATTTAATTTCCGTCAATCTCGTCCAAATGCTGACCTAGACGTTGTTGGCTAGTAAATGAAATATAACCACCGTTATTTATGAATATGTTTGATTGGAAGGGATTGCGCTTTAATATTTTAAAGACATATTTACCTAATTCATCTAAACCGATAAATAAAAATATTGAACAGATTATTATTTTGCAGAAAAACCTTCTTTACAGTCAAAAATATTGTAAATTTGATGTCGACATTGTAATGGTATCGTATATGGTTATTTTTGTCACAAATCTCTCAATTCATAGTTCGCTTATGCGTTTTAACATACATAATTATTATAATCTATAAATTTGTTTCAAAATTTGTACTTAAGATTTTAAATCATTAAAATATGATCTTAAAGTTTAACCCATTTTTTTTATTTATTGAAATTGAACCATTGTTAATATTCTCTTTAAAATTTTGTTTTCATATAAAAAAACAGAATTAATAAATATATAAAGAAACTCAATGATGCTTCTAAGATTTTCGGGAGGAATTACTTAATAAAATGATACTATCTCCGGGTTTAACTGGCGCACACTTCGATTTTCAAACATGTTAAAATATTCAACATACAAATCTAAATATGTATAGAGATTAGAGATTGTACAGAACAAACTTTGCAACAATAGAACGGAAAAATCATATATCGATAAGTTGTAAGCTATTCTGAAACTTGAAAGTTTGAAGGGCGAGGAAGGTCGCGCTGATGTGTACAGCCACATCCGACCTTGACTTATAAATAAACAAGTACATAGCAGATGACTCTCATCTGGAACACGTTTAGAAAACATTATCCTGACTCCATTAACGTACTTAATGATCTTATTAATAGACGCAGATCATTACATCTCATGATGTGATAGTTTTTACGAGAAATGTTACGTTCCGTTGCTGAGTCCTAACTGTATAGAATTTTATATAGTTTTTTTGTCTCAATTATCCTATTTTTTTATAAAGTATAAAAAAATAATATCATTCAATTAACATAAGCCATTTCTTCGAACGCGTCGTACAAATTATTTATGAATACAATGGCGTTATGAAGTAATCTCACATTTGGCATAAATGAAGAAATGATAATCTCAAAGAAAAAGTTATCATAATAATATGGAACGGAATATATAATGGAAGTGAGGGCTCTTAGAATGTAATCTACAAGAAGACGACGCTTTTTAATATTCGCCTAGAACAGTCTGAATTTCGAATTCGAATTGACTATGATTTTAAATGTGTGCTTTTACCTCTTGTATATTATCTTCACTTTACACATATTGAATATTAGATGAACCAGTTTAATTGTGGTCAAAAACATAAATCCGTATAATGGACAAGAAAAGAGGTTGAGGTGCATATATATAATATTATATGTCTGTTAAAAAAAATAACACACTAAACAAAATAATAGTTTTAAAAACTTAACGTCTAACGCAACATTGTTGGAAGTCGCGTAAGAAGTTTCACTTCGAAAAATATTAATACTATCATGTGAGAAGATTTATGTATGTAAAACTGTTACCGCTCCGTTTTGACTTCCGATCTACACTTGGGGTAAGCATACTGATTTTAATAGTAACAAAGCATCGGCCTATTTACTAGTCTAGATAAAGTTTGTTCTGGAAATGATTTTAGTTGGCCCTTTGCACAGTTAATGGTTTTTTCACTCTATAATAAATAGTCACAAATGAGAATAATTTGTTTAAAATTATGTCGATTTAAAATGTTGAAGAAATCAATGTCTTATTTTTCAATAGATCATTATTGTTTGATTGTAAAGATTTCAGAACATTTGTTGGCTTTACCATAAGTTTACATGACAAACTTAAAACAGACAGTTGAGTTATTTATGCATTAAAATGAAATCTCGTGGCATGGGTATAGTTTTTTCTTACTCATTTGTATTTATCAACAATACAATTTACACTGTTATAAAGACAATTTTACTATATTACTTGATTGTATAAACCTTATGTATTAAATTCGTGTAGCCTTATCGGATATTTCGTTTAGTCCGCAAATAATTTCTTTTTATATACCTAAATCATGAATCATAATAGACTGTTACGCGATATGGTTGTAGCGACGAAAGATTTAGCTCAGTGTAACTAAATAAATATTACTAAACAAAATTCACACCTGTTACTAACAGTTTACCAATGCTTTGTTATGCTGGGGATATATTTTGAATTTTAATTGACCAGATATATATAGACATTGTTTAAATTAATACATATGTGTAAGCTATAAAACAGAAGTCTCCTGACTTTTAATTACATTTAATATTGCTTACGCTAATTATATATAATTCTATCGGTTTTTTATTTTGTACTTTTTTTCTATATTTTCCTATGATTTAATATGGGTAATTAATTCTTTCAAATATGTTTTTCGCTTTTAACTCTGTATTAAATTATGTCCTCAAATAATATTAATAAAAAAAAATGTGTTGCGCATCTGTTCTTGAGTTTATAAACAAACAAACAAACTATAAGAACATTTATTCTTTACTCAAATACTGTCTCTTCCATTACATAAACTGTATGAACTGTATGAGGAAAAACGCCGAAGGTGGTAAATGTGTTCCAGTAAGTGCCCATTCACTCGTGCCTTGAAGACACTCAAATTGTAAGTGGAAAAAAGAATAGGATTTTTTCCCCCAAATTCTTCGCGTAGTAACTTTAAAAGGCGCCGATGGGTGACGGTTTTAAAATATATTTTTAATAATAAAATTTCTTGTTCACTTCAATAGATTGCAATGATTCTTAAGATTCCTAGTTTTAAACGAGTTATTTGTCTCCGCTTGTATCTCATCTTTACGAGTATTATTATGCGCTATTATAAAAACAGGATAGATTTTTTTATACGTTACAAAAAATAAAATGGAATTGTATGTATGCCCTTATTTATATTTTATATTTCAAGATATGAATGAATTTATATATTTATAAGTGCGGCATTTTCTTACAAAAAATTAAACCTAAATAACAATACACAAAGCTATCTATTGTTGGATTCAAATATTTAAATTAATTGATACATAATTTAAAGAACATAAGTTATTCCCATAATTATTTTTCATATCTTATATAGTATTAATTATGATACATATGTGTCACGCCGTAATAATATATATATATATATATATATATATAACTCCGATAAATCCTTAAGATCTCACACGTGTATATAATGTTGCCACACTGTCCTAACAATATCCAAGATAAAAGAGGCAATAAAAGACATGATGATTCCAGTCAATCGTTTGCGATTTTATTAGAAAAAGATAATACTGGATACATGAGATTTTAATTGATAAAAAAATTAGCACAATACATAACAATTATATAGTTATTATCGTCACTTAATTTACGTGTTCACATCATAATTATGGTGTTGTTAACTAATATATATAAATATATGTAATCATTTTTATATCGCTGCCAATGAATAATGTAAGTTTTTTTTTATCATTAACTTTGATTTTTTTAGATATATAATATGCGAAAAGAGTATCTTCAAAGTTAATATCTACGTAATTATTTAATTATTAATAAAGTTTTCAAAGCTGACGCTCGAATCGCAATGAGATTATTTTGCTGTATTAAATTCCCTCGTGTCGTTTTGTGGTCACGTGTTTTAAATTAAGACTAGTAAGTGTCATACGCTTTGGTTCATCTTATTGAACGTCCATTCAGTTACTGTTATTACTATATAATGAATTTTATATGGATTTATATAAAACTATTTATATATAGGAATTTTAAATCTACTTGAAATTGATATAGTTATGATAATCATAGAAGAAATTTACTTTGTTCAAGATTATATACGTATAGTACTTGTGATAAATATGATTAACTATGTATTATTATTTAAATGAATAAAACTCGCGAAAGTCTTGGATCTCATTATATGTATTTTTAGACAATCTCTACGAAATTTCCATACGTTAGGTCAAAAACTAAAGTTTTAATATAATATTTGATGAATAATTAATGACTACTGAAATGTGTGAGGTAATGTAATGCGGGACGGAAATTATTAAATCTCCAAGTAAGTAGTGAACGGAGCGATAATTAGGTGCAAGCTTTTAGTACAGATATGTATGTACGAAATTTATCAACAACCACACTTAATGGTGCTTTACCAAAATATTTAATTACTGTTTCATTAGCAACTGTATAACTCTCTCGTTATGACACGTTCGAATTACTAAAGGGTCTATCGTTATTATTGTGTGGTTTAAATCAGCTTTGACCTGTATTAAAGGTCTCGATTATATCTATTCGGACACGCCTTCTGTGTGGAAATAATTTTCTCTGATTTCTGTACGCTTGTTTTTTGGCTTCTGATATTATTTTACCAAAAACCATACAAATTTCTTGTACAAAAATAACCGTATGAAATCCATACCTATACTGAAAAAGATTTTGGGGAAAAATTATTAAATTTAAACTATATTAAGAAATTATTATCAGGAAAAAAGAATCATCATCTTTCGAATAAGTTTTAAAAGATTTTTTTTCGTGTGAGATTTTCCTCGTCTATAAAAGAACGTTTTAATGTGGGAAAGGCTTTTTTCACTTGTTTCCTTGTATCATCAATTTTTGAGGAAATGTATTTTCTTGTTACCACTTCAGAAGAATGTATCACAGAGCGTCATGTCAGACAAATTTGGCACATTCCACTCGTATTTTCCTCGTTGTCTACTTGATCCGCTTAAGGAGGGAAACATTTACGTGATAACCGCATTTCATACTAAAGTATTGTCATTTGAGGTCGATATTTGTTTTTGTAATAATTCTTATGTTTCTTTTTTGTCTTTAAAACTTTTGAACGTAACCTTTTACGTCATTATTTATGCATCTCAATGAACAATGTTTATATTAAAAAATAACATTGGAGACTATGACTAAGTCGAATGGTATATTATTTTATTCATATTTCTTATTCGCCCTTGTGAATGTATGTTTACATACCGTGGGCGGACGGATAGCTCAGTTATTGATTTGCATACTGTGCACATTAGCGTTGGTGTGCTCCGATCCCCTGTTTTGATTGTATTGATTGATATTAATATACAAAGTCTCAGAGGAACGCTTTCATGTAATACAATGGAAAATCTAAAGCCAATGTTTAGAATTAAGTCATCTCCGGCTTTGAGTATTAGGAAATCTTTTATCGATAAAATATTGTATTTTTTTACTCTAAGCCCTACTATCTCGGTTGTTGCGAAATGGCTGTTGTAAAGTATGTTATATATGACACCAAGAGGAAAATAACGAGACGGTTAAGATTGACGTGGAGTAACGTACTATGTTGGGGGTATGACGCGTTAGGAGGGTGGGTGTCAGATATATTATCAGTGGTTATCTGTGATGTAGTCGACCGGCCCCACCACCGGCCCGTCAGCTGGTGCCAACAACCAGTTAGTCGTTTTGAAATCGCCGTGATGCTCGCACGCAGCGACCGAGCACGCTCACTCGTACAGTGAAAGTCGCACGCGCAGTTTAAAGCTACGAATTGGTACGACAACATCGTCTAGTTGTTTTGTTTGTCTGTTGCGCCAGTGCATGGGGAAAGGAGGTCGCCGTATGGCCGCAACCCGTAAGATTGGATGTCGCGATTTGTGTTAGCAATGTTATAATTTTTGTACGCACTTGTGTTATATTATTATTAATATTCGTATTTTTGTACGGTTTTTTTATTAAAATTTATTTTTGATTTTGAGTCGATCTACCAGCGTAGAGCATTCTATATTTTCTCTTTAAATTTATGAATTAATAACTGGATTCTGTGGACTGATATGTGCTAATTAATTTTGCTACGAAAGTCTACGGATGTCGTAGATAACAGATAGTTAAACATCATTAATATAAAGCTAGACTGTCGTTAATTTTATGCGTTCATAAGATAATAAAGGTTGACTGAAAAATCTTAAACAAGCCGCAGTGTTGCATAAAAGGTCGCCGCTCTCTGTACAAAAGTCAGAAATTCATTCACAACACACACTATACGACCCTGATACGTTAACATACCATCGTATAGCAGTGTGTACAACTTCGCTTACAATATAACACAAGTTAAACTTCCAATATTAAAAACTACAGACGGTCGGTACGTTCGTGTTATAATTCATAACTATCACAAGAAGGTAGCTGATAAAAAAAAGGTCTGTAAAATTAAATGATAGAATTTTGTTCTATGTATGAAATTTTGTATGTATAAAGTTATTTATTATAGCGTCTTAAATGCTATGAATATTACTAATTTTACTAGAATTTTTTTCATCAATCTTCGCGTAAATAATTATCAGTATTTGTCTTAAATTTTTTATGAACAAAAATTTTGTACAGCACTTTAATTTATAATGATCAAATGATGCTGTTTTCTCGCTATTGATGTTAAGAAATTTTTAATACAGATTTTTCAAAATATTTTTTAAATTAAATTAATTATATCACTGAATATTTTAATAGAAATCAATACGATGTTTGTGTCAAAATAGCAAATACCAACCATCAATCGTAGACAATGGAATAAATTGAATCAGAAGTTATATTGTAATAATAATTATTAAAACGGAATGAGCACAAGAGATTTATGTTTTAAATGAAAAAAGTAAATAATTTTAATATATATGACAGCAATCTGCTGTAGGCGGGTCCCGTTTGTTTGCGTCCCTGGAAATGGTTTCACATTTTGAACAATACGCGTTTTATAAATGCACTTTTTTAATTATATAAAACTAATTGAATTTAGAATTTAACTTATTGTTTTTTGTTCAGTGCCATGACGGTGTACTCATGTAGCCTATATATTTTCTAATAACATTGACTAGTTAAATAGGAAGCGTATTAACTCTTATGTGAGATTCATCACGTATACCTACTGTTTTCAACGCAATGTTTGTTATTACAATATTTTAGCATCATATCCGAAATAATAATACATAAATCTGATTATTGTTTTGTGATATATAATCTTATCTTATTTTATAAGTTTCTGTTATAGCATCAATGTCATCCAATGTATGATTGTAGTTTTAGAATTGGTTCGTACTTCGTAGTTATGCAAGTCCTGCTGCACTTTGAAATCGGACGCGACCCACATTTTTCTAGCAATAGACGTAACTTGAGAATTATGTTATGTCAGGGTTGAAACAATAACATCATTAGCTATAGAGAAATTATGTTTAAAATTTATATCTGTATTATAAAAAAGTGCTATTGTTTCATCTTTTTGCTGTGTTGTGTTTTGTTTTTTTTCGTTTGTTTTGATCTACGTTCTACTAGTACAATAAACGATGATGATAAAAGTATATACTTTTGACAGCTATAGATATTTTTTATCAGATTTTACGCAATATCTTCAAAGACAACCCTAGAACGGCTAAACTGTAATATCAAGCACTGTGACCATTTGTGTAATATGTTGAAAAAAATGAGGTCAGAGTCTTTATTGTGGAATAGTAATTTAATTAATGTTTTATATTATTTTATATTATACATTATTTCTCAGCGATATTTTTATATAAAAGAACGTGAAATATAATGTGCGACAAATATAAGTACTTAAATTTTCTCATTCTGGAACTAAACAAACGATTACGAATACGATTACGATTTTAATTTAACACGCGAAAGTGACTCATTTATATTGTTTTTTTTTTTCTCACAACAAAACTGTTTTTTTGTTGGTTATATGTTTTGCCCTACAATGGTATAAAACTGTCCCTAGTAGGCCTTCATGAAAGCGTTTGATATCATCAAGGAATCCATTAATGCATTCTAATCATAGCCCGTACTTCTAATGCCAACATCCTAGTTACATTCGCGACATTGAGATCACACACGAGATCATTTCCTTTTCTGTCCGGAACATTATTTTCCTCACGGGAAACGTTCTTAATCTACTCCCCGACATTCATATTATACGTTGTCAGTTTTGATATGAATTCTATTAGAGAAATTATCTTGTAAAATTAAACGCATAATTTTATCAAGATTTACTTTTTGTCTTTAAAATTTTATAGTCTGATTACCAGTGACGTTATTATATAATGTTACCGTGCTTATTCTAATAACAATAATTTTTAAATGTCCGATTTTTCATATATGCTGCAAATTATTAAAAAATATTAAAGAAATAGGAAGTAATTCGCGTTCAATAACAATGACTATAAAATACAAACCGGTGTTGCATTCATATAATTTGTTAATTCATTCTTTTCCAATGACATTCATTGACTTGAGCGAATAAAGAACATTAATGTTCTATATAAATTTTATGCGTACATGGGTTTATTATAAAGTGAGAATATTTTTGTTTCGCTAAGGTATATCTCGTTCGTATCTCGGAATGGGGACAACGAGATTCTAAAGAACATTCGGTGTGATTTATTTGTGACAGTTGCAAATTGGGTTATTATATTATGTATTTTAGTCGTGCTTCCAATATTAGCCGTGTTTAAAAAATATTCGATGTTATATTGTTAACGAATATATAATTTTATATTTAATAGATTCGGTTTTCTGGCGTTTATTTATTATACTTTAATATAACTCTTTCTTGTAGTTTATACAAGTGCTTAGAGTGCGGCATGTTTCGTGTGTGCTAGAAAGCATTTTTTTCACATCTAACGTTGTAAAATGACGTGTCAATATTTGGTACTACAATTAACATAGAAAACCATGAATGCGAAGAAACACTTTCTTTTCATTCAACTTCTAATGGAGAGAATAAGTTTTGTAAACTTCAAACAATTAGTTGTTTACTGTTGAGGAAAAATGTTTCTTTGTTCCGTACAGTCATTGTTTATTAATGTAAGCATGTAATAGTAATCTTTAAGAAGTTGAAGTTTCTATTTGATATACAATCAAGTACCTCTCATGAATGGAAAAACAGTTAAATTCCACTTGGGTAGCATCGTAAGATATAGTCATTTCAAGGACCCCCATCAAAAACAAATATCACACTCGATTTATAGTATTAAATAATTTCCTACAAAATAAACATGCTTATATGAATATCATACAAATGATCGAAATTAAATCCAGTCTCATTATAATTGTATTAATGAGATTGTTTTTCTTTGTTGTTGTCATTTAATTTGTATTCAAGTTGCAATTGTCTCTTATTTAATATTCTCTGAAGGCTGGTGACGACTGTTTGTAGACGCGACTCGGCTGTAGCTGCATCTCCGGCCAAATATTTGTTTCTTCTGATAAACAATTACATATATGCGTATTAATATCTCTTAAACATATATAGTACTGTTTCGTGAATAGTAAATAATTTCAATAAAAAAACGTCGTTCAATTGATGCTGTTTATTATATTAATTATATTAAATAAGCAAATTTTAGTATACTTAAAAATTATTACATCAGATGATCATGCTGGCTTCGAATCGCGCCAGTCTATCACAGTGTTAAATCAATTTCAATGCATTGATTTTCGTTTTTGTGCGTCAATATACTGCGATACATCGTGTTCCGTATATTAACATATAAACATGCTAACACACAATACATCCGTGATAATATTTTTGCGCTGCTAGCAAAGATTATCTAATCATGTCTGTTTGTAATGGAAATCACAATTTGCAAGTACTTACATGAAGTAGACGGAGTAGCTTAAGTAGGGGCTTAAACAATTTAATATCCATAAGGCGGGTAGGTTTAGGTGCGACGTGTGATAAGAGTGACAAAACACGGCAACCATCTCGTTAACGTGGGACTGTTCGTGCTTTATCAACGGTTCGCCGGTAGTAGCGCACGGTGTAAGAATCACTATTATCGTGGTTCCCTTAAATTTTAAGACATCTTCTGACAGATCTTCATTAAACTAATCCATATCGCTCACCTAAAAATAAGTTTTAGCTTCCTTCATATATAAATAGGGATGTAATTTTTATTATAATTTTAGTTATAATTAAAAGCGCACCAAAAAGTTCCAGCATGTGTCTATCCTCCTATGACATTGACTGCATTGTTGCTTGATTGATGGCCGCCGAGTGGTTCACCTCTGGACTGCCTTTTTGCACACCCGGTATATTTTTGCAGACTTCGATACTGTATCCGTAACAAGGACGTTTAATATTTCCTTGACTTAAACTCGATCGATATTTAATTTCTAGAAAAATTATGATTTTTAAGCACTACCGTATGTAGGTGATGATGAAATTATGTTTTCATAGTGTTTGTTAATTGCGCGTATAATTAATAGAACGTTGCTATTTATAATAATGCGCTTTATAATGTCAATGAGAGACAATTAATAAACTCAATTGAAGAGCGACCTTCATGTGGAGTATGTTGGACGTGCTATTGTTTTCCTAGCTATTTAGATCACTTGTCGTCTACGCGGACGGAGACACGCACCTCGTCGTATTCAGATCCACCGACGGAGTTAATTTTGTTATATTTTTTATGTTACGTATTGACGTCATAGGACTATCGTTAAATAAATACGAACCGTGGACGTATTCCGTTCGTTATAGTGATAATGAAATCGACCTTAGTAATGTAACACTAACCGTTTATATGAACCGGTGGCAACTTTCCCCTCAGCGTCGCTTGCCAGCCGATGACGGCTATGCAGTTACGAAAGTTGAACCAGCTAACATGGAATAGCGCCGGTGTTTGGTACAAACGTTGTACTATGTAATTCTTACCAAACCAGGTTTTACCTTTTTAGCATGAACTCGTAAAAGATTTTCCATTCTAGCGGCTATAAATAAATCCTAACCCGCTTTTACCGACTTCGATTATTCGGACGTTAAGAATATTTAATCGTCGGTAACATTACTTATAACGCGAAGCAATTGAAAATATATTCACTAAATATTGTTTTGAAATTGATTAGTTACAGAATCCAGTTGTTGTTCATGAAAATAACGAAAGTAGATAAATATATATATGTTTTTATCAAAGTACTGGGTTTCAAGGTGGTTATTAAGCTTGGAGTGACGTAGTTTATTTTAGACACTTTTCATATTTAACTTTACTTCTCGATATAATCATTCCGTAGATGATAATAGTCCTACCATTGTTGTTTTTTCAACGTTCGCTAATTTTATAACTATTGTCACTGTTGAGATGGTATTATGAATATTCATGAATTTTAACAACAAAAGTGTAGTATTGTTGTACATTCCTATATATAGTAAAATATAATTTATGATACACAGATGTGTGAATAGAATATTAATTATTCCTATTTATATTTTTAACTGATTCATACTTATTTCCATTTAGCTATAATTTATAGAATGAAATCTATACATTTTTATGTTATAAAAATATATCTTTTTAATTTAATATGACACAAGGCGACATAAATTATATTATTTTTTTTGTGATAGTATACAAGTAAAAGAACATTTCTTAGACAATATGTCTTTCCTTTTATTGAGCTACACTTTGTCAATGAAATTGATAAAATAGACTTCGGAAAATTTTAACACGTGTAAAGTGAATCAGTGTGTAAACAATGAGTGGAAGTGAGCCGACTCTAACAGAGTCGCCAGTGCCCTTAGCTCTGGCCCGTCTCCAAGCTAGACCTGGAAGAATGCCGAGAGGCTTACGCACCCACCGGCCCAGCCTGCCGCTAGCTAGCCTTCAGGAAGCTATCGACGAAAGCCCTCGACGTTTCAGCGAAGAAAACTATACACAAGATACGGATGATGACGACGTATACGTTGACGCTGTAGTAGTTAACACACCGTCACCGTCATCATCCAATGGTAGGAGAGCTTCGGATGCCACATTCGCTGAACGGTACAGGAAGTTGACAGAATTCGACGGTCCCCCGCCGGACCTGCCTCGTCGGGCCTCACTGGCCGTTCCCGTCGACGTTGACGGGTACGGGCCCAGTGATAAAGGCCGCAGGAGGTCCTGGGCTGCGCGACTACAACTGGAGCGAAAGAAGAGGAGGAAATCTGGTGGCAACGATACCGACGAGGAGGGAGACGCCCCGACTTATGTACGACAGAAACGACCCTCGTGGTGGAACGTCTTCGTACCGGATAACATGCTTAAGAACAGGTATTATCCAAATAAAATGATACTCTGCTGTTACAATCACGTGTTAAAATACATACAGACCGTTGATACCGCTCACATTGAATGTGATTTAAGGATTTTTATTAATGTAAACTATTAATAGAAAGACAGTAAGTTTCTTTATCGTTACAACTGTATGTGTGTATGGGATTAGAATGGCAGTGTGTTAATGCAGTACTATGGCACATGTTCTCCTTGACCTGGCCGACAACTCATGTCATTAAGTGTTCTTAAATGCGCTGTGCCGTTTTCAGGGTTGAAACCTGGATGTCTGTAATAACTCACCGACACTAACACCTGTGTTCTTGATAATGTTTTTAAAGTAACGAGCTCTTTATAATACTGCGAACAACTCAAACAATAATGTAAACAGTTATAATTCAAGCTGTTATCGCACTGTGATAATATTTATTTTATTATCTTTAACATGATTTGAGATGGCTATTAATAATGTTGTTATAAACCGAAAAATTCCATGATTACAGCCCTAGTTACTAGTCATAGTTGATCCTGTTATAATTTATTTAATGAAAACACTCTGAAAATGTTCCGATTGATCTGTTAGTGAAAAAATATTTATCAGAAGCAGAGCGTAGCTAGTTTTAAATGCTTTTACGTTCTATCGATCTAATCAACAAGAAGTTTTCCTAAACGGGAAGAAAACTAGGGGTTAAACTTGCGAGGTCATAAAATTTTATAATGTTATCGTTTAAGACATTAAGTTTCTTTACAAAGCTGTTTCCGCTTCCGTCGTTATCTTTTATAATATAATTAATCAGGATTTTGTGATTCAGTCGACATAAAGTTGTTTATTCTTACATATGTACATGATATTTTTTTGTAAGAAATTTAAACTGTTTTTTTTCATATATCAAAATTATTTTTAAGTGAATCACGGATGAATGACATTAATTTAAGAACTGCGTTGATCTTTCAGAAGCGATTTGTTTCATTTGTCGTATTTTCTCTCTAATAACAATCTATCTTCCGCTTCTAATGTAATTATGTTTTGATGTGTTGCTCATGTTCATAATATAAGTATTAAAATTTTTTAATCCTGAAAACATACAGATGATGGTAAATTATTTATATATATTTTAAAAAGTCAATCGATAGAAGTCATGAAATTTTTGATACATTTTAAACGAGTAACCCTGGATTTACATTCGTCTTATAGCTAGACAATTAATTTGAATGATTTTTTATATTATAATAAAATTTACATTAATACAAAATAATATTATAATGACATGTTAAATTAAATTATTATATAACAAGTAAGCAATCAAAACGAACATATGTTAAACAAGAAAGTATTTAAATTAATGGTAATTAAGTTGTCACAAAGATGGATGTTAGTTACTTTGGGTTGTTGGTCGCGGAATAATTTTTCGTATATCAAGGTCCGAAAAATAAAATGCTGGTTCATTCTTGTGACCTTTACAAGAAAGAGATCTGTTCCGTTAAGTTTTAATAGAATCCAATTTAGAATACTTCATATAATAGAAAGCAGTGTGTAAGTAATACATTTTTAACAGATTAATGAGTGGGCCATGACCCAATTTGCAGCAAACCTTCTTTTTATCACAGATATTCAAGATAAAATTGATGTATCTACGTGGTTTCAAAAGATATCTTTCAATAATAATTTAAACATTTTTAACATATTAATATGTTTTTTAAATCAATGAGTCACGATATTGCAAGTTATGGGAATGTTAATTTTAATTTATGCAATTAGATAAACAGATGTAGAGTGTAGACTAATGAAAACCATTTACGAGAGACCTTTGGTTAAGTTGTTTGTGGTTACGACTGACATCAAACTTGGTGGGGACCAACTTTAATAAACCTCGGTCAAGAGTACACCGGCTGCAATAAAATTAACTTGGTAATTTCGCGTGTCTTTACCCGCTTGTGTCTTAAGTGACATTAAAGTTCTTTAAAGTGCATTTTTAATTTATTAATACATACAAATTTTTAAAGCCACTTTTAGCTAGCAAAAAAGATTTATATCAATATATTTTCTTACAGTGATTTTATTATAGGATGTTTGTTAATGTAACTCTAGCTACTATACATTGGCTATGACGCGTTACCTTGTTATCATGCCCACAATTCGACAACCGTGTACTAGAACTACATTTGGCTTATTGAATCTCGTGTTCATGACTTTGCTATAGCGCATCCAAAACGTGATAACTCTCTTACCATATTTGTTTCCATATTGTATAAACATAAAATTTTCACCTCGTATTTGACTAATGGAATGTCAAAGAGTCGCTTCAAATCACGTAGAAGTTGGCTGTAATTTTTTTTGTTTTGTAATTAAATTGTTCTCTTAAATTATCTATGAACTATCATCATATTTGCTGTTTCACTCGGTCAGCTTTTTTTAAGCGTTATCGGATTGCTTGCAAAATACTGATCTATTTTGACCGGTTTTTGTGTCTGTATTTGTAATTGCAATATCAAGGTTTATAGAGAAGAAAATGATAGAAAAAAATTATAGAAAATAAAAAAGTTTTCCGTAGGAATAATTTTGCAGAACTCATGAGTTTTTATTTACAAATCTTTAAAAAGTTGTGAGGACAAAATTTTATGAAAAAGAAATTTTTAATAACATTCATTCTGTGAAATAGGATTTAGTAAAATAAATTCACCACTCCCGCTAGAACCAAGCTAATTCTCTTAATTTTATGAATGCGAAAGTCTGAGACAATGTTTGTGTGTTTGTGTGTGTTGTGATTTTAAAAAATACTGCAGGGATTTTGAAGAAACTGTTCCTTTATATGGTATACGAAGTAAAAATATATATTGCAATTTTTAAACCACGTAATTTGCAGAAATAATTTTGAAGATTAGAGAAATAATTTTAAAGATTTCGAGTGAATTGTAAAGAATGCAATGGTATATATTTTAGTACTGAGCACCCAACAGACAAAGCCGTAAGTCGTTAATAGAGTAACGTAAATATCGATTAACACTTAAATATTTTATCTATTATTATTTATATATTTTATATACTAATTTTGATGTCCAAAAAATAAGAAATTGAATTATAACGATTTACAGCAAAAAATTAAAAGTGTTATTTGTCATTCCGCGTCCGGAGAGCCATGAAATTTGTCATAAAAAATATTACTATATTATAATTTGAGGCGCATTTGAGACAATACCACCTACACGATACATCCGTATCCCTCTCATAAAACTTGATACTATCAGATATAGCTGTGGGTGTTATAACGCGGAAGATAGTTAAATATACGAATATATGAATGTCGTTAGGATAGTTGTGAGGTTCCTCAGCTTGGGACACGTCACTCCGCAGAACTGTTTCATCATGACATGACCTCCAACATCGTTTCCGCGATCGTGCGGTCACCTTTTTCTTTGTCTTTGTCTATAATCCTTAGCCCTTTATTCCATTATGTTGTAATGTACAAAGTATGTTATCCTTATAACAAGTTTACGTAGTCCACCTAAAAACCAAGAGTCCCAACGTTTCTTTATTTTACAATGATAGTTTAAACTGCGAATGTAAAGTGACGGGTGGTATAATAAACTACTACAAAAGGAACGATTCTGGTAGTAAGCATAATTGCTATTCACATTAGACATAAATAAAATAAAATTAAAGTAAATTTAAGCCTTTTTAATATATATATGTATAACTGCAAATCTCATGTTGAGTACAGATCCTTTACAAGATATAGTTCCTCGTAGGGAACGTAACACGAACTAAGCCGGATTACGAATATTGCTTTGGATCAAATAGTTTGGCAATCCTCATTTAATATGTATCACAAACTCTATATTAGGATTTGTATGGACGATATATGTAGTACTATGAAAGGAATAGCCAGATAACATTTAATGATTACAAATCGTCTTCTTATTTGCCTTCCATTTAAGTAACAGTGAATTATTTGATAAACAAAATAAATGGGAATTAAAATAGGATAAAATTTTTACGACGCAAACGATAATTATAAGAACAAGATAAACAATCTAACTCAATTTATGATATAACTGTACTATATATAAAGTGGAATTAATGCCAAGAGATTGATATTAAAAATGAGATTCCTACAACACACGACAGCCGCTGCCAATGTTGTGTTGTCCCAATATATTATATATATGTGCAATGAAATGGAAAAATTACACGGTCTTTACAAAAAAATACACAAAGCCAACTATTGAGTAATTAAATTATGATTCATAATAATATACTAATTGTTAATTAATTATTAAAAGTCAAGTACAACGATCGCCTTTACGATGATGTTATTCTGGTACGTTTTGTGATGTTTGGGTGTATTAAAACAGAGAATTTGCTATTTTGAAAACATTTTGTTTTTGTAACATTGGCCGACGGCCAGCGACCAGTGCACGGTCTCATACGGGTAACGACAATAAATACATCATTATTGATCAAATTGTTGTTTTAATGTTATCATAGTTAAATTCTAGCTTTAATATAATTCAGAAAGATTTTATATGTGACTGGTGACGACTGCTTGTGTCAGCGCCGTATATATTTATGAATTTAATATACATAATATTATTATTTTTCTAATAAAATATCTGCGACATATTTTTCTGTGAGAGATAAATTTTCCTAGCAATTCATTTTCTCTATCCCATCAGTCGCCGCTGTCGGACTTTTTCTCGTAATTATTCCATCACGGACGCTTGTAGTGGATTCCCGTTTTCATCCGACTGCCATTTTTATCAAGGCTGTAACTATAACCGTATTAATAAACAGCAATTACTTCCACTTGATATGATGGCATTTCGAGAAATGTGATAAACGCGAGCCGTATAAAGTAATACAGAAGCCTCTTTTTAACACGTGGTAAGAACTATACACGCCTCCGATAGGTGTAGGTTTGTAAAAGCGATCAATACTCGTACGGTGATCTCGTTAGTGGAGGTGAATCTGGAAGAGGATAACATATGTAACATATCCTGTTACATCCTGTTACTATAATATAGTGTTTCACTTTAAGAATACTCAATATAAATATATCCATACTATATGCTCTTCACCGTTTAGTCTATCTAATTAAACGTCAGACGTTAGTATCGTATACATGAAAAAGGTTTCAAAGCTTTATAATTTAATTTCATTACAATAGTTTTACGTAAAGGTTTTTATAACAACAATGTCACATATTTATTTTAGATAATGTCATAAATGAGGTTGATTTAATGTTTGTTTACACGAGATCTTAACGATCGTCACGTGTCACGCCGTTTGATATAACGTCTGCGCGTATTATATATACATTTATATTGTTTTATGTAATACGTATTATTTAATGGTTATATTCTAACCAACTCGTCTGGTTGACCCACGTGCGGTTGCAATGCGGTTACGCAAGGACGGTAGCATTCATACACTCGGCTCGGACCAGAATAAATTTCATTACAAATTATTTCGCCTTGATATGAACTCAGGCGACATTCGAAGCTTTGTTTTTATATAGGTATATATAATTGATTAATATATTTATATGATTTATATATCAGTTTATTAATTTCAAGGTTTCCGTTGTATGAGGGTAGATAAGTAAGTGGCTCTATTAATACGTGATAAATAACTAGATTTTGCGTGCGACTCTCCTTTTTTTGAGTCCGCTTTTGAGTCCGCTAACTAATTACCTCTGAGAGTATTTTAAGCTATGTTAATTTTTGTGATTTTAATGATATTTGCAATTATTTTATTAAACGAGTTAATCTTTCGTATCTCTTATTACAATTTTATGTTTTATTCACTGCTTTTCATGTAGTTCGGTATTGTAGTGTAAGTGTAACTGTTAAGTGCATATTCTTAGACATAAGTCTACTTCCTTTCATTGCTCCAATTGCGCTCGTTTGTATACGACGCTGGACTAATTGCGAGGCTCCTCAATTAGTTGTCGGCTGATGGATGGAACAGGCTCACGTTCACGGCACTAGTCCATGACATTCACTGTAATGAGCTAAGACTATTATAGCTTTCATGTCTGTGTGTCTGTTTGTCAGAACAATATTAAACTTAACTCGTAAATTGTCCGAGATACATGTTACGTTTCTGACTAAGGGAACATTTTGATCATTGAAGTAGTACGGAATCTATAAAAATATTTTGCAACATTTTGTATTTGATGTACCGAAACGTATTTCACTCTTTCTCTCGTGTCCTGACACGACCGACTGACTGCACTAGTTTGTTTGAGGAAAACGAATATTGAGAGAACCCAGATGAGTATACGTGATGTACAAGTCGATATATAAAATCTTTTTGGTGCGAATTCGGCATTGCTTGTTCAGTATAAAATTATATAATACCAACGAATAATTATATAATAACTATATATTATGTATTGTAAATAAAATACAAAACATATAATTTAATTGATAATTTCATCTGATAATTCATTGAACACGGTCATTGTTGAGACAATTTTACAGTAGGTATCTCAACTCTCCTTCGATTTTTCTAAAAATAGACATGACGTTAAGTACGGCGACCTATCCATTGTTTAACGGTTGTCTTTAGAAATGACGTTTGGTGAAAGTTAGTCTGAACACTGATTATATGTCATTATTATTGTGTCTCGTAGATATCATGTCGTTTCAAAGCCGAAGGCATTTTTATGGAGCGGGGACAATAAATCGTTTTAATACGAGGCACTCGAAGTTAATATCTTTCGATGCGATAATTATTTATCTTTTTGATTAAAAATATTTCATTAAATCTATTTTTTTTTGTACAGCGAGCCACTTAATATTAACGAAAATTGCTTTTTTTACAAAGATATTTTGATGAATAAATTCTTATCTTGAGTTTTGCATCGTGAAATTAAGCTGAGATACTATCCGGCTTTTCAGTCGTAAACCTTCGTGTATGATAGTATCAGCGTAGGGATAAAAAACGGGAAACTACCTGTGTGTAGTCTGACTACGAAAACTGGTAAAGTACAGAACCATTTGAAAAGATCCGATCAAACGAGATTCGTTAGTCATTGGGAATGTTTATGACTCACTTATACATATATTTCTTCTTTGTGAACGGAATAACCTGAATTCAGAGTCAATAGTGACGTGATGAGAGTAAAAAAACCGGTATACAATTGTATATACAATTATATAAAATTAGTACGTCACAAACCATTGAGATTGTGTCTAAGGCTGCAAATAGTTTAGATATAAACAGATATCAATATATTATATAATATTAATCCAAAAAGCTGACATTAAAGGACTAAACAATAAAACCATTGCACCTTAAACGGTTAGTCCGTTTAAATGTGGTCCGACGGCTACGTATCCCATTGTCTTTGTAAAATGTTACTTCGCAGAAGGTCTTTCCGATCATTAGGGTCAACCGGACTATTATTTTTAACTGACAGATAATAAAATTTTGTATTATCATAAATCTCATATAAAATAATTAATTTCGTCTCGTGTCAAACAAATATCGTACATAAAGCTTTTATATGTTACATTTAAAATTTAGTTGGAAGCAAACGTCGTGTAGAGTTTGTCAAAGTCTTTTTGCTACTCTTGCATTTCACATTCATGTATATAATTCTTATAATACAAACTGCAAGTTATTTATTATCGTTCTGACTCATGTTTTAACAGTTAGCCTCGTATTTTTAGTGTTTCCTTTTGAAACGATCCTCGACAATGTTCCTTTTATGACGAATACATTCTGTAAATAATATTTTTATATTCAAAATATTACTATAAACAGATTACGTTTCATTAAAATGCTATATAAATATCTTATAAAATTATTGCAATCAGTCGATTATTTTTTATTCTATTTCACGAAGAAATCTCAAAATCATGATAAACATTTTTTTATCGTGACTTACATATTGATAGAGAGTGAAATTTTAATTAATGTACAGTTTCTTTGATTGAATTCAACGTATCATAATCGGATCTTTGGAATCTAGTCCAGGAACTAAATTTTATCAAAACCCGTTCGGTAATGTTCCGTTACTGTACCATACATGGAACTTTTACATACATTTTATATTTTATTGATAAACATTATATTCATATTGATTTATATGTACATACATATGATTATGCAATATTTCGTCAGTGGGTAGCGTGCGTGCGATTGTGCGCGTAGACTGTTTCACAATAACATACGGAGACTCGAATGGCAGACCCGCGAGTCAACGACCTCGCGTTTCTTAAATCACTAGTCGCACTTATGTACTATAATGTTTTTATTTCTCTATAAAATGTTGAAATTGACTTCTTAATTAATATTATAACTTTAATGATGATTTTAATGCCATCGTGCAATCGCTTTATTACCTTTTTGTCTCATTCAATAGAAGACAATTAATATAACAACCGCCGGTGTTTTAAGATGAATGCTCGGTATAATATGTATTTTTTTTCCATCATTTCCTCCATATCGAATGTTATTGATTGAGTAACATTTTCACATGGACTCGATTGTATGTGACAAAATTTATCGGAAATGCTATGATTGCCATCGTTAATACGTTTTGTTTTGATATTTATTTTGTGCTTGTATCAAGTTATCAAACAAATAAAGCATTTTTTATTTTAGAGTTATTTTTTAAATAATTTTATTAGTATATAAAAATTAATTAATTAATTTCGTTTTTTTTTTTATTTAATATTTATCAATAATAATTTTTACCAATAATTTTATTAGTTTATAATAACAGTATTAATTAAGTCAGGGTGTCATGGAATATAGTTAAAATCATGTGTTAAAGCGACACTGGTAAATAACTGGACTTACATGATTTAATTCAAATATTACTTAGTGCGTACATAATGTACGTCCAATATATTATAACTAAGCCAAAGTTAATATTATTTACACTGAATTTCTCTTTCTGTTAAATTATTTGACTGCGTTACTTATATTTTTGTATGTTTAAAACAATCTTCTTGTATTCTGTAGCAGACGTTTCATATAGTATAAGTGTTGTATAGCAATGTTATATGAGCGTAATGTTTGTAAATATCCCCGGGCCGATGTCAAGGACGGACCCTCTGCCCTACACTTTTGCGATTAGCTCGAGCCAGTCCACTCTACTGAGATCTCTTCACACATGCTCACTTTAACTACACTCCGAGATTTAGGGCTGGTTCATACTATAGTTACATTTCACTTACTTAAGTGGAAAGCGTTTTTCCGATATCACAGGCTACCTTATATAGTCCTCTTATTTTGTTTACATTTCGTACGTAATATTTATTTTATATAATAATTCTTTTTCAGCACTTATCTCTGTTTTTTTTAATTCTTGTGATTTTTTTAGTTTACATAATAATGCATTGTCATATATGCTATCTTTTAATGGAAAATATGGAGCGATCGGATTAATAAATAAATTGTGGAATAATCATTAGCACGTCTAGATGTACACCACACCTCAGGAGTCAGGGGTCGAAGTATATGTTGACATAACATTCCATTAACACATATAGCTAATAATACGAATAGTTTGATATCAGGCGTCCTCTCATATAGAGATTAGACGTGTTAAAAGATAAACCTGTGAAGTGAAGAGTGAATTTAGGATTCATGACAGCTATAATAGAATATTTTAAATTTAATTGGTAAACGTATAACACATTTTATTTTTTTTTTTTTTATATTGTAGCAAATTCACATTTTATCATAGCATTTGACGTTAATCGCATTACAGTGTGGAGTGAGATGTGAACAGATCAAGTATGTAATACAATGGAGCAGTAATGTTATATTTTAATACTGAAGTCGAATAGACAACAGTCTCAGGGTTATACGCGTGAATGATTTAAAGCCTAAATAGATCGCAATCCGGACACGTCTTAACTCATATTAAATTATTGAAATCATCGTTACATACTATCGCATCGGAGTTGTTTGCTTTTAGCGTTTATTGGTATTTTTATTATAACGGTCATATGATACGTTTAATATAATCGTGGAATTTGTCCAGATTGTTCCAGCAGCTCGCTAAAATCGATATTTCACTGTAGTACTTGACACTTTGGAGATGCTTGTAAAGTCTTAATTTTAGCAGAGCCGTTTCTCAAATTAAATGTTATGGAAGTTTCGGATAATTAAATGTTTTAAAATACACCTTGAGGTTTTCCGATCAATAAATCTCATGCACACATGATGTTTTAGAGTAAACATGTACAAGATGTTCTGCAAGTTGAAGAAAATATTTATTTGCTAATACATATAGTTATTGATTTATTACATTTTCACGTATATTTTGCATTAGAACGATATGGTTACCAAAAGCTTGCATCGTCGCACTGCATACGAAGCGTTTGCCGTTTCCGATCCAATTATTATTATAAAATGTGAAAATTAACGAAGTTAAACTTTTAAACGTTCCGTATGTGTGACTATTCAAACTATTGGTAAACCTGCTACATGTTTTGAGTATAGTGCAGTACGTATATTTTATTTATCATCTGACCTATCTCACGGACGGAACACATATATATTTATAATATTTAACAAGCCAAACATATTATTATTTTTATTATTACCTTGTTATTATTTTTAATGTCATACATTTTTATGTGTTTCCTTTCGTTCCGCGCCTCCTTATATCATTATTAATGTTACTACCGGAGTTATAAAATCAATGCAAAACTTATCACGTACGTACTTGGTCGCTGTGACAGTTTTATAAATAATTTAGAAAGTTCAGTTTAACTATTACCGATAGCTTTTTAAATTGCTTCCTCTTTTTTTTTAACAACAAAACAGGAAATGATTTCGTTTTTATTTTCGTATCAATTGTATGAATATGGCTAGTTGTTTGCATGGCCTCGCTAGACTGTAGTGGTTGTGTTGCATGCAGGTCTAGGAGGGCTTCCCAGCAGCTATCCAGAAGTGCCGAGAGCATCGACCAGTCCTACAAGAGGTAAGAGTAATTAATCTTGATTGATTCACACTATTGTTCTAGATTGCTTTGATAATTTAATCTTCTTTATAGTTTTTAAGACATAGCCATACAGTTCTAAATACGATTAAATATGCTATATTTTTAATCTATATTTATATTCTTAGCTTATAAATATTTCTCTACGTCACGTAATATCCGCTAGACGACTGCAAGACGTATTAATGTGTTTTTTATACACCGACGGAGTTATTTGGGACATTTGTTTTTAACTCGCCAATTATCCGTGCAATGTAACGTTTCTGAACTGTTTTTCCTTTCTGTTTACGTCATCTGTGATCTGCGAGCTCGCCATTAGTTCATGAGTTAACATCCCGAAGACAGTTCAACATGCATCATATTAATTTATGTATACCGTTCAGCACAATTCCATACTAATGTTAAATTTATAGCTTCTAATGATGATGACACATTTACCTACACCAATTAGTTTTTGATATGTCGTTAAAACTCTATTAATAGACTGGATAAAGATAATGTTATTTAAAAATTATATGAGTGATGTATATTTTTTATTTTAATTGGTCCGCTCTAAGACATAGGAATTAGATAAGTTTTAAGTGAAAGGGGAGAGAAATTAGTTCAAATTATTATCCATTTAATATACTAAAATGTTTTATTTAATGTTCCAGGTCAAAGAGCCGTTCTGTAGATCATGGGTTCGCAGCCCCCTTCGACCTGGAATCGCTGCGCTCCAAGGTGGAGGGCAGGTTCGACGCTGTTAATAAAGGTAATAGACATGAAAACGTACAAAAACGCCTCGCTTTAAACGTAAATTGAAGCGTACACGGTAACAAAGTACGTGACTAAAACTGTTGTATAGTGTACACAGTCGTATAAAGCTCGAATGTTTATTTGAGCTGTCATCAGAATTATTCCAGGGCTCCCGTTTTATTATTTCGTTTCAATTCATACGTGATTTATGATCGTCGCTGACTAATGAGTTTATTTATGATATATCCAGATGGTGCACTGGACTGATGTCGTAAACACAGTTACGAGCCGAATCGTATAACTGAAAATTATATGTTAAATGATTCTTCGTATGTTTCCAGAATTATGAAGCATTTTTGAAAAAAGGAATCTCTTTAAAGTTTGTATAATGTGCCCGGCTCGTAGCTTTTATGGCGGCATTTAAATATATACTCCACACCGCCCACGCTGCCGGTTTGTTTGTTGATGTTGGTTTTAAGATGGGAATTATTTCTTTACATTCATCATCTTCCAATTTTAGTTATGCGATGTTTTGATAAGTACAAATTCATTAAAAATCTTCCATAAAACACAAGCATTATTTAGCTAATTATGTATTTTCAAATATTTTGTACGACGATGTATAATCAATATTCAGATATTAGAAATCCGTCTGAATAAAAGTCTGTACGTGAATAATCCTATATCACAGGTGAAATGATATTTGTAGCTCTACATCCGTGTGCTGTATTGATTTTTCAGTCATGGCCAATAGTCGCTGATGAAACGGCGACCTTTCCCCAGATCGGTATTTATTGCCTCAGAATTATTGTCCTAAACATCTTTCTATCACATGTTACGAGTAAATCGTTATTACATATTTGTTGCCAAATCTTAATGTATTGCAACGCTGAGATAGTCCACTCGTTTGTCCGAAGAGTGAATAAAATATAATTGTAAGCAGATTTATATGAAGTTTTTTTTTTAATTCAATATTATATATTTATTATTGTGTGATGACATTTTTGTATATATATATATTTTATTTGTTGGTTTAATTTTGTTGTTACCCTCACCTAAGCCTCATAATCTCGTTCGTGACAACCATATTCTAAAACTGTAACATATCCTTGGTGTATTTAAATGTAACGTAAATAGCGCTTCCTTTATTCGCAACATACACGTTATGTTGTTTGTTTGTTTATTCTGTTGTTATTATAATATTTATAAATGTATTAATTGTTTCAGATGAAGACGAAAACAAGAGGCTGCCTCCGCCGCCTCCGATCAAAACAATGACCTATACGGTATGTAAGATCAGATTTACATCGTATTCTTACGTGTATGGTTAACATTTATTTGATATATTCAATGATTTTTAAAAACAATGTCATATTCTAAATCAATTTCATTAAATCAAGTATTACGTGTGCTATTTCGCGTGAACTAGCTGTGGCTGACGACCTTGCCTGCATATTAAACTGTCCTTGAGTTTTTGAATCTCACGAATGAAATACACTTTCAGAGCAATATCCTCTCGACCAAAAAAATAATTTTAATAATCTGATTTTAATTCAAGGAGTTATGAATAGCGTAAAAATGTTTCATAAATTTGAGATCTACCTCCTTTTTGAAATCCATTAAAAAGTAGCTTAAGGTACCCCTTATGTTATTGCCACAGGTTAAATTCCCGTCAAAATCTATTCAACCGTTCCAAAGGTTATCCGGAACAAATGGACGGACAAAAATTTTAAAAATTGCAGATTTGATGTATATAGCATATATACTTTAATAACCACTTAGTGAAGAGCTGGTTATTTCTAATTATATAAGGACTATTCCACACTATTTATGTATATATATTATTTTTCGCAACAAAACGCTCTGTAAGTTGTTGTTTTTTTTTTTCATAAATATGGAATACACAAAAAAAGTATTGAAACGTTTAATTAAAGAAAAGTTTATATTTGACTAGCTCGCGTTTAATATGCCAGTTGTATCGTGAAAAAAAAAAGTTTTTTTTTTTTCATTTAATGAAAGTGGATTTATTCGCCTATCTTTATTAAGAATGAATTAATTTTACTTTACTTTTCATACCACAATACGAACAGTATTTTAGTTTCTTTATCTATACTTTATACGTACATAGGAAACCTATATTTCTATAGAATTTTACACATAATTATCGTAAATACAGTATGCATCGGTTATTATATTAAATTATAAAATTCTCAGACATTTCATGTCGTTACTTATTAAATGTAAAGTATTTGTTCGGCTCGGCACGAAATAATACAACTAACATTGCAATATATTTTCTTAACGTTCAGCAAATTTAGAATATTCAATGAAAATATACAATTTGAGTGTTTAATACTACATTGACAGTAACTGATTTTTAAATGCCACCATGACTCCAATCCGAGTCATTGACGAGAGTGCCTTAATTAATTTCATATATGTACATCTTTTACAAACCTAAAGCCACTATTGTAATATTCGAACCGAAGTTGACTTTCTCTGATTTACAATTTGTAGTATTTTTTAAACAATATTTTCTTTGTGAAATTAATTTCCTTAGAAACAAAATGTTATACCATTTGTATAGTATTAACGGGTCATTTGAATGATTCTCAACACAAAAGCCTGAGATACTAATACGAAATTATAGTTTAGCTAGTTTCTGTAGAACTCCAATCAAGGCACGTACAACCATATTTAAAGACGGATTTTTTGTTGATAGAAGTATCTGAAACATGCATTGGTTTTAGAATCACCATACAATATATTATATATTATTCGTTATTCCAAGTCATTAATGTAATTATATGACTAAATAACTTAACAGTTGGTTACGTATAGTACTTCACATAATTCGCTTATAAAGGATGTTATTTTGTTATGAGTGATACATGGTGTTCTCATAGGATCTGAATTGTGCCCCACAGGTGAGAGATCGCGATACATTGACGTCCCTGGCGGCCCGCTTCGACACCACGCCCTCGGAGTTGACGAAGCTGAACCGTCTCGCCACGCAGTTCATCTTCCCTGGACAGAGGCTGCTCGTACCCGATAAGCGAAAAGGTCAGATATATAGTTACCTCTCTTACATACAACATGAAATAGTATATTCAGGAAAATTAAAGAATACCGCAAGGGTGTTCAGTAGACTTTAGTAAGACTGAACATTTTAAATTATTTATCAAGAAGAATATTTTAAAGAGTATCAGTCACTATAGAGCAAAATATGTATTTATTTGTTTAAATATATAAAAACGTGTTTATTATAAAACGACTATAAAATGTTGTATGAAATCCGATAGATGGCATTGCTTTTTTTAAACCGATATATTAATATTACTTTCATTAACAAACTCATCAAAAACAAATCTGAAAGAGCGTCGTTTATTAATAAATCCGAAAAACATAAATGTGATTACGACGATAAGAATGATAGATTATTCGAGAATATTTGAACGCCTGACGGAAATGATTAGTTTGACGTCAAAAATAAAAATTAATATGAAAAAATATCAGGATACGTCGTCCGACCTAGATATTATTTATAAATTAACTTAGTATAATAACCACGGCCACAATACATAACGGTGAAAAGAAAAAAATACTCATTTGTTTCTTCCATATATAATTTTTTAGTCCTAACTTTCTATTGATCGGCACATGTATTTTTTATATGGATTTCAAACGGATACAGCTAATAATAGTATTAATTTGAATGTGGATGCTTAAGTGTATAATAAAAGCTATTATACGAAGTCTGCCCTTTGTATAGTCAATTTCCTAATTTGCTCGACTACCCGGCCGTTGTATTCGATTGGTCGTTTCGCAATCAATAGATCGGAGTCAGGAGTGTAACGAATCGTCTAGAAAACGCTTCCAACAGTGACCTTCGATCTCGATGCTTCACTAAACACTTGCATTACCTCCATGGCATTACGTTTATCGTTATTCTCGGGTTTTAGTTTCATTATATTATAATAAATTTTAAATACGTTTCCATTTAAATTCTTTTAATTATATAATGTGGGTCGATGTAATATTTTAACGATATAAAATAAAAAAATGGATGTATTGTAATTGTGATTCATGAAATTAAACATATGTATGTCAAACGTTGGAAAAGTTTTTTTTTTTTAATTGTTATGTAATTACGTCTTACTCAAATTCACTACTGAGTGACGATTGAAAATATAATATGTGTGTTATATAATATAAAAATAATGTAAAAAGAAAAAGTCAATATAAAATAAAATTTCTTTTCTTCAATTCAACGCAATTCGTTGTCTTATCATCGTAACAGATGCCAAGATTCATATTGACCTACATTACGTTTACATTAATTGTAAGGTCTCTTAAAGCAGAGAGTTGTTCCAAATTAAACAACACTGTGTAGGATCTATTCATTACATCACACTGGGTGATTGAACTAAGTCCGTAAATAGATTGAGTAACCATGACTTTGATATACAAATCAATGTAAAGTAATGACGATTGCGTTATAATAATTATAATCATATATAACTGAGGCTATAAGTAGCTAATCTCAAAATTCATGGAGCTATGCAAACTTTTTGGTAATATTTTTTTTTTATTCAAATTGAAGTTTTTCTGCAACAGTTTACTAATCCGTCGTGTTATCACTGTGACAAGACAGGAATGTATTGTGAAACGTTGGCCCATAGCAATATGGTTCATTGTACGGCCTTAGAAATCGTTCACAAAATTTAACTTTAAAAAGGGCGGACAGTAAGACAGTGAAATCTAACCTCAAATGTTGCTGGCGTAGAGTAAAGCGCATTCAGCCTTGATGTAATTTACGTGTGACGTCATTATATTTTTCTCTGTTAACACGACAATCGCTTTTAAAACCTAACAGTCGTCAGTCGACGCTAGCTCTGAATGGGCGCCTACAAGTTTATCCATTAATATCTGATTGGACCTCGTTCGTTCTAAACTCGCGTGTCCGACTGGCGTTGCCGTATTGACGTGATAAGGCCTTATATTATCAGCTGATAACTCTGCCGATATAATGCACATTGTAGTACAACAGCTGTTCAAGGATGTTCAGTTTTGATTTCCTCAAACGTCTGTACCACGGTTAGTTCATTTGTTTGTGTATTTGTTTTGGGTGTCGGTTGGTTTGTTTTGATGTGGGATCTCTCACCAGATGGCGATAATGATGCCGATGTTCGATCTGACAGCGATAACACCTCGGAATCAACCCAAGCCGCCAGCGAACCGGCCCAGGAGAAAGGTAAACAATGTTTTTACCTAACAAATATAATATATGGATCTTTAACGTTTGTTATATAACTGACGCATTAAAAATGTGTTGAAACTTTAAAAGAGTACACGAGGAAAATATGTATGCGACGTTTTTCCATTTTTTGTATTGTTATCGATTTTACGATATTTATTCAGGTGATTTTCTGTCGCGTTCATTACAATTAAATAGATTTTCCTTAACATGTTTACCTTTCGGAAGGAAGTATAGTTCATATCTTTAATAAAACCATTCACCTTATTAATAACATAGCTTTGTTCATACGACACTAATCTATTCTTAAAAGCAGTCATTATATATAGATGTGATCATGTTTTTATTTTATAAATATTACGGAGGAATATGAAATAAACAAATTTTCATTCATCAAATAAAAATCTATATATATATTCGTCCATCAAGATAACTAGTTATCTTGAGATAAATAGCTAAAACGAGTGAAAATAATTGTCAGTAATTATATAATTTTTTCACATATAGATACGACTGAGCCGTTCTATCGATAATGTTTGACACGAAACAACACAGTTATCTGAAGCGATAGGAAAAATTAATTACCAATTTATGTTATATTTCTTCATGTATATTGCTCACGTGCAATGTTTGTATGTACAGAGATCTTGGACAGTCTCCGGCCTGTGTCCCCTGAGGCGCCCGCCAGCAGCGCCCCCCAGCGGTTCCTGAAGATCAACGTGAGACACATCACCGATGGACAGGTAGGCGATACCAATAACTTGCTCATTATAACCAAATGCATGATTGTTGAGTGTAAAATGCGTCATAGTGCTAAATAAATAAGTTTGAATCTCCAAGCTTCGTATTCCAATCACCAGCTAATGTTCTTTCAAAGCCGGTATACGTTCCAAGTAATAGCCTCAATAGTGACATGCAGGAAACACTACTTACTCGTCGGTCGTTGTCTTACTTATACGCTCTCATCATCTTGGCGTTGTTGTTCACAATTCTATGGAGATGATATTTAATGCTTATAACTTTTTAATAGTACAAACATTATGAATCTCACTCACGAGTAAGTGTTCTAATATGTCAATACGTGGCCAGGGCGTGGTGTCCGGCGTGCTGCTGGTCACACCGAACGCGGTCATGTTCGACCCCAACGTGTCTGACACTCTGGTGATGGAGCACGGGCCTGAGTCGTACGGTGTGATAGCGCCCATGGAGTACGTCGTGAACGCTGCCATCTTCTACGACATAGCACACATGAGGACCCACGGACCGGACCACAATGCGCACAGGTCAATTATAACAAATGAAATGTATGTTGAATTATATACATATATATATATATATAATAATATAAAAAAAAAATCTAAACTATATATACACACTAAAATCTCGATGAGTATTTTTATTGATATATAACTTACCGTTATATGTAGGTTAATATTTAAACTTTACTTAATGTCACAATCAATTAACCATTTTCACTCCAAATAACTGAACATTTCTTACGTCTAGCGACTTTTTATTTAACATACACGATTAATTTTATAAAACTTCAAGGTGAGAAATATTAGCGATTGTAATAGCATTTAATTTAATTTCTTCAACATATAATATACACTGGTGGAATGTGAACACCATGTACCAATATCGTTGTTGGACACTGCCTTTCGTTTTATTGCCGTCTCATACGGATCAAACTGCTGTATTATCTCAATGAAACGTGTTACTGAATAAAATGATTGTTTTTACGCCAGCAGAGCCGAGCAAGCCGAGATATACTATATGAATAAACCGGAACACGCCCCTGAAAAAGATCTAGTCAAAGTGAGTATGATGATATTAAATGATATTTTTCATATATTTTAGATTTTCTTCATACAGTTCTTCTAGATAATGAGATATAAGACTTTCGCGAGTTTTATTCATTTAAATGAAGTTATTCTAGAGTCGTTGTGTTAAAGTCTTTGAGCAGTCTCCCAAGCAATATTTTAAACTATCACTACACTTCATTTTCTCATTGATCTCTATTTATCTAAATTTTTTGACTTATGATTACTCTATGACAAACTGTCGGGACATTTGTTCTATAACTGGTTATCTGACGATCAGGAGGAGACATTCCCTGAGCTGCAGGCAGTTGGGGAGGCTGCGGAACCCCAGCAAACTACAGGGGAGGGAGCAGGGGAAGCCGTTGGGGGTGAGGAAGATACCCCTAGACGACCTTCCGACGCTGAGGAAAGAGGAGGAGCAGCCTTCCCAAAGGCCTTCGACAGGGACCTGGTTACCCCGACCCCAATACATGTGAGAACAAAATCATATACGATATGAAAAGTTAGACAGTTTTTCAAAAGTATCAAAAACTCTGTCTTTATTATAGAGAAGGCGACAGATTGTTAGCTGCCGTTTCGTTAATTAATTCATTTAACTAATGGATTTTTTAATTTGCTGTGATGACTTTCCAGTTTAATTGACCTGTTACTCGCTAATGCTACTCAGTGTTTTTCTGTTGTTAGTGATCGTAAAATCATTAAATTGCGTTGTTATCAATAAAGTTTAATCGTTTCGTATTCCAGCAACAGACAACTGAGGAGAGACGAAAGTCGCTACTGGATCATCACTGGGCTATACCGAGCAAGGACAGAATGTCCATCGATCAAGGGAGTGAGGTTAGTTTCCTTAGGGACGAGAAACATGAAACAGTTTATAAGTCGTTTGGGATCGGGATTTGGGTATATTCTAAATATTTGATCACATTAACCATTGGTAGTAATGTTTGAATATTATTTTGTAGGTTTCCTCCAGCGTTGATCACGGCAAGGAGGAAAGTCTGGAGGTGTCAGTGGCAGAATGCTCTGAAGCGGAGCGCGCTGAGGCCGGGGAGCACGGGGAGGGTGAGGGGGAAGGGGAGGGAGATGGCAGCCAGCTGAGGACGCCGCACAACTCGTCAAGCTTTCCTACCACGACTCTGGAATCGATATACGAGATCCGCTGTTACATGTCAACACGGCTAATTCCAAGAAGGTAATGTTTCTTATTCCTCATAAGAAATACTCCCTATGATGTCATGCATTGAAAATTTTGTGCATTATTGCAGATAGTATTCATATTAGTTCTGAAAAATAGTCCCAGAGATGTCATAAAATTGTGGCAAAAAAATTCTTTCTCATAAGATTATGACATTCTAGGAGTTGTGTTACATTTGTCACAATACCGACACCATTTACGAGTTGCCGGAGACCGTGATGTCGAGCGACTGGCACTGTGACACCACATATGAGAACCGATTCTTGAACTGGTTCGCCGTTTGTCATGACAGTGACGCTGTGTCGTGTTCCACCGACGAGGTGAGAGACGGTATGGTGATTGGAGGTTCAGGTCGAATATGTCCGTCTAGGGATGTTATGTTTTCCATTTCCTTACAGGTTCTTCTTGTTCGTTGTCCTCAGGATACTTTCTTCTTGTGATCAAAGTCTTTGAATTCTTAATCTTCTCTTGATTGTCGTCCGATTTATATGTACTCTGTTTTAATTGTGACGTTCGTTGTTGGTGACGACGAAGTCTTTGTTGGTTTCAATAAATGTTTCGTCGTGGATCGTATCTGGTGTCTCAATTCAAAATCTTTTGTTTTGTCTTGTTTGTGATATGATTGAGCGGATACCTCAATATGTTCATCGTTCGTGTAATTTACTCAGCAACTTGTTCTCTCAGGTATACAGCGACGCGGATATAGTTCTATCAGCGGACTGGGTGCCTCCGGTCTGTCTGCCTCGCGCTGAGCCGCCATTATCTGCTCCCCCTCTTGGAGAGAATGAGAGAGCTCGGAAACCAGCAGCGGTCTCTTTCTCACTCGATGGCAATCAGAAGGAGGATCCGTCGAAACCGGAAAAGAAGAACAAGGTGGGTCTAACTATGATATATTCTAAGTTTTTCACTTTGAAATAAAATTGGACTGGTGTATATAAAAATTCTAGTTTTAAATTTTTTTAACTATAATTTGATTATTTATATAACATGCTATTTTTTTTTATTTGATGTACATACATGGCAATGAAACAGAATAGAAATAATTTATATAATGTAAGAAAATGTTATTTTATAAAGAATCTACAGTCTTTTAAGTTAAATATAATTAAATTTTGGGAGCTTTAATATATTATTGTATTTATGCTCAGATGTTAAAACGCCTGTCCTACCCTCTATCGTGGGTGGAGGGCTTGACTGGTGAGGGCCAGGCTGGGTCGCAGGCGGACTCGCTGCCGACCTCCGCCGACAGTCACAACACCAGCGTCTTCTCTAAAGTCTTCAACAGGTATGTCGGAACGCTCCGTTCCATTTACACCATACGATATTTATATCGTACGAGACACGTGACATGTAAGGGTCTCTCTGGCTCCGCACTTGGTGTAATGCCAATATACTTCCCGATAGTTTACATCACTATGTCAATACACTTATTTGTCATGTGCAATAAATAGTGTGAATAAATTATAAAAACTGTATAATAAAATAGCATTTAAAGTGATATTTAGAATTTAACCCCGACTCACGACTGCACCTTCCTTAAACATTAATACTTACCTGCTGAGTGACTAAATACAATAAAACTAAACAGTGAATCCCGGCCGAATACACCACCGATCGAACACGAATTAAAAAAAAAAACAAATAACATTTGAATTCTAAATTTTTTCTGCTACCGTGGATGCTAACCGGGATGTACCGATTTGTATTGGTTAAGCTCACCAATGAACCTGGTGGAGTTCGGTACTGGTTTGTTCCTGAGTAAGACGCCCTCGGAGGAGGGTCCCGCCGACGGGTACGTGATACCTCGATGTGCCCGACTGTGCTGGTCGACTTCACGTTCACTCAACATTAGGGCCTTAATCTATATACAGGGTGTATTCACTCAACATTAAAGTCATAATCTGTATACAGGGTGAACACTAATTTAGGACCTTAATGTATAGGTGAATACACCCAAGTTTAGGGGTTTTAACCTATATACAGAGTATGTTGGGTGAACGTGGTCGAATAGTCGTTACCGTACCCACTGTTCGTTTGTAGGTCCCACGGATATGACTGGTTGTTATTACTTACTGTCTCGTATATTTATTGGATTTTGGATTACATTTTTTGTAATTGCATCTTTATTTATATGTGTAATTGAATCCAAAATTCAGTAGGTGCTTTTTTTATATGTATAATGAGTGATAATTGGCATGGTGTTTATGTGAAAGTGGTGAGTTAGCGAGTCCTATAGAAGTAATCTGTTTGTTATTGTTATTGCACTGGCGGTGTGCCGACTCGACACGCTTTTATAGTTTAGTGCCGAGCTATTGTTGTTTAAAACAAACTCCTATTGAAACATTTTAAAGCGGTATTGATGTAACTACGATCAATATGAGTTCGTTTAATGTTAATTTTATTGTTATATTCATTATTCTTTACGGCTTCCTATCGCTGTGTCGTGTCGTCCCGCGGCTTCCTATGTCCTAGGAGTTGTTGGTTGTTCATAGTATCTCCCGGGTCGTAGCCCGGCCGGTATTCGTCTCATTCTCTTCCCCACTCATAAACATTCTGGCACCCTTTTTGTAATATTTCTTACAGATCAGCATGTTAAACTTTAATGATTATTATGTTATTTTCTCATGTGTTCCAGGAACTGCGAAGTTTTGTTTGCTTTAATTTTGTTTTACATATTAATCGTTGTGTTGCGATACAGGCGAAGCTCGCTGGGAGGGTTCGGTCGTTCCCACGCCAAGCCGGCCAGCGCTCAACAACCGAGACTCGACTACCGCAGCATGGTGTCGGTGGACGATATGCCGGATCTGTTCGCGTCGTTTGATAGTACGTATCATATATCAGAAGTGATTTAATTGATACATCTGCTATAATTCTCACATTATTACGAGACGCCTCCTGAGGGATGTGAGCGAATGGACGGAAGTGTAAAAAATTATTATGATAAGTGGTTCAATTGTTTCTAACGCACAAGATATATATATCCTGAGATAGGTCCGAAAATAAATAAAAAATGTTATTTACAATGTACACATTTTTTTATCTCGACCAGACCGAAACATATACATGATATGACAAAATAACAAAATAAAGAGAAGAAGAAAAGATAATATGCTATTATCTTTCTCAAAAATAGTATGCTATTAAATGTACATTTATTTTTGTTCAGCCAGATTTTTTAATGAAATATTTAAATTTAAATTTTACTCGTTACATTATTTTGAGATAGTTTCTAACTTAGACATCCAGAAACTTTGTCCTAAAATAAAACGTGTTCGTCACTGTCATGTCAGTCGTGTCCACTCCCTCTCAACGCACACGGCGCAGGAGGTGTGTTAGAGGATTATCAGATAATATCAATATCGAGCAATTTGTTATGACCAACTTAAATATAATTGGAAAGGTCTTGTTACTTATATAATTCCTTTGCTTCCAGAGCTCATCCCTCGTCCCGCTCGTCCCAGCGATGATCCTCCCCTCTACCTCCGTCTCCGTATGGGCAAGCCGGCCGGTCGACCTCTGCCGCGTTCCACTCCGCTGATGTCCTACGGAAGGAAGAGGATGAAGCCAGAATACTGGTTCGGTATTCCCAGGAACAGGTTAGCAGTCATCATTCAATACTCACAACCTATATTAGGGGCAATATCGCTTAGCCTTCCTATTTAATTAGTCAAATATATTTTTAAATTGACATTACGTTAGTCTCTATAAAAACAATAAATACATGTCTTTATCAAAAATATGTATTTAATTTCTTCGTCTATCAGAGACCGTGTATTTCTTTTTTTAATGACATCGAGTCATTGTTACGACATCGTTTCTCATGTGTGTCCACCTTCATGGATGCAGTGTGTTCACGGAAGGTGGTGACGTAATTGTGTTTTTTCTTTACTGAGCATAGAGCTGAGCACATATTTTCATTTATTCTAGTCTAACTCATGGCTGTAATTCCTGTGGTGTTTTTAATATTTGATTTCTTGATCAGATTTCTGTAACAATATATATATATATTTATATATATATATATATATACATATACATTGTTAGTTTTTGTCCAATTTCTAAAAACTCAGTTTGCTTTTGTGATAAGATTTTCCCAGTGGAACAGACAAGGGCATAGAAACTTTATGTAAAATAATGAAGAGCTAAAAAGGTTTTATTTAAACTCGTATATAACAGTTTTATATAAAAAGAGACATTTGAATGCATAATATTTTATACGTAAACATTATTGGGTAGTTTAGTTTCGTTTCGGACTATTTTATCATCTCTTATATATGTATATGTGGAGTTAGTTTGTATATATAACATTTTAAGTTATACCATCCACAGGGTCGACGATCTCTTCAAGTTCCTGACCCACTGGGTCCCTGAGAGGTACGGACCTCTCCGTGACGTCACCGCTCACGGCTACGAGCTTATAGACAGCGACACGGAGTGGGACGACGATGACGCCAAGCCGGGACAGAAGGTGAAAACGACTTTACTACTATATAAAATAGAGTCGACATTACATTGTGGGAAATGTTATGAAATGTAACTACCGTCAAATTATCCATAACTTCATATGTTTTTCAACTATGATAAATTATCTGATACTGTATTTTGACTGGACTGCTATGACAATACTTATTTGCAGAGCTGCCGTTCATATATATTAATATGTGCATACCATTAACTTATAACTCGTTTATTTAATATCATTGTTTTTAAATAAAAATTAAAACATAAATTTTAATCTCGAAGTTTTCACCTGTCAAATATTTATAGAGATTAGGGTTCAAGATAAGACATGTCACTGTGTTCAAACAGCTGTCTGTGGTCCCTGCTCTCTTAAGCCCCGCAGTAACTTAACAAACAGGGTATATACGATGTATAATTATAACGTGTACGTAACGTATGGAAATATAACTACGCGTGAAAGTCTGAGGTGACATTATATTAGGTCGACTATTAGTAAGATTTTTTTTTTAAATATAGTAAATTCCTCTCGTTTTTTTTTTTTTGGATTTTGGAATCTATTTCGAGTTGTATATGATTAGGTTGAAAAAAAAACGGCAATAAAAAATCTCTCCTCTTAAAATTAACTAGAGAATGATACAGAGGAATGTGTCTTATTTAAAAATTAATTCTAAATTAAGTTTTTTTTTAATCGCTGTTTTTTTAACAATTATGTCACAGTTTAATACGTTTCCGTGTCAAATAAGTCACAGGGTTTATATTCAATCAATATATGGTATTGATGACGAAATAAATTAATAATTATAATGACTTTATGTCAATACAGTTGATGTAACACACACGCACTCACACGTTACACACATACATACGGTTTAAAACAATAAGCGAATAATAAGTCACTGAACAAAATCTTGTACAGCCACTGCTAAGTTATATTAATAATGTTAAAAATGAGATTTTATCTTAGAAAATATATGCGGAAGTGAAATTTCCTATATAATATAATAAATTATATACATGTGTTTATACAACCGCCTGTTTACAATATGATGAGATATCTCACAATCACTCATCGAGATAATGAGTTTACTCTGTAATATGCTTTAACATACAGCTGTATATAACAATACAGATTTACACCAAGCAACGGCTCGATATAAATTTCTTAATAACCTTCGCCTTGGATTCCGTTCCGTTTTCAAAATAAAATATTCGATTTTATCGACTATTTGTAAACACCCTGTATATGGACTTATATAATAATTTACTATTATTTAAATAAAGAACGCACCTATATATTGTTTTTATTTATGTAACATTATACTTAGACTGGTGTTGTATTTCTGTTCATAGGAGCGTATCGGCAGTACTGGAGATGTTTCGGATATAACGAGAGAATCCTGGGAGGTGAGTTGTGTGTTGAATAACGTATTATTTAAGTTTCTAACACTCGACATTGAAAAATATTGCAGAACACATTGAACAGTTTGTATACACATTTATATATAACATAGCTATTAACAAATATATATATATATATATATATGTACTTATATATATATATATATATATATATATATATATAATACTTTTGTAATATAACTAACAGAATACTTCACTTCCTAACCATCAACATACGCTCGTCACAGGTCTTTGAAATAATATCTATGTCTATGATTCTAGAACAAATGCAACACGTTCATTGACCGTTAAAGGTTTTTTGTTAACGACAATGATTCTACGTTTCCTTATCTAAACTCATATAACAATAATTAAGCTAAATATTAGCTACACGTTTAAAACAGCCGTCGAACAATAGACACTATACATATATAATTAGGGTTCATAATAACGGACGGTTCCCTAGCTGCTGAAGGCGCCCTACGTGAAAATATATTCTATAATGAAGAGTCAGGCTGAAGCGCTCGGGGATTCACTAGGCGAAGAGCCGCAGACCGAGGTATCATTAGTAGGATGTGTTGTTTAGGTTTTTTTTTTTCATATATTCTTGATGTTATCATCACATAGCTCCTGTACTATAAGTCTCCGTAGACAGCGCACTGCATGTCTAGGCTAGGTTAGATCTAGAATCTAGGTGACGTGACTTGGTAGTTTGACAATCGAATGATACCGTAGACCCAAGGACTATTATGAAATAAAAATCAAAAACATTTCTACTAATATCGATTAATGGGGAAAATAATAACGAAGTTACAGTAAATCGATTGTGCCAAAGTCCCAAATGAACGTGCGCAGGCGCACGTACTTTGAACTGTACATTGAAAAATATTTTGAATATATCCTTGTTATATATCGGCTGTTGACACGTCAGTGTGGGATCTATAAAACATAAAACTACTAGTCACGTCGACTCTAAAGAGTAAGAGGTTCACACTTAGTGCGAAAAACACCCATAGTGATTCATAATGCACGTACCCAGTAAGGAATGACTTAGCTAAATTTTTTGTTAAACCAGTGTTTCCTTAAATATTGTGTTGCAATACATTACCCTATAGTTACATCATTACTACTATTTCCATATTTTATACACATGAACAAGGACAGGGTTATTTTAAAGTTGTTTTCCTATACGAGAATTATTTATGTGGGTAGTTTATTAGCATTTTCAATGTTAAAACTCAAATTTTATTATTTTTGTTTTCGTATAAGCTGTTAAATACAAACTGATGGCCGATATATACATCATTTAGCTAACCAGGAAACTGTAAACGCTCATCTCCTAGGACTATCATATTTGATTATAATTAAATCATATCAGATTATGCCTTCAGCCTTCGGAACGTTTAATTCTCAATATGACGCGAATAATTTCGTAACGCCCGGCTGGTATACATCAAACCTTTACAATAGCTGTTATCACCGAACAATAGAATAGTAACCCGGCTCACGTAATCACTCTGCTTGGAGACTGTTCTGTGGAAACATGTTATTTTTTTTTAAATTCCTCCTCCAGTACTCGAAATTATATAGGGTATTTTTGTATTGTTATTTTTTTTTTTATAATTAGTCGATTATTTGCATACCTAATCATACTTTTTGTAATGTTTATTGAAAGCTGTCATGTAACTAAATTAATGTTTTGTTAATGAGGTCGTATGGTGTGCGTGTGTCGTGCGTCATTGGCGCACCATGCGGGTAGGTCTATGTTATTATAAAATATTTACATACAAGAATAACATACAAATAGTTTGTTACGACAGCAGCGGATGTCTCTTCTTTAAACGATAATATTATCGTTTTTAAACCAGCCTATGATATAAAGGAGAAGGTATAGTAAAATAAAACAAAATCGCCGACTGCCTTATAACAATTTTCGAACAGTCGTTGCAAACTTTTTTTAAAATAAACTTGACGTGATTTTGACATCAGTCAACTGACGGAAGAATTATAAACAAATATATAATAATATAGTAGATAACTTTAAAACAAAGGTAAAAATCTCATATAATTTTAACTATATTACTTTAGTTAGAAATCGTCGTATCTGTATAGTTTACATTTCGAGTACACGTATCTGTACCAAGTTATATAAACGATTGATTTTCACTTCGAACCTATAATCATTATTATTATTAAATGTTGTATTTATAATGAGTGATTGTTTATAAGTCCTATTAGGTGTCAGTGTTACACAGCTTCCTCGATACCGCGTCTCGGATATCCTAGAGCTATTGTGGATTGATTGATCGCAAGCCTTAACCGTTCATCTCAACTGTTCTATGTATTACATCTATTCTATTATAGTGTCTAGTACACCTTGATGGTTTTATTAATATTTAATTTTCAATAATAAAACTGTACATGAATGGTGTGATAGTCGTAAACGTATCCATACTTAGAAAATAAAGTGTTAGAGACTAGTTTAATAAACTGTGGACATTAAATAAAGTAAATAAACCGTGGACATTGTTAATAAAGTTAATACGTATACCCGGTAAGTTAGTATAGAACTATAGAATGTTCTACTATAGATAATACATTTTAAACTTTTTCTATACTTCCGCTTCAAAGTTATCTTTGTACTCAACGCATCGTGTCAAGTTGTGGGCAAACACTAGTATTTACATTTCATAAACATCAGGTAAAAAATTAAAATTTTATTTACACTAACACTAACTATGTACGTATATAATGCCATTTAACAAAAGGATGCTCCGTTAATGACGTAGAGGTGGCTCACAATAGTAATGAGAGTTTTAAACGTCAACTTCTCCAACGTGTAGTTAAGGTCATATTTGACAGCTTGTATTATCTTCTGTATAAACACTAGTTAAATAAGCTTTTCCGAAACTAATTATAATATCCACCAACGAATGTGCCGTTAAAAAATCTCAACTAAAAGGCATCAGAAATCAATTTGACATAGAATCGTAACCTTGGCCCTGTTTCGAAAAAAAAAAAATTCCGTTGTTTTTTATTTTTAATTTTCGAACCGTTTCGGAATATTTCGTTTAAAATATAATAAGGATGTCAATTGATATTATACGTACAATAAATTGTACGTCTTCTGAAACGCACGTGTCTTACGTTACAGAGTATGGGATGCCTTATAAATTAATTAATTGCAGGGCGCATTTATAAATATTGCACCTAACATGTTTTCATATTACTCGCATTAGATTGAACAGGTTCAGTGCGATTTTATTGAGAAGTATCGTTATAATTACATATCTATGTGAAATATTTGAGGTAGTGCATTAAAAATAATTATATTTACGGTGAGTTTGAGCATAAAGCTTCGACTTATTTGTCATATATTTAAATTAAAAAATGATTCTTAGATATCCCATTTATTAATTAAAAAAAATATCTATCTTATAATTTTTAAAACACGTAACCAATAAAAAGGAAATCGTGAAGAAATACGACGAATAGTCATTTTTATCGAAATTATATTTTTATAAAGTAATTTATGATGTTTATAAATGTTACCAAGCCTTCCTACCATCAAGACACGTTCGCTGAGAAACTAGACGTTTCAATTAACAATATATGAGAGAAATCATTAATACTGTCATGGTGATCTTAATTATCTCTATTTGACGACGACGAGTTGATAGTTTAACAAATTAAAAGGCAGTTTGTCGTGAAATTATTAGCTATTATTATCCTAACTATATAATAACAGAGTCTTTGTCGAACTATGATAAGAATTTTGTTGGATAAATAAGGGTTTCTAAGTAAAAATATAGCTACATATATTCTTTTGTAAGTCGTGATGGCCTGGAGGTTAAAGGCCCGCCTCTCATACATGAGGGCGCGGGTTCCAAACCTGGCAAGTACCAATGTGATCTTTTCCGAGTCATATGTACTTTCTAAGAGTATTTAGATACCACTGACGGACGGTGAAGGGAAACATCGTGAGGAAACCTGGTCTTATAATTTCAAATTATAAAATAGAAATCGCCAACCCGTCTTGATAGGCTGATGATGATGATGATGATATTCTTTTCACCACTTTTGTCTGCGTATGTCTCTTGTCTAATTAGTGAATTTATTATATATCACTTTTTATTGTTTAAAAAAAAAAATTAAACGTATGAATTTTAACCGCCGCATGATATAGTTTTGAACTCGGAAAGAAATTCTAAAATAACTGTATAAATGTAAATTTTAGAATTAATACGTAATATTAACCTCTAAAAGTAGAATTTTTCCACAATTAATTTATTCATTTACATACATTAAAATAAACTGGCCGTCTTCACAGTAAAAAAAAAAGGTTTAAAAAAAATATGTTTTGAAGGTTTTTGCGTAATGTTTTTCTCGAATCTACTTATGATAGCAACTAACGTAATACAAATAAAAACTTGTAGTATTTTAATACTTATATCTAGATGAATGAAGTTTTTTTTCAATTAACGATAGATAATGTTTAGTGACTATTTTAGAACATTTAATAATTTATCAACAATCTTTAGGAGCGTGTATCATAAAATCAAAAATCAACAGATGTTTGCTATCCTGCCAGAACGTGCCAATCTTGTAAAAGTCTGAAACTATTAGAATTTAGTTTGACAGTAAATAACTCGTTCTTATGGCACTGATAGAAAAAAACACATAAAAATTAAATTCAGTTCTTCTGATAATATAAACAATAGTAATATATATTTAATTGATACTTGCATTAATTTGACTCGGTGATGTAGCGTCAAATTAATACTTTAGGTATATAGATGTTACTATACTATTAGAGCTTCAAGTTACAAAAAACAATTCCGAAGGCGGAAACTAACGACCAGAATTTTCTGAAATATTTTAAGTTAATCACTATATCCTGAATGTATGGCCTTTAGCGAAGAAATCATCGAATATTTGGTTATATGCACATTATAAATAAATTTTAGTAAACTCCCAAGTGTACATAATTTTATAGGATATTAACTTTTTCTACCGACATTGTCATAATTTGTCGCTATTATTTATATGTAAAGTTACAATCAATTTATGCTATGACATATTTCACAATATAATGACTAAAACTATTCAGCATCGAGACCAATTAATTTTGTTGATTGCATTCTTGACTAGTTTGTTTTAATGTCCTATGTAAACTGCCCGTGTCATTTATAGCCGACGCCGCGGTCGTTCCGATGTTAAAGGGAACTTGTTATATGTCATTATGTTGATAATTAGTTGTGATATTAACGTTCTCAAATTTAAAATACATTAAAATTTTTCCATTACATCGATATCCATATGAACCCGAAAGCTTTTAGTTTAAAAAACTATTCGTAAATTTTTTTGATAGTTATGCAAATGTCATAATTGTTTTTAAAATTAGTTTTATTGATATACCTATCGTAAACCGACTCTATGAATGAATGTTAATGAGCGGACCAGCGGATGTAATCTCGTCACCGCGCATCGGCGGGAGGTGACATATTTATTTATTCCGAATACCAACTCGTCATGAAGTACATCACTGTGATCTCTGATAGAACAACCCTCTGCAACTTTCACGTTTTGCCTTCCAAGGTCACCACCGTATATTCAACAATCCGCGCTGCACCTCCGTTGTAATTCTGTCGCCGTAGCGGAGTCGGTTGTTCTTTCGTGTGCCGCCTCCGGCTAGTTAACGAGACGCTCGACTCAGCCGTGGTCGTCTCGGACGTTGGACGTTCGAGTCATTATTTAATTAACGCGAGTGCACCAAAACGACTTCCTATATAACGTGATGTACAAACTGCAGCAAGCACAAATACATTGAATTAAAGTACCGACAACCTGGCACAACGGCACTAGCTCAGTACGAAGTGTAGAACCGTTCAAAATCCACGTCGACGTATGTTTCTAAATAAAGAGTTGGCCAACGTGCTCACTGTTTATATTTAAGTGTTCCCCGTGTCGTGTTTGTTTTTTATTGATGTGATATCTGTTACGGACAAATGCAGACTATGAAATGGATAGAGATGGTCCGGCTGGGTCCTACGTCACCGGAAAATTCATCGTCTTTTGACAACGACAAGGTGAGACCCGTGCCCTCGCGTTTCACGTACAAACGTAAGACACACCGCAAGAGAAAGTATCGTATATTAAGCACGTATTCAATGTCTCATAACATCGTTAAATATAAAACGAGTTGATTTTTTTAATTTTATTCACGAAACACGCATAATATTAATAAAAAGAAGTATTATTAAAGCGTTATCTTTACTCAACGTCCATGACATTAGGTGGGAAGATGTTTACAATGAATCATAGATTAATTTAGACTTCAATTTCGTTATAACAACATTTATATTTATTGATTTATCATTATTATATAATAATATTTAATTTTAAAGGGAAATAAAATTCACAAGGTTATTAAATTATTAATTGCACGGGAAATCGTACAGCAATAAGAATGTTTTGTATTCGTATAAGAACGTGGCGTCCTTCCCGAACTCTCGCTTTAAAATCGTTCGTGGTATAAATTGATATATGGAGTAAATCAAACAATTTAAACAGGAAAATAGTAGGAAGTTGTACCAGCCAGCTTGTGGTACAGATGGACGGTCACAGTGCGATCTCGATAAGCTAACAATGCTGAACCGTGAAACAGCTTGAACTCGCCAAAACAATATGCAAATATATTACTAATTCTATTATAAATGTGCATACGTATGAGACTATATATTTTGCGTTTTGAATACTTAACTGGGCGATTAAGAATTTTCGAGAGACGCTGTTTTGAGACCGTATTACGTGGGAAGTTGTGTTGTTGTTTAATATATTAATATTCAGATCAGATATATCAGATTTAAACGGCAAAGAATATACTTCAAGTTGATTTTTATTAAAGGATATGAAGATATTAATTATATAAGTAACGGGTTACAATTTATAAAGTATTTTTCTTTTGCAATTTCATATACCGCGCCGCCATTTTAGCTCCAGAGTATAATTAAATGATCCAGATAATTCGATGCATGCTAAATCATGTTCAAGGTCCGTGGATTAAATTCAACACGTCTGGATGAGTTGTAAATGAAAACATGAAATTTTTTTTTAACAGTATACAGTAAATATTTACACATTTCTTTTGTTAAAATGACACTAACGTTTCATTTCATAGCATTTTTATAAATAAGTAATTTGGAAACTTAAAACTCTATAAAGTGAAAATGTTTGATTTATAAGTATTTATTAATGCCTATGTTAAAATTAAAATAAATAGAAATTGTTATGTCATTCATTAGTAACAGCAGGATCTCGTCCGTTGAAATTAAATTATTTTCGAAGATAAGAGAAATAATAAGATATCTAAAGTGCAATAAATACGTCACTGAAATTAATATAAAATATAAAACTTTTATAGTACTAATTTATATTTAGGTATTTTTATCGATTGTTTATTGGTTCAATTGTTAATCGAATGACAGATAACAAATAATGTTTATTTAAAAATCGGATGAAATAAACGTCTTCAGTCCGCCGTCCGGTGTCAGTGTATACGACATAAATTATTATTATTGATATTTAACACAAATATTTATAAAATAATAAGACATAACATAACTAGTAAATCCTAACAATATGCTTCGTAAAGCTATGACAGTTATCGTAAAGAATGTACGCAGTAAGAATAAAGTTGGTGCTGTGGTTAAAAGGGGATCGATACATTCAATATGCCGTCGAGGCGCTCTGCATTGTGTCTGTGAGGTGAGAGCAATCATTTGACGCCTTTAGGCTTATAAACATATCAAATCCAACTGTTTTCGTTTAGAATTTTCTAGCAATTTTAATCCTACTCTAAAAAAAAATATATTTAGGAAGAGTGATAAAATTCTTCTCTATGATTCTTTATTATCAATTAAGTTAAATATGTATATGGTTTTTGTTTCCTTGTTATTTCATCGAAGCTAAAGTTATAATGCACATTTCTAATGGCTGTACGTTTTGAACATCACATTTTTTGTTGTTTCGGTTAGCGGAAGTAGTGCGCACGCGCACGATACACACGAAGCAGTGTTGAGTGTGAACTGTAGTTGTAGGGAATGCATCATTATTATAATGGCTGAGAGTATCATATTTCATTAATTATAAGTGACGTCATTCATCCCGATGTGATCGCTTACGGCCAGAACCAGATGAAAATCATTATATCGCAAGCATGGTGCACAATGTTTATATAAATAAAGCTACGTACTATATATGTATAGTATTTTGGGCGGTTTGAAAAATTGTTCTCACTTTTAATACGATAAATTGTCCTCTGATAACGATTACCCTTTTGAATTTTAATATAAACAAGTGACATATTCCTCTGGCTTATGGAGTAACAATTTTTTAAACTGGTTCATTTTGAGAAAGTACATTTCACCACCGGTTATGAAACGAGATATATCGTTATGACTCCCGGTCATAATAAGACGTACCGTTCTCGTGTAAAAGTCGTGGTGTGATCGGTTTCATCGTTATAGGTACAGCCTGTTACCTGGTTATATATGATATATTGTCACGTGTAGGTGCTGTCGATGAGCGATGAGCTGCGTCGCGCGCTGTACTCGGGCGCCTCACTGGACATGGAGTTCTCGCCGCCAGACCTCATCGGAACCTCCGAGATATTCACCATGGAACACCGGTAAGAATTTCGAGATGATGAAAGTCTCGAAACATTACATACATTGGATGTATTTTAAATATTTGTTTCATAATATTCATAATGCTAAACTTGGTATATTTAAATAGCTCAACTCAATGTTTAAGCAACATTGCTTAAAGTGTTGCCTGTAACTTTTTGCGATAATTTACGGCCATTGACACGAACGGCCGAGTAACGAGTTATTAGTATTAAGTTCAAGTTATCCAAGAACATACGTACTATGATACTTTTGTGCTATGATACCCGTGTACCATGATACCGCATTGAAACACGACCGAGACTTGTGCACGCCAAACATATTTTAAAACAATAAACACCCATATCATACAATTTTTTTTGCAAAAGCAGTGAATAAAAAACAAAGTTGGATAATGCTATTCAATTATATTTATTAAAAGAAAAAATTATGGATGCTCATTATGCTGTCGAGTTTGTGTGTTGTAAAGCATTTTTGAAGTAGGTACACTAATGAAATATATATTAAAATAAAAAATTATAACATTGAAATCGCCAACCCGTCTTGAGCAAGCGTGGTGATTAATGCTCTAATCTTCTCAATGTGAGAAGAGGCCTTTGCTCAGCAGTGGGCTCCTATAGGCTGATGATGATGATGATGATATTAAAATAAAACAGATTAAAATGTTTTCGATTAGAAATAGTTTGCGAGCTGTATCCCGCTGGTTGTATATAATGTGTCATACTTTACACAAGCATATGATATCGTAAGATATGGACGAGAACAAGAAGATTTCTCATAACCAAATATAAGACTCATCCTTCATACAAGAGAATTAATTACATACATATATCACTATTATTATTATTGTATAATTTTGAGTTTACAAGAATAATAAAAAATACAACATTAAAGAATGCGACTACGTATTTTGTTTTCGGTTTAGATTCGACATAATTTTTATTTGATTGAAATTTTACATAGAAATAAGAAGATCTTCAGTTCCAAAAGATGTGTAAAAAATATATCACATTCACTCAATATAACGACGTAATATGTAAATTAAAAAATATGTATTTTACATAATATAAATATGGAGGAACCAATAAGAAAGGAAATACAGAACCCAAATGATATAGTTTGCTTAATCTGGTGTTAGAAAACGAACGTACGGCCTTCAACTATCATCCGAATGTTTATATATAATTAAATCAATATTTTTATATCAACATAAAGATGTCAAACTCAAACTATCGAGTGGGGGTCGATATTATAAAATTGATCAATCGTTGAAAAAAATCTGTATTCTGTTTTTAAAAACAACATCTTGTTTATTAAATATCATGATATAATTTTATAGGGAGAAGCTATGCAGCGTGTTGCCCGCCCGCGCCCAAGGTTACATGTGGCAGCTCACATTCAGCACCAGCCAGCACGGCTTCTCGCTGGCCTCTATGTATAGGAAGATGCAACGAGTCGACAGTCCTGTGCTGCTCGTCATACAGGACACCGATAATAACGTAAGACAACTGCATATATAACTCACAAAAATCCCCAAAATTATGAACAGCTCCACCTATCGACCGCTGGAAGTTATTAAAAAATCCAAATTAATAGCTTATTTCAAATAAACAATAAACAAGTATTTCCGCGATATAATCATAGTACATATAATGAATCATTATTGTCGTTAAAAAATACACACATAAATGAGATTAGAGATTTATCTTAAGACTAGATCTGTAATGGAATCTGAAATTAACCTGTCGTTCTTGAGATATAAACAATTCAGTCATATATTGTATATTATAAAAGATAAATAAATATTGTATTATTTGTTCTGGTAACTACTAACTACTCTGCAGATCTATACCACAGTGCTATTAAAACTCGCGCCAGTCTAATACAAAAAATTGTAAGCGCTGTAATAGTATGACCTTGACATTTAACAACGATATATTTACGCCATTCGTTTGATATGACACATTTAAAATTCAAATTAAATACAATAAAAAAAAATAGAAACTAAGATAATTAACCGATTCAGCGACTTAACCGTTTTCTATCGAATAAATTTTTTAAATATGGAATGAATTCAAATCGAAACAAGCGTTTTGTAATAAAAGAAATTATATTAAAATAATCTCGTAAGTGATATATTACATTGCAACTAACTGTAAATGTTGAAGATTTGATATATTAAAGATGTAGAAATATATTTAAAATGTTTTTTTTACCATATTATTAAAAATAAAATTAAGTGAGAATTTAAAAAACGATTTGTGAAATTAATAATATATTTTCTCAACATTGATCGTGTCTTTCGTGATAATTTGAAACATGCAAAGTAAAATTACATCTAAATATACCTCTTAGCCTCCGGCTTAAAAAACACACGGCGCGGCGCCGCCAATTATATCCTCACATATAATATATGCAGCGTTTTTCTTTAGATGCATTCGGAAATCATGCTTAAGGTGACGGGATATATCAAAAATAAACAATTAATTTATATCTATGAATATCAATGTGCAATAGTTTTATGAATGAATAATGTATTTAAAAAAAAAAATTAAATTTATGGCAACAAAACTAAAATCGTATTATGATAATGTTTGTACAACATAAATATGCCTTGATATGTCAAAGAAGCTTAGAACCTTAATAATTTATTTTGAAATTAGGTCGAGTGTGACCATTTAAAAAAAATTTCAAGATAAGTTGTTTAGAAATTGAAAAGGAACGGTTACAAAGCATCTATTTCAAAACAAAAAATCAATATCGCTCAGAGCTGTTAGTTACACAGCTTGTTTGACGTTTTCCAGGTGTTCGGTGCGCTGACGTCATGCGCGTTCCGTCCCTCGGAACATTTCTACGGGACGGGCGAGTCGCTGCTATTCTCATTCCAGAGAGAGGAAAGGCGTCTCTCACAGACGAAGGACGAACACAAGGAGACTGGCGACGAAAAGGACAAGGATAAAGATGGTATACATACATACGACTACAAAATATAAGATATAGTGATAGGGCACAGTTTGACAGTATTGAATGAATTATAAACATGTTGTTCCCGCGTAAAACAGACTAAAGTTATAGAGTAAAGGTAAATTGTAAATGTATGTTTGTTTACAGAACAAGTTGTGCCATTAAAAACCAAATTCAAGTACTGGGGCTGGACCGGCGACAACATGTACTTCATCAGAGGAAGCAACGATAACATCTCCATCGGCGCTGGAGAGTGAGTTCACAAAATATAGTCTCATACAATATTTACACTTTATCAGAGGTTGTCTGTGTTACTAATTATATTCGATTTATAATTTCCTCAGCGGCAAGTTCGGCCTGTGGCTGGACGGCGACCTGTACCTGGGCCGGACCCAGCGCTGCACCACCTACGGCAACGAGCCGCTGACCACGCGCGAGGACTTCGTCGTCAAGATCATGGAGTGCTGGACCTTCATCTGAACGCCCGCCACCGACGCTAGCTTTACTGTCTTATGAAATTTGCTACGATTTGACACCTTTACATGTCGGTTTTGACTGTACCCAAGATATTTTGTACTCGCATCGACTCGAGCGCCCTCCCCTCCTCTCTTCCCCTTTGAGATGGTAGTCTGCGCGCTTTTCTAGTCAAACGTACTGAATCCCGACCACTGTTTTAATTGTCCGTTTAGAAGCGTGCGGCCGGAGCCCCGGCCTCCACCGCAGCGAGTGCGTTGAACCTAGTCAATTGTCGTTCGTATGTAGGTTACGGCGTACCGCCGGTAACGATTACGTGTCAATTCAATTAATGCATTGTTGTTAAGAAAAAAAAAATAAATAATAAAAAAATATTTGTAATGATTAAAATATCATTGTACAACGTTATGTAGAGGTTTATATTTAACGTAACGGTTTTTTGTGAGCGACAGTCTTTTGGTGTTGCCCACTTATTGACGTTGACGTAATTTTTCATTGATTTCATACAAATCTGTCATTAACTGTTTGGGCCACTCGATTTTCGGCGGAGTTTGACGTGCTGAAAGCGTCTTGCCAAGAGCATGGTGGTTACTAAAGTTACTCATGATACTGTTTTTATTCATCTATATATAACATAATTGTGTTTCTTTTAGTTTCGAAGTGGAATGTTTTGTTGTCATGTCTGTACGTATTTTAGTTGTATACCCTAAGTTAGTGAACATGGAACGTGTCTCACTTTCACTGTGATTTGTTTATTATGAGTGCATTTTATTATAATATTGAAGCGTTATTTTGTAATTATTGTTTAAAAATGGTAACTTTAGGTTGACCGCATTAATTAAATTTATATCTTTGCTTGTAATCACTATACTCCTTAGTGAGAATGTATGTTAGGTAAATTTATTGGAAATATTATTGATATATTTGTGTTTATTGATTAAACAAGTATAAAAATATTGTGGTAACGCTTCAGTACAGAAACGAGTAGCTGGATATGATATAACTAGAGGAACATTATAAAATAGATGTCTTAGAGCTTGATGAATGTATTCGTCATTGTGCTTATTAGTAATTGTGTCACTTAGATCTTACTCAGATATTTTTTGGTCGTAAAGTTATTTATTGATCATATTTTAGTGTACTACGACTATTCAGAGTATTGTAAAACAGAATGGTGACTACTTATCACATGCAGTATTCAATTTTCTTATAATTATAATACTAAATACATAACTGTGCTATATTATCCAGGTTTCACTACAGCGTTACTGAAATTATTAAATGCAGATAAGGGCTTATTCAAATATATAGAGGCCAGTTTAAGAATTGCAATACAAGCTCTGATGAATGATAAATATGTTCTATTAACCGGTCTATATTATATTGGAGTTGATAGACAGAAGCAGTAGGTTGTTAAACTAATATATAGATGGTTTTAATCCTCAAATAAAAAGTAGATACACACTTGAATCGTTTCACGGGATTAGTGTGAAATATTATTTTGTGTATAAATCCTGAACATTTGATATTTGTAAGATATCAAATTCCTATGCAATATTACCAGATTGTGGACATGAAATAATCACAACTGCTCTGTCATTATGATGTTTCAGACATATTGTTATTGTTTACCATCAAGGTGTAGTGATGATTAATTTATACTAAACAAATATTTATTGGCATAATGTTAAAGATATATAATCACTAAAGAATTGTTAAGTAGCAGTGAGATGTTTAATATTTATTTATGTTATAATTTGTAACCTTCAATTGCTGCTGTAGATGTTGCGTTCCGGTGATCTATTATGTAATATCTAAGTTGTTAAAATGTAAATCAAGCCATAATAACTGAGAATATATTCTTTTGAAGAACAGTGTTTTTATTTGTATTTATTTTATAAAAAGTTATTGATCATGATCATTACAGAATAGTTTAATATCTTGAATGGTAGCCGTCACTGTTATGATAGTCATTATAGCCTCTGTTGTCATATTGGCTTCTGCCATGTCTGTTGTAGTCACCTCGGGCTCGTCTATCTCTGTTACCATAACGATCGTAAGTATTGTGCCTGTTGTTATACCGGCGATCATGCCTTCGACCTGAACTGTTGGATGACAACCAATTTTCTAAGATTGGTGGTGTAGGAGGATCTCTATTAACAACCTTCATGTACTCCTCATCACGCTCTGTAAATCGATCTTTGAACTCTGCCTCACATTTTTCTAAAAACTCCTTCTCATCTGCGGATAGCCCTTCAGAATCCATATTTATAAATTACTCGAGGGGAATGTCAATATGGAATCTGTAACTGAAAAAAAATATGCATTAAATACGATAAGATAGAATCAAAGGAGATTAACAATAACCTTTCACAAACAAAAGCCCCAAAATTTAATTTAATTGAGACAATTTCCTTTGAAACTGGGAGAAGTGTACTTGTAATTAAGAATAGAGAGAATTGTCCTTTGCCTGTCATGGTAAACATTTTTGCATTAATTTAAACAGTAAGTCTTCCCATTCACATAGTAAATGTGTGCACATAATAAGTAATGATCCAAATGTAAGCTTGGCTATGGAGGTATAAACATGGGAGTCAGTAAGAGAAGCTTAGTGTGAATTCACTAACTGAACCATATGATAATGGACAGATGTTTTCATTTGCACAACCCACAATAATCATTAAACCCACATAAATCATTAAATCTAGCTTCTAAATCCATTTTCATGTTTAATTAAGTCTATCGAAACAGTTTTGTGACTTAATATAGATTTCATTTAAATTAAATAAATTATATAAAGTAAATTAATCTAACTCCTTATGTCATGTTAATCAGACCTCAGGATATCACAATCAGTACTGTAATCAAAAAATAATAGTATAGTAGTAGTAATCAATAGTATCCTATAGTATGCTTAAATTATATATTTAAAAAATAATCAATGACGGAATATTATTATAACATGTCCCGATTCTTTATCTCAAAAATATAAGTAATACACCTTCAATAGTTGTCTTCTATCACAATTAATCAGCAATTTGATAAAGCTATTTTCCAATGTGACCAAAAAATAGAATGAATTATCAAGTCATTGTATACTATCAGCTTTAAATTTTAATTGATATTAACACTATCAGCAACCCAAAAAAACAACAAGACAAGACAAACACAGACACAGTAGTCCAGCCATAATGAATCAGATAATTACACTGTTCACCAATAAGTTGTGTAAGAATGAGGCCATAAAATACCTCAGGATCCCCATTTAACTTTCCTATACTTTCAAAAACAAAACCTACTAGGGTTCCACACTCACAGAAACAGGGCTTCCACAAATATTCAGGAAACCATAAATTGTCTTCCCACTGGAATATTTTAATTTTAAATTACAAAAATCTCCTCTAAATATTTATATACATTTTATGAAACAGGTTCTTAAATAGCAGTACTTAGAAAAAATATATGTTATAAAATAGTAATTAATGACGACACAACATACCTCTCCTTCTGAAATACAAGTTGAATTACTTGATGTTACAATTGGAAATTTAAATAGAATGTCTTTTAGCAAAATCTGCACAAAAACATCGTTTCTGTTGTACAGCGTGTCATTAAATGCATATAGAAACTCATCTGACGGTTTAAATATAATACTGTCAGATGTTGAGACTTCTTTACCACAGTGACGACATAAAATGTGCTCTATAAAAACGATAATAATTTACTTATAGAGTTTTTCTATATACCGTATTTTCTTTTTCACAGAAGGCCTTACCAGTGCTATTTGAGAACTGGACAAGGTTCCCTAGTGAACTTGATATGTTCACTATCAGAAGAAGCAGTAAAGAACAAATCATTACTTTTATTAGCTGCGTAACTAACAGGATACTGTATTTATAACTCTCAGGAGGTAAATATTTACAAAATCATTTACCTTAAGCTAGATTTTTAAAATATAAAAACGTTTGCTTTTTTAAATTATTTATAAAATGACCGAATTGAACTGACTTGTATAAGACTACAAAGATAAAGGTACATGATAAATAGTAAATAATGAATAGAGAACCTTTAATCTTGATTGTTTTTTGATAACAAATATCAAAGATTATACGTTCTATGACTTAATTCTTACGTATTTATCAAGAAAAATCATTCTTAAATTATTTTATTTTATATATTGTAATATTCCATATATTAAAAAAATTAATGAAATGTAAAGAAAATATTTTTTAGGATCTGATGCAAAAACCAAACATTTCTTTTTTTATTTTCAGCACCATAGCTCGCGCGCATTTGCTTGTATCTGTCAAAGTTGTTTATTGTAAAGGTTAAAAAATAAAAATGCATTATATAAAAAAGAAATTAAATAGTTACATTATTTTATAAATTGGACACTTTTTGTGAAAACATTGTATTAAAATAAAATTTTTAACCAACTGGATCTTTGTTAGAAGCTGTCAAAAAGTACGCGAATATTAGTTGTGCAGGATTTTTGCATAATGTTCTCACACAATGTATGAAGATGATAACATTACCTCTACTCCTAAGCGTTACGCACTAACAGAAGTTACGAATTCAACCAGTTACGTCTCACCGACGGCCAATCTAAAGTTGTTGACGAATGTTGCGTTGCAGTATCCCACGCCGCCGCCAAGCACGGTGCATCGAAAAGAAAAGTCCCTTCAAATATTATGTGACAAGTATGTTATAATTTATATGTATATGTGTCCAAAAATTAAAAATATATTCTTATATTGCTTTCAAATATTATAGGTTCCTCAATTTGTATCCATTACACGGCAATGGTACGGTAGAAATACAACTGGACAGTACCGCAGCCCGATTAGGGGTTGAAAAGAGAAGGATGTATGATATAATTAATATATTGGAAGCCATGCAATGTGCTGTACACAAAAGAAAAAACACTTATTTGTGGCATGGCGGTGCAAGGCTGAATTCTTTTCTTAAAATGTTGAAAAGGCAAGGAGAAAATTTAAAGTTATCAGAAGCTCTTAGAGGAAGAGCACCAAAACCACCTGCACCAAAGCATAAAACTTTGGGTGTTTTAGCCCAAAGATTTTTGATGCTTTTTTTAGTGGAACCTCCTGTGAGTATATTCACTAATAATAAAGAATTATCAAATTTAATTATCATTTATGTCATAAATGTATATTTTTTTACAGAATACACTAATAAATTTAGAAATGGCTGTGAGTGTTCTAATAGACACAACAAACAAAAATAAATCGGTGCTATCTCCTGAGCAGCAGGACCGGCAACACAAGTCCAAAGTCAGGAGGCTTTATGATATTGCTAATGTCTTCATTTCAATTGGTCTCATAGAAAAGGTTTCAGGTAATTTAATATTAAAGAAGCCAGTATTTAAGTATGTTGGTCCTTTTAAGATGAAGGAAACTGAGAAGGTAGTTTGCACTCCATCACCCGTCACACCCCTATCAATATTAGATACACACCAACAGATGACACCATGTCATGTATTTGCTGGTAAATCTAAGCGCAAACTAGAGTTTGCAACGCCTACTACGAGTACAGAGAAGCTCGGACTGACGACCCCTCCACACACACCATCTCACAAGTGGGATGAAATCCTTCTTGTAGCCGACATGGAACTTAATAGAATTAACAGTGGAGTTGTGATTATATAGATATTTGTCACTTAAATTCTTAATTACCTATGTATACATACAATTTCAATTAATTATTAGGTTCCAGATTGTTTAGAACTGAGACAATGGTATTGATTAGCCAGAATCATATATGAACAAAACAATAATGGGGTGTAATATGCTTGCCAGATGTAACTATTTATTGGCAAATGTTACAAGTAATATGTTATAGTCTGATATATTTTGCTTGTAAGCAGACTGACTGATTGAGAAAAGGCAAACATTTGTAAACACATCGTCTTCCAGGGGATATTTAAAGAAAATATATTATGACTGTAGATGTATAATTTTTGCCCAATAAGTTAATTCTATTGTTTGTTACTGAGACCAGAGGTTTATCTTTGTCAGTCATACTAGTGCAATGAACAAGATATTAGCGTATTTATTTTAAGAAAATTTTATAAATGAATTATTTAAACGGTACTACCGTAAGACTAAAGATATATGCCATATTTTCAAAAAGTAAGGTTTATTATAAAAACTGTACCACAATATAAAATTTAATAATGTATAGGTTACTGAATTATAATTTATATTGAAAAATTTAAATGATAATTAATTTGTGTAATGTAATGTAACTGAATGATTTCTTCAGAGGTTATGTTTTGCGCCCTGGGAGCTATTGGACTGAATTATATTATACAAGCAATGTCAATGTAATTTGTATAATTGTGTATACTATTCCCAACTATTATTATATATCGTGAATTTATTCTTATATAGAAGACATTTATAGTTGTGAAGTTTTGACAAAGAGTAATATTTGCATTTAAAGTCGCCTTTGATACATAGTTATTATGATGAATTTTATAACAAAGTTGCTTTTATTTTATATTTGTTCTAAGTTACATGTAATATTAAATAACTTCATTTTTATTTTCTCTTTTTATTATTTCCACATTTGGCTACTAAAAAGTTTTTATAGTAATGGCATCAGCAAATTACTTTCTGATTTATATATCTCAGAGACAAAACCTCTTAGCATTCAATGGATTCACCGTGCGGGTGCCGGGTCCATCGCGTTGCAGGGAGAGGAGCTTCAACAGTGCCTGGGACTTGCGACCCAGTTGGAGGTTTAAGGGGCCCCTATCTAACGCGCGTGAAACGCTCACCTCCACCGTCCAAGCTCCTCTCCCTACATATTCATATAGAACACTTGTATCACTTGTATGTATATCGCTAACAGAGGCCAGTAAAATAAATTAAAACAGGTAATGGTAATAAGATTATTATTTAATATACAAGCACAAATAAATTCATCTATAAGGAGAAAAATAAAGAGGTGGGCTTAGACGCTAATTTTAATAATTTATAGTAAAGAAAAAAATTAAAGGCTCTCCATAAAACTTACAAGTAAATAATATGTAACCATTAAAGTAACAATATTTGACTCTACATTAAGAAATGTATATCATCATGATTTCTTAGAATGTTCTTTTTGTGCCAAGATTTTTATATAGATCTATACATATAACATAAGTTATTATTTTTGTAACCATAAACATGTTAGGTTTAAGTTTATTGTTAGCTAATTTTTATATTCTTCTGAATTAGTTTGGGTTGACAAAAGAACATTGGCAGTAAGTGTCACACTTGCTCGATCATAGGAAACTGTTCAGGATCGTTTGACGCTGGCAGAGTTTCTGCATCAAAGAAGCTGGCATGCAAAGCTACCACTGTCACCGTAGCTCCTGTACATGAAATACTTTGTATAAATATTCTTATCAATAATATCCAAAAGCATAGATACTCATTAATGCAAAAATAAACTGTTTTAAACATAAAATTCAGTTCAAAGTTAGATATGTTAATGTTTACTCATTTATTGAATATATATGCCTACCTAGCACCCAGAATAAAACTGCCCCGGCCCCGGCCAACCAACACAGGGCCATTGACACTGCTGCAGCCACCACATACTGCTGGGTCTTACTTAGTTCCCAACCACCTATCTATGTAAATAAAATTATGTAGAAATAGTCACAGTATTACAGGAAAGATAAGACAAATATTACATCACAGAAGAAACAATTATATCAATTAGTGTCTAGAAAGGGAAAAGAAGTGTAACCAACAAAAGATCAAATAAAACTTACTCGTGGCTGAAAATAAAAATATATATTGTTTTTAAATACCAATTTAATTTTTTTTTTAGATAAGACAAACGCAATAAAAAAACCAATATAGTTATTAAGTATAACCTTCCATGTGTTAGGTCCTGAAGTCAATTTTCTGTATCCAAAGAAACTAGCGACCATAGCAATTAATAGTAGCGGGGAAGTAATTCTGTAACAAAAAATATGCAATAAATCATATGAATATAAACTGAAATAAAATAATTTCAATAAAACCAAACAACATCAGCCTAAAAGGATACTTACAAACAGTATGCAAATAATCCCAAAAATACAATTAAGTAGTTGGCTTGAAAGTATTCAACGTTTTTATAGAATCTTCGTGATAATCTTGGCAGGGATACAGGAGCCTAAAAGTTTATAAAATACAAAAAGTTACGCTCAAAATTATAATATAGTGAAGTGAACAATTATAATACTTTTAATGATATTTATAATAATGAACCTTGAAATTGTCAGTGGCTACAAATTGAGACCATGGTCTCCGTGAAGATAGCACTCCCAACACCAAGGCAGGTCCAGCCCCACTACGAACTTGCTGCAGTAACCTAATTAATTTAAACATTTACTGGATATATTTTCAACAAAATTATAAAATTTCTGTTATCATAACTAGAATTTTTTTCAAATACTTGTTGATTGTTATTACGATAAAGTATAAGCATGACGTACGCCAAATGACTTCCACTACTAGCAGTAACGGAAAGTACCATGATTACTACTACTGAATTACTTAGTTGGAACTAAGCAACATACTATTCAAAAAGCTTTATATCTTCACAACAAAATAAAATAGCAAAATAACGTCGTGAATAAAGCTCACAAGCTCTAAATAAAAACACGTAGTATATTTCCTTCGGTAACAACTTACAACTCCATATCATTGACATACTTTTGAAAACCCTTCTTTTCCATTGTAGCGTTAATTTCGCCAGGAATATCTATATTTACGTTGTCGGCCATCGTTATATGATTATAACTTTATATACACTTTGCTACAGTCGGACTCAATAAAACATAAACATTAAACACGAAATCATAAGTTGTCAACTTTGAAAATAACATCAATGTCAAATACTAAACATTGCCATTAATCTAATATTCTGCTAATTTAATTGAAGTAAATGAAGAGCTCATAATTTTTGTTATCTATCAATTATATGAATTTAACCAAATTTGGATTCTGACGACTGCAAAAAAAAAGGTGTCCATGGTCAACCGATATAATTTGGTTTAATTGGTTTCATTTACTTTTTCTTCATGGTCAAGATTTCTTATTGGAAAAATTTTTTGAAAAATTGCCATTTATTAATTAGGTATAATATCTGTAAATCAAAGCCATTTTTTGTTTTGTTTTTGTTATATATATATATATTAGTTAATAATAATAATTTAATGTTTACGTTATAATAAAGCGGAAATGATTCTATTAATGTCTATGAATGGATAAAAGGAAGCCCGATTTTTGCGTCATGTCATGGCTGGCATGAAGCTTGATCTTGATTACTTTTCTTACGAAAGAGAGCTTGGTTTCTTTGAAAGTAGTAGTTTCTGTCAGATATGTTTTTTATTCGCATGTCGGCATGCTTTACCCTGTGAAGTCGTTGGTTAAAGAAATATAATATTTATTGTGATAAAGTGATGATGTTTTTCACTTAGAGGGGTAAAACTTATTCGTCAAAACAAAATGAACGACGGGGATTGGATATGTAGCGATCCCAATTGTGGAAATATTAACTTTGCACGGCGGCTAACTTGCTATCGTTGCAATAAAGAAAAACCAAATAGTGGAAAACCATCTACCAAAAAACTTGGGACGGAAATAGGAAAATCGGCTGCGGAAAAATCACGCGGTCTATTTAATGCCGACGACTGGCAGTGCAATAAGTGCGCGAATGTAAATTGGGCAAGACGTCAGACTTGCAATGTTTGCAATGCACCAAAGTTTGGAGAGGTCTTATATTTATATAAATTTGCTCAGTTTTATTGAAGGGAATTAATTATTAATCCAAACAAAATATTAATATTTTAGGTGGAAGCTCGCACTGGATACGGTGGAGGTTACAACGAGCGCGGTGTTGTAGAGTACCGGAGACGAGAATCATCATCATCTGATGAATATGATGAGTTTGGGAGAAAGAAACGCAAACGGAAGACAGATGATGACAAGGTATGCTATCCATTCTCATTTTTCCGTATTTTCGCTTAAGACGAGACTGTTTATGCATATGGTGTATAAAAGACATGGTTAAATTATGCTAAAGTATGGCAGTAAAGGATTTGAAGCTAAGAAGATATATGTTATGATTGTTACTGCTAAGTGAAATAAGTTTTGAAGCACATAATTACTAAAGTGGAGATAATTTTTCCCTGCCTTCAGGTTGGCATCACTGAAGGTCCTGAAAACAAAAAGTTGCCACCAACAATGCTGCAGAGGGATACAAAAATGGGGCCATTTTTGCCTGTGCCAGCTCCAAATGTAACTTTGCAAAATAAAAGAGACCCTGAAAAAGTTAACGGCAGTCTCAGTGATGGTTCTGTGTGTGAACTACCAAAAGTAAATAAAATAGTGTTTAGGAGAAATCAAATGAATTACAAACAAGATCATGCTACACCTTATAGTAGAACAAATGGTGTTCAGCGCAAGCGTTTTACTAGTGTAGGTGATAAAGATCAGACGGGATCTTCAGGCTATGAAACTGGTTCTAAGAAGGGTAAGAATGACTCTCCAAATCCAAAAATGTATAATCCAGTAATGGAAAATAGAGTTTCCTCCACCAACAATGATGTTGTTTATAAATTTACTGGATCTACACCTGCCGAAGACTTTGAGGTTACTTACACGGTAGAAGAGAGAGTGAGAGCAGCTGCATTTGCTATAGTTTATAATAACTGCAAAATAAGTACTGACAAATTTGAATCCTTATATGACAAACCGGCTCCAGATTTCAAAACAATATTTGCATGGAGGCAGAGACTTTTATCTACAGGATGTTTAGTTGATTCTCATTTGGATCTACAGAAAAAGGAGGTTGATAAGTCTCAAATATCCAAATCTGTAAGGAAAAAAATTGTCCAAAAATTGCCTAATCCAGATGAAATTGCTATAATATCTGACTCCGATGACTGTTTACAAAATTCTGAGGTTAGTCAAGTAGTTTTTCCACTAAGGCAAAAGAGTATTAGTGCTGAAACTTTACTGCTTCCCGGGGCTGACAGTGAAATCAGAAGAACTGCTGGTTCTGTCAGCACTTTAGATGGCAGAGGATCTCAAGGGAGAAGTCATTCAGCATCTACTCATCATAGAACGAGGTCTAGTTCTTGTGATAGCCAAGAATCAAATTATCCCAACTCTGATATAGAAACCTCTAATAAGAATTTTATGAAGAATAAATCTTTAAAGTCTACTCGGCAATCACTTCCAAACTCAGATTCAGAATCAGTGTCGTACAATAGTGACGACGTAGATTTTAGGTCAAGAGTTTTTGGTGATATGGTAAAAGTAAGACGAAAACAAAAAAAACATTCCAGTCCAGCTGCCCAAGCTAAATACGTTCCTGATGAAACAAGCCCATTCCAAGGATATAGTACAGTCAAGTCAATGGAGCAATCACCATTGGCGACAGGAAATATTTACACTTCTAACTTACATAACATGGCTGTTAGCCAAAAGGTTCAAGATAATAGTGCTTTTGACACTGATGCATACTCTAGTGAGTACGTGCCTACTAGACTAGGAGCTACGGCTAAGAAAAATTATCAAGATTTCAAAAATAATGTGAAGAAAAAAGGATTCTGGGCCAAAGGCAATAGCAGTAGTTTCCCAAAACAACAATCAACTTCATGTACCAAAATTCCACAGAAACCAATTGAAAATAATTATTTCCCTGAAGAACCAGCTTTCGTTACAGTTCAGTCTCCAGTATTATTGAGTAAGGTCGAAGATTTTACTAAAGATGAATTTGAAAGCTGTGTTTCAGTGGATCAGTACTTGCCATTTGATAAGCCTTTAGAACCGTTAGATATGAAGTCGCCTGAAAACACGTCTCGTATTTTCGATCTAGTACAATCAAATGCTGTGAATAAAAATAGAAGTATTATGGATATTTTTGATAGCAACGAACAGAATCAAGAGTGTCCTGATAGGGCAAATGAGTTAGAGGAGAAATTTGACTGTGCCCGGAAAATGTATGAGACGGAATGGGATATGGATGACGATGCTCTTTACAAGAACACTGACACCCTTGATATTCCTCTGCCTAGCAAACGGTCACCATCACCGCAGAATATAAATTGTAACAGAGCCAAGAGTCCCATCACAAATATGCTGTATGCGACCAGCCCAGATGTTCCAAAAAATAACAAAACGTCTCAATTACTAAACGTAGACCTTATTAAAGACAAACGCGACATGCTATTCGGATTATTATTAAATGAAAGTCATGAAAAACCATGTAACATGTCAAAAAATAGTAATATAATCATTGAAGGTCAAAATCATTTACGCGAGAATCCTCAAGCTCAAAGTCATATTCCCATAAAATCCCTTAATTTCAGTCATACACCAGACCCAATTCCGTCGTCGTTAACTGACGAAATAAGGAGTATGTCGGGGGAATCTAAAAGTAAAGCGCCCAGTAAACCAAAAACTATAAGCCCTTCCAAGAAGGTTCACGTTTTAGAATCTATCACGATAAAAGCTAATAATCATTTAGAGCTCACCAATATACCTGGGAAAGTAGAGCAGAAGCCTACAGAGAGCAACATAAACAATACTCCCAATATGTCTCCAAAATTACAAACACCACAAACTCAAGCTCCTATCCAGAATGTAGAACTATCTGCTAGCCATAATCCGCAGAAACAATGCAATGAAATAGATCTCTCTAATCTATTGTCCAGTATAAACACCAACACACTTCTTCTGGCTCTTCAGAATTTACAGCAACTATCGCAAACCGGCGCTGTCAAAGAAACTAGTTCTAGTCATGATAACGAAAATCAAGCGAATCAGAAAGAAGCGGTGGAAACTATAAACTTAACAAACGATGAAGATTGGGAAAAGGAATCGAATCAGGACGAGAGTATAGAAAGAGAATTGGAGAAACTCGATGGTAACACAGGAGGTACGCCTTTCCTAAGCGACATCTTCGACCCGGGGCCAGTGGTGATGCCGTCCAACGTTAACAAATTGAATATTAATCTAAAGAAAGACGACGCTAAAAAGTCACAAACTAATTTAAATGAAAACGCGCCCGTGATAGGAAACTTTAAAAGCTTCGCCCTCCCCAAGCCTATAATGTTAAATAGATTAAAACTGACAAGCAAACAGACGGAAAAGACTGCCAATAGAATTGACGGGAAAAGAGTTAAGAGACGGAAGAAGGTTTGTATACTTGGAATATAAATATGTATAAAGGTATATTAATAGATAATCTGTCACAGAACAGATCTCTTTAATGGTAATACATTTATAATGACTGTTTGAATTGTAAATGAGGATATTTTATATCACAGTTTGGTTTTAAATTATCCGTATGAAATGGGAACAATTTTAACATTGATTCTAACATATTTGTATATGTGTAAAATATATTAATGATTATCAAAATTATTTTTTTTATATCCGACACAGCTGGGATGGAAGTGTTTATCGATTTCACTGAACCATGGCAATGTCATTTATTCCAGAAGCAGTCATCATCTCAAGATGGCGGTGACGGAGCCGATGAAGAGGAGGAGTCTGGAGACGAGGCGGATCTTTCTAAGTATGATCTTTGGGGAAGCGATGAGGAAAAGGGCACCTCGTCTAAACAGGGTTAGCCATGATGCTTTGAATATCATCAATTAATCTATTATAAATATATATAACTGAATAAAAATTTGAGTGTTGTTAGTGGTATTATAGTAATGCGTTTGTAATAAAAAAAACGTCAAAAACACCAGAATAACTTTTGATAACGAGATCTAAGATTTTCGCGAGTATTCATTTAAATGAAACTAGTATTATTCGGATTTACTACGCGGATTTTATTATTTAAAAACTACATAATCCCGACGTTTCGGTTACTTTGCAGCAACCGTGGTCACGGGCAGACGAGGTGTGACCGTGACCACGGTTGCTGCAAAGTAACCGAAACGTCGGGATTATGTAGTTTTTAAATAATAAAATCCGCGTAGTAAATCCGAATAATACTAGTTTCATTTAAACTTTTGATAACATTTTTTGTTTGTCTGTCTATTTATTCTGGTAAATTCCGAAACCCTGGACTGTGTTTAAGAGGCTTTAATGGCACAAAGTTTGTGTGATACATTCTTTGGCTACTTCTGTTATAGAAACTTTGTAGTTTTTTCAATTAATTGTTGGCCTATCTCCTAAAAGAATCGTTAATTCCCATTCTAAAACACATTTAAAATTTCTAGATAATGAAAATCAAAAAGAAGATACAAATTCTAAAGAGGATAATTTGAGTGCATTAGAGAAAAATGGAAAAGCAGAGACGAAGAGTAAAAAAAGGTAATTAATGGAATGGGCATTAATTGTTTGAAATGTAACAAGATAAAATAAAAATGTTTTATCATTCCAGATCCAGAAGTTCATCATCATCGTCCAGCTCTTCATCAAGCTCCAGTTCTAGTCACAGTTCTTCACAAGCACCTAAAAATAGGTATGTTCTCTAAGACGGGATTGATGCCATTATATTATTTTGGTTGGTGACTTTGGTTGTCATTAAGTCAAGTTAGTGTGGTCAGGTTTGACTAATCAGTCAGTATAAAATATATATGGTGTAATGTTTATAATTCCAGATTCGATGACTTCAATCTGAACAGCGAGCGTGAGTCTCAGACGGGTTCACCTCGAGGTCGGAAGTCTAGGACGAGGTCAAGGTCACCACGAGTGAGGCGCCGGTCGAGGGACGCTCGATCAGTGGGAGACAGGTGAGAGGCTAGTTAACTAATTTCAACTATTCCGAGACGGGTAGTGAGGTGATAATGGCTCTGAGAGAAAAAAATATAGTGGTTTTTATATTTACAGTCATTAAACGATATATGTCATATAATTATGCTTTTAGCAATAAAGCAATGTTCGGCTCGCTCAGGATTTAAAATTAGATAACAAAATATGTTCGATAATTTGTTTTTATTCCACGGCATTTATTTTATTTCACAGACGTCTGCTAATGAAAGTAGTACGTAAAAGAAGAGAACATAACGATACATGATCATTCCTTTGCAGAAGTTACGACAAAGAAAAATCTAGAGAAAGAGATCGTCGGGAGCGATCGCGCGGGTCCCGCGAGAGGAAGGAACGCCGATACAGCCGAGAAGGAACGACGCATTACGGCGCTAGGGGGCGACACCGTTAACAACACGATCATGACATACCCCACTTCACTTCACACGTGTACTTCACATCATAGTGATAAACTCGTTCAATGTTAAGTGAAGTGTTTGTCGTAGTATTAATGAAGCAAGACACGTCGACCATATACTTAATGTACGCATTTCATTTTTGAATCCAATTCCGTTGCAATACTTATAGGACTGTTATTCTAGATTAATTGTCTATGCCTGTAAGCAGCCAAATGTTTATATTGTCTATGGACACAATAGAAAATAAATATCAAGAGTTTGAAGCAGTTTAATTAGTTGTTACTATTCACTAGCATAAATGAACTTAATGTTTTGTACATTTGCATATTATATTGCAGTTGCGGCAGCATTAGAATTAAAATATCATCACTGGAGATAATCAAAATCATAGTTGGATGCATTTGTGATTTCATTTTGTAAATATTAGATAGCGTTTAGTTAAAATAGCTCTAAATAGTACTATAAGTTAATATAATACGGTTCATTTTCCTTTGTCACGTAATGATGGAAAGGACGGTTGTTTTTCTAGTGGCATGTTCTCATGTATACAGTGGTAATTGATTTACCAATAAAATCGAATTATACTAACGGGAATTTTATTTTTATCACGTTATAAAAATATGAAATTTAATACAGAAATAGATTCTATATCAGGAAGAAATCTGTCATTTTGCCGGTGGAGCTGTAAAAAGAAAAGATGGTGTAAGGATAACTATGTAATACAGAATAATGTATAGTTTATTAATAATGTTATCTAACCTCCTTCCAAGCAACGACACTCCGGCTGTAAGAATAAAACAAATGTCAAAAATAAATATTTAAAAAAGTATATCAAAAAATTATTTCATTTGTTACCGCCGCCAAAAGAACCGGTTTCGTCGGGGTCTTCGGTGATTCAGTCTTCTTTGGATGTTTCGGAGTGCAAGTCGTTTCGACAGCGCCACCTACATTTGAGAAAGATATTAGCATCCAAAATTTATCTGTATTACTCGTATAATATTACTATAACTGACCCGGGCCCACATTGGCTGCTTCATTTTGGACGACCTTGTACAACTGAAAAAATAACTTTTCGTTTAGAAATATATCAAATTGTACTGGTAAGTCAAGAGCAAGAGGGATGATGTATAAGCACACTGTTTAAAAGGAGGCCATAAAAGTACTGTACAGCAATAAAGTATTATTATAATATAAGCATTGGGGTAAACGGTAATTCTTTACCCTTGTATATTGAACTACAGAGTAATTTATCATCTAGTGAAGCAATAAATCTTTATTTTTATTACGTAAACATTAGGGTGACTTGTTACCCTTCTTAATTGAATACTGGAACTGGTATTGGGGTAATTTATCATAATTAAATAAACATTGGGTGAGTATTACCCTTCCATCGTCACCCGCCGCCAGTCCTGAAGACAGCGGCACTACGTCGGGACCCCATTGCTTTACAAAATGACCAGCTCGTGCCACGCGCTGAGCCGCCGTCGTCATAGTATGAGACCCACCACAGTAACGATTACAGATATGTTTGCCCGTATCCGACCTTATAGAGATATTGGGAATTTTCAATAATCAATCTATCATATTATTATATTAACGTCGGCTATTGATTGTGGAACATGCAATTCCCAGTTTGTAGTTACCCTAATTCGAAAACCGTTACGAGGGTAGGCAATATATTTATAAATATACAATTTACGAAACATATTTTGAGGTGTCACTAAGATTTCAGGCGTTGTCCAACACTATTAAGTTGAGCGTAATGTTCTAGAATCTAGATTTATTAGTCAAAATGTCTTTACGCCACGCCATTATAATGACTACAACGTATTAATAATACCTAAATGTGTCTAAATGTTTAAGATTACGGCATATGTAATAAGGCTTGATAGATGTAATTTAGATTCTGATTGTTCCTGGCAACCAATGACGCGCTCCAGTCAAATCTAAAGTTAACATAGTGAAAGTGTAAGTTCCCAACATCACCTCGCTTTCTGCGGCTGTTTCTGTTGATTCATTTGTTTGTCGATAGTCTCCCAGTCGTGCAAGTTCCGTTGCGGTAAGTTAGTCGCCTGTGTTTTACGTATCGCGTCTGGTAAATTAAATCAAAATATTAACATTATATACAAGAATTACTACTTTCACTACGTAAACTTAGACAACGGCAGTTTTTAACTGATTAGTGAATACCCTACTGTCGATATCTTTGCTGACAGTAAGACCGAAGCAATATCATTTTATTATATGTAATTTTATTATAATTTATTTTATTATATGTAAACTTACCGAGTTCATAACTGAGGTACGGTTTCATGGACATGTGTCCCGGCATCGGACGACTTAAGGGTATCATATTTGGCGGTTCCATCGGCATCACTGCGTTCGCATCACACGAGATACAATTCACCTCCCTTGTAATGAAACGTATTATATATTATATGTTTTATAATATAACTAAGTCTAAACTTAAATTGGACGTTTAAATCATGTCGATGTTTAGCGTAAAAACTTTCGTTATTACGCTTCACTCTAGACTAGTTTTTATCATACGATTCTATCCCATGATTTTTAATGAAAAACTTGACCCTCTTGATGTTTATGTAAAAGATAAAACTAATGTTTAATGTACTGTAATACTTATCTGACCCAGTTGTACCACCTATTATGTGTGCAGACGGATTTCTCATATGTTTTACTGATATTTTATAATATTTTTTTTAAAGAAAAGAATACTAGTGTTCTATTGTTATTAGTAAGGTATTGTTAAAATGTATTTTCTACTCTTTCAACCTAAAAAGAGTTTGTCTGTTGACAAAAACAGGTTTACGTTACTAAAAATAAAAACTCAGCTATTATTAAGGTCTGTCTAGAAGCAAATATTAATGTACCTAATAAGAAATACATATATTTATAATACTTATTAGCAAGAATTTGCATCTCCATATTGATTATTGATCGTTTAATGACTTTTTAAACATGTCTGATGATAAACCGTCACTGCCTTATTAAATATACTTAATGTTACTATCGTAAACTACTTACAACAGGTATTTTATTGTCATACCTGAGTAAACGTCGTTTGGTGCCAGCCGCTTCTACCTCTCTCCGGAGGGACGCCATCTGTTTAAGATTTTCTTGGAGCTGTTTAAGCTTCGTGTTGAAGAAGTCTTTCACCGGGGAGAGCTCCATCTTATCCAGTTTAGTTTCTATCTCTCTTTGAATGTCGTCCAGGGCTTGTTGCCACAACGCTTCCTATTTATAGTTAGTATAAATTGAATTATGTTACGATGTGTCGCAAACATCACATGCATAATATGTGTATTTCGATATAATAAATATAGTGAAATTATGTTCGTACTGCGAATTGAGGCACTGTATATATGTGATGCATTCATGCATATTTATTTCTATTGAACGTAAAAATTACTCAACCGTTTCCAAGGAAGATTACGATATTGTGGACTATCTATATATCAAAAGAGGGGTATAATTTAAAAGCTATAAAAAAAGTGTTACATATAATAGTGTGGTGTTTTGGTAGGGAAGGAATTAAAATTATTTATTTAAACTAGCCACCTAACTAACTCTAATACGCTTTTCATCGAATTCATTCGATTATTTTTGTGAAATGTAGTAAATAGAAGAATAAGAATAAAACCTTCAGTTTGGTGTTAAAATTCCAAATAACTTATAGGTAGGTAATATAGTAAGGAAAATAATTATGTAACAGCTTGTATCCCATGGAAAGTTCACCCATCCATGGAAAGTTCACCCATCGAGTATCATGTTACAGAAACTAGAAATTAAATTGACAATATCTTAAGACCTGTATGTTCAGTTTGCCGAGTGCGTGTTCAAGTCCTCGTGAGAGATCATCACAGGCCAGTTCGAACTGGTCGTGGGAGACCTTCCTCGCCAGCATCCTGAGGTCGGCCTTGTCGGCCATCGCCTCCACCATGTCCTCTCGATCCAGCTTTATAGTCTTCAGAAGTTCAATCTGTTCTAGAAGTGCCTAAGTGTGACAGAAGATTTTCAGTTAGGATAAAGAAGGAGAGCAATCAATTGTTTCACACACAACGATATCCACGTATACAGAAAATTATTAGGTTCCTGTTTAAAATTTACTTCGAAAATACTGAACGGTTCAACCAAAAAAGATGTCTCACTAAATTCCGTAAAGGTAATCATATCTGAATGTGATATGTGTGTGTTTCCCATGGGAGTGAACAGAGAAGTTATTCACCATAATGGAGTAATAATGGCGCCATTAAACGATGGCTTTCCATCAGCTTACCCTAACTGTTTGCAAATTCAATTGCAACGATTTATTTTAACATACATGAGTACAAACATTGTAACAAAAAATTTTGTAAATCTCAAGTCCCTAATTTGTGTCAACTGAAATATAGGTAACAAAAATACTTTGTCGAAATTGATAATTTCGCTTGTTAGTAAAATTTATGTGCAAAATCTTCTAAATCAGCAATAAACTTATAATGATATACTTATAAACTTATAACAAATATCTTTCAAATGATCCAATCTAACATTCATATGATAATTCCTGTCTTCTTTCTCAGCGGCGAGTTCGAGAGCTGTTTCGTGAACTTGTTTCAACTGTTCCTGCATCTCTTGGACGGTTTGGAAGAGTTTTAATAAGCCTGCAATTAAAACTTTGTGTCAGAAAATTTAAGCCGTTCACACAAAGACTATCATGCATAAGTTTATCTTTATTTAAATCAAAAATAATTTTAGAAATAGAAATGAAAAAACCAAAAAGCAATGTCGTCATACAAATACTTTGTTAGCTTTGGAAAGAGACAGAAGTGTAAGTACATACATATTAGTATCTTAGAAATTTTATTAAAGACAAGTTAACGAACTTAAATGTTTTGTATCTACTAGCCTTGCAAATCTTTAACAAGATCTGGTGATAATGTTTCTGATTGCACGCTTCGCAGTTGTCCCACTTCTTTGTGCAGGAAGTCCAATTGATCTTGGAACGAGTTGATCTGGATGATATCATGCAATAACAAGTCAAGAAGTTACTTCCATATTATTATAAATATATAATTAATCAGATTATAGTTTTTGGAGTTGACCTGATCTTGAAGAACTCCATCATTTTTTCCTATATCCTGACAGCAATTGTTTATGCGTTTTTCTAAATCGTTTATTCTCTCCATCAGATTGCCAGTTATTTGTGAGAAAGAACGACGTGGGAAATCAGATTTTCGTCTTCCCGCTGAAGAAAAATAAACAATACTTTTATGATTGCTTAACATAAATTATTTTAAAATCTTTAATAAAATACTAATACTTCGTAAATTAATATAAGAAATATTCTCGCGTCGTCACGATAGGGTTCTAGAAATCATACGTGAAGCGGTTAGTCTTTCGGTAGCCAGAGCGCAAAAGGAAATAACCACAAACGAGCGATCAGTAGGTTGTGTGAGAGAGGGCACTAGGGCTATAAAAACAAATGTCAAGCCTTACTCCATCCTTAAAGCGGCTACGGATTGGACTATAATGATGGATACGTATGAAAAACAATACAAAATCCCCGAGGATATTTGTGCGTCGGCCTCCAGACCAGACATATTTATGTATTCGCGAATCTTAAAGCGCGTTGTGATGATAGAGCTTACGGTTCCTTGGGAAACCAACATCCCCAAAGACCATACCATCAAGGTCAACAAATATTACGAGCTCACAAACGAACTCACTCGAAATAGGTTCGTCGTGGATTTATACGCGGTAGAAGTGGGAGCGAGAGGTATAACGGCTAAATCTCTCTACAACCTGCTAAAAGACTTGGGCCTGTCCAGAACTCACATCAATTCGGTCTTGGAACGTACTTCGAAGGCAGCCCTAGTAGGTTCTTTTCAAATATGGTTAGGTAGGGAGAGGAGCTTGGACAGTGGAGGTGAGCGTTTAACGCGCGTTATTTAGGGGCCCCTTAAACCTACACCTGGGTCGCAAGTCCCAAGCACTGTTGAAGCTCCACTCCCTGCAACGCAATGGACCCGGCACCCGCACGGTGAATCCATTGAATGCTAAGAGGTTTCGTCTCATTTATATTACTTTTATTTTCATACTAAGATATGTCTATCCGTTACAACTAGATTAACAAAACGAGGTATATTTTTTGATGAGTACTGAAAGACATTGTGTTTTTTTATTAATATTCCTATGTATTATCCTACAGTTCTTGGTTTACCTATAGACGGTGCTGATTTTGGTGCTAGTGGTGGGGCTGGTTCGGTAGTAGAGACCACGGTCGTTGGAGGAGGAGTAGAAGGAGGAGGAGGAACCGGCTCTTCTATAGAAATAGATATTAAAACAGTATTAAGCATAATTTTGTTTTTTTTTTTTAATTCATCAATTATTACAATTGTTATATACTTTTACAGTGACGGATAACTTCTTAAACAAAAGGAAACTAATGCTATCCTCACATTTGTTTGATATAACCCGGATCGTATTTCATATTCTTAAAACCTATATATATTTATCATAAGAATATATACCTCCTCAATAATAAACTAACTAATGTGATAGTGATTTTCTCTGAGAATAAATGAAATATTAAATGTAAACTTTAATATTTTAAAATAGGTAATATCTACCGCCCAGTCCTGCTTGCATGTCGGCCATCGCGCTGTACAGAGTGTTAGAGACGTTGTCGAGGTCCATACGGATTCGTTCTAAATGAGCCTGGAGCTGCTTTAGGTCATCCTTGGTGGCTAATGTATCAAAGGATGGCTGGGGACCGCCCACCATAGACGGTGCAGCCGTCGGTGGAGCTGTAGATGGCGGGGCAATTGATGAGGGGGCAGCAGTTGGTGGAGCTACTGTGGATACCACTGGCGCTGGTGGCGGTGCTATCGAAACCCTCGGTGGTGGAGCCATTGTTGATGGTCTGGTTGATGAAAGGCAATTATAAGTGTAATAATAGAAACTCTGTGTTACAAGTACAAAACTACAATGAAGTTCGTTAATGCATAAATATCGTCATGAATCAATTTGTTGATTGAATTAATTAAGTGCTGTTTGTTTTTTATTTTATTATGGACTAAATTCTTACGCTGCAGACGGCGACGCATCAATTCGCTCCTGAAGCCCAGCGTTTTCGGATATGATATCCTGAACGAGCGAGCTCAGTTTAGCGAGACCAGCCTCGGCTGCTTCCAAGCGAGAGGATACGTTCAGTGACGTCCACATGTCTGTGATGGCTTTGAGATTTGTTTGGGATCTGAAGTACAGTTTTTGAAATACCGTGATTATTTGGTTATTTTAATAGTTATTTCGTTGTTGGTAGTAACAAGTAATTATAAACAAAATAATGAAAATTCTCGGATTTCAAGAATCGACACTACTAAAAACTCTAGTACAATTAGTAAAAATTTTTTTAAATTGGTAAGAAAATAATTAGAAGTAAAAGTTTTTTTTACTGGAAAAAGTAGAAAAAAGAATTGTTAATGGTGATTGCCTTTTTAAAACAATTAATTCAAAATTTCCAAGAAAAGCAAGTTTACAAAGATCTCCTTTTACTAAATTTCATTTTTAGGTTTTCGATATACATATTTTGAAGTATCGTAATTTTTCACCTAACTTCCTCCAATATTTCCTCATTCTTAGGCATACTTCCATACACACGATCCTTAAGGTCGTTCACAGTGTTCTCCAGAATATTGAACTTGCTGGTAGTGACGAGGGAAAGCTTCTCAGCAGCAAGGTCCTGGGGCATCGCGGCTGGCAGGGGTGGAGACGGACCTCGAGTGGGACTACGACTAGTTTGGGTCACAGCTGTTAGAAATTTGTATAGAAAGTCCAATGAAAAAAAAAACGGATTTACATTTTTTTTAACACAAGACATATGTATATACTTACTCGGCCTACTTGTTTCTGATTTTCTTTTTCGCTCCACTGAAATTAATATATTTTTTTATTAAACTCTGGAAAATGTTTTATATTTTATTTACGGATATATTTACTCACCGACCAATATTGTATCTGTCACACTCGATGTACGGCCTGAAAATATTATTATTTTATTAATGTATTTTATTGAAAATGTGATAAAACTTTAGTATATGTTTCCATAAAACAATCAAAATACTCACTAAGCTCTGTCTTTTTCTCTTTAGGTACCTGAAATATTTCAAATATTTCTTCAGAGTTCGAAGTTATGAAATAAAATCAAGTTAACGTTTTGCGCAACAAAACCTTATCATCTGCTTCCACAGTGTATTCGCTGATAGAAATAGTATGGACATTCTCCCGTCCTACTGGCAGCATGGCCACGCTGCCTCTTAACTCAACATTTTTACCCAGCACTTTCAATTGTTGAGCCAAACAGTGTAGAATAGTTTGCAGCATGCCAAAATCCACAACACCCACCTTTAATTAACCATATCTCAAAGTAATCCATGATAAAAAGTATTTTTTATTTAATATAATTGAACAAACCTCTGGTGTTCCGATCGCCAGGTCTATCATGTCGCTGATGTTTAATAAAACAGCTGGGTTTACGTCAGTTTCTTTAAAAAGAATTTTAGATCATCAATAAATAAATAAATGGTTGGCCGATAAATTATTGATAAACTACACAAACAAATTCGGTAACTGGACACAGCAGGTACATGCATCGGTTTCTCAGCCTAGTGTATGCAGAAGCTAGCCATCACTCATGGGAGTCTGGCCAGCGTTTGGGGTTTACGGTGCTGTTATTGTGGTTTATGACTAGGAGGAGTTCTGCAAAGACACTCATCTACATGTCTCTTTGCGACATATGACCTTAAAATAACTGAGATCGCCTATCGTCGGATGTGTTTGCAAAGTGGAAAGGACTTGTGACTTAATGTGCAAGATTTACGTGGTGTTAGAATTCAGTCGCCCTGGAGTATCTCCGGACAGACGCTATATAGAATATCATCCTTGTAAAAATTTCTAAGAAGCCGATATTGTTTACTGAAACAGGGAATCTTGTACATCGATGTACAAGAGACATACACAGCCCGCATCATTAACAGGATATCAAGTTTGTCATCCCGAATAGTGATATCAAAAGACGTCATAACTACTTTTTATCAATAGATTAATACGAATATGCCAATTAAACTCTGATATCATGAAATACAAATGATTTTATTCCTAAATGTAGCTGACATTTACATTAAAGCAGGAATTTGATATTACTTTTAGGAGAACGAGCAACAAATGTCTTTACGTCAGCGCAGTCTTAAAATTGTCCAATTTATAATACTAGTAGGATTTACATTATACACTGAAAACTCGAAACAGGCCGTCCTCACTTACCAGCCATTTTTCTGATTTAAGAATCACTTAGTAGTTTGCAAAAATATATTAAATACAAACTAAAATAAATCAAAAATAATCAAACATATTTTATAAAACATAGATAAACATTTTTTGATATTATAACGAAATTTGATTAAAAGACAATTTTTTTATTTATAAACAGACGGTCTAAAAAGAGGTTGAATTAATAAAAAAAAGTATCTTGCATTTTAGGCAAAGGCCGGTAAGTACCCATCTTCAAATAAAGTCCATTAAAGGAGTTTGCGTTAATAAAACATGTATGTAGGTATAGAAACCAAACAGGATGTTTAAAAGCAGGTGGTCTTGAAATCTTCGGGTGGTCGAGATTTTAGTCTTGGCAAGTTTACAAACTTAGAGCCTTATTTTTAGTTTATGTACGATACAACGTTTTACTGCGATTTACTATTTGAAATGGGAACGAATTTGCATTAAAGTGATTTTTATAAATAGTTTTACATAAGAAAACAACGAAGTCAAAACTTTGAATAGGTACATTAATATATTTGATAAGTCAAAGAATATATTTTATTACAGTAGTAGTACAGTACAGTAGTAGTAGTATGTGTGTACAACCAAAGCTTTTATTTTCTTATAAAAAAAAATCTTTAACGTCAAAATCACCAGGATTTTAATATCGTTAAATAAACTCTACGTCATAAAGAGATTTATATTCTTTCAGAAAGGGTTTATATTCTTAATGTCTAAGGAGATTATGATTCAGCTTTAATAAAATAAAAAAGGACTGAGTTTATGTTTTACATACATATATTTAAAAACTTTTATATCATTTAAGGTCTTTAATAAAAACAAACGCTAATAATTATTCGTATATTATTTTCAATGATGTCAGCTGTTTAGTAATAGGTTATTAATATGGAAGTGACGCGTGCGGAGAATCACACAACACCATGGAAATAACCATGAACTCATATAAATAGCAAAAATATATCCAAAGTTATTAAAAGATGTAATACATTAAAACACCGTCTATAAATAATTTTTTTATTTATCAAATATGTCACCATCATTTTAACACTAGATTACTCACTATGTAAGGATCAAAACTATAATATACTTTATATTATAGTTTTGATCCTTACATTTAGAACATAAGGAGATATTTCTCGCTTAATATATTTTTAATTCAGTTTTATCACAAACATATACAAATTTCGTTACACAGTTCTCTATAAAAATAAAATAATAAAAAATATTATTTTGTTAATATCTATCAGCTTACAAGGAGTATGCATATGTAACAAAAATACTGAAAACATCATTTTTACAAAAAATAATAGGTATTATAAAAGATAATTATTAATTAGTAATCAAAAATTTAAAACCATCAGTGCTTACGTCAAAGTGTACTAAAACCAGTACTCAGTAGGTACCTACCGTAAGTTAACACTACCAAAAGTTTTTACTGTCAAACTTCCTACGCGCCCTTTTCAATTATCATTTCAATTTCAATTTTAAATTTATCATTCAGTTCAAATCACTGCAATATACAGTGCCAACGCAGGTTTATGAATAAAATTTGAAACGCTCCGTTTTGTAATAAGGGTACCCATCAAATGGATTAAATAGCGAATTTATTTTGAAAAAAAAAAAAACAATTTTGGACCTTGAGTGTAGAAATAAAACCTTTGGTCATAATAATATCATTTGTTATATTGTCTTTGTAGTCATTAAGATTATTGTAACTCATATAGAACAACAATTGTGCTTCAATTTATTGTGTTGCCATTAGAAATGTTTAAAAATTCCTGTAAAGCGATCTTTTGTACAGACAGTTTTATTATAGACGTGTTGCAACAAAATAAACAAAACTTAAATGTAGAAATAAACCTGAAGTTGTTAATTTGTATATGAAAAAAATGAAATAAAAATTATTATGATTATTACGGAACTGAAAAATCTTGTATGAAGAGAAATGTAACACAGTAGGAAGACTTATAATAAATGAAAAAATCAATAAACCAGCGGTTATAAAAAAGGGTGAAATTTAAATGAACACAATTTATTCGTTTTGCCCATTAGTAAGTTCTTTTGATCGCTCATAAATATATAATTTTAATTTTGAAATTTTAAAATTACTATTAGATTAGATTTTGGTAATATTTATCTTCTTTTATTTCGCTATAAATGTGATGTCAATTAGATGAAATAAATCGTTAATATTTAAGCAGTACTTATTGAGGTTTTGTCATTATAACCTGCTGTCATTCTATAGTTGCCAGTCTTAAATTACATATTTAAGTTTTTTGTGTTCACAGTTGTCATCAAGCTTAGTATTTGACAGAATTTCATTCTTACATTTGCACGCTTAACGACTTATCGTATGTCCTATTCACAATGCTTGAGAAACTCTCTAAATAGAATCTTAAAGAAGAGTTATCGATAACACCATACTTTTTTTGACTCAAAATTATCCCTAAAACTGTTTCTTTACTGAGTTGATCGTAAACAAAACACTTATACTGCTGACCCAAGACGTTTACTTCAAGTGAGTATAAAGTCCACAACGTAATCGCTGGAGTTTTAAAAAGAAATGAAAAATACGATGAATTACCAGATTCTAGTATATATATATATATATATACATATATATATGTATATAAATTTTACTGCTATATATATGTGTATATATATAGATAGCAGTAAAATTTATCTTTCAGAAATAAGCCCAAATCTTTGTTAGAATATCTAGCCTACAGCAAAATTGATTCGAAGTAGCTTTCGCACAATAGTATTTATAATTTTACTTCTAATTCTCCGAATAAAGGGAGAGAAATAAATTATACACAAACACCTTCTTTACGGGTAACAATGCTATAGGATTCCTAGTCACAGTGATCAAGTATAAGTCTGAATTATTCGTTCCAATCTCCAGCATCACCTATACTCTCCGACCTCGACTTCGCTGCAGTTAGAGAGAAGGGCCCATACCGAGTTTTGATATAGGCCCCTCAAACAACTTTTGATACGGGGTAAAGGGCAATTTCAACCCTGTTCATATAATAATAGAGATAAAAACTAAAGATTATGTTTAAAATTATTATAAGTCGGAGCAGTGTTATCTACATTAAAAAAAAAAGTTTTTCACTTTCGTCAGTGATGATTTATAAAATCGTAATATCGTAGTGCGATAGTGAAAATTGAATTCTTCATTTGATGATCAGTTATACACGGCGAATAAGTGTGAACATCGACAAAATTTAAATGTTACTTACGTATTATAATGACGCTTGATTTAAATGTAGATTGAAAATGATTCGTATGAAGTCATGTTGGAACTAAAACTATGACTGCGAATGCCCGACAGGCAATAGCTGCCATTAAACCTGTTAACCGCTATGAAATGAGGATGCCGATGAAGGTAACTCATTATGACTGAATCCACAGAATCTAATAACGTGAAAGTAGACGATAAAAAAAAAAAACAGCGATAGTGTCGTATTTTTATTCATCAAGATACTTTTTTTAATTCGATTTGCTGTTAGATCGTTTAGTGTTTTTTTTAGATCTTCTGACTTTTTATATATTCTTCAAGTCTACTTAAAAATATTTAGTGTTTAGCATGTTCAGCAGTATTTTAAACCACAAAACACCTATGCGCTAAGTGCTTTGCTGTGTCTCGCTTCTTAAATCCTCTCAGGACTTAGAAAGAGAAAACAATGCTGCAGCCTCTGTTGTATGTATACATATATATATAAATATAAAATATATTAAAATATGCAAATGTCATTACACTTTTGATTTTACTACTCTTCTAATATAAAATTGATGTCAAAACATTAGAAAAAAGGAATGGAACATTTCTCATATAAAACAAATCACAGTATTCATACTGGACCTATATTGGCTGTTTCTAAAACATTTGTTCTAATATTTATTACGTATTTGTTGTAATTGTTAGTTTGTATTTTGTATTGTTAGTTTATGTTGTTATTGTATTGTTAGCTTATGTAAGTATACCGTAACATAAAGATTGGTTATTATATTAAATATGTCCTATATTGTTTATATTTTAATGTTCATATATATATGTATATGAACATTAAAATAAAAAATGTAACATTCAAAAATAAATATTTTGTCATCTGTGAGTTGTAGAGGATGTTGGTATAATAACTTTGCGAACATAACCTACGAGTGTATTTTCTATATTTGGGGGATAATCCCGTTGTATCAGAAGAGCCAGAAGTCGCTCCAACAGCACAATGGGGTTAGTAAACATGCCGAGAAGTTTCTTTACTTTGTATACATAAATATTGACGTAGGATGTTCACCGAGATAAACCACAGCAGCGGCTAAATTGAATCAAATATGCATGGAAACTAGTCGTATTGTAGATTACAGGTGGGCTTATAACAAATTTGTTTATAACGTTAGTAAACGTCAGTAGGAGAACGATCGGACCTGTGGAGATCGTTCACACGGAGTTATTTACAAACTGAATGATAGATAATGTACCCAAATTACGGCTTCGCGTGCAAACTGGTACGGTATAGCCGAGGCGAGGTGAGAGAGAGACTTAAACTGGCCCAGCAGCCCTTCGGATGTGAATGTGAAGCATCTCTTACAGTTGTGTTTAGTTCGGTTCGAGTTTCGGCGAAATGTGTACCTTATTTTTTTAACCGGCAGGTGACCGTCGAGGGAGCGGGATGGCTGTACGAAAGCTCGGCCGGGAATTCGCCTCACAGATACAGATTACAGTCTCGCGTCGGCATCAAACGTGGCCGAACGCTCCGACGTAACGCGGTTCAGAGGCGACAAAACTTTACGTTCATCGTCGCTTCTTCTCTAACTTTAGAGGTTTTTTTTTCACAGACGTTTTTTTTTGTGTCGTCCTAGACGTATTATTTTTATTTTATTTTCAATAACTCAGTTTTAGTTTCATTATTATTGAGTTTCTTTATATTTTAATATCGAGTGCACAGTGTAAGATCCTGTTGCACTTTTACTCGCGGTGAGTATTATAATTGTGGAGTTTCTATGACGTTAAAGTATGTTGAAATTGCCGAATCGATCCTCTATGTAGGTCCTACATTTAGCCTTCATTATCATGTGATAAGATACGAGTGTTTTAATCGAGTAAATATTTCGATTTTTGAAATTCCAATCGAGTGTATGCATCAGAAATATCTAAGTTTATTTTTTTTTAAATCATAATTTATATTACCAGTTAATTTGTAAATTGCATTTATTTATCGGCTATATTGAGTTACTAACTAAATGTTTTAATCATATATTCATAACTGTTTATAGCTTCTACCCGCAGATGTGATTTAAGTCAATAAAACTAGCGGAATCAATGACGGTTATATTTATTACTAACTAAGAAACTTTAAAATGCTTAAGTTTAAATAAGTATTTGTATCTTATAAAAGGTGTTTTTAATGAAAATATATATATTATGACCCAGTATGAAATACCATACGTTCGAAGAATGCGGCAGGTTACCTTTAAGGCGTGAGATTAATAGATTACTACAATGAAAGATTATACATTTGATGTAATAAGCCGTGGGTTCTCGTGAGCTATATTCTCAGTCAAGTGTGAAAGTCATATTGAATTCGATGTAGTTTGTACAATAATGTATTCCACCGATATCCTTAATTGTTATTTGTGGACTATAAAGACGCTGTTTAATTAAAGAACTAGTAATGTATGTATTTATAACCTATTTTCAAATTTAATTCCTAATATTCACGAGCAACGCCGTTTTTTATTATTAGTATAATTTCGTATGTAACCTGATGTATAGTATCGCCACTTAATGCCTCATTGTGGTGTCGGTGACCTAGGGTCTTGATGTAAATGGTGTTGCACTCTATGATAAGCCTCGTTAGCATCATATTAGTTGCTATTAACACAGTCTGATCATAGATAACTACATACTTATTGAGATAATTCAAAATGTCTGTGTGTGAGGATGTGTGAGTGCGTGTAACTGTGTCGAAAACAATGTAAAACTATAAAAAAAATCAAAATAAACGATAAAAAATAATTAAATGATATGTCTATCTATGTAGTTTTTTGTCTATGTTGAAAAATAACATTTTTAAAATGCACCATCCCATATCGAATGGGGTCCGACAAAGGCACAATGGGGCCGATAGAATGACAATACACCAGACGAGACTGCACCATGAAATAGGCCGGTCAACTGGGACTTGCAATAGATTTTTTACATAAAGAAATTCCACGTATGTGACCTTGGAGATTGTAATACTTGTGAAAATATCTCGCCATCCGAAATATTACATACAACCTGTAATGCTTATAGTGTTTGCATTTAATGATATAAAAATAAAGTTTCTTATATAAACATAGGCAATTAAGTTTTTTATATACATTACATTCTGATTATGATCCTAGCATCATAACAGCCGGCTAGACTAATGTACGCGTTCTTATTTATCGTCTAAAATAGACTTGGAATAACAATAAAATGAACATGCCAATATAACTCGGCCGGGTATCGATTTAGAAAATTCTAATATGAATGCATTATACATATCTCATTTAGTTCGCTTCCACGCATTTTTTTTTTGCATAATTTTATTACTCGTGCGTTTCATTTCTTTTCTAACCCATTATTTTTTTTCGTCAGTCTCGTGATAAACGATAGGATGTAAACTGCCAGTTATAAATGTCTTAACATATTTAAACGAAAAGCGATTTTTTTTTTAATTCCTTGACTTCACTGTTTTCCTTAAATTTTTCAGTTACTCAATTTCGGTTTTAGCACATCACGTTCAGCCGACGCTGAATATTCTAAAATGTATTAAATATTTTTATTACTTTCTCTCCTCGTTCTTTTATGTGAGAAAAATTCCTTATCAATCGATATGATACGCGTTCATCTCAAATATGTTAACCACTTTCTTCGCTTATAATATTGTTGTATGAAATTGACCTTAATAGCAATAAACTTAATTAATTTATGTGTTGTTTGTTCTACTTTACGTTTACTATAGATTGGCTGTCACGGTCCTTTAGATTGTTAAATAAATTAAATATAAGTTTTTTTAAATATATTTTTTCTCTTTTTTTACATCATGATATATGTGATAACTGTGTTTTCATTTTCAAATTTGTCAAGAGATCAGAAAGTGTCAAATAATTAAAAAAATATGTGAAACACAAATAGTAGCCTAAATATAATTAAATGATTTCTATTTATCTCTTTCAAAATTCTTATATATGGAAATAGCACAGAGTATAAAAACAACAAAACATCTCTCCGGGAGCCGTAGTTGGGTCCGGTTCAACCATTCGCAATTTCTCGTTGCGAGAGTCAATATAAATAATTACGCTGGCATCTCCATTCCTATAGCATAGAAAATAAGCGTCAGGTATGACTGCAGTATTAAAAGATTTATCGTCTTCCATTCATATATGAGAAAATGCAAAACAGTTTAACTAAGAATCCCTTGAACGTATCGTATAATTTATAACACAAGTCAATTAACATCTCATTCCTAATTTATTGATAAGATCGACAAAAATAATGTGAACCCAACGACAAATTAACTGAGCCATTTCGTTATCAAATGTATATAATGAATAAGTTTGATGAATTCCGTTCATAAATTATGGAAATTTAATTAACGTTAAAACGAATGTATGTGTAACTTAATAATGCGTAATTAATATGCGCTGACGTCTGTAAATAAATTGAGTAATAACATCATTTAAATATTATAAATATAAATAAACTTGATAAGGCAGTTCGTCATGTCAAAATCTTTTTTTTTTCTGTATGGCAGGTATATGGTGTATAAAACCTCTTTTATACGTACCTATAAAATCTTTTTCTATAGTTAAACATATGTTTGTGTAATATAAATATTTGTTATACAATAAGGTGGATTTTGAAGTGACTTTCATTGGCTAATATTTTTTTTAGTTATGGCTTTGTTAATATAACATGTCGCAGAGCAAAGGTATTGAAACACTCAGTCGAAGTCAGGTCACGCAGTCAACCGCAGGTTAAATATACAATAGGTGCAGTCCTGATTAAAAAACATTTACAACAAAAATGTTCGTATACATTATTGTATGGTTCAAAATCAAAGGGATCGGAAAAGATAATCATTATATTTTATATCTTCATTCAGTAATCAGTTTCCCTTCAAACTTGCTTCAAGTTATATTATCGTTTGCCGTCTTCACAACCCTGTCACATTGTGACGGGCGGAAGCCAACGTTAATAACTATACAACTGCATCTTCTTATTTACACAGATATTATATCTTAGAGTGCTATGAACTCCGATATCAATATAAAAAATTTCGTCCAGAATGTTGTTGCCATGTTACCTAAAATTTTACTCATTAAATATTAATGAATTAAAACAAGACGTCTTTAAATTATTTATGTAGCTGTCATTATTCATTCAATTCGATCTTTCTTAAATTTTTTTACGTTCCATTTAGATAAAAGCTGCCGATATGGCGCGTTCTGTATTTGGTTAGACTCGATCGTTCAAATAAAGAACTTTGTCAACTTTTTTGTTGACGAAATAGGCAATGTACGGACTGCCGTAATTCCATACCTTTTATAAAATAAGTACGGACAATCGCCGTTCCATATTAGATTGTTTACAATTATCATGAAAATAAGGCAAAAACTTAACTTTTTCAGCCTGTCTAAATAAATATATATCGAGCACATGTCACTTGGCTCATCGGATTTAAAATTATCTCCATCATTGAGTTTCTATCGACCTTTTATATAAATAATGTTGACAGTATACTTAAAAAAAAATATCAAATCATTTATATGATTTATTTATGATATATCAACTGGCGATATACATACTTCTTGGTTGTATTTCAACTGAAGCACGTAAAAATATGTTAATAATTATAAAAAGCTGTGTATCATTAATGAATAAGATTAAAAAGACACAAAAGAGGTCGTTAACCAGTCCAGGACCAGGTGTCGGCATGGATGAAGGATATAATTAGATAATTATCATTACAACTCCATTCATTTCGCTTCTTACTTACAAAATACCCGGAATTGAAATGGTTTGAAACGTTGTTAAAGACTTGTTCTGAGACGAGAAACGACTACCTACTGTTATTAATATAAGTAACATTTTAATTACAGCAAAGTATAGTTTTTAGTTTTTCCGGTTGTCATTTTTGAATTGCGCGGCGTTTTGAGTGCTGTGTTTTTTGTTTTTTTTTTTTTTTTTTGAAATCGTAAAGTAAAATTCCATTCATATATTTCAGTCAAATATGGAGTGAGATTGTTGAAATAAAAAAAAAGAATAAGATCTCCGTTTGTATCGAATGCGGTCAGGTACATCTGAGTAAATTTTAATAGTAACCTTAAGGGTCTCGTCCCCTTTTTATGATTCAAAAATCCGGCGGCTGTTTTATACAAAAGGATCTTAGAGGTATGAATGACTGTCCTTTTAAAATAATGTCAAACACTGACAATACTCAATTATTATATATATTAGGCTGGAAACAATAGCGTATTTGTCCCGCTGCTATATTTTGACCAATAATATTGCGTCGAGAGCTAATAAATTTTTAATTTATGTCCATATCACGTAGAAAGGTTTCTTTGTAAAAATTGATTTGACAATTCGATAAAAAAAAAAAGATTTACGTATTTTCATATAATTAAAAGTATAGTGTATATATAGTCTAAACAATATTTGATCCTCTGTGGTTTTAAGTCATTGGTTGACAGGAATGCAAAAGCATGTGGGTGTTTTTTTTCTTCTGTCATTAGACTGACAGATATGGTCTCATCCAGGGGCGTCCAAATACGGCGACCAAATGCCTGTATAATGACCGCATTCTATAATCTTCTTCCATAGATTTAAATGGCTTGATGGCCGTCTAGTACGTGCCTGGTTAGATGATCAGATGCTTATAATCACTATCTTTCTTTTCGCTAAACTGATTAGGAATTAATTGATTTTGTATCGGTTATTAATAGAGTTTTTGTTGAAGCAAGTTAAAACATTTCGTTATACTGACTCCTTATATAATCGTCTTTAAATTCTTACATAAGTGTGTAGTATACTTAATTAAAATAATTACTTTTAATAACAATTAAAAGTGAAAGTTTTAGTAAATTCGATCAAATTTCTTGTTTTACATATTTTTTTTTGTTAGTAACTAATCTTTTGATTGTAATAGATTTTACAATCTGTTAATATTATACTACATATATGTGAATATTAAAAAATATTTATACTCTATGTTTCTCGACGAAGAGTGTGCTTTTTAATATCGATATTATATATTAATTATCTTATCATTTCATCTTTGACCGGTATATCTAGTTTTGATTGTCAATTATATAAAAGGGAGCTGAATGACGGACTGACGGTTTTAAATTTTATTGGATCCCAATGAATAAAACTAGTTTAGTTACTAAGTTCGCTTTTTGGACATAATTATACGTATATTTTATTTCATATTATGTAACCGTTGCAAGATTTATTCCGCAGTTTTCAATGTTTTAACGTGTTTTTGTTAGCACAGGCTGTTAGCCCTAATGGCTCCGATAGCGTCATTTACAGATTACAGTTTCAACGTTAATAAGTCTGTCAAGCAGCCATTTTGTTATCAAATAAAATTTGTTCTCTGAATACTTTGAATCATTGATTTGCTAAGGATAATGTTTATTTCTTGATCGTAATGATGTCAGGATTTACGAGAGAACCCAATTAAATCATAATACAATTTTCAAATATATTACTTACAATACACACTGAGTTTCTCAAACACTTGTCTCGTCTTCCCGTGATCACGGTTGTTGTAAAGTAGTCGGAACTTTGAGTGAAATGTAAAAATGAAATAATAAATGCGCTCAATGTATCCGAAAATCGAAGTAAAATTTTTTGATTAATTCATTTATAGGAATGGCTCAAATGTATATTAATTTATAGCAGTCCTAACCTTTAATCTTTTGCTTCTTTTCTTTGCTAGCGATTTTTAATCTTTTGGTGTAGAAACTTTTATCATAAAATTATGGTAATTTTCTACAGTTGTATAACGTCATATTTACTAAGCTTAGTAATTCAAATAACCCAAATGCAAAGACATTTTTTTTATATGTATTGTTGGTAAAAGTGCGGTGTAATATATGTACAAAAAAAAAACAGAATTGTTGGTTAAAGTGCGGTATAAAATATGTACAAAAAAACAGAATAAAAATGTGATATAATATTATATTTTTTATAGATATATCCCAACTAGATATAGTTTAGTTGGATGAAAAATATATTTTATATTATTATTAGAAAATTTATCGCATTTTTCTATGTAGAATAGAAATCTAATCGACGGATTTTACAGAGTATGTAATACAATTAGGGCTTATACTCGTGTATATACAGACATAATTTGATCTATTAACTACTAGCAACGTTTCATTATAACTCAAATACGATGACATTACTCGGATAGGAAATAGCTTAAATTATATTTTGGTTCAAACCTTTTGTTATAATTTAGGTAATAAAAATTTAAATGCTTCATCTCTTTGAATTCTGTATTTCACTTTCATTGATAGCTTTCTTTTTAGGAATTTATTTTAATGACGTAAAATAAAACGGTTTTCTGTTTAAACAGTCCCGTTGCTTGTTATGTTTTTTTATGTCTAAATCGTGGCTGGCGTCCGTTTAAATACTGATAATTTAATTTATATGTAACCGATATCTTTATATTTCTATCGTAAAGGTTCATTACTCTCAATATAAATATATAATAAAGTAAAAAAATTTTGCACGACGTTTTTTTTTAAATTGTAAAACCCTTTAACTTGTGCCCGTTAAAATTGACATTTTCAAAAGTTTTTTTTTTCGCGGCTTGTATAAATGCATACTTGTACTGTTTATAATTTCACATTTTTTTCTGGAGACTTGATCGTCTCAAACTTGACCCTATATAGATAATTAATGCTGGCATAAAAAAAAGACCACAGAATACACTTTAATTTTTTTTTTATTATATAAATTTCGACCGTTGTAATCACATGAGACTAATATATATTTAACAATAGCTGGTCGAATTAAGTAACGATTTCAGACTTTATGGCTCTTGCTTGAGACATACTTAGAAGTCAAATGTGGGTTAAGTAACAAAACTGTTTAGTTCAAGTGGATATTAAGTATACTATGCCTTTAGTCTTAAAAACTTTTTGAGAGATATAACTCCGTGGTTACGACAAGTGACGTGTCCAAATATGGCTCACAATTGTAGGTTGCTTTCTGAATAACAGTAAAATAAAATAGCGTAAAAAACATAATGAAAGATGCCACTGAAGCGTTGAGAATCTGTGATATTGTCTCATTCTATTGTTTAAAATTTTTACACACTTTCAGTTAATTAAAATCAATAGAAGTCTAAAAAAGTATACGTCGAAGACGTTCGTTGTCCTCATAACGTTTTCTTGGCAGACCTTTGCTTGATTAAAAAAATAAACTGTCGTCTATTCTTTAGAAGCGCACAGAACACGAATTTCGCTCTGAAATTGTAGCAAGCTTCGGTCCGTTGGTATAATGATAAATAATATTTATATATCATAGTAATGACTTAAACCCGGTTTCACGTCTCGTTCTAAAGGAACGTCTCATATGCAAATAGATAGCGCGATCTTAACGAGATCTGCGGATTACTTTGATATTTGCAAAATCTGTTATGTTATAAATTATACACGCTTTTACGACTCCACAGCGATCTATTAAGTTATCCGAGCAGGCTAACTAAAGTCGTCTTAATTTACTTCGTTTATACGGTAAAGCAGAATCTAAGAAGTGCATTTAAGGCACCGTATCGTATTCTTTTCTATGAAAATGTATAGATGGAACCTTCTTTCGTTCGTAATATTTTTTCATAGTGCGTTTGTTCGTATTTATATCAACCAATCTTGGGATTTATTAAAAATTTAAAGTGTGGATGGGAATTATATTGTAATATTTCGCTGCGGTCTTCCAACGACCAATAAATGACGTACATATTGCAGATAGTATAGAACGTTATCTTTGCTACGTTGGCAGGTGTGGCAATCCGTTATGGAAACCATATTATGAATTGTTTTATCTTCTATATAAATGAAACTATGTAAGTCTGAATTAAAGTAATTAAGTTTTATTTCTTAAAAAACTTGTCTTCATTTTCATTTAATATAATTTTAAGTAACAAGATTTTTAAAAGCAATACGTGTTCGGTAATGTTTTACATGGTTGCATATACGATTTTTTTTATATATCAAATAACGTGGACAAAGTCGCGAGTATTAGCTAGTGCTAAATATTCCTACATTACGGGCATCAATTGCATCGGTGCAGTGTATAGAGTACTTAATTCGTTCGCAATGCAATGGCAATAAAAGTAAATACACATAAAAAAAACTATCCAGAAGTTTCTTTATTTAAAGGAGCGGATAGTAATTTAGCAATAATTTTTATAACTCAAATGATGCGATAGTTCCCGGAATACAGATTATTAATTAATAGTCTAAAATTGTCGTGACGTAATCTAACATCATTTTACAATAGTGGTTATAAAATTGTGTGTGTCCTTAATTGATAATATTTAAGTGCCAGCTAACGTTTGACCTTTCATATCACCTGTATTGACCTGTGCTAGTTTTATAGGTATACCTACATGAAATATGCAATATTTTTTGCTATACAAAAACATCGGAGGTTAATATATCACAGATTATACTCATAAAAACGAATAAAATAACCGGTAAAAAGAGGATTAGCATAAATCTATTTATTTTATTTATTTCATTTAACATCGAATGTTAGCATGTTTTCTAAATATAATGAGATATTTTGAATTAATTATAATTTGTGATATAGATTTTTTTTATAGTTCTGATCAATATTGAAATGATACTTAAAAGCATGGATTGCATTTCACTCTAGTTGAGAGGGTTAATGAATGCTCCGCAAACTGACGCAATACATTTTAAATTGAATGCTCAGTTTGTTTGTTATAAATGTATGAACGTGAAATGATCTTTTTATTTACAGACAGAGCCCTGTATAATCTTTTTTAAATATGCATTTCATTACTATCGTTCTTATTCTAGTTAGCTTTAGAAAATTTGTTGAAGGGTAAAGATGCAATTGATTATACACAAGAAGGTATTAGCTGACTAAGTATAAAACTCTTACTACATGTTTGTATAATTATAGCAAACAACATATTTTTTCCAAAAGAATATTTTACGAGAACTTACCAATAAAACCTTGAAACTGTCCGTTCTTAGGTTAAGGATGTAGACTTGTGCTAAGCATAAGTCTTGCAAATTTTATCCTTGTCGTGAAAACAGCTTAAATTAATAAATTAGAAATAAAAAAAAAATTGTTTAGTGATAGAATAGTTGTAACTAGATGGATGAATGGCCGCATTAACATTATATCATACATAGCACAGTGAATTTATGAATGTTATTTTTATTCATATTAATGAAGCGTATGATTTAAATTTGTTATCGTTGTGATCGACTTGGCTCACTGCAATATGTCTTTGTAAAGCACGGATTAATGTCCAAATCACAAATAAAACGCTCTTTTATTTATTATGTTTATTTAAGTGTCGTTTTGTATATATCATAAAACACAAAATGCTGACGAGCGTTTATCCGTCATAATTCTAGAGAGTAAGCTAAATATTTTTGCAACAAATATTTGCCTACATTAGGGGGGTTGAAATTAATGCGAGGTTCAACTTGGAAGGTTTCCAGGGCTTCAGTTTGGAAATATAAGCAAAATTTGTCATACCACTTGCTTATTAAGGCTTAAAGTATCAGATTCCGTAAAATGTCAACCCTATCCTTTACCTTTATAAATAGAGATTACGCTTGTTATTAGTTACGGCGGCCTTTGTTTCGTTCTGAAATTTTGCAGACTTTAACATCTTTACTTTAATTATTATATGTAAAATATTATATTTGCAGTTAGATTTTAATGATTTATTTTAAGGAAAAAATATTAAACTATTATATATTTTTTGTAATCTGGCGCCAATGTCGAAATATTTTTATTATCGAACCGGTATTTTATATTAATGTGTCAGAAACGCCGCTTCAAAGAACATCGTGTAGCAACAAATCACAATTAAATATTTGCATAAAATTATATCTCAAGGATCGTTGATTTGGATTTAATCGATTTTATTGCTATGAGATTTTACAATTCGATAATGTAACCAGTTTAGTAACTGTAATTGAAAGTAGATTAATGATTACATTGAATTATTTTAGATGTAAACACTGGTGGGGCGGAAGTGACTATTTCGTTTATATATTTTTTATTTAAGATTTTTAGATTTAAGAATAAGAAATGTTATAACTAGCTGTGTTTAGGTTTAGGTTTAATAAGTTCTGGGCCTTCGGAATTCTTCAATGCTATTGGTCAGTTTGTGTTGTTTTTTTGTAATGAGTATCGCTCTCAGTTCTGCGGCTTTGACAGCGTAACCGACAGCCTTTATGTTATGATTTCGAACTATTGTCAAAGTTATTATCATTATAGGTACATTCCAATGGAATTATTTGAAAACATTTCAAATATTCAAGACTTATATTTTTACACAAGATATATTTTTCACGGAATTCTTTATAATGATGGAATAGAATTTTATAGTTTAGTTACGTAATTTCTTACTTTTTTATAATTTTGTTTTAAATATAGGTACACCGTGTAATAAATTGAAGGTAGCCTTGAATAGATATGTTTTGTAAACTTTGAACATGTGTTTTCTGTCCTCGTAATGTATTTATTGCGTACTTCGGTTACTGAGAATTGCATATAATTTAACACATCGCAAGTAAACATTCCCACATTTTATTTTGTTTTGTATTCCAAGTTACCTCGAACGATGACTATGTAAAATTTTTTATTAATTTTTTTTATATTATTATTAGTTACCCGCTTATTCATCACATTGATTAAATAAAATGATTGATTCTAAAATATCTATCACTTATTTGATAAAAAATTTATTAATTTGTTAAATTTTTTTCGTTATGTTTTAATTTTCACCTAAATAACAAGTCTGTGTATTGAAGATGAAATATGAGTACATTCTATTTTAATGTGTGAACACTAACTGTCTCCCCTGGTTATGCCTACATATTGAATGTTGTTTTCCCTATCAGACAATAAGCTGAACTTCCCTCCATAATCTGACATCTGATATGAGCATTATGACTATAAAATAAAAAATCCATGCAATATTTTCTTAATAAAACTTCAACATCCATTCATTAGTCCCCATAGAAATCTATATATTTTTATGATTGGATATTAACTATCGAAAGGCCTGTAATACTAATGGGTATATAAAACCAGGAATTAAATTTATAAACTGCGTTCAGTTTAACCGTGCGAAACCTAAACGTTTTCAATAAGTTTAACCTCTTTTTGTTCGCGCGCTTCATTAAGAAAGCCATTCATCATAATTACTAATATTTTACGAGACTCGTATTTAACTTTTGCGTTCGGAACTCGTTAAGAACACTTTCGATAGAATAGAGGAATCTATAAATTTAATATTTATCACTTGTTCTATACAGACTTTCCTTTAGAAAGATAAATTATAAATAAAATTCTAATATATATGTAAAGAATTTTTTTTCTATAGGAACAGGTATCGAACCTGCAAAGCTCGGTGATTGCGTTTCAATTGCTTTTACCAATAAGCTGTCGTGACATAATTTGAGTCGATGAATATAGCAGTCTACTTATAGCAGTCGTATCAGAACGGAAGTGCCCTGTATGGACTATTTAAGAATATTCTATTCAAAATTAATACGGGATTGATATTGACAAATATTCTCAAATAATCTAAAAAAAATAACGAGGACCTGTTATATATATTTCTTGTTCCACATTATCAGTGGTTTTAAATGTAATTTAAAGTTTTGTAATATAAATTTTTTCTCAGTACATGTTTTCGGTATATCCAGGTTCCCATAATCATTATGTTGAACACAATAACCCTTTATTTATGTAAACTGGCAATTTTATGCTCCCTTCACTTCGTGCGGATGTGCTGTGCTTAGATAATACCATGATATCATGGGAATAATTCCTATTCAACAATTTCAAATAGTAAACATTTCGTCGTGTACATGTAGAATATTCTTGGTATGTATTTATGGTCTTGGTTATTGTTACAAATTACGTTGGTTTAGTTTAATTTATTGCTATATGAGTATATAGAGTTCTGTCTAAGTTTTATTACAGTCATTTTGTTTGTAACTCTAAACCGACAGTTTGGTTTTTCTGAATAGGTGTGCGTTAATAGTTATGGAAAAAAGTTTCTATAACTATAAATATAGCGAATAACTATTTGAAAAAAAAATCTTTTTATAAATTTCTAAACCGAAAGTTTATTTTGAACATTTATACAAATAAGTATAAAAAGAGTATTTTTTTTATAATTTTAAAGTATCAGCTTTCTATTGTATTCACGGAAAATGTAAAAAAAATTTACAGTTTTGTCTGTTTGTTAAGGCAAATCGTATTCTTAAATAAAAGTAATAATAAAAAAATCGAAAGGACGAAGTCGCGTGAAACACTAGTACTATTTAAAAAAATCCGATCCGATTCATGTCTCACTTGTTTAAATAAGAACCTCCTAAAATAATCCTTTTTATTTCGTGAAAATTTTCATAACTACACATTTATCAGAATATCATTATTAAACTACTATTAGTTATTTAAATGAAACTAGTGTTATTCGGATTTACTACGCGGATTTTCTTATTTAAAAACTACATAATCCCGACGTTTCGGTTACTTTGCAGCAACCGTGATCACGGGCAGACGAGGTGTGATCACGGTTGCTGCAAAGTAACCGAAACGTCGGGATTAGGTAGTTTTTAAATAATAAAATCCGCGTAGTAAATCCGAATAACACTAGTTTCATTTAAATGAATACTCGCGAAAATCTTAGATCTCATTACTATTAGTTATGTTACTAAGTTACTTAAAAAAAACATCAAATAAGTTACTATGTTCTATAACAATGACATCAAATAAGGGATTTGCGAGCATATAAATAAAATTTCACAGTCATCCATACTTCACTTTGAATCGTTTTAAAAAGTCTAGTGATTATTAAAAAATTGCACCGACTGAGGCTAAGAAAGTCATAAAAAAAGACTAGTGCTCTACGGATCATTTTACAGGGCGCCTACACCTGTCTAATGGCTTAATATGTTGCAACAGGTTTCTTGACATGGAAATTTACATGGATTTCGTAATTCGTTAGGTCAAATGAGGTCGTTACGAACAAATTGAGCGATGGGTGGGATACGGGATGTTACAAATATTCGGAATCGAATTAATGTTGTAATTAACATAAATCGTAAGTATGGATAGCCTTAAAGAATATTATAGTGAAAATTTGTATTATATATATCGGACTTTGGATTGCCAAACATATATATGTATATATATATATATATATATTGGTTATATGATCCAATGTCATTACGAAACTCTACCACCATGACTATATTGCAACAGGTTTTTCTTGATAGTATGACTATAATATTTTCCGTAGTAAAATTGATGTTGCGAGATGAGAAGCCAAAGCTTAATTCACATATCAGAACACTCGCTATCTTAATGGCATTTAAAATCTAGATAAAACAAAAGTAATCTTGACGCTGACATCAGTCGTATGCAAGCGTCTAATATTAGCAGAATGTTGCTCCAAATGTGTGTTTTGGCGAGCACAGCGCTAGACAGGAAGAGAAATCTTGTTACAAAATGGAGACTTAGTCGTTTAGGACTTATTTAAATGCATGATTTGTTGCTGTGAACTGGAATAAGGCTATGAATTGGTCCAGTTGGTAAGTCGACACTTGGATCAGTTTAATAATAGCATACGTGTAAAGAAATTGTATAAAAAAATATTAAATACAATGGATGTAGCTAAATTATACGTAAAATTTAGAATAACGTGATGAGGAATATTTGAAATAAAAAATCATTGACTTTTAAAAACGTTTTTTTTTAATTCAGTCAAACCGATGTAGCCTGAATCAAAGTTAACTAAAAAAGACATCGCCGACGGAGCATTGGTGTATCAATATTTTTTGCTTTAAATAATTTTGTGTATAAAGGATTTTAACAGTAAACTTCGTCGAGCGAAATTAATTTGTAAGTGTTTTTTTATCCACAGACCTTCAAACGGTCGATAATGAGTTTTTGATTACGATACTCGAGTTAACCGCCTTTTTGTTGATAAACCAAGATTTTTTTATGTAATTCGTATTAGGAAGACTATTTTATGTAATTATTGCTAGTTTTTGTACATTCTTTTTCTTAATCAAAGATAAATTAGTATTAAACATTTTACTTTTTAATAAAAAAAAAAAAAAATCATTTTATAGTGCATAAACTATGTAAATAAATAAAATTACGTAGCTATTATACAAAAAATATATTTATAAAAATTCTTCTTCAAACATTTGTCTTTTTAAGAATTAAATATATGTTTATTTGTGTTGGCGAATAAAATAAATTTATACATTGGTATCGACAACGCCACATGGCTCTAGGCCGTGGGAACTTCGAAAATGCGCTGTAGCTAAATAGTTGTATATACTCGTAACATTTTGACGTTTTGAATGATGCTACACCACAGATTATGAAATCCCATCAATGTTTAATAATGTTATGTCACTTAATATAAAAAAATTCTTTACTGACGTATTGAACCTTCATGCTTAGCATTTTAAAAAGAAATATTATCACGTATACATTATGTTCTATTTGGTGATAATAAAAATATGTAATGAATATAAAATAACAGTAAAGATATCTTAAAAGCAAATGTAATTTTGTTTTGTAATTAGTTTCAAATAAACGATGACTGTATCATGTTATAATGAATTGTATTATGCCAGGAATTTGATTAACAGTCATACAAGTCTTTCACGATAATTACACTGCTGACTGATTTATTAATACACAAATTGTTCTCAATCTGAATACCGAGAAGAGAGCTGACCTTTAACATAACTTTAAACATATAATTGATATTCGATTTAAACTTTAGTTCATTTATGTCAAAGCACAAAATGTTTTGACATATATTTAGACATTTATAATGAGAATTCATATAAAAAAAACATGACTTATCTTGTGCTTAGTTTTCAATCAATGAAACAATCAATTGATGCTTTTATTCTGAAATCGATTTTGAAATTTAATTAGATAGACGAAGTTCTGAAATATTCTATAATACGTTACAAAAAAATGATACGTCGTTAAGCAAATATAACTGGATATAGTCTGTGGTTTTTAATCTGTTTTACAAATTATTATTTGAATGTCCCTTGACAGTTATTTAATAGTATATTATTATAAGCTGTATAGTGTCGGCGTTCGGCTTTAAACAACAATGGAACTGAGCTATTCACTAATGAAAATATCGCGTGAAACCCACACGTTTATAACACGGAGTCGGATTTTGTCTTGATTGAATTTATGTATGAGTATAAAGCTACTGAAGTAGAGATAGCTTTTATATATATCCCATTGATTTTTTCTGTATAAAATCAACGTGGTTTCCTTTTCTGTGAAGGAGTTGTAATTGAACTTACGTTGCACTGATAAATAATATGAATCAAGTTTAAATAAAGCTTAGCTGACTTGTTTACCTCAAAGTATATTAAATATACCTATATTTTTAACTACTCATTAAAACGTTCTGGTTAAAGCTGTAACTAGGTAGGATAATAAAATATAAGGAAAATTATATATTTGCTGTCTTATCTACATAAATTTAACATTTTGTACCTAAATGTTTAAAAATACTAAGTTTAGTTTCTGTTGACATGAATGAACCCACTCCTCCCGAATGAAATATTCCGTTTTAGGCATTTTTTTCATAATATCATTTTTCATAATATTCCAATGTATTTCAGTTAAATGCGGTGAGTTTTCTTAAAAGATTATTCGATAAAACAATGGTATATTAGAAAACAAGGAGGCTGTTGGAGTTTAAACGATAAATTAATTGAAGTAAAACGGCGAGACACCTATATACATTTCTCCGAGCATCACTAATTGAGAACGTTTCTAAAACGTATCAACATTGTTTAGTTGACCCAATCAATGAGACGAGTTTAATTTGAGTACTGACCACGCTTCTCAATTTACTAATATAATATCTATATTTAGATACGATAAAAAGGGTTTCGGGCAAAGATCTCTTTTGAGAAATAAGTTATCCTTTGTGTATCACATCTTTTATAATAATGTAACTATTTCTACTTTTTATGCATAAATAAATAAATACTGTATATTTTCGAAATGTGTTATACGTTAGAAGCTTATATTAATTTGATCGAAATCCTATATAATTTGTTCAAAAATAATTTTGTTATGCGTTATGTCATGTTATTGAAGTGAAAAGTATTAAACCTAGTTTCAGTTTCAGGTGTACACAATCTATCAACCTTGAAATTAAATTTTGCATAAACAAAGAATATAGCTTTTGAGTTCCACAGCTCTGCACTAAAATTGTTCTGAATTATTAGCGATTTCCCTCTATTTCACAATTACCAATCGATTTTCAAACCCTAATAATAATAAATATATCTGTTCTGTAGTATTTTTTTGTAATTCCATTTTACACTCACGAAATATATATCACAAAAAAAAAGATTCACAATAAATATTTAATATTCAGCGGACATAAAGAATCAAACGAGGAACCAAAAAAACACCTTCAAAATCTGAAAGGAACGAAGTAAGTGTCGAAAGGAACGGCGTTGGTGCTTTAGTTTAGAAACGAAAAAAGTGGCAACCCTATTGAAAAAGCAGTTGACAAAATGGCATTGCTTAAAAGCTTAACAATTCCTAGGATGACACGTAGTTACCGCCGCTTGTTATTTCTTCCTCGTCTCGATGATAAGGGAGGTTCTTAATTTATAGCTGCAGGCGTACTATGTTAGCGTCTTCTTGATCGTGACGCACCGTCTATGAAGCCAATGTGAACCCCTAACGCGGGTTTCATTCGAATCTGTTTGATAAAAAAAATATTCTACTTCTATTCTATTTTGTAAAGAAAATATCCTCCGTGTAAAAAAATATTTATTTTCGTTTTAATTATATTAAAATAAGGTAAGTCTATCTTCCATGGCTTCAAAGTGCTTCGAGTATTTATTCTCAGCAAAAATTTAATGTAATGACTATAGTTTCAATGCTTTAAACTTTAAATAGGTTACGTTTATTGATTCTGTTTGCGTATAGCTCTGACATAAAAAATATTATTTATTATATACCGCAGACGCACTTAAAATTTATTAGTTATTATATTATATATTTTATGTTATTCTGTCTTATAAATTATAAGGACGTAAATGGTTGCAGCCAGCAATTTCAGTTATTTGTCATACAATTTTAATTCAATGTAAGTGGTGTAATTCATAAGCAAACTTGTTTTAGGGAATTCTGAACTAGTATGTTAGTAGATTTTAATCACGGTACTGTCTATTGTTCATGATAATTTAGTTTATATTCGAATAAATAAAATATCTGTCTGTTTGTGATGTGATTATCACGGCATTTACTTTATTCATTACATTGCATATGCATATGCCTACACAGCATATATAACAATATATATTTTTTACCATTATCATTACTTTTACTTAGAGATAATCGATACAATAAGGAGCAACTTGGATAACTTGTATTTTAAATAATTGTTTATTTGTGAAACTAAAATAAAAATAATATTTATTTAGTTGAAGCAATAAAACGTTTATGACGTGTTATCAAATAAAATGGCGTAACGAAATGTTTTAAAAAAACACAAAATTCAATGTTAGGAACGTTGTGATTATAGTCCGGCTTCAAACGAACCTAACGAGTGCACTTAGGATTTAATGATGCTGAAATTAAAGATGCGTTTCACTGAGCCTGGTAATGAGCTTTTTGGTAAGAGGATTTCCGTGGGCGCGCGTAATACGTACGAATACGTTTTATTTCTCAGAAGTAACATACGGATAATTATACAAGTAATTGCTTGGACGCCACTACGTAAGATGCATTTTTTTTATTCAATTTTAAATTTTGCAATCCACTTTAACGTTGAGTCAAATTACTTTGTTTTACTTACAAATATTTTATTTTATTGGTCGATCATGAACATTATGGCTTTGTATCACGTGGAATTTTGATGAAAAGTCAATGAAATTGGAACCTTTAAAATATTTATGACTATACTTTCGCTATAAGTGTAAATTAATCATAACTGTATTAAAGATAATTCTGGCTATATTTCAAATATGATACAAAATTATACGAAGGATAAAATTAATTTATATCAAACTAAAATTTATCTTCACGTTAAACTTAAATGACCACGTAAGCGATACTCGGGTGACTGAACCCGAAGCCACTCAGACGTAATCTTTGAAAATTCGACATTACCAAAATTTTGGGCTGTGAGTAATTATTGTTCACGAATTCTAAAATTAATTGAAAGAAAGTTCTGTTCCCAAAACCATTAACGAGATTTACATTTGGTGCCGTTGAAAGTTTCAAAATGGCTGATTACACCCTAATTTATAACAACCAAGTGTTCCATTCGAATTCGGAAGCTATTTCCGAACAGACGGTTATTACTTGTTTATATTTTTGGACTTATATTAAGACGACGAAATTGTTTAAACTAAATTATTATATATATTAAAAAAATATGTCCCCTGTCATATATTATATCCCCTGGATGGTTTCAATTGATTTTTTTGAATGTAAATGATTATGAAACTTCCTTTGTTGCTGACATTTCAACTAACTAGTTATCTTAATGCGCTGTGTAATTATAGTTAACGTGTTTATTGTTAGCGCAAATAAGAATTTCCGTTAGTGAAATTCAAATAATTGTTTGGGTGCGGCTATGTGTTGCCTTTTCAAACGTTTTACAAATTATGCGTGTTTTATAATAGTAAACAGAGAGCGTGCTTTCGTTATAAACAATACAATAAAACAAAGCGGTCGTTGATCTTAATCGAATTTCTGTTAACGCTATAAAGATATAAGATCTTTTTGCCATATTTAAAACCGATTAAACAGTGCTGTCTAAACTAATACAATACCATGTCTTTTCTATCGATCGTTTTCAACCCCTATCAATTACGTCACGCTCCGCTCTCGATAAATCAAGATCAATGGCACAGACTACCTCATCTTCATTTATATGTAATGTCAGCTTACATTGTCCGGCGGAGGTCTCGTGTCACTTAAATGTAATTTAAAAATATGTTCGGTCCTCTCACAGATGTTTTGAAGTCCTCAAATAAGAATGCTATTTCTATTTCCTTAATAAATATCATTATATTATAAATGAAAGCATGTAAATCACACGTTCACGTAGAACTAATGACAGGTTTGCTTTATAACTAATAATTAAAGTGAATACTGAAACATATAAGCATATTGTTGGACTGAACAATAACATCCGAGTTGCGAGAGTCAGCTGGCAATATGTTACTTATTTCTTTATTGATTTTCCTACCTATTATTTGTATTTCTATTTCTATATTTTATGAAACAACCTTTTTAAAATATTTACTATAATCGATATGTGATACTGATTTATATTAGCACATGTAACTAGCGACTGTCCGCGACTTATTTTATTGTTTTGAAATTAAGGTCATAGATATATTTAGAATGTGTTCTTAAATAAAATTGGTAAAAAAATATATATATACAATATTAATAGTGTTTCCTCGGCAATTACAATTTTTTTAATAAATTACATCAAATATGTTTTCTGATATCAAAGATTCGTTAATAGAATATTTCATCAAAAACTATTTAGTAATTGTAGTAAATTTTAAACCCAAGCACACATCATAGGTAACTTCAACATCATAATATTTCTAGGATTTAGTAAGATAAGATTAAAGCTGTATTTATTGTACAAGTGACTCATGTTTCAGAAAAGGACTTTGAAATCTGATATCGTACCGGGAAGTTAAAACGATATCATTATTACCTGTCTTTGAAACGATTGGATAGTTTAATAATATATGTACTAGGAAATAACCGTGACATAGGCATATATAAAAATATTTTAATCCTAAAGTAATTTATACATTAAGTCGTTTACGTTAAATAAGTTGATATAAAAAATATCAAAATTTTAAAAATAATCTAAGTGAACTACCGTATAAAGATTCATTATATGTTGTATATATTTTTTATTTAATTTCGATATGTACGATATTCGAATGTGAAAGCAGTTTATTTCAAACGCCCAGACCCTCACACCAATCTCGCTAAAAGCAATCCGGGGTTGCTTTTAGGATAAATCACCATAAAATCGGCCTTAGTTATGTAAGGATATAATATTGTACATTAGTACAATTCCTCAACTCCCATACTATAAGTGAATTTAATTTTATTCCTTTGTTTCAGATAGCACAAAATGGCGCTCGCAAATATAAAGAATTTACAAAGGACTTCTAATCTGCTGATTACATGAGAGTCCAATAATATATTACAAGTAATAAATCAACATCTCATAGTTTGATAAAGTTAAATAAGACATATAAAATGAATTTTAAGATAATCTCACTGCTTCTGACATGGAACCTATTGCTCATAAATGCCAAAAGAGATTCGTTGGAAGATGAAGAGTCCCGGGCAAGGGATATCCGTAATAAGGAAAATAACAGAAATCGAACAACGTTCAACGGCACACTGACGGACCTCCCCGAGAGAAGATACTTAAGACACCGCAACAGTTCCAGGTATCGCGGGGATAGACGAAGATTTTGGGAACGTGAACAGGAATTACGAAGAGACAGACGAAGAGGATCGGAACATTCCTCCGAAGACACCTTAAATCGCACCGATCCCTACAACAGAAAAGATGAGAAATCCCGCAAAACAGACAAGAAGAACAATCCTGATAAAACGACGGAAAGGAGAAAAGCAAATACGAGTAAGACACAGGAAAGACAACCAGTTAGAGAGAACACGACGAGATTCAAACCGAAGGTTGCTAATAAATGGCATTCCGGCGGATATATACCGTATCCTCAGCCCCGAGAGAAGAAGCCGAACATAATATTAATACTGACTGATGATCAGGACGTTGAGCTTGGCAGTCTGAACTTCATGCCTCGTACTATGAAGGCAATCAGAAGTGCTGGCGCTGAGTTCCGGCACGCGTATACCACCACCCCAATGTGCTGCCCATCGAGGTATGATTGAACACCTATCCTACGGTTACAATTGATTTATTCGTTAGGTATATTGACATCGATTCTTAATTCCGTTGCAAGAAGAGTAGCGTAATTCAGATCGTTATATTTTTATATCGAATATTGTAACCTATAATTGTTTGAAATATCAGCTGCGTTTAATTATCTCTTTATATACCGGATGCCACTATCGATCCGTTCTTAAGCAAGATTACTCGCTTTGGCTCGTTATTAGAGAATAGGTCAATGATTCCGCTTATCAACGGGGTTTACTAAACAGGCATTGTGTCAGTTAGCTGGATGTAGCTAAAGGTTTCCATTGTTTCCATTATTTCATCCTATCAATTGATCTGAGTGGTTTTATTTATCGAATTCACTGTTAACAACTAACGATTATAGCAAATTTATTTTAGACTATATGCTATCTTTTTATAACTTAAGAATTTTTCATTACCATCATATCAAACTTCCTTTTAAAACATTTACACAAAATTTTGTAAGGAGAACAGTATCAATTGTTATGCCCAACGCTTAACATTATATCTGTTAATAAGTCTTTCATAATATGATGTTTAAACGACTGCTTTCATTCCCAGGAGTTCCTTGCTGACTGGAGTGTATGTACACAATCACAATGTGTACACAAATAACGACAACTGTTCGTCACCGATGTGGCAGGCGAAGCATGAGACCAATACCTTCGCTACTTACCTTTCAAACGCTGGATATCGTACGGGTAAGTGGATACAACAACAGAAATGATACTATCAAAACGTCCTTCCTAATGTAAGGGAATCAATTAGTATTAGAATTATAATAATAATACTTTATTGTTTCAATATAATTTTGCTTACAAAGTGAGTGACCAGGGCGTTCTTTTAAGCAGTAATTGCTTGTATCAGGACACCATGCTCTTCCATTAGATTTAACACTTCTGGAACACCTTATGAGCAAATTGAAACTAATATGGGGTTTTCCAATAGGGACGCTTGAACTTTGACAGCTGATTGCGGCCATGTTGTTTGAGTGACAGCTGTCAAATGCAGTGTGTTATATTCATTCCGTCCTCCCAAACCACCATGGCTTAAAGGTTACAGTGTCGAGCAGCACGTGCAAATCATAAAATTGTTTTATGAAAATGGGTCTTCAGTTCGAGCAACGTTCCGCGCACTTCGCCCGTTTTACGGTCGCGATGATCGTCCTGCCGAGTCGACTATCCGTCGATTAGTGGACAAATTCGAGTCAACCGGGTCAGTTAACAATCAGCCGGTTCCCGTGCGTCAACGTAACGCGAGATCTGCCGAGAATATCGCCGCTGTGCGCGACAGTGTCCTCGAAAACCCGCAGCAGTCAATTCCGCGTCGCGCACAGGAACTCGGCCTTTCGCAGACGACAACTTGGCGAATTTTGCGTTGTGACTTGAGCCTGCACCCGTACAAGATCCAGCTGACCCAAGAGCTCAAGGTTAATGACCATAGACAGCGCCGTGTGTTCGCTGACTGGGCATTAGAGCAGTTGGAAGTTGACGCCGATTTTGGCAAAAAAATCATCTTCAGCGACGAGGCGCATTTTTGGATGAATGGCTATGTCAACAAGCAAAATTGCCGTATTTGGGACGAGACCAATCCACACGAGGTTCACCAAGTGGCAATGCACCCGCAGAAAGTGACTGTTTGGTGCGGATTTTGGGCCGGAGGCGTGATTGGTCCGTATTTTTTCGAAAACGATAATGGTGTGGCCGTCACCGTCAATGGTGTGCGATACCGGTCGATGATAACCAACTTCTTTTGGCCTGAAATCGAGAATATGGATCTGGACAACATGTGGTTTCAACAGGACGGCGCTACGTGCCACACAGCACACGCTACGATGGAAGTTCTGCACGAGCAATTTCTGGACATGGTCATCTCGCGCGGAGGCGACGTGAACTGGCCACCGAGATCGTGCGATTTGACCCCGCTGGACTTTTTCTTGTGGGGTTTTCTTAAGTCGCAGGTCTATGCCAACAAGCCGCAAACCACCGATGCCCTCAAAGTCAACATACGCCACGCCATCGATCAAATACAGCCCGATTTGTGCGCCAGAGTCATCGAAAATTGGACCTTTCGTGTGCGCGCCACCAACCGAAGCCGTGGCGGTCATTTGAATGATGTCATATTCCATACATAATGGGGTCGATAGACCTTCCAAATAAAAAAAAATTTCGCAAATATCTTTCCTACATGTATTTTTTTTTGCATTTCGAAGATCAAGCGCCCTTAATGGAAAACCCTATATTTTTCGGATTACTACGAAAATTTTATTATTTTAAAAACCACATGTTATCGACGTTTCGGTTATTTTGCATCACTCGTGATCACGGGCAGACAATTAGGGGCAATCCGAAAAATATTAGTTTCATTTAAATGAATAAGGTACCCGTGAAAGTCTTAGATCTCATTACCTTATGAGCTCCTCATATATGAACATTCTTAAATATTATAGCTAACATTAGTACTAATTAAAATTACACATTCGTTTATTGTAATATTTACAAACATACTGATGAAAAAGTGAAGTTGAAATTAATTAATAACATTTTAACTAAAGTTGTAAGAGTTGTGTGTGTGCGTGTGTGTGTGTGTGTGTGTGTGTGTGTGTGTGTGTGTGTGTGTGTGTGTGTGTGTGTGTGTGTGTGTGTGTGTGTGTGTGTGTGTGTGTGTGTTCGTGTGCGTGTGCGTGTGTGTGAGCGTATTGGTGCGTTTGTAAAAAATAATATTTACTATTTAAATCAGCTATAAATTAAAGATGCTGAACCTTTGGTTCGCCTTCAGTATTATTTTTACGAAGAATTGACTTGAATTATGAAAGTGGAGAAGAATGTTGATTTTCTTTTGTTTGTTTTGGAATTTTCTCTTAATATGTTTGAACATGCTTTCCGTTTGTTCCAACAAAAATTTTAATAAAATTTGTTTATTTAATCAAGTTGCATTAATCAAGAAAATATATGTACATATATACTTCTTCTTTCTTATCTGATTCCTATATTCCAATATTGAATATGAATTTACTTAGTGTCTAGAAAATATTTTTACATTGAATCGAATATTTTAAATAGTATAATTAAATTTATGAAAGGAATAGTGAAAGTTAAGTCAAGCTTACAATGAAAGTAGTAGTTTCACAGGCACTTAAATTAAATTTTATAATCGTTTGCTAGATGCTGTACCTTTCCCTCATCGTTAAACACACATTCATAGTCATGACTCCTCCCTGACCTTTAACATATTCTCACAAGACAACTGTTCAGAGGCGGTACTTAATGTGAACGTGTAATTCGTCCCTTGGTCTCTATGTTGTATCAATTTCTAACCAAACATGCGAATTCTCGAATTCCTTAGTACGACTTTACATAAATAAACGAATAATACACGTATTTACTGTCCGTGTATAAATATAAGAGATAATGTTAGCGTTTATATTTCGAAGTCTCATTATTTTTGTTTTGATATAGATTTTCTTAACGATAAACCAGAGGACTTTAAAAAACCAAAGTTTTCTCATAATAATTTCAAAACAAAGCTTACAACTAAAACTCATACTAAGAAACAATAGTGATCGATGCTAGATCACTGTTGACTGTCTCTTAATGATTAAACCTTAATATATATAGACTAGAGTGCTGATACTTAGTTAAGTGGGGTTGCTCGTGCAGCGGAGACCTAGAGGCTCAACATGGTCAGCGGTTGCCCAATAGGTATTGCATGTAATGTGCTAAGTATTTCTGGGATCGCAGCATCAGCAGTTACCCAATGGTTTGAGATATATCATTTTTAAATGTTTATATATATATATATATATAAAATAATAATAATAATTAATAGTTAATTTCCATCAATACTATTTAATACAGATAAAAAATATATACATTCTGTTCACGTTTTTACTGTCGATAAAATATACTGTTTGGTATAATCTGTGAGATGTATAAAGTACAATCAGTGGCAATAACAACTACTTATAAATCAGTAACAATATTTTTTTTAAACGGCCAAGCATCATAGTGAAGATAAATGACTATGATTTATACATTTTAAATTGGTACTTTTTCTTGGTCACACGTGGTCTCGATATAATAATGTTTTGAGGTAACTATAGGTTAATTCTTATTTGACCAATATCTGTTACTGAACACTGATGAGGACGTTTTTTTAATGGACGCCACGAGTAGTACAGTTACGTACTTACTCATTGTATGTAACATTTTTAATAGAAAATTATACAAAGGAAAAGGATATTGTTTCATTATTAAAAACAGCCACAAAGCCTAAGCCAATAAAAGTATAATGGCCGACAAATAGTAACAATGAATATCATTATATTAATAATAAATTAAAGACATATTGTTATGTGTCATAATGATATAGTTGTTAGATAATAACACCCTGTACGTAAACGTGACAGTCAGAACGCTTAAAACTCTTACATAGCGTAGAGAATTCGCGGACAAAACTTCGTTTGTTTTCTTGATGTTGATATTATATAAGATTCATGGTAAATCAATCAAGTCTATTGTTTTATACATACCATTCTAACCGTCCTTCCCACAAAGAATTACTCATTCTAAATAACTTACAATAAAATATTAAACAAAATGCATAAATTTTTCCGGTTTAAATATTATTATGTACAAAAATTTCTTCAATATATTAAGTAAGTTGTCGGGTTCGATGTTTTATTACGATTTTTTTAAATTCTCATGCCTAAATAATAAACAATTTACATTTAAACTGGAGGATAACTATAATAAGTGTGATTCTCAAAAGTTATTTTATAAACAAAGTTGAAATAGCAATACTGTTTTCTTGAAATCATCAAAAATCTGGAATTCTTGTTACATGAACCTAACGCAGTAATTTAACATTTTAAGTGAGAATCTTGTCCGATTATATAATTAAAATTTCAATTCAGACGGCGCACTCTGGCTAACATAAAGAGACGAAAAATGAAATGATTTTAAATCCAGTTTAGGATTATAAAGAATAATGCAAAGAAAAACAAGTCTACAAAAAACAGGGACGTATTACGACTAGGTTTGTATTAAATTGCACGTTATATATTCTTCAGACTGAGGACAATGTTCTGGAGACAGGTGTGGAAGAAGAGTAATCCCTCTCAGGGCGTTGAACGTTCATCCTTCGAACCTGTACACTTTAATGACGCTGTAATTCTGGCAATGTCTACTGACTCATTCTTATTAGTATGTTTAAAAAAGGAATGAATTCATTTATGACGACCATAAATATTAAATAATATCTACCAGCTCTAATACGAAAATACCCTTGACATAACTCAAGATAATACTGGCAAATAAAACATATAGTGTATAGGAATACAAAAAGAAGATATTTTTCACAGTTTTAGGAATTAATTCCAGTCGTATGTGATTAAGTTATATTTGTCTTTAGAATATTTGATACGTAAACGCGGTTAACCGACTTCGAGAGTATTGTTTGCATATTTCACGCTTGTCAGCATTTATCTTATCTTTTCGCAGTGCCAGGGCTCATAAGTCAAAACCGATATACGGTCGGGAGGAGTAATCGTGTGATATCTACGATTCGCTCTTAATATGTTATAGGTCCGGGCGTGGGCGCACGTGGGCTGCCGGACGTCGACTATTTCATCGCATCACACTCGAGTTACCGTCACGTATACATAAAATAATATAGAAATGTCCTTGTATGTATTTGGGGAGGGCAGAACATCCGGCGAAGACGCCAGCCGTGATTTGAACAGGACGGAAAACGTCGTTTGCGAATGTCACATTCTCGTCTACGGAGTCTCTATGATGACGTGCGTTTCAGGATATCTAGACCATGACCTATCTGGCGTTATATTAAAAAAAATATACCAAAAATATAAGAAATTCACTGTTCTATAAATAGGAAGAAAATATCGCGACCCTTCCAGTACACTTGAATTACATTTAGTGAGTTTATCGTCTGTGCAATTGTTAGAATCCCATGCGACGACACGGCACGTGTCAGCGATTTATCACTTTGTCGTTAAAGAGTCTATTTAGCTTGTAAATTTATGCTTTAAACGAGCTATCATAAATTCGCCCCGTGCTTTCCTTCCGTGATGTGGGCGAAGGGCCCGCCCACCGATGAGAGATTCTTCGATTTAATCACATAGATTGCAGCTTCCGTTGAATTCGAGAGATGAAAGGAGCGTGGGTTACATTGCCAGTTTCTAACATCTTATCTCGCAAGATAACAGCTGTTATTAGGCAAATTGTTACGGGGAAGTCAACATTTAAGATTTGAAATTAGTTATAATTAAGTTTAATTAAGTCTAATCAGTGTATTCAGCAGAATGTAATTTACTCAATAGTACGTGACATTTGTTCGTATGTGTTTTTTTACCCAACGAATTCTGTTCTATAAACTAAAAGTATTTAAGATTGTTAAAGTTTACCCTTATCGTTTCGCGGAATCAATCTTAAAAATAGAGTTAAAATTACCAATACAGAGATAAGTCTTATATCAGTTTACAGAAGTTTACAGATGATTCACACGAGTAACACGGCCGCTAATTTCAACAGAATCGTACAAATGCGATTCGCTTAAATCGTATTATGTCTTTAATTATCTAAAGGCTGTTAGCCTGGCCTTAAGCGCAATATAACGCACCTTCCATTATACGAGCGACTCACACTGAGGTCGGTTTTACGCTGTTTCATCAAATTTAATATTTTAACACAATGTTGCATTAATGTTTCGTCATACAGTAAAGCATTTTGATCCTTCACGGACTTGTAGTAGAGTAAACAAATATTTTAGCATCCGTTAACAGTTAGGCATTGTAAGTATAAAATACATTGTCTGTCACTCCAACACAGATAATATACATTTTACAATCTGTCGCCATTTGCATTTCATATTTATTTTATCGGTTTGGGTTCTAAGAAAATTAGTATATAGTGTTAGATAATTATATATTTGTAATAATTTATGTCAATTTTCAGGTCAATTTAATATTAGATTAAATAAACAAGACACGAAATGTTCAACACGATTTAGGGTAACCATACCAGATCTATTACCGTGCGTTTGATCAAGATCTGGTTTTCATTTCAAACATTGTTGAAATAGCTAATGGTTTATTGTGCGTGGGCGCAGTCGCCGTGCTGTCTAGTTCGCTTAACAATATGTAGAAAAGTTGAACGATAAATTCATATAACTTAATCGAGTCCTTCCATTTATGTTAATATATAATATTTTTTTTATTTTTTTTACATTCCTTACTATATTACTGCCATTTTAGTTGTGGTTAATTTCCATAGATGTCGTCACTAAAAATGTCCGGATTATGTTTATATAATTAGGCATATAAAAATTTTGTAACCAGTAGTGCTGCGGAACATTTCACTAAACTGGTTCAAACAAATTGTTTATTATCTAAATATTTACATAGGCGTGCCTCTAGTCAGGATTCTATGCACGAATGCTTACGTTAATGGAGTTTTTATGTTACAAGATGAGTATTTAATCGTAATTATAAATTAAATTTATGATTTGACGTTGTAATAACATAAACATTATTGAGATAAATCATTTCAAATATATTTTTTTTATCCTTATGTCCCATTACCATAAGAATGTTGTACGTTAAGTCAGCTTATTCGAGAAACTATAAAAATCACATTATACGGCAGCCGTAATAGAATACTGTATGGTTAGCCATCACGGTTTCTATAGAATTTAATGATATGAGGAAAAGATAAGAAGCTCACTTTTCGCTGAAATATCTTTTAAGATAACAATATCGGTTTTTGTGACTAGAAAAAGTTGTTTTAACAGTTGTTTTATGGAGATAACTGCTGTAGTTAATAGTTATGTAAACAAATATGCTTAATAGTATTACGAATTATTACGCCCTTTTATAAAATTATAGGTTCGGAATGTAAATGATTTTGTTCCAAGTATCTTTCACATCAAGTTGAAAATTCCGAAACTGATTTAATAATATTACAAGTAAATCTACTTCATGTACGAGTTTTCGCAACAGTCGTTTTACAAACAAATTCCTGTATACAAATTCCATGGTATTAAAACATCAAAACTTTTTTCTAAATATGTTTGCATTCATAAAGATATCATTATTCCATTCTCTTTGACGTTTACTTCGCGATAATCATATAAAAACAATATGTTTACGATTGTGCGCATACTAATTTCGTTTTGATGTAGGTACATATTACTACTCTTGAAATATTCCCTTTTTGATATTTCCATAATCGGAATTTAGAAGTTTTCATAGATTAATCTATTTTGTCGGTTTTTGAATCGGTAACTTTAATACAAGTTTAAAGGTACTTAGTCAAATCCACGTCTTATGAAGATTGCACTGTCCTAGACTTCGTTCAGATTGTTGTTACAATCTTATACTTATAAGAGACTACTATGACTGGTCCAAAATACAGTTACGTATAATAAGATACGGCAAGAAAGTAGGACGTATGGACGCCGTCATGTCTGCGCACACCTTGCTACTTATGAACGGTTTATCTTTATTAATACGTATATAGTTAGAAACCCGGTAATGTATTTAGATTCCAACACTACTCGTTACTTAGTTTATGTGTAATTATTTAAGCTCTTACGTAGTCCGTAAATTATACTACTTGTTTATATTTTATGTCTTGTCAGCTCTACTTACTTCTTATATTTAAAACTTCCATTATTAATAATCAAATAAGGTTAAATATGTTATTCTTTGTAAAAATACTATCAAACAAGACTAATGATTTTACCTTATGAGTTAAAACTGGTCAATTATTATAAAAATTTGTACAGGCTATCTATTACAAAATTTGCTATTTAAAAGTCTTTCGAGAATATAATACAATATACGCAACTGAGTTATTAGAAATTCCTAATTATCATTTACATTGTTGTGAAACTCATACTAGACTTACTATTACAAAGTAAGGACAATGAAACAAGATAAACATTGTAAACAAACCTGCCTGAGTTGTTATGACATGATCGGATTTAAATAAACGTCTTTAGTGTGTACTGTTTACTTTACTTATTACTTGTTTACTTTTAATAAGAATTGAAATAAATATTCTTACTTAAATTACTTAAATTTATCCAAATATTATTAAACTATATTATTCTTATAACTTTACATGTGCTTAATCTTACTTATATCTACTTATTTCACAATTGTCATCACGAGAGTCAACCAAGAAAAACTGTCGATAGCAATCTCATTGGTATGCGTAAAAGTCATAAAGGAATGTTATTATTTTCAATTTCTGTTGTAAGGAAAAACCAACGAAAACATTGTAATAGAAGACATTAAAGTAAAAAAATACAGATTAAAAATTAAGACCTCTTTTTTTGAAGTTGTTTATATAAATGCACAAGAAAACATGTTCTTCTTGATAGACAGTAATTGACTGTAAATTCTGTACAACATAAAGGAACCGATTCCATTTAAGTCAACGACATTAAAATCGTTGCTATGCACGTAGATGAGCCACGATTATAAAATTATACATTAAATCATTTCATAATCGTTCGTGTAATGGGAAAATGGGTGAGCCATTTCATAATCCGTGTGGTGGTCCTATGGTTCAGAGAATGGCTCATATAATATGATTCGTGACTGACATCTTAACTGTCAAGTGATTTGATAACTGTCACACCATTTGAGGCATGCATTGCGTGCATACGAACGAATTGAGTGTAATAATATAAAGTGATCTTATTAAATGTTATTTTATTTGTTATTTATTCTATATTATAGAGATGTAATAGTTAAGTGTTATAGTAGAGATATTATGCATTTATATATACATTAAAGGAAATGCTTAATGTTAAAAGATATTTCTGAAAGACTGAAAACAGAGCGCGTATGATATGTGTAGCTTTTTCTATTTTGTCTATTTTCCCTATCCAAATACAAAGGACGCAAAAGGCAATATTTGACATATCCGCTTCACTAATTATCTCTTTAATGAAAGTTTATGAAAGACACATTAAGGCTGAAACTAAAAATAAATGTCTTTGTGTTTCTCTTTAAAGGAGTTTCTTGACTATGGTCGTTTTTTTTTTATCTTAACCATGCTTTAAACAAGCCACACAGCTCGTATCGAATTTAACAGCGGTAACTTGACATTTGTGACAGGCACGTTATTTTATAGTCGATGTACTTGAACGCTCCATTATAAATAGCATATTATAATACATTTATCTATTAAATAATTGGGGTTTCGTCTTTTAATCATAGTTTTTTATTTATAACTTGTTAATATATAAAATTTCTATTTTTTTTCCATCTTGTCTCGTAATACGTTACGTCATCGCCCTACCGATTTTTCAATAATCAAGTTGCGCCAATTTTTCGTTCACTGTGCTAACGAACGACTAGATTCAGTTAGTTTCAAATATTGTCTACTAACTTTTCACCTGGAATTCTGATTTTAAATCTACACAATAGTTTTAGTTATTAAAATCTGTGGTTTAATTAAAAGCAACTGATAATAGTTTGTGTATTTCAAATTTTACTATTTATATAAAGTATTTTTAATCTATATTATTTACACGTCTTTGATATGTTATATGTATTTAAGAGCTAAAAGACGTTAAATTTTTTATAACGTTCTAAATAAAAAGAATTCAAAAGATTTTTAAATACTGAAAGAGCGTTGTGACATCATGAATCGTCGTATTATAGCCGAAGTGGATGCCGAATTTAAACTAGGTCAAGAGGACGTTTACGATTGAGGAAATGTATAAAAAATTAACGCCTTGAGATTAAAGCTGGACTTATATAATCATGAAATAAATTTTTCATCTGCAAAACATGATATACAACATTTTAGATCTGAATTAGTAGGAATGTTTGAGTATTTATTATAAGCACAAATAAGTGTTACATAGAACAAAAATACCCTAATCTATCTGTGACCGAGCTCTGTGGCTTATGGTCTAATTGTATCCGAACTGATTTGATACATTTGTCAGGATTAAATTAGAAATATCTACAAACATTAATAATTTCAATGTTAGGTTAGGTTATATTATTATTATAACAGTATAATTCTATTCCGTTTTTCTAACAAATAATTGCGCCGTTGTATAGTATATATAAATGTTGAGCCTTAAAATTTCTAACAACATTAACTTTTTAAAATTCATAGATTTGTTGAAATTATTATACGTGTAAAATATAAATGGTGTACATATTTTATATTCACAAATAAAAGAATTAATTCCCTAACGACTAATAACGATGCCGTTGACCTCTCGGGTCACTAAGTGAAGCTAATTCAGCTATTTCTATTACTGTTCAAGCTTTCTCTAGTCAGCCATTATTGTAATGTTAAAAAGCATGTCCTGTTTCCAGAACGGAAGTGGATGTCTAACAGCTTTTATTACTTAAAATATGTACTATTAACTTAATTGAGTTAATAATGTGTTCGGTGTTAGTGAACAGATCCTTATAAAGATTTTTAACATAGGAAAATTAAATTGCTGCTTGATATAAATGAATAATAAATAACCCCTAATTATCCAGCGGCCACCTGTTCCGAGGTTATGTTTAGTGGAGAGGAAACTAAAAAAACGTACTATCTAAGAAAATGATGACGATCTCGAATTAAATTTATTACTATTAAAAAAATATACTTTTTCTAATTCTAGAACTCCTACGTACTGATCGGTTTATTTAATTTAATATTCATGTTAGTTAAATTAATTAATATCTGTGAGTTCTTATACGTGTATTTACTTAAAATCAATATCGCTCGTATGTCGATTATACATATTGTTAAATATATGAGTGTACTCTACCGAGTAAAGTCTCTGAAGTACCACAAATCAGAGGATCCTTGGAAATATATATGTATAAATGTAGTGTATAATATGTCCGATCACGTACTTTTTATCATACAAAAAATATTCACTCTTTAGTCAATGTCGAAAGCCACGTAGCAGAATCGATTCGACCAAGTAGCTAAATATAATCTTACATTTACATTTAAATGTAAAATATAAATTAAATTTTATAATTAATTGATTTTGATTATATTTTTTACTTATCATTCATCCCAACCGTCAACATGTTAGACAATTACTGAATGGGTCCGGGCCACTGACAACTCGACGCCATTTCGTAAAACAGATAATAAAAAGTAAACTTAAATGTTTGTGGGTGGTTGATACTTAATACATTAAAATAAAGAGGACACTATTACGGAGCCATAGAAAAATCTAAATTAAACGAAATCAAGACTTTAACATGCCTTTTGATGTAAAAGATACAGAAACAAAACATTACATTGTTCCTCTCAACCTTTTTGTAAAAATAGTATTTTAATGTTACAGTACTTTATACCGCGTTGATACTTATGCATTATAGCGAGGATATTTTATTATTTTACTTGTTAAAAGCTTAATGGACTGGTTGCGAACGAACAGCTTTTATGAGGAAAAGTTTTATATACCTCTAGTTGAACCGTATCGTTAGCAACGCGTCGAAAGTAAAATAAAACTTAAGTGGCTATTATTACTCATTGGAGTTTTCAAACTAACTTTTGATTTTTAATTAATCACGTATTTTTATATTTCGTACAATAATAAAGTCATAAATATCATTTTATTTTTCAATTAAAAATTGGTATTTCTGAACGAAATTATTATGATAAATTTAAGTTGAATTAATATATTTGGTTAAATTTGTATTACCTAATATTCGTTTTTCAATTAATAAATACGTAAAAGAATAATAAAGAAAACTGTTTTATCAGAATTAATTTTGTAACTACATTTTGTGTGAAATAAAGTGATGGTGATATATCAATTGTAATTTAAAAGGAAGTAATGAAAACAGAAAAGCCCGCCCACGTTGGAATAAAAATAAGATCTTTGCCACTATGAGTGAACGACCATCCCATAAATTGTCGAATATTTAACTGAGCTGGCTTTATTGAAACTCTCAACACTAAAATAAATAGCATTTAAAGTAATTAAACGATAAATTGAATTAATCTAAATAGTTCTACGCTATTCGTGGTATGCCCAGACCGATTCCCAGAGGGGCGCCATTGTCTTCCTAATTAAGTTGTCAATAGTCGTCCTTGCCGTGAACTCCTTTTAGACATGCCACCCACAGACAAGACTTTTTTTTTGGCGACGACAATTTAATTCTTAAATTTTATAAGCGGTAGCCCCGTTTGAAAAAGTTATTCGATTAAAAATAAACGAATTGTAAAAAATATGTATAAATAATTTACAACTTAAATATATCTTTGTATTTTATTTAACGTTGTCCGTCTACTTATGAATTACCTGTGCTAAAGCTATTTTATCAATGATACTCCCACGTCTGACACGCAATGCTCAAATGTTAATATGTTAATCGGTATATTTCATTAGCTGTTGGCGTTTGAGCATAGATATTTAGTCTCGATTGTAAAACAAAACATAATGCAACAGTTTTGGATACAATTCGTATGAATTTATAAAAGTTTAAATCTCCTCAAGTTTCTACATATATCAGATAAAAAAGTTCTTTATATTCAAAACTTCACTGTCACTAAACGATATAGTTCATAGTTAGAATATTCTTTTTTTTTTCAAAATACTAATAAGGTTCATAGAACCTATTTTGTGGCACAAAGCTTATTTAAATTAAAAAAAAAAAACAATGTACTCGCTTCAGTTTATAGTGTGTCCAACAGTCAGTAGCGAATTAGCGGCTGGATGTACAAAAGTGACCGCACTTCCTGCTCTCACCGCGTGGGCGTCGCGCGTGGCGACGGCGTGCCATACAACGCTGCTCAATGAACGACGCCATTATGGTAATCGGTGAATTCTAATCAATCGTGGGCTGTGATTTACACATTGACAACCTTAAACACTGTCATTTAATTAAAATATAACTTAATGATTGCATTATGAATTATTAAGTTGTGTCGAAATGGTTCTTATTGGGTAATTTGTACCAAAAACGCGACACTTAAAACCGATTAGTATATAACTTTACATATTAAGTAATATATTGGTTTAATTGATGTTGCACTTGAATATAATCAAAGAATATGCATGTAAATTAAGACACCTATATTCAGGTATATGTATATGCAAAATCCGTCTCGTACCTAGTGTTCGAAAAAAATTTATAAAATGACAAGATTAATAGTTCTTGATTAATTTATGATTGAAAACTTATCTAGTTACAAATTGCATTCCTGTGCTATACAAGAATACGAATTTTAATAGCAATAAGTTATATAATACCTATGAATATATCCAAGTTTTTTATGACATTTGTTTGAAATGTCTCATAAAGACAAAAAAAAAAATCAAGAATGATATAGAAACTTTCGCTATCGCTACCAAAAATCCATTACATATAATAATGCATCAAAATTGTCGCATCGAATTCCAAGTTTAAATCAATAATTACAATTGGAACGTTAATTTTGTTCTAACCACAACGACAATGTACAAAATGAGTCACGACAGAAATGCGACATGTTTATTCTTGTGTCAATTAACACGAGTCTCGAGATATCATACGTTTAAAGATTATTTGTATCAAACTGTCGACTAATTCGCCAACAGTGAATCACCCGACGCAAGTTAATTGTGAACTACCGGATTCTATTATTGTCACGTCTAATTTATTGTACAACACATTTTGTGTGAAAAGTCAAGCGGGACACCGCCATTTTGTTTTGTAATTTTGACCGTGTTTGAAAAAAAGTAAAATTAATAATAATTAAATAAATGCCTTTATTCCGTTCGACAAACTTCTTCTTGTTTTTTCCACACTCAAGATATAATTCGTCCAACAAATAAAAACGTTGACATTGGCAAAATATTTCACGATTGCAGTGCGAATGAAGCCATATAAAAAAATAAAAAAATCTTAAGAATATATATTATTACGTTGCTTATTGATACGAAATGTACTAAAACTTAGCACTTTTTGTCAACAAAAATCTATAATTTAATAATAATAATTCTTTATTACAAATAAATTTTATATTGCTTTTTTTCAACCGCATAACCAAGAAAATATAAGTTTCACAATAATCACATTTCAAGTTCTTATACAGGCATTTAATAAAAAATAATTTAATACCGTATTCCCATAAAGACCCCTTGTATTTATTCGCAAAATGTAGCTTCATTTTAAATAGATTTCCTCATAATTTCCGCTTACGACCTTATTTATACTGTTACATAACCATTTGTTTGAATTCATTGCGAATTGCGAATGTACGTGATAAATTAATGAAAAACGTTCATTAGAAAAGTATGCCTGGCACAACATTACAATGTTTACTGCATACGAAGCCGGTCCCGTTTCTCACTCAATAAGCTACGTTATAACTATACTATAATGTGCGGAGATATATGAATAAAAAACTGTTATTTAGTGTGACGATGCCTACTTAGGGTAAACATAAAGGTCTACTTTTTCGTACATACGTAATACGTAATTAAATCTTCGTTCAATTCTTCACCAGTAGCATTTATAATACCTAATAGAATTTTATTTTACAGTTGCACGTCTTCAAATTTAATTTTAAAGATGGCGACGAATGAAAGCCATTACCAACACCAATAAATAATAAACTTCTGCTATATAACAAAGGGTTTAAATTATGTAGAGCGCAATGATCTTATATAATTTAATATATTGTTTTGTAACATACATTAATGATATTGAATATACATACATACATATATATATACATATATATACATATATATATATATATATATATATATATAAAATAAATGAAGTTAAGAGTCTATGAATCTAAGATAGAAGTCACAAGGGCTAATCATTTTATTAAATAAAATTGTATTCAGAAATGTACATTTAAAGTATCCCATCATTGAATAAAAAATATTTTTTTATTTCCTTAAAACGCCCGTAGTATTATTGGGAGAATACATAAATAAAAAATAAATGCAACGGTTTACACGGTACAGCCTAAAGTTGTGGAATGAAACAAAAATTAATACTTATTATGTTCCTAATTTTAATACTTAAATAAGATTCGCGTAACGTAAAATAACAATAAAAAAAATAATAATAATGCACAGCAGCTACACGGGGTTCTATAAAGAGATACTTTTTTCCATAACCTGCCAGCTATCTGGGCTAATCCAGAATCCTTAAACCGCGATATAAGATAAAATGGACGCTCGAAGGCGCTTTTAATAATACTTAAACCTTGTATTCGTCTATAAAAGAATAAAAATTTATAATATAAAATTTATTTAGATAAAAATATTTATAAATTTGTTAATATTGCAAAAAAAAAAATGATTAATTACTATTGAGCTTTCGGGATAAATATGGGACCTTTAGGTAAGGGATCTGTCAAAGTCAACAACAAGATTAAGGTCTTCACTAAATGAAATTCCAGCGAGCTTCGCTACGGGGAAATAATACCCAGTGCCTTTGGAATTCGCTCACCATAAATATAAATTTAGGTTGACCAGGACAAGATGTTAGTCTTGTAAATAATGCAAAAAGACATGTTACATGTATTCTTTAATTTACGTTAATGAACTATAGTTTAAGGGTTTATTGAACTATAAATCTCACTTTATATGTATAACAGACAGTACGACAGTCTGACAGTCAATAAAATATGAAAATAATCCTGTGATATTATATCCTGTGCTATTTTTGTGTTAGCTAAATTTACGAGTTAATAGAGATTGTCTTGATACGTGCTTATATTGCTTGCAAAGTTGGAGATCATTTGAACTTTAGTATACACGCTAGTTTGTAATATGCATAGAATTGTCTTCTCTAATACATAGTTCTTAGAGAAATGTTGATGAATAATATAATTATAAGATAATTTAAACTAAAGTAGCTAACTACATCCGTTATGTAAAATTTAATAAAATTTTTGTGGCTGTCTTGGAAAACGAAAAATTTAGAATATGTTTTCATGATTCTCATAGACTAACTTGATTAAATTCTTAATCCACAAATGTCTGCTGTAATATTTTACTTTACTCGTTTTTACTCGTTATTTTTGTTCTTTTTAATTTAATGTTACAGCAATACAGTCAGGAGCTGAGTTTAATTTGAACTAGCTAAAATTGTTTGTATGTTTGTCCTATATGTCCCAAAACCACAAACTATAATCAAACTACAGAAAGTTCCTGTCCCAGTTCACAGCAATTAATTTTTATCTTTGTTTTTCATCAAACTTATTTTTTACTGTTAACTTCGTTTTGGCATTTCCCTGATAGCGCAAATACATATACAAGGACGGAATTGGGGACAACCAGCCCATAGTTGCGTGGAATAAATAATTAAATTAATTGTCAAAATAACTTGCTAATGGATCTCATTTAATTGACACATATTATGTGTATGGTATACGATTGACGAATAAGCTTTTTATTCCACCTTAATTATGTTTGCTTTCCCGTTAACCATTATATATAAAGGGATAAAAAATACGAATACAGATTCTCCATTGCATTTATAGAGCTTCGTCGAAAACTGAGTCGATTTTTTGTAGTAAGTTAAAGTATTTTCAATAACCGTTAACTGGCATTTCGTGAGACTAATAATTAGGTTATGTTTGTTTATACTGAGCTTAGAACAAATGAAACTAATAGTTATAATTAATTATTGAGTTTAATGTACTGTAACAAGTTATTTATATTCTGTATGAAGTGTCAAACCCTAAAGTTTGACATTTCTTATAACGTCACGTATAATAAATATATTTAAAAATAAAAAATTTTTACATTCGTAAACCATTCCACGAATCCGGTGTGAATGAAGCCTAAATTAAAAATAAATGAATATGAATATAATAATTTCATGTTAAATACAAAGAGATAAGATGAAATATCAGATTGTAAAACGAAAAACGCATTTGACACACGTACTCGCAGCGTATTTTACTAGAGGGTAGGTACTGCAAATTGCAATAATAAGGTACTGTAATGACATGAAAATGTCTTATTATATATAGAGAAATACTTGATTGTTTACACCAACGGTTTACTTAATGGTATTTTAATTTCAAATGTTCAAAGAATTATGTGAAATGCAGTAAACTAAACTAAGTTTTGTTAGAAATGATTTAAATGTTTATTAAAACAATTAATACATTTATTATAGAGCTCTTTCAGTCGTTCTTGTATGCGGAGCTTCTTTCTACGTAACCATAAGGATTCATGTGCAAAATTAGAGAACAGATTTTAATAACGTTCGCCGAGCGCCTCAATTATAATTGTATCTTTCGGAAGAGTTCCCGGACTGATGCCTTGACGTGTAACTATCTTTCTTGCGTTTCATCTCGAGGCACTTGTGATTCACGTGCTTTTTCACATACTAGCGAAAAACGTGTTCTTTAACGTCAGATTTCGTGTTTAAATACGATCGTTACGAATAATAGTACGTTATGTAAAATTTTGTTTAATCCTTTATGAATGACTTTCTTTGGGACAAATATTAACGTGGGCTTTACCACCTAAAAAAAATTTTAGGTGGTAGAGCCTAGCTGTGGGCAAGTTACTACAGCTCGAACATGGGCTGGCTCGACCGGGAAAGTACCACCCTTTCACAGAAGATTGGCGTGAAGTAGTCTTTAATGGCTGCGTTTCGACCGAATAGTGAGAGAGCCGGTTGCCGTTTCCCTTTTCCTACCCCTTCCCTTTACCCTCCCTTTCCCACTTTTTCCTCCCCCTCTTTCCTAATCAAGGGTGGCAATACATCCCCAAAACTATGTTGTGGATGTCCATGGGCGACGGTACTTCCTCCATGAGGTAGGCTGTCTGCTCGATTGCCCCCTTTAGCAAAAAAAATTAACGTAATTTTCGTGTTTTGACTATAATATTTACTAAATTTCTACAACATCATAAATTAGTAAAATTATTGTATTTAATTAATTTTAAAAGTTTTTATGAACTAATTCAATTCAACATCGCGTTTAGAAATATTTTGGTATTCTGTTATCCTTAGCCCAATTATGTTAAGAACTGTCATCTCCAGTAATGATAGTTTTAATTCCTAGTAAACTCCGGACTCTATTTTATTTTTATCTTCCTCTCGGTATTATTTTTGAGATCAGACCAAACCTATACAATAAATGCATTCGTATTATGACGCAAAAAAATATTTATATACCTACAAGAAAGTATAATATAAAACGTTTTGAAATACCAAATTATATAGATTAAATACGAATAAAGCTATTGAAAACTAGCGATTTTATTTAAATTTTTTTTTTACCTCGTCTACTATTTTCAGTCGCATCTCAATTGATACGTCTTATCTGTTTCTGCCAGTGTCTAAGTTTTTTGATCTTTTTTTTCTGTTTTTTTTTTCATATTGGACCTTCTGCGTATTACTCATGTATATAGAAAAATGTATCTACATTCTACGCTTTTAATAATTAAAAAAAAAAAAAAACTTAATTTACAAACATTATGAAGATCTTATGAGCACTGGCGGAGTTTATTATCAAACTACTCCGAACTCCTAAGACTTTAACAATATATATTTTTTTACTTAACTGGAAACTGATAGGCAAGTATTACAGTATGACATTCAAGAAAGAATGCAAGAAAGATCAAGTTAAGTTGTCTTAAAACAAAACCGTAAAAAAAGCCGGCTGGTAGAAAAATTAATCGCAAATAATAAGTTATATACGTATGTCAATATTCGAAACAGTGAAGCAATCATCTGTAGAAAGATACATCTTCGTCTTCGTAATCAACGTACTCAGTTCATAGCACCCCTCAGGAAAATTAAAAACCCTTGCATTCGCATTTCTGATGCCGAAATTAAAATTTCAGTACTATTGTCTCATAGCTCACAATATGAGAACTCCTTGAATAAGAACTCGTTTCATTTTGGATGAAGGCGGAAAATAAAAATACTTTATGAATTGGATTACAATTATATAATTTCTGCTGATATTGTTTGTCTTTAATTTTTTTTCATGGATTTCTATATGGAAAACATTATTGACCGATGAAACATATAAAATGTGCTACCATAACAGCGTCTAATTTACTTACCAACAGTTTGTATAACAAAAGAGTTATACAGCTCACAAACTGTGTGGCTTAATGAATACGTGTTTCTTTGTTTCAGGTTATTTTGGCAAGTACTTGAACAAATACAACGGTTCATACATACCTCCGGGCTGGCGTGAATGGGGAGGCCTCATAATGAATTCAAAATACTACAATTACAGCGTTAACATGAATGGAAAGAGAATAAAACACGGAGATGATTATAATAAAGTATGTTTATGGAATTTAATCAACTTTTTTTTTACAACGGATTGTATGTATTTATACATATATTAATTGAATTTAAGTAGTTTTGAACATTTAATAAAATTGTTATTATACAACTCGGTGTGAATATTCTTATTGTTACTTCTATTTAAAACGACTGTTGCTTCCTTGATACATGTTAATGTAAAATTAAATTTTACCTGTTAAATATGTTACTAAATACGAGTATGTTACAGGATTATTATCCGGATCTAATAGCGAATGATTCGATAGCGTTCTTGCGTGCTTCAAAGCGAAGATTTTCAAGAAAACCGGTCCTCCTCGTGATGTCTTTCCCCGCACCTCATGGACCCGAGGATTCAGCTCCGCAGTACTCTCATCTCTTCTTTAATGTTACAACCCATCAGTGAGTATCTAATACATGGGAATAATCTATTTAAGGACTCAAGACCAAAGAATAAATAATAAAAATTTTATTAGAACATAGATTTAAACGTTCTCGTTATATAAATACCTGATTGTATGAAACTCATTTCTTTTCTAAATGGATCCAATTCGAAAACATAGCACGTATGTGTTTATCGTAAATTCAAAATAAAAATCCTATTATATTTTTTGGGGACATTTAAAAACATAATCCGTAGCTGTTACAAACCAGTGGCAAGATTTTCACTTTACATTATATGTCCATGTTCGAAATCCTATCTTTCAATTAATCGCATTCTGTTTAGTGGACGATAAGAAGCTCGGTCAGGAGTGATAATCCGAAACTAAGATTATGGCTGTGTTCAAAGGATATACCTACATCCACTGATACCCGTATATCTGATCGACATAGTTCCGTGCGCCCTAGAAACTATAACCCTTATACAAATGCATAATTAATGTACCACCCTTTCAGTATTCTGTCGGTATTTTCATTCAAAAATACCTGCAAGTCTGAGGTGCTAAGAATGCCATTCATCCAAGCATCCATCCAGCATTGTAAAATAAGATGCCATATTATACCAAGCCCGGTCTGAAAAGGCCGCACAGAGCGCTCTTATTGCTCTGCTCATAAACGTTTTTCGGAAAGTGTTGTCTTAGAATTCTTTGCTGTTTTTATTTAGATGTAAATACTGAAGGTCGGTAGATAAATGTTGCCCGCTTTCTTTCTCTCTCGCCGTCTCGATTTTTAAACAGTTGTTTTTGAAACATTCTGGCAAACACTAATTGCGGCCGAATATTTTGAGGTCGTAGTCGACTTTCATTTCTTTACTATCTTCCGACAATTTTAAAGCTATTTCAAATTGTGTACACGATTTTATTATTTATATTTTGTTTACGGAAGACAACAGTTTAGATGCATATATTTGTTTTCTATTTTTTTTTAAACAATTTGTAGAGAAAAAAATAAATAAATTTGTAAATGTAAAGTTTCACGGTATAATTAAATTCCAATAACATTTATGAAAAACTAAAACAACGAAGTGGGGTTTGAGTGTTTCATATAGTCGAGATGTTATCCTTAATCGATCCACAAATGTTTCTCGGAAACTCATTATTAACGGAACGTAACAAACCTCGTATACATATAAAAAGTGAAGCCTTGACTCGACCTTCCCTTTTTTGTTGCACGGAAATTTTGCGTAACCAACTTGCGCCCTAAATAATTTTACGTCCAGTCGGGTTCCGGAGCTGATTTATGTTTTATGAGACTGTTTAGAGCCCGGTATTATACTTTTTGTTTTGAAAAGCCCTAGTTTTTGCGATTTTTTTTGGTAGGCATTTTAGTTTTTTGATATGGGTACAAAGAAATTTGTTTAACAATGAATCAATATGATAAAAATTGTTAAATTCACATTTCTTCACTAATCTTTAATTTTATTATATTAAAGGTTATATTCTTTTGTTTTTTTTTCTTTTGTAATTAAAATTTTGTAATGTGTAAAACATAACTTAATTCTGAACATTATATATGTTGCCTCTCAGTCGGAGGAGCTATGGCACGTTTTATTTCGTCCCAGGATGTTGGTGACAGATATTGTCACAGCTGTGCTTTGTTGCCTCGAAATTCAAATATGTTCGGATCTAAGAAAGCTGTCAGAACCGTCTGAATTCACAATATCGGTGAAATAAGAAATTAAATTTAAGAGCGCGGAACAAGAAATAAATAAAAAAAATACTGCAAATTCACTATTAAATTAAACTAAGTTTATTTTCTTAAATATTCTTTTTTTTTTTTTTTTTTGCTACTTTATTTTTAAATAATGTCATCGAATACACTGGCTGGTAGTGATATGGGACTTCTGTTGTTCCACACGCGTATTCAAAGTTAGTGGCCTACTTGCTTCATCGCTTAAAAGCTTTGTAAACTTCACAATTCTTATCTACCGTGTAACTTTCTAAGTACTTTTAAAAAGTATTTTATTTTAACTTTAAATATTTAGAAGAAAGTAAATTCTTGTTTCTTTACTGTGTTTTATGTTGATGGACTACAATGTTCTTGTACCTACATGTGTTAACAATAATTTTATATTAACCTTCAAAATTATCAGATTAAAGGTGGATCTTATAGTAGATTTCTTTGCGCTCACCATAAGTTATGAGCTTATCCTCGTCAGACTACAAACGAAGCGTTTTCTGTTTATCATTCACTAACGTAACACAATAGCTTAATGTGCTAAGATTTATGTACTGTAAAACTATTAACACTCCGTATGTAGTGACGGTGTACACTTGGGGTAATCATTCTGATCTACGATTTACATATAGGACAGCTTTTTGGGGTTCGGTATTATTTGAAGATAAACTAAACATGTCATAAAACTCTATTATGATTTCAACACTATAATCGCATGTATTTATTCTGTTTGCAAAACCTTTGCGTGCGACGGCACGGCGCCGATAACCGGAGTTGAACCCGGGACAGCTTCGGCTCTTTTAATATTCAAGTGTCGGCACTTTGTGTGGTCAAACCTGTCTCCGAAACCCCGGGGGTAGAGCGGGATTAATAAAAAAACACCGATAAAACATCCTTTATTCATTTCTGTTATTTATTTACACAAGAAACTCCGTCTGATATCGAATTGATTCGCGACATTTTTTTACATTAGTGTCGTTAAACAAACGGACCCAAAAACAAAGCTAAGTTTTGATATAACTCGATTAAGACTGATCGATATTTTTAATATTATTTATACATGTATAGTTTTCTTACTATAATGTAGCTTTCTTCCATAGTCATAAAGTAATTAAGGAAAGTAGTATTTTCTCTGATAGTATATGTCCAAGAGTCCTAATATATATAAATTACACTAACATATATAAATAAAATTATTAAGAAGAAATTTTAACAGTCAAAACAATCGGTTTTTTTTGAGCCTTGTATATGTGACGCTCGTGAAAATTTTTTTTCGTGTACGCTTCTTTCAATATAATTATATTTTAATTTAAGGACTCGCTAAACATAAAATGCTAGCCGTCTGTTCACGGTAAGCGCTCTCTTTTGTGTCGTCATCGTTATATCTCATGAATATGGAACGTTCGGAGGCTGTTCTTGAAAAATTTCAATTAAGGACATTCGATTTTTTATGAAAATAAATTTACACCGGAAATGTTGGCAGAGCTAGATCTAGTTTGAGATCATTTGCATGCGGTATTGTTTGCCAGCCTTTGGTATTGGAAAGTTTGTATTCAAATCTAGCATCTGATTTATTGAATGTTTGAGGTTGACCTAATACTGTTAGTATTCCATTGTTCTTTACACAGTACGGCGATAAAACACTTTGTATCTATGACATAAACACTACTTGTATCCGTCTTTTTATTAAAGACCTGATTGATTATGATTTTTTTTTAAGTGAGCAGGTTATATTCATGAATTTCTTTCTAGCACACCAACTTACGATATGGCGCCAAATCCAGATAAACAATGGATCCTGCGAGTGACAGAGAAAATGAAACCTATTCATAGACAGTTCACGGACCTGTTAATGACAAAGCGTTTGCAGACTTTGCAAAGTGTTGATGTGGTACGACAAATAACTATTGCCTACATACATGAAACTTAATATTGTTATTTTATTAGTTAAAACATGATTTTCTGAACGCAATATACAATAGTTGAAAATTGTCTGAGATTAGCTGAACGTGATAATTCAATGCAATAACTCAGATGAACGGCGATTGCAACAGATGTTAAATTACAGGCTGTGGAGCGAGTGTACCAGGAGCTTAAAGCTCTCGGGGAGTTAGATAACACCTATCTGGTGTACACATCAGATCACGGATACCACCTTGGACAGTTCGGACTGGTTAAGGGCAAGAGCTTTCCCTTCGAATTCGATATAAGAGTGCCGTTTTTAGTACGCGGCCCGGGAGTCGAACCTGGAACTGTGTAAGTTCCCACTAATTGCTCACTAGAATTTATATTAAGTGACAACATAACTCACTAAGACTAAGACCATAGAAAATCAGTATAAATAAGAATATACATATATCATAAAATTGCATAGCGCCTTACCTTATGGAATATCTTCCAGCGTGGACGATATAATCCTCAACATCGATCTGGCGCCCACATTTCTGGATATGGGAGGAGTTCAGCCCCCGCCTCATATGGACGGCAGGTCGCTGCTGCCGCTGCTGCAGCCACGGAGGCGACGAGCGACAGCACATTGGCCAGATACATTCCTAGTCGAAAGGTATGTTGATTGTGGAAAGGTTTTTTTGTTGTTACATGACAATTAAAAATGTAAAACGAGATAACTGGAACAAAGGCGATATTATCATCTATTGGAAATCTTTTCCAACCAAGAGTAATAAATAATTTTAAGTCTACAAAGTTAAGGATTAGAGTTTATACTTTATATGGACACGTACTCACTATCCATTTCTAAAAAGGCTAAAAGGCTACTTCGTATACGACCAGTCTAAGGCTATTAAGATACTTTCGATTAAAAGTTTTTTTTTATTTCAATATACCATATAGCTGTTCTTATATGAAATTAGTTCTTTTATTTAATATAAGATTTTAAATTAATATCGGTCTAACAATAGAAATCATGTAGATAGGTAATAGTATTTCTAAATAATGTAGGTGGTAATACTTTCTCAGCTCTGGACGTCGCGAGACCCAAGCTCATTTAATGGAAGAACGTTTGCGAGCACAAAAATACAGTAAAGAAATGAATGCTAGAACAACGACTATTATGCCGCTACAGTCGTCGTCCGAGAGCGGAGACTTCGAGGACGAGTCTGACGATGACTTCCTGGAACTTGATGATGATGAAGATGATGAGGACAATGTAAGTACTTTCATATAGCGGATGGATTCAGGTATGTGTGTGTGTGTGTGTGTGTGTATGTGTATGTGTATGTGTCTGTATTGCGTGCGTGCGTGCGTCCGTGCGTGTGTGTGTGTGTGTGTGTGTGTGTTTGTGTGTGTGTGTGTTCGTGCGTGCTTGCGTGCGTGTGTGTGTGTATGATTGCAAATGTGAGTAAATATATAAGTAAAGATATCTTGAGGGACTTGGAATATGTGGTATGTTTTTAGGAGAGCACTGAAGATGCATCGAACAAATCAAATCAACCTCTCATATCAAATGAAAGTCACAATCCCATACTGGAGGCGAGTCTCGATAAGATTCTTGGAGGTGATGGTGCTGTCAATAATCAATATAATTACCTCAGCCAATCAGGTGGGTCGAGTTTATCATGATAGTTTAAAAGGTTTATTAAAGATGGGGAGATATTTGAAAATATTACTAATTTAAACGAAAAAATACATGTATAAAATGTAGTTGTTTTAATAAAACAGAAAAGATATATTATAAGAAAATAACAAATTTGTTTTTAGAAATGGATGTCATTAATGGGAAGGCAGCACGTATAGCGGCTGAATGTTCCAAAGCTGAACTCCGGGCTCCCTGCTCCGTCGGACGGAAGTGGAAATGCGTGCTTGTTAATGGACGATGGAGGAAACACAAATGTAAATATGAGGTAAGAGTCATCGTCAAAAAGTCTCGACTAGTATACTTTTAGTTGACGAAATATTTGTTCACAGGATATAACTATTCCACAACCGAAAATGAGCACAAAGAAATGTGCTTGTTTCACTCCAAGTGGCCTTGTTTATACAAGACTGGAAACAGATGGTACAATCGCTAGACGACCCGCAGATTTACAGAAAGACAATAACACAAGATCACGGAGGTCTACAGATAATGATGTATTTGAACCGAACACTGTGGACACAATTCTTGAGGAAAATCCTAGTATTGGACATCTAAGTTTTAACAATGAGCCTATTGATGAAATAGAGAAGAGGAACATTGAAAACAAAGTCGATAAACTCATTAGGGAAACTGAAGCTTTCCTCGAGGCGTACGAACGAACCAAAGATAATATAGATCATAAGAGAAGTAAGAGGCGTGCTCAGCATTGGGGTCACAAACACAAACCACACAAAAACGACCCATTGTTGAACATGAATGAATCGTCTCTAGAATGTAAGATAGATAAAGACGGCACTGTTAATTGTTCGCAAGTTATATACAATGATTTGAAAGCTTGGCACACCAACAGACTGAGTCTAGAAGACCAAATAAGAGAATTGAAAACAAAGTTGGAAGACTTAAAAGAAATTAAGAGGCATTTAAAAATAAGCAAACCTGTAGTCGAAGTACAAACGGTAACGCCATCATACGTCAACATGCATTTACACAATAAAACACAAACACCCGATAGCACGAAGGATAGCTTTAGGAAATCACGTTTCCATAGAATTAAAACCAAGCACAGGAACAGCACAGTGATTGATAAAAAATTCAGACAACTCAACGAATACATCCTACCGACTGTGAACGGTCACACCAGAGACGACATATTTAACACTCAACTCAGGAACGAAACATCCACAGAAGCAGTCGTAAAACAATTGAGTACAATTGATCTGGTCGAAATTGATTCCAATCAGACATACGTTTTAGGAAAATTACCAAAACCACAAGTAACTACAATCATAACCGAAAGTAACTTCTACGATCAGAATTTTGCAGCGGAGAAGAGCACGCAGCAAGCAATTACCACGTCTACTGACGATACAGCGACTATATACAGCGATATTTCCGGGATAAATAACACATCCAGTAAAACACCACAAACGGAAAAACCGACGAGCCCGAGTCAAGAAACTTCCACGGACATTCTGTCCACATTGCAGTATTACAGTTCTGAAGCTAATAAAGTAATATTAACAATGACAACGACACCAACTCCTGTGACAAGACGAACAACAGCATCTCATCAAACATATAACCGGACATACCACACAAAACCATCGAACAGACCAAAGTCATCGTCTCTAGGACCAACAAGATTCGATGCGTCGGAATATGAACAGAGAAATCCTAATAAAGGAAATTCTAACAATCACGGAGTATTCAGCAAGCCGATGGACGTGTTCCAAAGAAGATTACATCCTTTGTTTATAGAGAATGAGGATAAACATGTCTGTTACTGTGAAGAGAGTCGGTTAGTGGAATTAATAAAAAAATAATATTATTTTTATTGAAAACACAATCCAATAATATTTTGTTTTGTAGCAAAATGAAACCAGTAGGTAACTCGTATTTGGAAGCCACTCAAAGAGCCAGAGAGGAACGAAGGAAATTGAAAGAACAGAGATTGAGAAAGAAGCTTAGGAAAGCGAAGAAGAAGGTGATTAAATATATAATTATTCGTAATCTCTAGAGCATATCGTCTAATAATTGATTGATTTTCAGGCGGAATTGGAAAGGTTATGTGAATCAGAGCGTATGAATTGCTTCCGACACGACAATGACCATTGGCGCACAGCCCCGCTATGGACCGCCGGACCTTTCTGTTTCTGTATGAGCGCCTCAAACAATACATACAATTGTGTGAGAACTATTAACTCAACCCACAACCTGCTCTACTGTGAGTTCGTCACTGGTTTGATAACGTACTACAATCTGCGTATAGGTAAGAGACACTAAAAAGTATGTACCCACACGTAAATCGGCCATGAAATGTAAATTATGTTTTCAGATCCGTTTGAAACACAAAACAGAGTTAAATATTTATCGTCAGCTGAAAAGGAATATTTCCACAATCAGTTGCAACAGCTTTTGACATGTCGGGGACCGTCGTGTAGAAGATTCTCGCATTCAAATGTTGGAGGTAAACGATAAGAATTAAATATTGTTTTTTATATACAATATAAAAAATTCGATGAATTTTGCGTTTTTAATTTAAAAGTGAAACTCAGCTGATCATTTCACTATATGTATAGGTTCCATAAATAAACTGAAGAATTAGAACTAAATAAATAAAACCAACAGATAATTCAAATACAAAAAAAAAAAAATACAAATTTGTCTATTCAACGCTTTAGTAATAAATATAAGATTTTAGTTTAATTCAGTATATTATAATATTGAATAATTGATATTACTTTGTTAGGTATTAAAGATGATGTCAGCAGACGGACTGAAGATGACCAACTCATGTATAGAGGGGAGCCAATTGGTTACAGTGAAAGGTAGCATTCGGAACTTCTTTTTCTCTTAAACAATTTTTTTTTTGACAGATTTATAATTTTAAAAATAGAACACGCTCTCATTACATCAAATTTTCAGTGGTTTAACAAATGAAAAACACTTTAAAAATTTGCATTAATTTGTGTGAATAAGCAATTTATTGATTTATTTCTTTAAAGGGCATGGCGATGGAGTGGCTATGGTCGTAGATATGCAAGAGCCAGAGAGTTGCACCGGCGTCGACATACCGCGGCCTTCTAGTCGATTAAAAATAATAATAATTTATTTGAATAAAATAAGTAATAGACATCGTCTTAATATATCGAGTGATTCGTTTGTATCGAGGGATATTGTCTGTTAGTGACATCTCTTTAGCGAGTTAAATAGGCACGGAACTTATAACAGTTTTAGTGACATCGAATTGTGTAGGGCTTCCTATAGTAAACAAGTTATAATAATTATGCTAGATCAAAGCTTTTAATGTAGAAGTTATATTGAAAATATCTAATAAAATCAAAATTGGGCTTGGCCCTGATCTATCAGGATATAAGAATCTATACTTAGATAATTTCAAATAAACGCATACCATGAAGTATTATATGTAATGTTAGTGTAGTTATAATACTCTGTATTCTAGAGCCCTTTTTATATGGACTGTGTATTGATAAGTTTTTTTAACAGTAGTATGCCTAGAGCAGATGTGTTATAATGTTTGTAGCGTGTTTCATATATTAGGTGTTGAAAAGTGATATTATGTTGTTGCCATGTGATAATTAAGAATGATATTGTAGATTTATCACATGCTATAAGCCAGTTGCTGAAATTTTTAACTTGCAAGTCTATTGTCTTCTGTGTATTAGTTTATGAATAAAAATATATGAAACATCTCTTTGTTATTATTACTTAATGTAAGTGAATATGCCGACCTTTGCATTGAGTACCATCAGAGGGGGTGAATATTCACAGGATTTATATACTATAGGTACACCTCTATTTCGTATTATAACTTGAGTCACATCCCACATATTCTTAAAGACTGACATTTAATCATGTAAAGTAGAGTTTTCATATTTATTCATTTTTTTTTTTAAATTATAGATCGTTCCCATTTAAACATGCTATGTTTAATAGGGATGGTGGTTGTCAGTGTACAGATTGTAACTGTTAGGGCTGCCACTATTTTCGTAACAAAGTGCTTACAGATACAAACAAGATAAGCATATTTTGACATAAGGCTAGAATTTTATTTTAAATATATTACACTATTTTATGGATTAAAAATGTTTTAAATACAATTAAAACAACACTTTGACACATTTTATATATCATTCCTCTACTTATACTAAAATCAATAATATATTATTTTAACTAAAAATTCTCTCTTTTACTAAACACATTATATAAACAAAAAATTGCTTAAAAAGTAATTATTTGATATGGTAAACTTAACTTGTCTAATTTACAATGAGACAACATAATATTTCTGTTTCAGTCTCACATTATAAAAAAGTTTTAATTTCAACTGCTCTAGTATTAATTCTATTGATGGTATTAATCTGATTATACTGTCACTTAAAAATGTACATATACATCTACATATTGACATCAGCTATCAAAAAAAAAAAATATTAATGAAAAATTTATTTAGATACATTTTCCCTTCACAGTACTAAATAAAATACCTTCTGAATTTCTCTGCAGTGCATATATTTATATGTTCAAAACATCATCGATATCACTTTCATCGCATAAACTGAACATTGGCTGTATTTTGCAAGTCAAGTCTCTATTGTCTTCATTAGTTATATTACTTTCAATATTTTCATCTTCTTCTATAAAATTAGCCCATTTCGATGATTTTGCAACCAGCGGAGGTTCAAATTTAGGTTTTTTAATTGTATTTACATTATGTTTTATACTATCATTGTCTGTCAAAGTACAATTCACCTCTGTGGTAAATATTTTTTTTTCATGTAACATATTTTTTTTGTTTTCATCCCTGTCTTCAATAACATCTTCTACATAACTACCACCTAATTCAGTATCACTATCAATACTGCTTTTTCTTTTACTCTTATATTTCGAGTACATGTTTTTGTTCTGCCGCCTGAATATAATAAAACAGTGTTAAGTAAAAAATTATTGATTATTTTATAGATTCATTTAATATTATTTGTAACTTACCTTGAATTATATTTTTCATTTTCGCTGTCTTTTTGATGGGACTGATTTTCTACTGTATCAGATTTATCAATATCAACATATGCTAACCATTTGCTTCTATTCTTACTAATGTCTGTATTATAAGAAATATTTTCACAGCTATTTTCAGAAGTATCCACATCTCTACACTCCTCTGAACTTTCTTCAAGTATTGTTTCATCCTTCTCTCCTCTCAATTTATTAAGTTTTTGTACATGCATTCTACAGTCCTTAGCTATCCCAATACTATAGTGTCTCTTAATAGATTGTTTCTCATTACATATTTTACATAAAAATTTATTGCTTTTTTTCGTGTGATGGACCTGTGTAACACGAAAAATAAAATAGTTCATAAACGTAAATAAAAAGTACTAGAATCATTTTTCATACTAAGTTTGTGAAATATTTTTTTTTTTATAAATTTGTTTCAAAAAAAATGTATCAGGACTAGAAGTTACAAATTAATAAATTGTTGCTTATTGTACAATTAATCTTTTTTAATTGAATAAATAAACGAAATTCTTAATTTACTAATAAAAATACCTGAAACGCTAAACATTTATAGCATCTCAACACTTGAAAAAGTTGTGACATCATGAATTTGTTTTATAAATGCAGTCCATTAATTCATAGATAGAGATATACAATTAAGCTCGACGGAGAATTTATTTTTATGTAGAGGCTAAATTAAGAAATATTATAGTCATACAGACACATTTAAATCATTCAAATATTAAACGTAAAAATTGGCACAGACTGACACAATTTTTAACCAATCAAAGAAAATCAAATTACAGATTATTAAAATTAATTAGTCCTTACGGTATTTATTTCTATATTTAAAAATAACATTTTTTTAGTATATAAAGAATTATTTCTCTGTATGGGTATACCTAAATAAAAATGACCTTTTTGTTTAGAATTATTCAATATGGATCCCAGAAAGTTTACGAAAGTTTTTTTTTTTATATATGGTATGGCTTCGTTCACAATTTTTTTTGACTATTTAAATTGTGAAAGTCGACATAAACTACATATTAAATTATTAAGTATCATAAATAAAAAAAAAATATATAGATTTTTCCCTACAAAATATATTATGAAAATATCACCAACATATAAATGTAATGTAAAAGAAGAATATAAAAACGAAGCAACAGATAATTTACAACAACAAATAATTCAAAAAAACGAGAAATATTCTTACGTACTTTATTATCTGAACCACATTCATCACAGTTTTCGTATGTCATATCAACATTTCTTCACCTAATAATAATAAATACACATCAATAGGGAATAGTTATAAAATAACTTGTACTTACAAAAATTAAAAAAAAAAAACAATTATTGCACATTGACGGAATTTTATATAAATCAAAAATAAATATAGCAACAATATGTAACATAATTTTTAAATTTCCCGTTACAGGCAAATTTTGTAGTTGGCCCTTCCAAAGGTGCTAACACAATAATTTTAAACAACTGGTACTAAGACCTCTTTTGGACGCCACAACCAGTAATTTAAAAAAAAAACATGCATAATAATATTGGTATAAATAACAAAACAAACCTATCACAGTAATGTTTAATGACGGTACGATCTTTGGGTAGTTTGAATAAAAGAAAATATGAAACTTAGTTATTTTTTTTCTTGTAATAATCTTTAACTATTATAATATTCAGTTTTCTATAAAAGTTTAGGAGACAGAAGATGAACTTTTAATAAATTAGTGTTTAAATATATTGTTAACAACTGGCTTATGATTAAACATATATTTAAAATACGTTGAGTGTGGCGTACAAAAGTTTCATTTATATCTAAAGAAATACGAAGATGATTTTGGACGAATAACCTTAGACTATATTTACATTTTCGGAATCCTACGCTAAGGAAGAAGGATTAGAATAGTAAGAGATGTAAAAATATGCACACGTCTAGATATGATTATAAGAAATGTTGACTAAATAGCTTTAAATAAGGAGAAGTTGAGCAAAATACGAAATAGTAACAACATTCGTTTTTACATTTCACACTTCACATCCGATACACAAATGCATTTTTTTTATACGAAAATTCCATCAAATTTTGAGCAATTTTGTTATTCTTTCAAGAAAATACAAGTAAGCATGAATATAAGAATGCTCTGTAATAGAAAGTGTAGGTAAATACTGTTTGTATGCTTAATTAAAGTTCCTAAAAAAATCTTCCAGTCTCATTTCTCGACCCTTTACAGTTAAAATGCTTACGTACAGCATAAGTAAATAACCATTTCATGTGTATAAACATACAACAAAAATTTGTAAAAAATATATTTACGTAAGATTAAAAATCTGCTACATAATTAATTATTTTTGTAACCATAAGATCCATAAACGTGAGTCCTTTAATGAATAGGAACATAGGATTCATTATAAATTTTAAACATTTGATAATGCTATAGGCATACTGCGACGAAACACGTTCACACCGTTCGCGTATTCAGAGATGAGACATTTATCTATGCTATGGAAGAAAACACCTAATAAAACGGTAATACAACATCGGAATTATTTAAAATTTCACAACATCTTTGGCACGTCTGACGAAAGTTTGACACGAATATTGGCACGAAATATAAGCACGTGTACAGGCCACAACATTAGGCCTAGTCTCTATGAGAGATTTGAGGAACTTTTATTTAGAGTCGTGTATGGGACTATATGGATATTTTTCATCTGTTATGTGCTATGCATCACTGTCGTTCTTCTGGTATAGCCTCGCCGCGCGGGTCCTCCCGAGCCTTGGGCCTCGCATTCCCTTCGAACCCTTTCTATTATATCCGCTACTAATTTCTCCTCTCTTGATTTTCTTTCTTCCCAATCGGTTTTGTTGTTGTATTCCTCTGAAACTGGAGAAATATGTTACGCAAACTTTTGGGTTTGATTTAAAAATAGTTTAGAACTACATTTTAGCAATACAGATGTTTTAAAAAATCTGTATTATTTAATTTCAGTTATAGGTGAAATACTCCTTTATTTCCTCGGAACTTGAGTTTTGACTTACCTCGGGGTGTCCTATTAGACCGTTTAGTTTCAGGGGCTCGTATCAACACGCTACCGGTCTGTCTGACATTATTCTGATAATTTGGGACGCTCGATTTGGGGATGGAAAGCTCCGGATCCGGTTCCTCCTTAATCTCAGTTTGTGTAGGCGTCGTCTGTTTGGACATGGCCACGGCTTGTGAATTAGTCAGTACGGGACTAGAATCTGTAAGGACCTCGCTATGCCTGCTGGCTAGATGGCCGATATATCCTATAACGGAAACGATTTGATATATACTAGAGCCAACAATTAAGTAGGATAACACTACATTTATTAAACATTTCAAGCTAACCGTTTTCGAAATTGTAGTTTATGGATTTTGTTCAGACAAACATACACACACATATATATATATATACGCTTCACAATAGATAGAGTAGTTTAATTGAAACTTTGTTTAAATAGTATTCTAATTTATCTCACACAATATAATCTATTGAAAATTTTTACAAGAAAAAGTGTTAATGAAGCGCATTTTCATCAATTGCTCAATGCTTACCCTTTCGACTCTTGAAATAAACCAAACATTGTTCACATTGGAAAAGCGGAGACGGGTTCAGGGGGTGTATGACGTGAAGTTTGTATTTGTGTCTGTACCAATGCGTTCTACTTTGGAGGATTTCTCCACAGAGTTTACACACAACGCTGCCGTCATTCCTCGTCATATACTCTAGGAATTCGTTCTTAGCCTTCGGGGTTTCCTTTTGATCTTTGCATTCAGAAACGTCGTCTGTGCTCGGTTTCTCCGTCAGGAAGTGCACCCCCGTGTCCTGTATACCATCTATAGCGTTCTGCTGATGATCAAAATCATTGTATCCGTTCCTCGAAGAATCCGACAGAACCTCGAGAGTTATTATCGGCATACTGTTTACGTCAGCGTCGTCTTCGTAAGAGTAATGGAACTCTGCAATACAGTAGCAATAAATGATGTTGATGTACATATAAATAAGTAAATAATAAATAAAATAATACCGTTTCGTTGTAACGCTCGGAGCTTCGGAGTGCTGTTTACGTGATAAATATAAACGTGGCATTTTTTTTTTTATCGACATCATGCATCGAATTCGCGTTTGGAGCCAACAATACTCTGTATTAGGATTAAAAATAATCAACACATAGTCTTTATATTTTTATTATTATTGTAGTGTACATAATTCCACATTACATTTCAATGAGTTGGTAAGATTCTTTTCCTTATACATATCTAATTAATTTCTTGTTATATAGAAATTAATTTATTCAGTAGCTTATATCAATTTATTGTTAAAGCTTTGCTGTTTGCAACGATAAATTCTATATTAAAATATCCAGTTAAACTGTGGTACTTAGTAATGTTAACGTATATAAAGATTATAGAATCTAAACATATATTTAGTGCTTATATATTAAAAAAAAAATACCATATAGATAGTAAGGTTAGTGTCCAATAACAAATATAGTCTCTGATTATCTAAAATGCTATCGACAGTTTCCATCCCCAATAAACAGCGTAGACCATCTCGTTACAGATAATATAATAATAATAATAATAAAAAAAAACGTAAAATACATTATACTATACAAGTATAGGTAATACTACACCGCTGCGTTGTTAAGCGGCTCAATAAATATAACCGTACACAGTTAACTAGTAAATTAATAGAATATAGAAAAAAAAACAACACACGTAAAAAAAAAACATTGCACTACCTTGAATCTATCTCTGTTGATATTACAATACGATACTTCGAAGATAAATATGTACTTATATTAAGTGAAGTTTCATAAAAAAAAAAATTGTTATCACCCAAATATATTTACAAGACGGCTGTCAGCTGTGTCTATAAAAATATACATATTGTTAACATTTCAAACTACAACAAGTCTATTAAAAATTGATATCAACGTGACGTAAAAATTTTGTAAGATATGTTTATATTTTACCATCGCCATATAATGAGAAAGAAGGCACTTGTTCTGTGATAGTTATATGATATCTATGACTTATAGATACATTTAAACTATAATTATCTACGCGCTGCCTTGCAGCATGAGGGTAGAATGAGAAAAGACAAAAAAAAAATAAATGAAATAACAAAGAAGTTGGAGCCAACTTAGTTGGCACTAATATCACAAAACAAAATACTACAAAAAAAAAAGAAAGGAAAGAAATTAAGATATAAATAACACTCCACCCGATGATTTTTAAGGTTTAACAGGAATGAAAAACATCGCGTCCACATTAACAGCTTGAGAGTTCAGTTTGTGCGTACGACTGGCGCTGGCGTAACTATATATATAAAATAAATCACACTAATAAATGTTAATACCTTATCGGCAATAGTCTAACGAACCATACATCTTAAATATATACAACCTTAAAATAGAAAAAAAAAACTTAAAATTGTGCGCTACCCTCAAAACATTCAACACGAACTCGATAATCATTTTAAGTAGTTAAAAATCTATACATAATCTAATATTGATATATAAATTGCTCGTTAAAACTCTATAAACTTATTTTAACTTAGTATAACGTGGTTATTAATTCTAACAAATTTCCCTTATCAATGGAAGAACTGCTGATTGTCGTTTCCGGGTCCTAGGTCTGCTAGAACCGTCACCTAACTAACTTCTATACTGAACAGTTTAATGTAATGCAGTATGCACTATGGCACTAAAACATTTATGCATTTATTTATGATGATAATAATATAAACAATAGGCTCACTAACATTTAAATAGTATAAAGTCTTAACATAAATAATCCGTGTGTAATGCGTGTTTCGATTTTCACAAGTACTATTTCCTTTCACAGCTTTTCTATGGATGGCCGATCATATGGGAACGCCACGCGGGTCTGAATCGATTTTTTTTTATTACATTTATGGCTTTTCCACACAAGCACTTTTTGTGGCCGTTACGCTCTTTAACGTCGATATGTCGATGACAGTTCAAAGAAATAAAGTTGTCAGGATGATGACAAAAAATTAGGACAAAAAAATATCAGCTGATGTGAAAAGGCCCTTATACTTTTGTAATGCGAAGACGGAAAACGTTACAGTCTTTGGTCGGCGTGTTGCTGTATAAGAAAATCTTATAAAATCTTATCCAAAAAATTTTAGTATACATCTTTTGAAGGCACATTCGATTTTCAAAGCACCTTAAACTAACGTAAAAATGAACACGAAATAGTCGTAACTGGCCTCGGGATTGTGTATTATTGTCTAACGAATCCACAACCGTACTCTTTACATAACATGAGCTCTATGTAACAAACATTAGATATTAAATGCATAACATATTGGAAATACTTACAATAACAGTGTACATTAAAATTTCACTCCAAAAATAGAACAAATACTATGCCCATTAAACGTGGACTATTTGTAAACATCAATAATTTCTTAATATATAAAAGGCGTTTCGAAGGCACTATTAAAGTCACAAACATAACAGATTATCTGGAATATAATACTTGTCACGTGGCTTCGCTCAAGCTTGCGTTGGATCGGGTGAGGAGTGGGATGGAGTCGAGCCACGCGGCGATCCAGAACCGATGGCCTCTAACGTGATAGCCGGAGGCAGCTGGCCCTCCATACCTGGCAGCATGAAGAAAGCGTTCGGCGGATACACGCAATCCTTCGGCACGTAGCAGTCGTGTGTTGTCTTCATGTGGTTCTTCATCTTATCCGGCCTCGAGAATTCCTTACAGCAGACGGGACAGGGAAACACTTTTCTCTGCTGACCCTCGTGGTAGAGGAAGGCGTGTCTCTGGAATGAATACTTATTTTTGAAGGTCTTCTGTATGTTCTCTTTCGCGCATTCAATGCATTTATATACGCCCTCGTTGACGGAGGCGTATCTGAACAGATTGAGGCCCCTAACAGACATCTCCGTCAACTGTTCAGCTGGATCGTTGGAGGCCGAGTTGGCTCTCCTCCTGATACGTCTCCTCACAGCCGGTCTCTGCATTTGGTTGCCTCCTGTTGGTAACGTGTTATTATTAATGGAATCATTTTGATACTCGTTTGACGTGGAAGCCGATTGTGTTGCTGGGTTTACGCGTAGCTTCCCTTGGCCGTCGTGTGTGGGCGATTGCACATATTTACTGTCTTTGCTTTCGAAATCGGGTGTGCCACGCCCTGAAATTAAGCAATTGTTATTATTTAACTATAATATAAACACATACACGAAAAAAAAAACATCGATCTAAAAACAAAAAATAGCAGTACTGAATAGTGGGGTTTGCTGTGGGATAAAAAAAAAAAAGAAACGAAGGACGAAAATATATTAATATTTATTTGTTCAAATTTAATGAAGAAATTAATTACACCATGAAAAATAAAACGAAAAACATGATAGATGGAACTACTTTAGAGACGAGCCCGCCATTACAATTACGATATAAGTAGCACCAATTTATAGAGTATCAATAAAGCTTGTTTGCACAGAGCGTAACGACGAACTTGTCCACAAATAACTCCCTATAAAATTATACATAATAGAAACAAAACATGAAAAAAATATATTATACATATCTGCTGTGCAAATAGTTTTCCATTAAAACACTAGGCAGTGGTCAAAAAAAAAAATAATAATAAAGAGGAAAATTAACGGAGTCGTAATAAGTCAATCTTCTAAAACTATCTAAAATAATATCTAATTCTACGTAATAAATAAAAAAAAAATAATAATGTAACAAAAAAGATAGTAATCACTATAGTTAAAATAGGACTCAAGTGATTGCATTTGGAACTATTTCGGCAAGTGTAAGTTTTAGGTACATTGTAATAAAAATTACCAGTTTTGTTTTTTCATCATAACATCACATAAGGTGGGTTGCATTTGATATAGACGAAATCTGGCAAGGAACATGCTAAAAATCATATAGCTGCCGTATGCAAGCCGCTCTGTCTCAAGGACATATATTATAAAATACAAAAGCAACAATTTGTACTGAACCAAAAATACTTTGTATCGCATAGCGTCAATTTGAGCAACATCGAAAGCATGTCAACTATTACTAACCACACCGTCTCTGTGAACATCTTGTTACCTACCTCCTCAGTCCTCTTCAATATTTCTACATACAATATAAAATATTCACTCAATTGTAAACAACACAATTATATTATATATTATAAATAACTTAAGCTAATCTTTACTAATAACCCGTGTTGTTACTTTGCTACTATTAAAAATAGTTTCTCGTTAAATGATATTAAAAAATAATATATATATATATTATCGTTGACGATATCACCGAAGGTACGATCAAGTCATAGCGTTGTCATAAAAGTATGCACATCCCTTAAACGTACAAAACGTACACAAGGTACAACAAGTGAAACTAAGTACTAGACATTCATAACCGACACATTTAGTGTGGACATTCCATTTCAGACACATTTACACGACTCTTAAAATATGACAAACGTATGTCCACATGAAATAACAGAGAAAAAAAAATATATATAGATAATAAATAAGAAAGGTATCAAATAAAAAGAGAAATAATTAATGGAACATAACAATAACATCGAATACAAAAGATTCATTTTAATTTTTTAACTTTTATTTTTTTTAAAGACTCTAAAAATAGTAATTAACACCTTATTGTATACCATCGTATTCCAATAACATATAATTCTATGTCGTGTAACCTCCGAATCTAAAAGTTTCTAAACGTACCACTATTGTCTATGTGCAATAACAAAAGTATTCAGAATTCAACATTTGGCTATCAACTATCATATAATAATCTGTCTGAGATTTATTGTGTCCAAATATAATATAGAGAGAGGTGTAAGAACCGTTTAAATATTTAAATCTGAAGTCTCGGTAGCAACGTGAACCGCACTGTCTAACCTTATACTATTACTGAGGAGTGTTCTATAATTCTATTAAAATTACCGTTCTACAATATTAAAATTGTTGATGATTGTAAAATGAATATTTGTGTTTTAAATCTTATGTGACAACGAATATTATTTTTTAAGTATCACTAGGTGAAGACACATTTTATCACATCAAAATTCTTTGTATCCGTTCTAAGTGATGGTTGAATCCGAGTATTTTATTAGTAATTATAGATAATAAACATCCTCAGTCACCAGACGAAACTACTTTACATTAAACTCTTCGAATATAATCTGTGAATCTTTATTTATTTTAATAATCGTAATATTCTGTAACACCTCTCTAACTATTCAATAATTGCAAGGAAAACAATGGACATATGTATTAAGTAACTGTAATATTAAATATTTGATACTCTGAAAAAATGTTTTTTTTTTTTTTATATCGCCATCTACATATATTGCTGAAATTTAAATATAATTCGTTATATTATAAGCATAAATAACTATATGTAATAATTAATCAACTGACGAATAAATCTATTTTGTATCTGTGGAACAATGTCATGATATAATGCAATAATAAATATAATCTGCAAGAAAAAATAATCTATACATAAATATACAGCGGTAAATATAATCTAACTGCCTTAATATAAAATAAGGTAGATACATATAATAAAACAACAATATCGACAAACATACACTTTAGGGACAATTCATTTACGTCACATCAAATGTGACCTTAAGTTTAATTTAGCACCAATCGATGATATAGCTTTAATAAATAATGTTCCATACATATAGAAATAAGATATTTTAATAACATAAATAGATTTTTTTTTTTTTAATTATACAATCGTTTCAACAAATACAATAGATTTCATTATTTATATAGAATTAAAAGGAACTCTGAAAGGAGAATGACGATCAAGGAAAGTTGAGAGGTCTCCGTTGAAAACAATCAGTTTAGGCACTGGCTAAATTGACTACATTTTATCATATGATTAATCCAATAACGTTAGCCTCGACGACATATGTAAGTGTAAATTTCTTTCATTATTTAAGTACCTATCCGTTTCCAAGATAAATTTTTCCATATAAATTTTATGAAAGGTACAATAAATTCGTTTTTTATGAAAATTTTTTTTTTTTTTACAGTCTTAAAATTTGTTTAAATTTTTTGCTCCAATTTACACATTAAGTGGGAAACATGAGATGACGTCCCTAAATTTAACTATGATCGTATTTAACTACTTGGGCCTAGGAGGTTCTAACCTAAGGAAGCTTCTTAAAATAGATTTGTAAACTTCGAATAATGAAAATAATTATACATAATATTCTTTGAAATTTCTTAAACAGCTAATAGTCGATATAACTTATGAATGTACAAGTAAAGGCACACTAATAGGCAAGCGTTCCCTGGACCTACAAAATTTATGATTTAGAAAACGGTGTTAGGGGTTCACAAATAATACAGCGTTAGTGTCATGTTGTTTGTTGGGAGTATCTAATGTCCTAATACCTGTTGAAGTCCGTATCTTTTTGTACATGTCCGAAAAGTGTATAAGTGTAAATTTTTAAAGTAATCTTTCATAGAATATAAAACGAATAAAGAAGTGTCGCTATCAATACAATATGGAAGACTACATCCGCCTAGTAATATAACTAATAAGTACGATTTCCCTAATATATTTTTTAAGGCAATTTGATATCTACTAAAATAGAATTTACAAATCATCTCATGGTTCCAGTATGTTTTAAATTTCTCACGAGCACCTTGCTATAATCACTTCTAACGACTCCGCGTCGTTTTAATTTATAAAAAGTAAACGGTTTTTATTATATTTTAATTAATAATATTTTAAATATAATTCTGCTATAACATGAAATTGGTTGGAGTTTAATATATAGACGTAATATTGGATATTTAACGTCCCATAGTGATATTACATCCCTATAATACGTGATTCCCCTACTATTAATTCACGATATCAATATTGTCTTTGACAGATACGAGTTTAAAGGGTATTTTAATTGACCTACAGATATATTCAGTGTAAATATATGCATCTCGAACGTAATAAGAAATAAAATGGAAAAAAAAAAATATCTAACAGAGACGAAGACGTGTACATCCGAGGAACTGAATCTAAACTAATTTTGTTATTAATGAGATTATACGCTATTCCATAGACAAGAGACGCGGTGTGACTCGAACAGAACAACTTCTACAACCAAATATTTCAACATTAATAAACTATTTTATATTAAACCTAAACAAAAAAAATAATAATAATAATAACTACACAATAAAATCATAGCCCGTGTTGAGTTTTACTTCGAGAAGTTACTGTAAATTATACACCTAGGATCACTATTAAGGCAAGTTAAATGAAAATGCATTTCACACCACTACATATAATGGCGTCTGTAAGCCTTTTTGTATAGCCATAGCCTCTTCAGGAAATATTAAATATTCTGAACCTTATCGTATATATTATCCGTACTTATATTACAAAAAGGCTCCGCCATTGGTATATTCGTAAAAATAACTCCTAAACTACATTAACTAATTCAGTTCAATGAGAATTGCGTGTAATCGAAAGGACTACGTTTGTTTTAACGATCACCATGAGTAGTTACTTTGTACCCTGAAATATTTTTTTTTTTTCGTAAGTAATAAAATTAAGTAACAAGTGAGTGCAACATAACAAGTAAAAAAAAAAAAGAATATAGAATCTCTAAGTTCAGCACTCTCGAGAAACAAAATGAAACAACATAAATAAATAGATCATTATAACAACGGGCGACGGCGGCCCAAAACACCAACAACTTATTGTTACACCGTGAAACTTACAGCTCGGACGCCTATCGTTGCGATCAATCTACGTACCAACCTCTAACCGTAAATTGAAATCCTATATTTAATTATACGAATAAAATTATATCAGATCTGCGAACAATCTATACAGTGGAGAGGAGTGTGATTAAGACTCTTGCTTCGCGGTTTGCTCGTTGGCGTTGGCCTGGTTTTTGTGTATGATCTTAAGATGGGCGATCATGTTGTCCTTGCGGGTGAACTCCTTGAAACATATCGGACAGGGGAAGACTTTGACGTCTTTCTTGTGTGAGGTGACGTAATGTCTGCAGAAATTGCTGATGTGGGTGTAGACCCTGGCGCATATCTTGCACCTGAAAACGTTCTCGCCCTCCTTGATGCAGTAATCCCTGACGGATTCGTTCGTCTCCTCGTGATAGTTGCCGACGTTTGCCATGTTATTTTTTCTGATGGGCGATGGGAATATGCGCTGTTCCCAGTTGGTCTGCCCCAAATCGGACACTTCGCTATTGACCATGTTCAAGTTGTTCTGTTCCAATTCGGCTGCGAACAGCTGTGTGGCGAGAGCCGGCATGAGAACTGTCTCTGGCGGAAATTTATCGAAGCTATTCAGTGCGGGATTTAAATTAGAGAGGCCAGAGAGCTGATTGAATAGCGTGCGCGCTCTAAACTTAGACATTTGGGGTTGTAATTTTTTACTATTCTTTGGCTTTAAATTACGACCTAGTCTTATTTTGTCTTCGACATCCTTGATGGGGCCGTCCTGGGAGTTGGAGTTCTCGCGGCTTCTATCAGGATTGTATTTGTATTCGATGTGTTCATTGTATTCGTCATTCTGTTCACAAGTTGGTTCCTGTTTAATGGCTCCATTCTCGATTGACAATATCGGACCGTTTGATGGAAAATTTGGATGTGTTTCCTCTTTGGGCTGTTTATCATTATCTGAAATTTCATAACGATACTTCTTACATTTTGAATTGGTGGTTGTCGTAATTTTATATATTTGATGGTATTATCATAAATTGGAAATATTTTAGTATCCTATGGACTGTGCTAATGTTAATATTATATGAATTATTATTTAATATACTACGATATTTCCAATTTAGCCTTATGTGAAGGAAAGCTATTGGGAATAAGCCTTGTCTGTTTTCCCTTTTCTCGTTAAAATGTATATATGTGTTTCGAAAAATTAAAATAATGAAATTTTATATCACTGAACCATAACCACACCGAAAATGCCCCTGGCCATTCCTCTAATAGCTCTCCCCGAAAGCAGAAAAGCAAGCAATAGTTATATTTCTTTTGTATAAGTAACAAGCGCTTATTTTTCGAATAAGTAACGTCATAAAAATTTTATAGATTATCACTTACCCCTTCAGAATAAACTTTAAATAAATATAATAGAGATATTTGAATTACACTTCACTTTTCACTTATAAAAAATATTCTAACATCAAAGCTTATATCCCAGTAGCTTTTCTCTTTTAAAAAATCATGGTATTTGATTAACTTAAACGTGTTAGGTAAATGGAAAGGAAGATTATAATATTTACAAAAGATAAGCGAAAATCATCTTCTAAACATTTCATACGCGTTGTATACTCTGTTGAGAAAAATGTAATACGACCGATGATTTGATTTTGTGTCGTAATAGGACAACTTACGCTAAAAGATACATACTAACAAGAATTAAATCCGCAACTAACTTAAATGCAAAGTACGTACCTGCTGATTCTGAATCTTTGCCGGATTGGGGAGCCTCGTTCGACTGTGCGTCGTCACCTTCGTCTATCATAAGCGCTTCCCCAGCATCCTCGCCTCCAGAAGTAACTCCGTCTTCCGCGTTAAAACTATCCATGGACATTTTGACCTCTAACATTTCTGGCGAGCCACGAATCAGTTGGTCCCCGGCTCTGTTTGATGACGTATGCGATGCTGACTCTGGGATGAATTCTCCCGGAGGGCTTGCGGCGGTGTTGAGGGCGTCGCTGGAACTCCCACTAAGTTTCCTGGGTCTTCCTCGTTTTCGCTTCGGTTGCATCAACGCATTGCCCAATAGAGGCATCAGTAAATTAGGAGGAGCTCCTCCGCTGGGGATGCCAGATGCAGGCCTCTTTTGATGCATATAAGGGTGTATTCTGTGCAATTGCGGTGGCGGAGTGTGAGCTGTGTTGCCCTGTTGCTGTTGGATCAAAGAGTTTGTCAGGGCGGGTATGTCGCATTTTTCCTCATTGACCTCCGTCAGCCCCTTGATTCTTAAACTCTCAGCTACTTTCAAAAACGCCGTAAGACGTTCCTGGTCGACGCTCACTTCACCCCTGTACATGAAATCTAACAAGCTTTTCATGTCCGAGTAAGGTACGTCTTTAAGTATAACGATTGGATGTTTCTCTTGGTGATTCACAAATAGGGCTTGAAAGTACGGACTGCAAGCCGATAAAACCATTTTATGAGCTTTAAGCAATTGGCCTTCAACAGCCAACGTGACGTCAGTGAAGGTCTCAGCGTGAAGGAGCTGATCAAACACCGACAACATATTAGTCTGGTGATTGTTCCAACGCAAACAAAATCTTTGAGTAGCCATTTTGTCCTGTGTTCCCTTCTTAGGAAGATATTATAAATACCAGTCGTGGCATAAAATCTAACGTATCAACAATAATTCAATGATGTATACATAAGTGTTCTCTCGTATTCCATGAACAATACAATAAATCTTTAACAATGAATAATGTTTACTTAGTAGCCATCTTTAATTTGTTTCATAGTGCTAGTGCTAGTGCTGTGACGGGCGCTAGGAGATCTGTAAAAGAAGAAACGATAGATTTAGGACGACGGAACGAAAAAGCAGATTGTACCGTATCGGTTAAAGTGACTGATAAAATATATTGGCAACAAAAACCGATAAATCATAAATATAATCTATTTCATACAAATAATCGCTATAGCTTTTGCACTGATTGTACGTCCAAACCTACACGCATATTTTTAAAATTAAATATTATAGTTTATATGAATCTATCAATGATTATTTTAATCAATTAGTGATGGAAAAATAAAATTCTGCTATTGCATTATTTAATAAACAAGAAACGGAGTAATTTTCATTGTAAGAACTTCAAAATACGCAGATTTATTTTCAATAATAGAAATATATTTGATTTCTATCTATTAGTAAAATTTTTGTTATACCTAAATGTCACCCGTAATTTTAAGTACCTACATAACAATTATCGATAATTATGACATATAATTACTATGATTAGTTTAAATCACCTAAATTAAATATCATTTCGTAACTATTCTATACGCTCTGTAAAGAAAAAAAAAAACAAAATTCATTTTTAGTTAACTACACTCAATACGTAATTTTATTTATTATAAGAAGGAACTATGTTTAATATACTATAAGACTAAGTTCAAGGATTATTATATTTATATTTTAGGTGACCCAGCAGATACCTATTATATACAATCAAGGTTAAAAAAGCGGAGGGCGCCTCTAGCGGGCGGACGATCCGTGCATCGGAGAGCGCACTGCAGTAGGAAAACATACGTGTTAGCTAAGTATGTACCTACATGAATATAACGATTCGTCTATGTAAAATTATATCACTGCAAAGCTCATATTTATATCCACGAACACTACGAATATACCGAAAATTCCGGTTAAGAAAATCCTATCAGAATCTTATAAGAACATTAATAATATTATATCTGAAAACATAATACGCTCCACATCCACAGGTGCCGAGTGCTGACCACGAACGTTATCTGTATAAACGGGCGCACGAATTATTACTACGCACCCAGCCGAGCGCGTTACATTACGTCATCACAATGGCATTATTACCTACGATATCCACATTAACTCACAATACGGCAAGATAAGAATGGTTTGCGAACAATTATATCACTTCACTAACATAAGGTGACATACCACGCGTATCTGCACCACAATCAACTCGACCCTTTTATGGGAATGAGGATCAGCCCTTCCGCCATAGTCCGAGACCGCGTTTACGTCGCACCCCGCTCACCCGACGACTGACGGCCGCAGCCCGCAACCCCGCGCCGCGAACACGACTCGCTCCGCTACTCGAATATCTCACACAAAAAATACGTCGTCATCATCGAAATGGCGGCAGCGGATATATTCAGCGCGGGGTGCACCTTCAAATATTGATTTATTGAAATTTATTGATTTACTCTCTTGCCGAGAACACCCTTATATTACGTCATTTGCTAAAATAACCTATCTGTCATTTTTATCGTTCGGGGTTGTCGGTTTTAATGTGGCGTGATTATCGAATGGGGATTTATTTATACATATTATTATCTTGCCTGATAGCGTTATAGGGGCGAGACCGGTATTTCGCACGACGCTGATTAATTCAATCATTTGTGTTGTACTTAACATTTAAACACATTTAATTCATTCCAATCATTTAATACCTTCGAGCCCTAAACTGACTTATGTCAAATTGATATTTGCGACATTGGAGTCATCTAAAAATAAATATATCAAAATCAAAACAGCCTCCCATCTTCCCGTTGAGTGCGATTTGTAGTTGGAAAAAAATCTACCTAGGATACATAACAATTAATTCAAAGATATTGAAACAAACATTGTCATAGACATACCTTTCCATAAATATGTTGAAGGGATGAGTTTTCCACGTGAAAAACATCAATCCATTCGTGTTGTCGCCATGTCAGCAGCGTGTTCTATCTCTGTTGCACACTAGCGGGGTGGGTGGGACGCCTTCCTCGAGGCGATCGCCGGCGGAGATGGCCGATCTCAACCACTTTTCGCAACCGAACGCACCCGACACCGATACGGAAAATAGACCGGGGCGCACTTTATTGTTATTATTTTTTTTTATAAAAATACACTCCGCGTACACTCCGAAATATAACCTTTTTTATAGTTTTTTTTTCTTCATTTAAACACAGACTCGACGGAAAAATTAATATTTAAATCCTTAATAATTTTATTGTCAAGGATGCAAGGATGAACATAAAGTACGCGCGCGTTTTGTAAGTCGGAAGTGTTTTTAATAAAAATGGCCTGCCGCCTCGGCGGGAGGAGTGGCAATGGGCAATGAGGTCGGTACCCTCTCTCTGGCAGCTCGCCCCTCCCTGCCTCACCGGCACAGGGTTAGAAAGTTACTAAAGTGAATCGAGGAAAACGCTGCATGGCCGCGCATACACCGTCTGGATCATGGGAACAGATCGCCCCGATAGGGATGGGGACTATATATTATGACATTACATCCACTACAAACGTAATAACTACACTTTTGACATACATTATTTTTTTAATTGTATAAAACGATATTGGTTTATATTGAAGTACAAAAGGGTATAAAACATGATACCATTATCACTGGCACTTCTCGTTCAGGGCGGGGGCGTGATGGAAGATCTTTGATATCAGCTTATCAGTGTAAATTTATCTCGCATCAATCATCAAAAATGGGCTGTAATAGTCAAGTGACATGAGATCCAGTATACTAAAGCACTCCGCTGTACTGTGATAACAGATTTTTTTTTTTTAAATTCATATATACCTCTTTACATGAATAATTATGCAGCTGGCTGAATATAAAAATAAACGAATATGATTTAAAAAGATTAAAAGTTATAAAAGGGGCTCATTATAAATATATTTTTTATAAGGTTTTAAGAAATAACGAAATTATTTAAAAAAACTTATGTAAATAATGCTCTAATAAATGAGTAGACTCCATAATATTCTCTATTATGTATCTGAAGTAATCTGTTTTTGTACTCCCAATGCTGAATAATTAATTGATATTTCGTACTGTACCTACATAATAAGTATGAATTGAATTGTATGTATCTAACAATTGGGGCTTACATAAAATTATCCCAATCAATACTTTAATTTACATATTTAAATGTTTTTTCTTTTTTTTTTACTGGTTAATTTACGTATTACTTTGCTTTTATTAATAATTTTGGTTTAGTTTTTTTGTAAAGCAAAAAGTTATATTGCCATCTGATATCTTAATGTCGCCATTTTGAATAAATCATATTTTTGAAAAAAAAAGTAACGCATTTTCCGAGTCTTATTTTATTTCAAATATCTGATATAACTAATGTTAAAAACGTTTTAAAAGAAACTCTAAACTATTTAATTCAATTGGAATGTTGCTATTTATTCATTGCACTATAATGATCATTATAAAAGTTACGATTTAATGTTAACAATATTTAAAAGTAATTACGAATTTCTTGAAAATTATAATTTGTTAACGATTTTTTTTATTACTTTAAATAGAAAGGTTATTAATTAGACAGCCTTGTTATAGATTATATTTATAATAAATGGCATAAAATATTTTTATTGATCCGCAGCTCCGTCAGTGGTGACCTGACCTAGGTCATCGTGTCACTGTAATCTGAAGTCCTTACAGAGGTGACCTGGTTTATAGACTCGCTTGGAGCACAAGGGCTGCATTTTCCACTTAACAGCATTGACCTGGAATCCTGAAAGCAACAGACACCTGATGCCACTAACAATTTTTCATAATTTCTAAAGTATTATTATGTTTTAAACGTAAAGCATGATTATTTAATTATCAATGAATATGGGCGTGGATAATGAATTTGTCCTAATTAAAGATTTAAGTTAGAATAACTAAGATTATTACGCAATTTTCTAACGATAAGACGAGACCACGGCGTTCTATAGTTGTAGGTGGCTGGTAAACTTTCATTATTAACGTGCTACAGATGCATTTGATGTTAGTGTAGCGTTTTTTATCGGATTTCCTCTTTAATAAATAAAATTATATTCTTATCCAAATTATCTCAGCAATAAATCGGTATCAAGCTATTTTTAGGTAAATTAAGTTTATCAAAAAAATAATACCGTCAAACTACAATTCCTAAACGTATTATGAGTATTTTAAATTCGTTTCCAATTTTAAATAAATCAATTTCTAAATAATTTTATTAAAATATGATGATAATTTTGAAAATAGAAGCCGATAAAAAAATGTAACGTTACAATTGTCTTGTTATTTTTTTTTCTCATATGTTATGCGAGTGAATCTATTCAAATTTTTTATAATGAGTAATCAAAAAGTCGTAGTAGCATGATGCGAAATGCCCACAAGTGCCAATGAATAAGCGGAATCTCTGTAACGGCTTAGAGAACGGTAACTTTAAACTGCCAGGTAAAAGCTGCATACAAAAAGAAATCCTTCAGCTTTCTAACGCGCATCTTAATTTAAGATAATATCTAAACACCATCGCATCCAAATTTCTTATCATTCTATAAACATCTCCCTTGAGTAATAAGTTATCGTACAATTAGCGTGGATATCGGTTTGTTGAATGAGTTTTATTGATAAATACGATGACAGAGGAATCCAACTCGGTATGCGTGTGTGGAGTATTATATGTACGAAATAATTGTATGTATTAAAATATCATACATGACATCTATTAATAAATTGCTTTATATAACAGTCTTAAACTTTAATGGGAAATATTAATCTAAATCAGTAGATAGATATACGATTATGATCTGCACAGTGCTTATTTCCTTCGTAAGTAAGAGGGAAAAGTTCCGCAATCGTTAAATTATAGATGAGAAAAAAATTTGGTGCAGTGGGAGGTGGAAGGGCCCGTCCTGCTAGATTTGAGCCGTCTAACGGTGAGGTTTCGGTTCATTGACTCGATTCGGACGCTCAATTTTCGCTGTACTGTTAGATCTCTGTATTATAACAGACAGACGTTCAGATCTCCGTTGTCGGGTCCTTTAAATTATATAGAAATAATGTTCCAGAACCTCCAGCTAGTCTAGAATGATTTAGAAATCTAAACATTTTACTAACTCGGAAACTGATTGTTTTGTTTAAAATTAAACCGTTGCAAAATGGTTGTGCTAATAGTAACGAAATTTTACAAAAAGTATCGCAGATCTTCAACTGAAGAGTAATGTTAAATATCTTGAAAATACTTTTAAAAACATATTTATATTATACCTATTGATTGCTCGGATTAAACATGTATTTAAATTATATTGATATTATTTTAGATGAAACTAAAACATTTCTGAAAGTAAAATGGTGTGTAAACTGTAATTTATAATGCGTTTGATCAGCCATTATCGATTTATTTTGAATGGTTTGAGTTCAGAAATAAAACAGTGATGTTCTATAAAAATAAAAACTAAGTACATTTCTAATCGAACCTTCTAGAGACATATCCAATACGGGGAATGTTTACAGTTAGTATTGCTTTTTATGTGACAAGGGAGTGTCCCTGCCAACTCCCAGTTCTCGGAAGGGCACTGAGGACAGAGGACCTTATCTTTTATATCTTGTATGTAAAACACGATGGACGAATGTTCTGCAACTCGGTAGATATCACTGCTGACCCATCTAGGCATTCGGAAAAGTATCTGCATCCGACTGAATAATTCCTAAGAATACAATAAAATTTGCATACCTTTTTTATATTATAGGAATCGTCTGAAATGTATTCGATATTATTATCTATAATTTGACGTAATTAAATAAAATCTAAAAAAAAAGTATTCCATATGTGAGTTTGACAAATTAAATGGCTGGAGCGTTATTTTTTTACGTCGAATGTAGGTCAGGAGCCCTTCAAATGCAAATTTCATAAATTAATGCATGCACACACACTCGTTACTCTGGAATTTAAGTTATTTTTTTTGGTTAGTTAAGTTTATTTAAAAAATAATAATTCTGATGTTTTCACGTTAACTTATAAAAATTTTGGAATATTCTTGACAAAATTTTAAAATAAGCAGAAAATTTTAGTCGTAAATCTTATCAGATATATATGACACGTTTAACAGAAATACCTGATTTATTTGAAAAAACAAATAGAGACCTCGGTTAGTTAGATTAAACTAATTTTATATCACGAAGACGCTTTCACGCAAATCGATTAACCCTTTATTCAATCTGCAATTTACAGTTTGTTTGACTAGTAACAAATACAGTAGGTACAAACTCAAAAACGAGCAAAACGTATCAATTAAATATAAATTAACGAAGACATTGTTATATTCATTATGAAAATGTTCCAAGTAAAGTGATCCTTCTGATGTTTGTCGCAATGGAAATGCAGTAGAGAAACAAGGTCACGGACTCACTGCTCCGAGCGATGTCGGGGACGGGGGAAGGGGATCATTGTTCTCGGGAAATTATACTTTCCACTCGCTGTTTTTTTTTTTTATTATTTTGCCTTTAATTACGTCAACATTTCCATTAAATGTGCTTTAGAGAACGACACTTTGGATTATATAGCCGTGTATTCTTAATGCGTAGAAGTTGTGTCTATGTTTTGATATTTCATTATTATTATTACAGCTACATGAGCAAGGTTAAGACACCTCCAATAGCATTGTACGAGATCTTGAATAGAATTCACGTGCAGGATATTTTAATAATCTGTAATAGTGTGAATGCGGCTCTGAAAGCGTTCAGAGTTTGCGATTAGAAGCGATTCCATTAGGGTATAGCGTTCTCAGGGCAAAATGTCGGTGATGCGGAGGCGCGCGAGTGGTTGTGATTGCGTAAGCTCGGGGCCGATTTCTAGCTCGAGTCAATCGGCTCCCACGCCGCAAGGTCACATTTAGGATTGCTTCTTCTGAAGACGGTGAATTATTTCAATTTATTAAGTTCAGAAAACATAACTCTTATATAACATCGAACGTAAGCCAATAATACAATTGTTGAATAGTTCCGCATTACTAGAATGTACTTTTTAATGTCAATAATAATTGTCTAAGTAGTAATACATTGAAATGAGTTTATATTAGTTATTAAGTGTTTGTCATTTCTATAGTGACGAAGTGAAATCCTATCTTCAAGCTTGGCTCGCATGACATTTATCCCTTATAAACAGAAAAGGTGTACTAAACGCAATTTGTAGATGGATTAACTATAAAGTTGTGAATGTATGCATTCTAGTTTTAGTACCGTTTTATAGTCGTTTTATGCTTCGGCGAGCCGATCAAAAGTATTAATTCCTACACGTAGAACTGCACAAATGATGTATTTCATGTACAAACATAGCTTATGAGTATACACGTAGTTAAATAGATAATCTCAACCACCATACTAGCGTGAGACCTTGGGAGGCGACGCCTACCTACCACGTAACTACTATATACATTTGCAAAACGCGAAACTAGGCTCTATTCGAGGATGCCGCAAGTCCTAATATAATTTTTTTATAATCCACAGTGACATTGCAGTGATTGTCTCATAATGGAATACTGATTTACTTTGTACATTTTACGAAATTGATACATCATCTGACATTATAAGATTCAAATAATAAAATTAATAATCTACTTAGACTAGGAATAAGACGTGTTGGGTTTTATTATACGGAATATTAGGATGATAATTTTATTCAATAATTCATGTAATATATTTTTTATCTTTTATGTAAAAAGAAAGTACATTGTAGATCTAAACAGGAACTCGTCCGCGACCTTGCGATTTGTTTTGTCAATCGTCTAATGTCAATCAACCCCGGCTTTAGTTATTAATTGATCGGATCAGAATAGAAATGTAGCTTATTTTATCTAACATCGATACAAAAATAGCTGTTCCATTAACTTATATTATAACACTAATACTTATACTGTATGTCATGTAACGTTGCATAATCTGTAATTTAAAAAATCGTTTTTTTTTTTCTCTCTGAATTTTCCATACAGTGTCATAGGTACTTTGGAAAAAACCATTAGCAACCGAGTTCCAGTATTTTCTTATATTTATACATAGCAGGAAGTAATATTTTCGCCGTATCTACACACCTCATGCTAATTCTACAAGAATGAAGCTGTCGTGCAAGTGGTAGTTCGAAAGATCAATATTTGTTCATTACTGTACTGTTTTGTGACGAACGACCAACAAATATAGATCTACGGTGTTTTGAGGATTTATAAAACAGGAGAATATTAAATATTATATATATTATATATAATTACAGACATTTTATTCATAGTTTACTAGAATTTAAATGTCACTTATAAACCTGAATGACCCGGAGAAGTGAGAAATAGCAAATTATTTAAATAATAATTAATATATTATATACTAAATTATATCCTTTTCTACAAATATTTTTTTTGTTTAAATAAAATAAATTTTTAAATTTAACATAACCTTTTCTTTTTAAAATAAAATTTAATAAACAACAAATACTGAAGTAAAAATATGGGCACTTTTGTTCTATAAAGTACGTAACAAAAAACATGTACCTACTGCGTTTTAATTAAGTTAGGGAACTTAAGCACACGAGCATATACATATGATTATTTACTTCAGTCGTTTAACAATATTATAAAAGGAATATATAGTAGGCTAGATATATAAAAAAACACTAAACAAGTTATTATAAATATAATAAAGCATGAATAATATATATATATATATATATATATATATATATCCATGTATATATTTATATAATATAATTTAACCTTTTTTGTATTCCCATGTACCTGTTTGAACGTCCGTCTAGTTCTCAGAGGGACGGAGGTTTTTTAGGCGGACTCGGCGCACGCGCACGTGAGAATCCGCGCAGTACAGCAATATTCATAGACAAGCATTAGAAAGAGATGGTGAATATGAAATTAGGGTGGTTATACGCCGGTTCAACGACCTGCAGCGACACGCGTCTCAATGATTTTGATTATTTTGATTTTGTTATATATTACTATGTAAGTTATTGAGAAATATTCGTTATTCGACATAATAAATATTGTAGAAAATGTATTTTTAAATTTATTAATAACTTTTATGTTATAATTAATTTGACTAGTTTTTTTCTGTTAAACAACAGTGTAACGACAGTGTCTCAGTAAGGTAGACTTAGTCACACGTTGTACTTATCTGAAAACTTACTTTGACTTTTCAAAGTGTGTTTTAACATAAATTTATCATCTTTTTGACTTTGTCAATTTTTTTCTATTATTTAAAACGTAGATATAGATAAAACAAAGTTAATCCAATAAATCACTTATTCCCGTATTTCTTGGTATATCCATAAAATTGGTTATGGATTTTACAATATTAAAATGATATACGAAATTATTGGTAATATTTAATATCCAACATATCATGACCCCTCTAAATGAGGTTCGCTCAACTTATGACAGATCATGATTGGACTGTGGACGGTAAGGTATTATTTTTGTTATAAAATACTATGAAAGCTCACTACATATTATTTCTTTTTGACAGCATTGCATTTATACACCACATAAATCATTATGTATCGATTTGGAAATATACAGACAGACTTTGTATGATAATGGTGACCTTCACGTCATTTATCACTCCTTCCCAAAAACAATTATAGTAATATTGAAAGAGAAAAATTATTTGACTCTACAAAGAACAGTTAATCGACTAAGGATTGTCGAATATCTCGCCAAGGGTAGTTGCGAATATATTTTGCGTTCAGAATAAATTTAATTTTTGATTGATAATAAAACAATTACCGCAGACGACGTCGCGGGCAATACCTAGTAATATTTTAAAAGTAAGGAATACGCATAATTTATAGCAAATTCAGCGACGACCTGATAATTGCATGAAATATATTGTAATTAACGCCAACAGAAATTATTTATAAGTGCTTTGTATGCATAATTTATTGTTTATTAGATATTATAAGGAGTATAAACTAAATTAGTTGAATAGAAGTTGCTAAGACGGAATAGAATTCATTGCAAATTTAATCATACAATCATATTTTTTTTAAACAATAAAATAATTATATTTTTCTTCTTCATTCAACGCCATTCCACACGCCACAGATTAAAAACTGTGGAAAGTCATATTAGTTTATGGAGATAAAACGTTAAACTTATAAATATGTACATACATATAATGTACGCACCTATTTTATAAATGTGTAATTACAAGTGACATGTATTAGTCAATAATATTGTCATTAAAATATAAGGATAAATATTTTATCCTTAAACATGCATCCACTTACAAAGATATAAAATTGAATCATATCAAAGAAGTTAGAAAACATTTTCCTGGTCTTTACTATTGTTGACAGTTGATTGTTTGTCGTACCAATGTTTACAACTTTCGATTTTCTTATTCATCTCTCTTTAATTACCGATTTACAAACATATCACGTACTACAATAAATAAAAATTAGTATGTTTTTTTGTTTATAAATGTATAACGATAAAGATCCAACATCACACTGCCAACGTCCTCAAACAGCCAAGTCAACAAAAACCTAAATTTTTAAGTAAACGCATGGTAGACGGAAATAGACAAAATTTCGGTACCCCGTACAGCCTCTTCATGCCTTTCTCTATAGCTGGGGCCATCGCCTCCGATAGTTTGGGAGCGTAGCCTTATTGCGCAAACGCTTCCCACGTGCATCCGAAAGGCGCACTCATCGGACCGTTATTTTTTCTACTTCACAACAAGTTACAGCGTCATTCATCTCGTAAAATTGGAATGTTTAATTAGAGAAAGGGCGCTTGTGTTGCCGAGAAGTCGCATTATTGCAATGAGGACCCTTGTATATTCAAACATTTTTGTTGTCGACTGTATTTAGTAGAACGTAAATCAATAAGACATAGACTAAACATTATTCAAGCACATATCAACGGATGAGTGTAATGTATTCAATGAGAAAGCGTTTACTTTTATAAATGATAATAACAACATTACTATGTAGTTCTAGTGTTATAAAATTAAAAAGATACATTCGATTCCTTATAACATGGACATTTTAAATCACTATCGCAATTCGTGAGTAACCCTGAGGTGCGGGTTGCGCGGGCGACGAGAGGCCCCGAGAGGTGACCACCGCGCGTCGCCCTCTCCCTCCCGCCCGCTACACCCTCTACACGTGAGGAAATTTTTACATCTAATATCAAGCCTTCCAAGACTTTAAATCTCTCTTATTTAATAATCAAATATACCATATAATTTATAGTAATGTCAGACGTAACAAAGGGAGTTTGTATGTATTATAAAATATTATAGAAAAAAAATTATATCAATTTATTTAAGTGACGGAAACATCCGTGTATAAGCGGACATTATAAAAATACAAAAAAAAAAGAATAAGAACTATGATTTGAAAAATAAAAATGGCGCGCGTAATTCAGCGACCCTGAGATGACGTGGTCGAGCGGAGGCCACAAATAATGCGCCCGCGCCGCTCCCCCGCCCTTCGCACGAGAAAATTTATACTTATTATTTTTTATATAACAGAAAATTACAGGTCGCATTGAATTTGCAAATTTATGTATGCATCCGTAATTTCCTATCCTTGGCACGCCGCTATGAATATGTAAAATTAAAAGACATGTTTAAGTTTGTTTCTGATTTCCACGTGTTTCAAAATGTTTTATATTCATAATATGAGAAAATTTGGAACACGAATATATTTAAATACATGCTAATCAAGTTTGCTTTCTTGAAATTCAAGTTCAAGATTAAAGTTCGTTGTGTTTGAAACACCCAAATAATGTTTATTTTCAAAAGCATGCCCCTTGTGAAAATGTTAACACGTGCGTAACATTGGCATAATAGCCCTATTTAAATAAAAATAACTGGCAATGTAGAATATATGTTAAGAGAAAAGAAATCTGCTTGAAAATTTAAACCAGTAATTACGGAGACTGCATGAATATAAAAGAAACTGTAGTTACTAACACCGCTATTATAATCGTCACTTGTTTTATCATTTAATTGATGCTTTTAAAAAAAACAATGCATTTATTAAAATTAACGGACCATAAATAGGGTATCGTACGTCAAATACCAAAAGTTTATGCACATCTTAACCCATATCTTGAACGCTGACACATTTTCATACTTTCCGATATGTACTGGATATGTCGCAGAGATTTAACTTTGGATAAAGAGATTCTTGAACGCAACTTCCTTTACGAATATTGATATAAAAGATTAGCTTAGTCTATTAGAATTATGTAATTACGTTTTGCCTTTTTTATATAGTCCCTTTATTAATGTGAAGAGCGCTTTCAACTCTTCAACTTTAGTATATTAGTATTGGTATATGTAAGTCTAATTGTAACAGGACGCGAGGGTCTCATCATAGCTCATATCGAGGGTCAGGGGTCTTGATAAGCGCTCTCCACTCTACTAACCTTACAGAGCTGATCGTAAAGATAATGCACTCGGCTCGTTAGCTGACGATGTTGGAATAAAGATTTTAGTTTCTCACACATTTATTATCCAGAATTATTAAGTTTTATTTTATATTTCGCGTTTCCACAAGCTTTACGTTCTCTTTAATTGCCTCTGTTTGTGATTGCATTGAAACTTTGTACCTTAACGCCTATTCTTATTCATTTTATATCGATTCATAAACATATTTGTTTCTCTTCTGTGACACTAGGTTGTGTTTTGGTGTTCGTCCAAGTTAAAATATGTACATGATACAGGAAATCTCAGTTCAATAATTTGCAATTTAAACGAAAAATATTTTTCATTTGAATGACAATCCTAAGGAATGCTAATATGTGTATAAAGATGTTATGTTTATTCCTTCTTCTGGGTTATAGTTAAATATTTACAGGAGTGATCTTTAGAACATTGCCTTACTACACGTTTGAATTGTCTCACTACGCACGTAATTGTATCTATTAAGACGTATGTTTTAAGAATTAAATTATGTTTCCATAGGTTTCCTAATAATTAAACTAGGTTCCATATTAGTGTCATGCTTAATTCGAAGAAATCATGTTCCACTGTAGTCGAATGAAAATATACACTAACAACGTTACACATATATTTTTTATATAATAAGATATAAAATAATAAACAAAATTATAAGTTTAGATTCGTATTTCATCAGTCACTTTAGTAAATATAATGAAGTCGTCAACAAATTAATGATAAAAAATTAGAATGGCTCCAAGGGATCCGTGGCGAGTCCATCATGTGGAAACAATTAAAAATATACGAATATAGTTATTTTATTCTGATTTTCCGTCATGAAAATCAGAATACAACGGATACTGACATTTACCAGATTACAATCGGGGTCGCATCAATGAGAGGGCATGGGTTCACCGGAAGTCAGCTAGCGAGGGTACTATTTGATTGTGATGCAAATTCCCTATTTCCGCTGGGGGACGCAACAGGTGGGGGTCGCGCCACCGAGCAATCACTACCACTCACATTGACAATACTGATGTTACTATTTTGTATAGGTATGTACTAAGAACTTACTTAACTACTGTCTTCATAATATATAAAAAATTCATAATATACAGTACATAAAAACAGCTGAGATTTTTTAAGTTATAAGATATAAAGAACAATATCATTAGACTATAAACCGTTCTGAAATAATAATATACGAATGTCAAAAAACCATTTGAGATAATATAAAAATAAAAAAATAATAAAATTAATCGAAACTCCATATTTAACGGACTGAATGATGAGAAACTTTAAAAATGAACAATTAACCTTCAATTTAAAAAAAAAATCACGAACAAGTAATTGCCATTCAAATATCCTTTTCCGGTGAGGGTGTAGGGTGGTGTGCATACAGCCGTTAAAAATAAAATGCCACAGACTTTACACACGTAATTGTTTTCGTCGCCCCGCCATTTTATAAATAGCGTTGGTCAATTTTGCTTCCTGTGATATATGCGGTGTGTTACAAATTAATGTTCAAAAAGTGTCTAATCAGATAGCACTTTAACTTTGAACTTATTATATGGAATGAATCACATCGGTGAAAAGTGGGACGTATAGTTATATGGGTATTATAAAATGCTTTTGACGGTTACAAAAAACTTATTTCTTTTAAATGAAACTAGTATTATTCGGATTTACTACGCGGATTTTATTATTTAAAAACTACATAATCCCGACGTTTCGGTTACTTTGCAGCAACCGGGATCACGGGCAGACGAGGACCACGGTTGCTGCAAAGTAACCGAAACGTCGGGATTATGTAGTTTTTAAATAATAAAATCCGCGTAGTATATCCGAATAATACTAGTTTCATTTAAATGAATAAAACTCGCGAAAATCTTAGATCTCATTAACTTATTTCTTATTATTTTATTAAAGAAATCTTCATAATATTCTATATTTATAATAATATCAAAAATAAACATGGATTGCTGAAGTTATTATTAAATTCAAGCACTTCTTACGTTATCTGTGCTTAATGATTTAAAATCATATAAAGAGTTTTTGTAAGTAGCCTTACACGGTTCACGTTATCTTAAGTAATGTAAGAGAAGATAAAAATATTCAATGCATTCAATATATCTTGTTACGTCGCTTTAATTGCCTGTCATACAATTCATAATCGATCGTATATTTAATTCACGACTGCACAGAAGTAAGAACGCTCAGTTTATCGAAATGTGACGATACTTCATAACAAAATATGCAAAATAATAACTTTATATAAGTGTTCCAAGGAACGTCACCCAAGCGTGCGCAGACGCAGGGGGCGGCCACCCCGGCCCGAGGTCGTTCACCTCTCCCCCCCGAGCCGCTAGCCCCGCGGGGCCCTCACAATCACAGCCCTTTGTGCTCGGAGGGCTAGCGGAGGGCAAGGACCATTTGTTTCTTTGTTTTGAAATACCTTCCAAGTTGAAGGGGTCTGCAGGTACTCGGCTCTGGTCACTGGAATCTTTGTTTCGGAGAATGAAATATATTAGAATTTGGATTCATTGTCACAAACGCTTTGGTTTACAGATTATATTTAATGTTTAAGCTATACTTTGTTACTTTTAGTATATAATAAAATCGTGCATTGTGTAAGAGTTCAGTTTTATATTGAAACTAAAATAAATGGTTGCAAGCAACTGTACGACAAGTAAGCGTATTCGAAAAATAACTGATATAAAACCTCAACTTAATTGTAAATTAAAATTCCAAGTCCACGAATTCCATGACAGAGAAACATTTAAAGCAATTTATTTCGATTTGTCCGCTTTCGAACCCCTAGTATTATGAATGGGAATAAATAAAATAGGGTTATCTAGCGTTTGTTTCCTTTGGGGTAGTTACTGGAGCGATAACTGACACAAGTAGCGATCCATGAAGCAACCCTGAACCATCACGCTAAATGATTTTACCGCATTGGGTACGTTAACGGACAAGTGTATTTTATAGCTATTAAGTTTTCGATTCCAGCTCCCGTACTATTAGTTTCATGAATACCGCGAAACAATTAGTGTGCTATAAACCCGCGACACGCTTAGAATAATGTTTCCTTAACTAAAACACTTCAAGAACGAGTTTGAATTCAAAAACATTCTACCGATAAAAGTGGAAAAGACTATCAAATACATATATGGTAATTTAAAGGAAATCCTAAATACTCTAATTAATCCTATAGAATGAAACCTGTATCAGGGAATCGGTAACACGCATAATATCTATCTGAGCAGATCCTATCACCCACGGACGGTCGTGTAATAAATTTTTCATTAAAAAACACCCTCACAAAATAAACGGACAAAAAGAAGCACCCCACGTCAAGCCCGCATACCGGCGGAGCAACTCGATCGTGTCAAATTGAACTGAATTTAGTACATCACAGTACCAATTACAGACAGACATCACGAAAATACACATACATACAATTTTAAACTTTAAATTAAAATCATAAAATATAAATTCCTTCGCTTCCACTACAAATGACTTATAGTTTGTGAGGGTGCGAATAATAGGGGTTTGTTTCGATGAATGAAGTAATGTATTCATTCGATTGTAGATTATAAAATATAACATTGAAAGATATACTTTTATGTTCTCATTCGTTCGGAACAGACGCATTCAAATGTTAATTAGTACGGGAAGTACCTGTTGCTTTTGAAGAAATTATACAAAGAGGTTTAATAATTATCTACCATGTAACAAACAGGTCAAGTCCACAGATTATATTATGTCAATATCTTTATTGATTCAATTCTATTTTATTTATTTTTTATATAATATTTGACAAATATATTTTTTTCCTTTTATTGTGTTTTTATGCAGTAATGTCCGAGTTTATAGACAAGCGAAGTGGTCGACTGTCAGTGGTCTAACAATCAATCAAATCTTCATGAATCGATGTCATTTCATTATCTACGTAAGTAGGTTCTGAGGACGTGATGTCTTTAATAGACCAATACACGGTACACATTATTACGAACTTGAGATGAGACTGACAAAAAAATATACAGAAATGCAATTTGTATTTACAATAGAGAAAATGTGCTGGAACATAAATGAGGTTTTTGCAACTCAATGTATTTAGTAACGTACACTTAAGGGTAAAGATATTTAGTGATTTATGGTTATATAGTGAAAGATAAGTGACTTATAGATTAAAAAAATTATTACATTTAAACTGAATCAGAATCAGAGTATTTTTTTTTAAAAGGTATGAATGTCACTTTCTTTTAGTATAGTTTTAAAACCCTTTACACACTACTACAAATATATTATTCCTACTTTAAATACAAACTTTTTATCGATTCCTATATTCAGATTATCTTTCAATATGTTTTGTTACAGCATGCATTTCCAAACTGTTTAATAGCAACATAAACTATCGGCTGACCAATCGACATTCCAAAACAAATACAGTCTGTGCAAGTTTTGACATTTGCTGTGGGTCACATGATGCGTTTTATAAAATCATTTATGTGTGTTCCAATATGTTTTATCTTTGGCATATTTCTTTGATAACATTTTAACAGCTATCAAATGGGGTGAATATAAAGTTACACCCACACGGATATTGTATAATAACCTGTAACTGAAGCACCCTCTATGCTTATCGCTGGGTCGCGGTGTCAAACGACAAGTGCTGGTTTGAACACTGATATACAGATACTGAAAACGGTAATCAACAAATTAATATAAAATAACGCCACTCTCTTGAATACTTCGATAGTTTAGCATACGTATTGGATATTTTCATAATACGTAACTTATCTATATTAAATAACATATATAATTTTTTTATGAAACAATAATAAACAATATAAATCCAACTTCTCTTCATAATATTCAGATGTCTTAATTTTATGTCTTTAACGTTGACATAAATTTATATTTAATGTTACACGCGTTTTGTCAAGAGACGCTTCCATGGTGGGTGTATCGTAGTGGTGACGTCACCAAGCAGTCATGGCATGTCACGTGACAACACGAGTGCCGACATGGGGAGCGCGCTCATTCATATTATTGTATATTTTGACGCGGTCTGGTGGCCATAAAGAATGACAAACGTACGTAAATACAGCTCAAACATATTTAATTACAATTTTTAATTAAAATTGTTACGTTAAGAACGGTCAAGTACTTAATTTTCGAGATTTTTTTTTTTGTTGTGTCGGACATTTTTAATGTCGTTTTGTAATATGAACAGAGTGAGGTAAAAGAACATATTGTTTTCGGGAGAATCTCAGGAATATTGAAACACCTTTCTGACGCAGTAACACTTAAGTGTTAGGTACATTCGAATCGTAATGCTTTGAAATGTTAAGATTTTCATTTCCTTACTGTTCTGATCTTTTATTAGAACTATGAATTTAGTAACTTACTATTTTCATTTCATTTCAATAAAAAATAATTTATCGATTATAAATGCTCGATATTAAAGCAACATAAACATAAATTGCAGTTTCTAATTGAACTACTGTTATAATAAACATTTCTGTATGAGTATTTCAAGGCGTAATTAGACCGAGGTATAAAAACGAAATCCTTTGTTCTCCTAGCCACATTATATCTAATTGCAGCACAAAACATCTAAATCTTGAAGAAATCCCACGACTCTGTCCTCGAGGGGACTGGGAATGGAGGCGCTTTTTTTCTTTTTTAAACATCGTCCGAAGGGGGATGACCGTCGCCTTTTTGTTTTCGTTTTAAAAATGTCCAAGTTTTGGCTCTGGTCTGAATCGTTTTAAACTTGATTAAATTGTATGTATTATAAACTGATTGCGTCACAAATAACTCTTATACGTTACAATGTGCAATAAAACAGACGAATTTATAAATTGTCAGTCCTTATTAAATGGATAGGTATGTTATAAAAATTTCCAACAATAAGCTAAGTAACTGTTATGAACACAGTTAGCTTTCTCTCGTAGTATATATTGTTTTACCTTTAACGCCGGCACACTCGGTTAATGTTTACTCACAGTTTTTATTGCCAGCAAAAATTATTGCCTTGCGGTTGTTGATACTTATTATTACTATGCAAATAAAATTACATTTTTAATATATCCTTACATGTTAAATTTATTAACCTACTCTATGTTATATTGTTTGAAATTCATTTTTATAAAGAATAAATACGACGTTGAAAAAAGCTCTTTTTATCAGCTATGTATAATGCATAAACGGTATGACTGCTCTTATAATGGATGGCTCACTCCCTGACCGTAAATTCATTAAAGGCTAGGGAGAGCTAAATATAAACCTGGATCAATAACTGAAATCACTGATGCAACGGCTATAACCTATTATAAAAATATTATAAATACAAAAATTCTCGATATATATTGATATCTATTGCTTGCAAGCTAATTACAATCGAATATCTGTGTTTGTCTATGGTAGGTATTGTTTCTTAAAACAAACTAGTTACATACGAAACAGTTCATTGTAAACGTTTTAAAAACTAAGTAGAGTTACAAACATTTTATAAATAATAACTTTATGTGATCAAGTAAGCGATTTATAACATTTAAATTATATAATGTTATAATTTAAATGGTTTTTTTGACGCGGCTCACATACAAAACATACAGAGCTGCTCAGAATAACAATGAACATTTGATATCTAATCTGCCAACCCTTGCTATATAATGTTGTATGCGGGTATTATCGTTAGGGAAGCGCCACCCCTAGATATGTACAGGTGCCCTAAAATAGATCCTACAACATTGTAATAATGCATCTGCGCGGATCGATGCTCGTCACTGTATCTACGGACACGAAAAGTCAATTAATACCCGTATATGTTGACCTAATTGAAATATTCCGGGTTCCATTTAGACTATAACGCTTCAGTCCCTGTTATAGAACACGTGAATTTCAAAGGGGACGCTCAAATTAATGGCTTTAATTAATATTTTGTCTATGTTTTATAACACATGAATTCAGCAATGTTAAATGATTCTTAATTATCCTTAAACTTTATTTCTTTGTTACGCAATACTACATAATTATATACATAAATAGATTTAATTAAATTTAATAATAAATATGGAAGTATATCTTCTCGTATGTCCGTACTCCGGGATGAATTTATATGTATATATTTAAAATTGACTCTTTATATATAGGTTACATACAGTACGTGTTTGTCGTTGCCAAGATTGAAAACTTTGTTCTTGAAGAAATATAATTTGATTTTCAACAGTTTTAATTAAATAAGTTCAAAAAATAAATACTCTATTACTTTGATTAAATAATAATTATATAACGATACTTCTACATAGCAATTGTTTTTATAAAAACAATTAAAAATAATTTTATGAACACACGTCTAAACACAAAGTTTTTGTAAGGGCGAGACATTAATATAAGAGAAAAATATTGACATTTTAAAAATTGAACCCAGCTAAGAAACATGTCGCAATCGTCACGATATCACGCAACGCTGTTGGTCTAGAAAATAATAAACTACAATAATAAATAAAATACTAATTGCTAATATAAATAGAATGGAAACAGATTACTAAACTGATACGTTCCAATATTCATAACAGTTATGAGTCGAGAGCTGGTTACATTCAGTTGCGTATGATGTTTGGTAATACGCGAAATGTCAATTATTGATGAGCGCTCGAGCGTCTGGCGTCCTAACTGCTAACACGCGGCCATCCATATAGTCACCGCGGAGGTGGTCGTTTAGAAAGGTCGCCACACGGGGCATGCACCTGCGAACAGACCGTCGGGAGGCACTCGAAACCGACAGCCGAACTCATCGCCGTGACGCAACGCAAACAGGATCCACCTTCCAACAAAAAGTACCACGGCCACTATTTCGAAACTCGCGCACCTAAATAGAGAAAGGCATCCATGTACATCATTTGTAGCTCAGCTAGTCGCAACCCACGGGGTACGGGGTGAATGCCCTTAATGTCCTCCGTCCTCCTCCAGCATAGCGCCCTCCCGTTCTAGCGTGCGAGAATCCCTCTTCTTTTGACTTTGAAAAGAGGGCACGTATTTCGTAGCGATTGACCAAAAATGAACCTTAAAACCGGATAGGACAGTTGAAATTCGCTTATAAAAGTGATTACTGTGCTTAGTTAAGGGTGTGTGCGCACGCGCATTGCGTTTGTATTCAAATGAGGACAGTGCGTTCCGCGCCAGAGAGCACTATGATTGTACTTTTTTAGTCCGTGAGCTGTAATCAGCTACAAGGAAATGGTCATCCTTAAGGGTGGCGGGGACTCCGAATTGAGAACAGCATCTCGTTAAAACTACAATTAACGGATTGTCGCACATCGTCCATATGCTTACATATTAATTTATAATCATAGTCCTCGCTATTATTATTTCAAATATGTTTATTTTTTACGCACATTAACTACAGCAAACCCAATTCTATCACATTGTCTTATGATTTAATTCCATTATTTTGTGTTCTAAGGTATGATGCATGTTTATACCTGGTTAATATGCAAGCACGTAAATAATTATTAGTTACATGACACAATTCGCAATTAGGACATCAATCATTACAAATACGAGTCCGCAATGTTTTATATACAGAATAATAATGGCGGAGTTAAACGGAGTTAAAATGATAAAGATTTTTGTATAGGTATGTATAATGTATCAAATTTTTGAATAGAAAAAAATACAAGGTACATTAAATTAAAACATATTTACTTTAAAGTTTTGAACAACTTAAACTTACATTTATATTAGTTTGATATATCAAGATCATAAAAATATTTCAAAATTCAGCAAAATATTCAATCACTAACATATTTTAAATGCCATTGCACGTCGTTTGACAGATATGTGATTTATATACGAGTTACTCCTCTGATTATAAATTTATTGAAGTACGGAAGAAAACAACTTGATTCACTCATACAGATCATGGATATAACAGACTTTACTTGATAATAAGAATATAAAATATACTAACACATTATATAACTAAAAATATATATAATTATAAATGTATTGTATATATATATATGTGATATATTCTTAGCTATTTGTCTATAAAGATATACAATTTTATAATACACACTACCGAGAGGCGAAGGTGATGTCAGTATTCACGTGGGCGTGACCTTCGCAGATCCTAGCTCGTCTGTTACCTACAATACGACTGATTAGTACCTACTTGTACAAAGGACTAAAGAACAAGGTTACTGAGTCTGAACGTTACAGTGAAAAGTTAACAATTCTGCAACCATTGAAACTTCTTAGACGAATTATCATGGCTAAAATACTTTAGGTACTAATATGTATATATAAGTTGACATTATAGGCTTTTTTATTTCGATGTTACAAGTCCCTAATTTAAATGAAACTAATCACGAAGAATCTCACTTCTCAAAAGAATAAAATGAATAAATTCTTGCTACCATCCTTACTCACTTTCAAATATTAATATCAGGGCTCTAGCAGGAGAAGTAGTTTAGTGTTATAGTTGTAGTCTACCACATCGTTTAGATATCATTTAAAAGGTTCATACAGAGATATCTTCGCCCACTAAGCACTGTGGGCCATGGCTCAGCAATAAAATGTTTCTTTTTATGTCTCCCTCGTGTAACGCGTTTGAAACCGATTGCGTAAGGTACTCATGTTTACCAGCGGCCAGTACCCTCTTTGAGGAAGTCCAAAACGTGTTTCCCCTATTATCAGTCGAGTGTAGTTTACCGTAGTTCAATCTAAGGAACTTTTGAAGGTTTCATCATCATATATAGAAGAGTTATATAGCTTGTTGAAGATCAAACAAATATCATTATGCCCATGGATTTTAAGCCGCTAACAGATTTATTTAACATGAGTGGAGTCTAGAACTTTCAAAACTTTCCATAATCCTTGAACACTAAGTGAAGTATACGACGGAGATTTCTCGCAAAAAAGTCCGAATGAAGCATAGCAGTTCTCTGATGTTGCATGGATGTGACCTAGAAGAAGTTACGTCTCGTTCGACTCTCAGAAGTTTGAGTTCCTGTCAGAAAAAGGCGAGATAATAATGTAACAAATGAGAACGGTGCTCAAAATGTGGACAATCGTTTTGACAAAGATAATACCGGAATGAAGCTAAAATATCATTTATTCCACTAGTCATTTACAAAAGTTCTGTAACTTCAAATTATGCTGCAACTCTGAATGTAGGTGATCTGTTAAAATTGCTGGCAAAAACTCTTTCATTCATATCGCTTATAACTATCAATAGAAGAGAAATGATATAAGACTATGTAAATTAATCAAAACAATTCAACATACTTTTGTGTGTTAGGAAAACAAATTTTAGGATAAAATTATTTAAGTTAATTTTATTAAAGGTAAATAATAAAACTCTACATATTTATTAACTCTTTGAAACAAAAATTAAGATAACCAGAATTAATTCTAGAATTGGCGGTGTTCTTTTCTGTTTTCAAATGAGCACAACAAAAAATATTTAATATTTTTTTGAGATACAATAATAATAAATGCAACCAAATTCATTCCAAGTGTTTTGCAAAATGAAAATCAAATTAATTTCAGCGGCACTAGCCATACAAAGTATAGTGCAATAAAAATTGATTATGTAATACATAGAAGATAATCTATACATCTCCGTATGTAAACAGTTGTAAGATATACCTAGAAGATCGTGAAACACGAAAAGCGAAATTCACTAGATTTTGTTTTCTGTACTTTATCTTCGTTATAGCATCTTTTTTGGTAAGTTTCTTCTAAAATCTTCTTAAAAACACATCTAAATCTTAATAGTAGGAAGACAAAAACATTGATTTTTATATTATCCATACTAATTTCAGATAAATTAAAAGTGACGCAATTAGATCTATAGCAACTCATTTAGAAATTATCGTGTAATATCTCGATTTCATGACACAATATACGTAATGGCACATATTTTTAAAATAACCTAGTAAATCGATTTTATAGATAAAAAATAAAAATATATAATAAATAGGTCCCTGTGGTACACCCAGCTTTAAATTACATTTAGATCCTTTTGTTTTGTCATATAATTTGACAAGTTTTACATTATTATCTACAAAGTCAAAGGCTGTAAATAATTTACAGAATACATCAGGACTTTTTTTATAATTTCCATGTTCAAGATTGGCATTAATTTCCGATACATTTTATATAATATAGTCTATCACGCATGGTATTTTGGCGGCAAACAAAGTCTTATAACTGTCAGTTTATGTAAAACATCTTTTATAATCTATAAATAGAAAATATCAATTATGTTACCAGATCAGTTCAATCTCTATTCTTTAAAACTGGGGCCACATGTATATTGTTTTTTCTATATTGTAGGATAGCACATTTATAAATTTATTGAGAATAATCGTTGATTACGATTCAATGAACTTTTTATGCTGATACACATGTAACAACAGCAAAAATTTATTTCAGACTCTTGAAAATGTATTTAATTCCGACTTATGGGAAGTAGCTATGAACGGAATAATTTTTTTAAATACCAACACTGTTTTCTGTTGAATTTTCGGAATAATTCATCAATATTCCTTCAAATAATATTGATAATTTAATTTAAAAGCTAGCGACTTCAATTTTATTCTTCGCATCAAAGTACTGTAATAGCGACCTTAATAGCTTTTATGTGAGATGCTTTATATATATTTTTTCTATTCGTATCTGTCTAATCTCATTTTCGTCTTTTGCAAGTCAAATAAAATTTAAATAAATAAACATATTTATATATAGATTAGAACACAATTGACTACTTTCCTTTCAAAGTTCCTTCGTGTTTCTTGCAAAATGTTTTTTATTCATCTGAAAGCATCTGTTTTTTTTTTTTGTATGTATTCCGCTGCGGGACGGTAAGCTGTGGATGGTAGCAGACGCAATAATTACTTCCTTTGATTACTTTGAACATTTTTAGACGATTTTACAATCAGCGAGATACATTCAATAGGAATGTACATCACTAGTTCGATACAATGATAATAACTTTAATTCGATTAGTTAATAATCTTATTTTTATGAGATTATTTCCACTTAGTTTATTATTGTAATATTAATTTTAAATGAAAAATATTTATTATGTACAGCCTGTTATTGAGACATTGAATACTGTCGCACGATGCTATCTATAACATATAGGTATTCTGTTTCGGCAGAATGACCTCTCGGTCATAAACGAAATAGAATATTTATTCATCTTTTTTAGTTAATTGTTTAACCGAATTGTGTCAGTATATATTAGTTTAATATAGCAAGGAATTATATTATAGGAGCCTTAAGCTCAAATGGGCAAAGAAAATCAATCATTTTTTATTATCGTGGTACATAATGTACCGTCGGCCTCAATTCACCCCGCTGTCTCCATAGTTTCCATTCGCCATCGCAAAAAGTTGTGAACGGAGCCACAGGCGGGGCGGCGATATCAACTATCTTCAATTACGACCAATATAAAATGATCTGCGTTCTCTTAAGTGATACTCCCATTTAGTCATGATATGTATGGGTAGAGAGGGAGCGTGAAGACCGTCTAACCTGGTCTAGATTTAATGACACATTGTTGCTAGTAGTCGAAGAACGGTTCGTGATATTGTAGTTCTTATGCGATGCGCAGGCGCACACCGTTATCCTATTTCCTCCCTCTTTGGCTTATTGTCGATAGTTAATATTACATTTAGCGTGTACATGTGAGACCGAACGTAATGAGTCTTCGACTTTCCATGTAGTAAATTTAAGATATTGTAGCATTTTGCGAAATACGAATCAAATTTCTTACCAACGTTTTGTTCTCTTTGTTCTTCATTAGTTTTCGGAATAATTTGTTGAATATATGAAATGTTTGGAACAATTTAAAAGTCAAATACCCCTTCAATTTAATAAGCTCGTTCTTTAACATGTTTTTATTTCAAATAAATAATATCTGTACGGCTAATTGGTCGTCGATGCTGCAAATATTGGTCATTAAAAGATAAGCTGTTCTCTTTAAATGCAGATATTACAGACTCTGTCTGACCGATAAATATTTTAAAGCATTTTGAGTCCCTGTGAATTCAAGAGTATATATCCCAACTACAAAACTAACTAACTAAGCTACAAAAACTAACAAGATTAGTTTGACATGTTGATTGTAGGTATATACTATACTAATTTAGTTCAATAAAATTGTAAACTTATGATTAGATTATCTTAGAAAGTAATTGTTCCACTTTTAAATAAATAATGTAAAAAGAAATCCTGAATTTTTCAGATGTAGCTCCATACTCGTATTCACAAAGAACTGGCCTTAACTGTTTGTGATAAATCAAAGGTCTACGAATAGATGGCTCATAAAGGTGGCCACAAAAGCCGTGGTTTTAGAGCCCTTCAGAAAGTGTGTCGACTAGCCCCCCGCCCTCCCTCACCCCTCGCCCCTTCCCCGCACTCTCCATTGGAAACGCCAGTGTATGCATTATATAGTTTTCCTACGAACTGAGAGCGGCTACGTCGCATATGTTTCTTAAAAAAAACAAATCTTTCACCAGTTTTTCAAACATTCTCGGTAAAAAAGAAAGTATCAAAAACCTCCGGACATTTTTACTCTCGCCTATTTCGACGCTATTTATTTCTTTCACTGTTATCATAGTGTGATAATGTTTCTATGTATCTTCCTACATCTCAATGACAATAAGGAACCACTAATACATATACATATATCTATACTTAACACTAAATGTACACGCATCATAAAATTTATTCAAAATAATGTCAGCACAATGTTCTTAATGAATAAAAGATTTTTGCCGTGATAAGATAAATTTAAATTAAAATAACCTATTCATTGACAATTAACTATATAGGTTAAAAGCATTACTATATCAACACGGCTACGCGTTAGTCGCTGGTGATAAATAATACGCGATTAAAAAAACTAGTTATACTGAAGTTTATCAAACATTTTAAAAACATATTTCAAAGGTCTAAACCCGTGTACTTGGCTGAGGGCAGTGGTCCCTGTTGGGGGGGACGGGTTGCGCAATGCATCACAATAACGAGACATTACGTGCTCACCGCTGCGCCCGCGTGGGGTCAACGCAACTACAACCATTGTCGCCAGGCTCGTGCATCCCATTTTGCAGGTTAAAAATGATATTTGGAACTCCCTAATATATATAATATTTAGCTGTGTTTAAAAAAATACTGACGAATAATTCATATATCAAAAGAACGGGTCATACTTACCCTCTAGTTACAAACAAAACCATTCCTTTTGTTTATCGGTTGTCAGGTAAAGACGGACGCTTACGTTAGTACTGGAAGTGTATGTACGTAGGTAAGCATCTAAATATAATAATGACGAAGAAAGTAATGTTACCAATACTAGTCTCAGTATTACACGATGAATACTGATTCTACTGTTGCCCTTGATACCATTTTATGCGAACGGAATTAATTGGCTTGATCGATGTATTTGCCTATACAGAGGGTAAATGGCAAATCAGACCTTGTTTAGATGATTAATATAGATTTAATACGTTATGTTAGATAATTTTTCGTAAATCTAGATGTATCTTTATGTTTTTTAGATCAAATAGCATTGGCATTGTTAGCCATAAAATACAATTTTTTCATGTATCTATACATATGACGTAAAAATAAACCCGAAGCTGTGTATGAATTGTAATAAAACAACTGAGCATTCATGTTTAGTACCTACTTACTGTTCTTAATGTCTATGCTTTAATTGAATTTAAAAAATGTATAATCGTTTTCATCTAAAGATTTCTTTTTTATTAGTATAAAAAGCCTTATAAGTATAACACCATAATAGTGTTAGAGCGTATCTACCCGTCTACGCGAGGATGCGCAGGCGACGTATCTTTTTAGAAAGTGGCACGTGTCGGGGTTGTTCACCCTACGCAATCCGGGTCACGGGTCCCCCCGCGGTCCCGCTCAGGCCCCCGCGGCCCCCGCCCGGTACGTTACTAGTCCTTGATAAGGAAACTTCATTGACACCATAATCGACAAGCGGGTCGATGGATAAGGCACTCCTTGTGAGATATATATATAGGTGATTTATATCACGGACTAAATGTTACGTTCCGATATCGATGTTTCCTACATAGATATAACATTTGGTAACAACAAAGATATGGCGTAAGACTTTAGTATTGTTATAAAAACTTATTCCCATCATCTGGTTCTCTCTCATGTGCATCTCCTGGTTTCGTGATAAAATAAAAAAAAATCATTACAGTATGAATAAAATAATACTTAATCTTAATAGACGCTTTAAAACTAAGAAATCTAAAAATTCTATAACGTCGATAAATCGCCAAATAAATATTTTTAATATACCTCCAACGCACAGACAGCGATCAATTGTGATATGATTATATGTATACGTGTTCGGATTATAATAATTTTAACATATTCAGCTTATATAACGTTGTGACGAGAGGACGTGAGACGTGTGGCAGTTTGATGAATCGAGCCACAACAATATGTTTAAAACCAACGAACAATGATCATTGTCCAAAACTGATCGAGTCTTCCATAACATAAAGATTATATATATAAATAAATCAATACAACTACAGCTACATAGCTTACAGTGTTATTAAATTTGTAAATTATTTTTGATATTGTTAAAGGTTTTTAAGAATAAAAAGTAGCATGTGTCACACTGTAGTCGCTGTAGAAGTATTTATTTATTTTGCATTTTTTTTCTTCAGATTTTCGTCTTCCTTCTTATTTGAAAATCAATAAACATCATAATATTATGTAAATAGGATTTTATTTTCATAAAATAATATTTTATATCGTACGTTCACATATTCACTGTTAAACGGTAATTTTAAAAACTTTCATCTGCTATAGAACCTTGATTTTGAAATTGATATAATATAACATGATATTTATCGAGTAACTAAAAAAAATATCAATATTTGATTACTTTATATTCCGCTTTTGACGTTTCTATCCTTAATTTCCAATTTCGCAAGGGTTGACACTCGTGTCGCGACAAACAAAAATATACTTAAAGTGGGTCTCGCTCCCGCAACTGAGAAACTAGGTCGAAATGATTGACTTAATTCTCTATTTCTGCCCTAACTCCTCGCCATACTTAGTAGCTTTCAGATTATCTTAATAAAAAAACTCATTTATAATTCCTATTTATTTGTATAGATTGTAATCTAATTCATTTATGCACACATGTACAGTAATACATATGTTATTAAAGTAATATTAAATTATATCCTACACTATGACATGAGAAATATGATATGCATTGTCATATGATACTTACACCTAATGTGATGCTTAAGACAAACACTTTCCATACATAAATCATTAACAGACTAAACACGTGTGTGTAATTAGAAAATACAGACTAAACATGTATACATTTTGACATATTATAACTTATAACTATAGATTAATCTATATAATTTAAATTATAACCATCATTTGATGAATTCAATCGTACTGAACGTATTTTTTTGTTGTATAACCAATGCTTTAGCTAGTTTGAATGACTTTATAATTATATATCAGCACTTGTGATGTTGTCCGTCCGTACAACAAAACTCTTTCCCAGCGGAGAAGTTAGTCGGGGTCCATTGTCCGCCGCAGTTCCTGATGAAAAGGAAGGCTTTTTCCCTGTAGATGTCACGCTCCACTGCACCACAGATGACTGGTCCCGCGCGGGGCAAATACTTGAGTATCTAGATTATATTACAATATACATTATAAGGATTTGTTTTAGAAAAAAAATGTCGAATTGATATAAGCAACATTTATAAAATAAAATAAAAACTTTTCAACCGACGTTTTTTTTGTCTAGTAGTAGTGTGTTATCTTCGGTTATTACAATAGAACGAAAGTTTCAACAAACTGGCAATACAAAAATTAGGACGAACATTTTTAGAGAAATAATTTTAATAGTTTATTATATCTGAACACATTCACATTCAAAGAAAGTGCACAAAGTTATAGCTCGACCGGCCAATGAAACGGTAAAATGTAATTAAATGAAAATCTATGAGGGAAGTGATGGCCAGCACGTTATATATTTTATTATCTGCATATCGCTTTCTAAAAACGTCTGTCCACAATGCCGGTCTTACAAAACAGAATGTGTCACGTATGTTATTATTCAAGTTTAGTACTGAGCGAGAATTTCAATAAATAATAATTTACGACATACTCAAAGAATATCAATCTTAGACAATAATAAAAAAAAAACAATGATCTATAGCATGAAGGCAGAATCGAGTCTAACTTTATCCTCGTCATCAATATACGAATAAGTTTAATCGAACTCATATCTAATTCAAATCACTCTATCGATTATTATTCATATCATAATGTTCATACCACATCCAGACACTTGCTAATGCAGTGTTTAAAGCCCCCGGTGCCGCACGGCAAGCTGGGGCTCTCCGTGTCGTACGTGACCACAGGTTTCCCCTCAGGTGGACCTCGGGGTCTACGACGACCTTCCCTTATACCAATTTGCTGCGACATGAACACGCCACATTGGCATGACTCTAACTGTAAAGTAGAATTTATTTTATAAGCATTAAAATCAATACAAAACGGGACTATGACTTATTTTAGTTATTCATAGATATATTATAGATTTTATATAAAAAAAGTTTTTAAATGGAACGTCTAATTAATGATATACATTGTCTATAAAACTAAACTTGTCATTTCCTAACCTCATACAGTACTCGTAACTGCAAATAAGTTTCCTTCAAATCGGCCATTTACCATAATAATTCTAAACAAAGGCTTAAAGGTGGTAATTGGTAGCGAATACCGAATGCATTTAAAGCTTCTAATTATTTTAGTAACAATGCAGCTGAGTGTAGTTAATTTGTTTTAACATTATTTACTGCTTAACATTTCGTAATTATACATTTTGTAAATAATTCATTTTAAATCACAAAGATTATGGTACACAAAACAAAATATTTCGTATTGCATGGATAACTGTCACTAGAGTAGAACTGAAAGAGCAAAATATTAACTGGAAAATCTTTTACGTTAATTAACGTTTGATGTATTCTGTAAGTGTTACAATAGAATGAAGCCGTATTTAAACTCGGAGTAAAAGCAACATGTAAAAACGCATACAAAACTGGTAATAAAGTCGAATAAAAAATAAAAATAAATCTATTATATCATAAATACTATTTTGAAAGTGAATGGAAATATTGTCTATTGTCTTGAATATTCACACAAGCCCACAGAATCCTTATGTTACTGTAGTGAATAACAGACTAGATAAGGTCAACTTACTAACAAAAATAATATTGGATTCCCATTCTGAAAACAACAATCCCATGTCAGGTATTCGGTCGTCTATCAACGGAATCTTCGCTTCGTTACTAACTCCACAGGTCTTTACATACGCACATAAATAGTTATTTTTTAAGGCCTCACGAAGTCAGTAGCAGGGATAGTATATACATATACTTTAAACGCTATTAAATCCCAACCATGAGAATGTTAATGAAATTTACCTCATCAAATTCCTCATCAATATCCGTCTCAATTGACTTCAAGCTTTCCAACTCGTCTCGCTTCAGTTTCTTCCGGGCTTCGCTCGCGATAGCTAACCACAAAAATGCGGCAAGAATTGCCCAACGCCGGATGCCGATCATTGTACTGATGATAAAGAAATCAAAATTATTACGTTACTAACATATTAACCGCAATGTTTATATTTTACAAATGCTCACACGTGGTAACTATTAGCGTTTAAAAAATAAATACTAAATTCTTCTCAAAAAGATTTTTTTTTATTTCCTAAATAAACAGTTTGAAATTGCATTTTGCCCTATTTTCAAACAATAATAATAATTAAATAAAACAACAAAAAGATAGCAACCCCCAAATTAACCCCCAAACTATAAGTCTCAATAGATTTATTATAAGACAAATTAGCGCTTACCTTCTCTTCCTTTGCAATTTTAATCCTATTTTCCCTTTAACCTTACGGCCTCATAGCCTTTTACATCCCTGACACAAAGACCTTATTTAAATGAGGTTAATCTGTGGCTGCATCTATTTAAATGAACGTCAAAAGACATTTATCATTGTTCGTCATAAAGGAATGCTTACTCAGCTTTCGTTACGTGCGAATTACTTGCATTGAATCTCGATTTTATAGCCTAAGTACGTGTCTCCGAATGATTGAAATCTCGTGTCCGCAAATACCTTTGCATAGTCATGTGCTGAGCCGATTTCTAAAATTTCTAGATGAAGACCTATCTTCTGCTTAAAATCACAAACTTCCATTTAACATCTGCTACTTGCCAAGTAAATTAAATTGCTATAAGCCGAAGGAAAATATTGAGCGCAAAATACAAACAGACGAATAATTTCAAATAGCATTTAATAGATTTTTGTCTATTATATAAAACCTCCATAAATGTCCTTTCCTAAATTATTTAAAGGTTACATCCTACTTGCTGTTTTTAAGTGCGTAAAAAGTAAAGAATTTTCATATAGTGTCTGATAGAGGTGTAATAAAAAATGTATGCTATTGCCGACCTCCAGCTTTGCGCAGCTTAGAATTTAATCATATCATAATGAGCGCCACTGTCAAATAACGCGAACAACAACCCCAAAATTAACAGAATTTAATATACAGTAGAACCAATAAGTTTATTGGTATCAAAGCCTATATAAGCTTCAAATATATACGGCTTATATACACCGTCTGTGAAGAACAGCAACAACAAGCACGTGTAGCAACCTTGAAACTAAACCTCCACTTGCTAATTCGATATTCGCTTTATTATTAACTCGATCGTTTTATTTCTAGTTTATTTATTATAAAATATAAAATGTTTCTAACTTACTTTAATATAATTTTTGATGTTTTATCATCTATGATAAATATGACCTCAAAATATAATCTATTATAAATTTAAAAGTCGTTGGCGGTAGATGACAAATAACAAGACTGACAGATACTTTCATCTCCTCTGCCCGTGATCAGGGTTGATGTAACGCAACCGAAACGTCGGGAACATATAGTTAAATAAAATAATAGTTAAAACGCGTAGTACCCGAGAAAAAGTTTCATATAATCAATATTGTTTATTTTTTGGTATCCTAAGTTATTTTATAACGTATAGATTTTTTCATCTGCCTATCACATGTTGCATTACAAATTATTATTAACGTATAAAGAGCCTTATTGGTATAGAATCAATTGTATTATACTCAAAGCCTTAACAAAAATCTCAATCAAGTTGTACTAATGGATGCAAAATTTTTATTTAATATTCAAATATACTGAAAATATTCATAATATATGAACAATACAAACATTTTATGGTCAGACAGTTAATAAAATTTTACAAAAATGTAAAAATGCATAAATACCAGTAAAAAGTTTCTTATCATATTTAAATGGATACTGAAAGAAATACAAACAACAAAAAAAAAAATAAAATAAAAAATAATAACATTTGATAAATTAATTTATTAAATAATTAAATCATACAGAAAAAAAAAAACAAACTTAGAAAATGTATTCTAAGGAAACGCAAAAACAATATTTCCTTTTAAAGGACTGGCTTCAAATCTAATAATACTGATAAATATGCATGCGATATTACAAAAAAGCCAAAATATTTACAAGCTTTACAGAAGATACATCAAAAGTAACAAATAAAACACATTACAATATACATATACAGTGGAAAAATATTTTTCATGTAATAACATACAAATTCAGAACACATTTAGGAAGTGTTAATATCATTTTAGTCTTACAAATAAATAAATTATTGCTACATTTTTATTTTTTGATTATTTGTACATACAGCTTATTAAAATTATTGAGCTGTTTCAATATATTATCTGTATTCTGTAAATTACAATTTGAATTAATTTTTAAATTTAAGTTACAATATTACATTTTTGTGATTTTTTTTTTTCAAATCAAAAAATCTGTGACATCAGTCTTTGTTGGTTAATTGTGATATGTTGGGTATTAAAAACAATCAGAATGGTGGACAGATTAGAATTACTTTTATAATTGTACTGTTAATCATAATTGTATTTAATATTATTATCTGTGGCACTTCGTAATGTTATACAGTCTTTTTGATGAACTTATAGTTCACAATCCATAATTTTAACAGTCTTTAGCAAGCATCAACTTTGCTTCACCTTCAAACACAACCTTTTTTTCCTCTTCAACAATGCAGAAAAATTTAACCTTGAGTATTTTTCTAACATCGACCAGCTCCACACTTATAGTCAGCTTCTCTCCAACAAAACATTTATTAGGAAATTTCATGGTCTGTGACACTAGCACAGTGCCAGGTCCAGGCAGATGGGTTCCAATAAGCCCAGCGACGAGTCCATTCAAAAACGCCCCATGAACAATTGGTCTTTTGTTGCCATTATTCTTATGGAGGTAATTGTGATCGCTCGTCAAATTTGAGAATGTATCCAGATCTTTCTGTGTTAGAGTTTTCTGTATTCTTATTTTATCACCAGCTTTGAAAGCCGCACGGCTGAATGTTGATTGAAACTTACAGATCTTCTGATAATTCTTATTGTTTATGAGATATGGAAACCTATTCGACAACATTTTATTCATTGTTTCTCCTATGGTTTTGCAACTTTTTTTGTATTTTCTACAAATATAGATGCTAGATTAGAAATAACTTGATTTTCTGATTTAATAAGTGCTTCAATATTTTTAACTGTTTTTATGTCATGTATTTTATCTTTTGCATGACTGTCATATAAGTAAATAAATATTGTTATAGCATCAGCTAATGTTTCTTCATGGTCGGAGTTGAGTAAAGTGGAAATAGGTTCAATAGCTCCATTATTCACAATATAATCAACATTATCTGGATCTGTAATAGAGAGGAAGATTTTTTGTATAATATATTATATTAACTATAGTTATTTTCAGTTGTTTTATAAGTTGGATTGGCTGTTTGTACAATACAATACCCTGATTGTATGTGTCAAAAATAATAACAACTGTAAAAATAATATTTGGAATTTATATATTATAATTATATTCGTTTTAATGTTTACGAATTGTGTAAAAGAAATGAACATAAGGAATTAAGCGAAAAAAAGATAATAGAATAAAAAATATCATTTTTACCTATACACAAGTTGCAGATTCCTGCTGTGGCAAAATGAAGCAGTTTACTGTTATTTTCATTCTTTAGCACATGGATAAATATATCTAAGACTCCAACATTTCTTATAAAACCGTAGTTTATAGGGTCGTAAGCAAAGTTAGCAAGATTTGCTAAAACCTGATGTTTGGCATCTGCAATTTACAAGAAGAATATGAATTTCGAGAAAAAATTGACAAATAGGTCTTTTTCCTGAAATGTTACATACCAAACGATGAAGAATTAATGTATTCATCGACTAAAAGTGATAAATAACTTTCGCGATCCGTTCCATTTTCTGGTGTTCTCTTTCTTAGTTGCGTTTTACTGCTAAACATCGAGTTAATAGATAAGCTTTATATTAACAATAAGTATAGTTGATAGTATTGGTTATATCAAGGAGCTGTATGACTTTTAAAATCCTTGGGCTTGAAATTATTCACTTATTCAATAAATTTAATTTTGGAGACTTGAAAGTTGAATGTTGACACATAATATAGGTAACTACCTAATAGGGTAGGTCACTTTTGACAATTTATTTATTTTTTATCTTTAAAAACTAAAATAATATAAATATTGTTACAGTTACTTAAAATATACATTGATAAGCCTAAAATATTTTCCCCACTATGTAGCATTTGTAAAAAAGAGAGTTCTATTATAACAATAAAAAAAAGGTGTTATCTCTTTTTTAAAGTATATTTCGATATGTTTTTAGTGCATTTAATAATCTAAATATATATAGAAATTTAAAAAAAATCCGTACTTTTTGTATATAAAATAAAATCTTTTAAAAGTTATTTTAATATAGTTAGTTTAAATAGTTTCTAAGAGAAGTTATTTGTATTGATAATCAAGTTTTTCAGTAAAAATATTGTATTAAATAGCAATTTATTATCATACTGTTTGTTTTTTGGTAGTAAAGGTGACAATAAGAAACACTTTATAAATAATACCTATCTGCCTACTTGGGACGCGTGGTTTTGACGTGACATTTAACTGACATTTTAAATCTCGGATCCCGGATTAATATAAATTAGATATCAGTTAAAGAGTATTATTTATAGATATGTGCACATTTTAACTTATATATTAAACTGAAATATTTCACATCACAATGGCCAGTGTTCCAAATATTGCAGGTAAATCATAAATAAATATTCTATTAGAAATTGAATTAAACAGGTTACTCTACTTTAATATTTTTTTTTTAAGGACTGACAAATCGGAATTTATTCCGCATCGGTTTTCAAGAACCTTACAAAGAAGTAGCAGTGAGAGATGAGGCTACAACAAATATACGCAGTTTTATATTCAGTCCTAAGGGGACATATATAGCCTTCAGGACAGATAAAAAGTAACTTTAAATTCCTTTTTGTATTTTAACTTCTACGAATTTTCTAATTGATTGTAATATAGTAAATAAACAATTAAGATATATGATAATGTTGTCATACAGATATAACATTCCTTACTATTTAATTATTTTTAACTTAAACAATTAATAAATCGGGGTAATCGTTTTTAGAGCTGAGATACTGAAATGTGCTGACTGGTCTGTAGCTGCATCAATAGAGGGAAATTATAAAGAAATGTTTTTCTCACCACTGGACAACTATTTCATAATTTGGGAAATGTTTGCTATGACTAAAGAAAATCCACAGGTAATGTAATCAAATCTTCATCTAACTGTAATAATATATAACTGTATTAACTATTAGAGATGAAATGGATAGTGCTTTGGCTGGGTACAAGATACCAAATATTTGGCAAGCTGTGAAGCTGGAGTGAGGGATATCTGGCCACAAGATATTCGACTCTTTCAGATATTTTTTTTTAAAAGATGAATTTTTAATAACAATCAACACATATGGTGGTCAGCTAATTTAAATCAGAACCCACAGTTGTCAAGGTTTGCTAGAAATTATCTTTCATCACTGTAGGCGTGTCTGGTATACAAAGCCAATCCAAATGCTGAAAACTTGTTATTGATTAACCACAATTTTTGCAACTTGTGATTTTTGAGTATTAAATATAAAAAGTCTTTCATAACCTTTGTGGTATCATTTGCATTATGTGAAACAATGATGTATTTTGTTTCATTTTACTCTATGAAATCCGGTTGTATACTGAATTACTATCCAGCATCAGGTCGGAGAGTGAAGGGTGTTCCTGATAGGCCAGATAGCGCATAGTTACCAGATATTAGATATCCATTTCATCTCTCATTAACTTTATATTTCATCTATATTACATACATTTCGTAGTTCCTACTTGCATAGAGAGATTATTGTTAGAATATTTTGTTTTTTGTGACCAGGGCAAACCAAACCTACATGTCTTCAAATCATCGGATGGTACAAAAGTTGGATCATTTGTACAAAAGAATCAAATCGGATGGTAAGGACTTTATTGGATTAATTCATAAACATATGAACTAATTATCGTTTTGTTATAAAATTATGTAACTTTTTTGACTTTCTAATCAAGAAGTTGGAAAGAACATAATGAAAACTGTATAGTAATAAGTGGTTAATTAATATGTGATAATTAAACTTTATAATTTAACCTAAAAAAAAAAATACAATAATAAAACCAGACAATTTTCTCCAAAGGGAACCAAAATGGTCGGCGGATGAGAAACTATTTGCAATTCTCGTTAACAACAGGGTGTTGATATATGAGGATGTAAAACTTGATCACTACACGCACTCCATTCAGGCGGAGAAGTTGCAGGCATTCAGCATATCACCGAGTCTGGCACCAGCTTACTATATATCAATATTCACTCTCGGTAAGTATTGATCTACGTAAAGTATGTTCAATATATTATAGGTTTTGTGAGAGAGGGCACTAGGGCTATAAAAACAAATATCAAGCCTTAATCCATCCTTAAACCGGCTACGGATTGGACTATAATGATGGATACGTATGAAAAACAATACAAAATCCCCGAGGATATTTGTGAGTCAGCCTCCAGACCAGACATATTTATATATTCGCGAATATTAAAGCGCGTTGTGATGATAGAGCTTACGGTTCCTTGGAAAACCAAAATCCCCAAAGACCATACCATCAAAGTCAACAAATATTAAAAGCTCACAAACGTACTCACTCGAAATAGGTTCGTCGTCGATTTATACGCGGTAGAAGTGGGAGCGAGAGGTATAACGGCTAAATCTCTCTACAACCTACTAAAAGACTTGGACCTGTCCAGAACTCACATCAATTCGTTCTTGGAACGTACTTTCAAGGCAGCCCTAGTAGGTTCTTTTCAAATATGGTTAGGTAGGGAGAAGAGCTTGGACAGTGGAGGTGAGCGTTTAACGCTCTTTAGTTAGGGGCCCCTTAAACCTACACCTGGGTCGCAAGTCCCAGACACTCGCACGGTGAATCCATTGAATGCTAAGAGGTTTCGTCTCGTCTACATAATTGATTAATTATAAGTAATTTTCTTTTCATTGAAAGTACATATGTAGCTTAATTTTATTATCACCTTAACAAATTTGTATATGAATAATGAAATTCTTACTGCAATCATAATATTGCAGGCAGTTTATAGGAATATATATCATGTTATTCTAGGTAAAGCCGGTCAACCATCATTTTGGCGAGTGTTCAAGTTCCCAAACTTTGATCCAACCCAGTCGGTTGTCAGCCGATCCTCATTCCAAGCTGACAAAGCAACATTTCACTGGAACAGAAGAGGCACCAATCTGTTTGTTTTAACTCAGACTGATGTATGTACAATTAATGCTAACATTTACTATATTATTTAAAGTAAAATAAAAAAAGTTTATATGTATGATTGGCAGAATGGATTTGAGCAAGTTTGTTTTTTTTTTTTGTTTAACTTTTAGATGTGACAACCAAGACAATTTAAATGATGATAATTAATTTATTATGAAAATTTGATACTTATAAAGTATGATATTTATTTATAGGTTGATAAGACCGGTGGTTCATACTATGGAAAACAATCTCTGTCTTACGGAGATGTGAAGGGGAACGGAGGAAACATGACCTTTAGTAAGTTTATTACCAGTTATACCAATATTAAGCTTAGTCTAGACAAATTCGAAGCAAAATATTTCAACATGTTTTAATAACTTTGGGTTATAATACTATGTATTGACAATTTTTATTCAGAAAGTTTTTATTTAATAATAATTCGTCCTGATATTTATTAAATTTAACATAGTTCAATAATTAATAAAATTCATTTTTCATCCAGGTAAAGAAGGTCCTATCCACGCGATATCCTGGAACCCTGGTAACTGGAATGAGTGGGTCGCGGTTTACGGACACGCCCCCGCTAAGGCGACCATATTTAACGCAAAATGCGAGCCCCTCTTTGAATTCGGCACAGGAGCCTGGAACGCTATATACTTCCCACCAGAAGGGAATTATATCCTTTTTAATATATAAGTCGGAGTTTAGTACAAATTCGTCGTTTTTAAAAAGGGTGACGTCAGCATAACTAACGTCACCAATGCCTTCATTTTTGATTATCGTCAGGATCACAGAGTGTTGAAGGCAACCTCGTAGACTGTTCCTGACTGTCGAATCCCTTATATGGAAGAGGTCCGATCGTCGCAACGACTCCACCGAGACAGTTTTTAATCTGTACTCCCATCTCTATTTATACCAACCGACGCTCATTGTTGTCACTGCACTTGCACAGGTGGATACGGAGGTGATTATGAAGGTGAACATGATAATTTCAACTACCATTAATTATTGATTATTCAAATAATAGGAACTGCGTCGATATATATACCCTTCTTATAACATACTTGTGGACTCTACGAATGATTTTGATCATGTCAAAAATATCATTCTGATGGGTAGGACTGATAGTTCTTTTTAAACGCCGACCATTAATATTTATAATTAAGATATTATTTCGACCAATACGACTAATAAAGGAAATCTCCCTCTTCTTAAACTGGCGAGGTCTAATCAATCAGATTAGCCACCGCCAGTATTTACTGACAATTATATCAAACGTGCTCATAGTATTGGAAGTACGTGCTAAGTTTATATTTAAGTCAGTCGTTGATAATCCATGAATTCTTGAATGTTTCCACTTAAATTCCATGGTTTTTGCAGGACCAGGTCTACACCATTGACCAGGAGAAATAGAAGTTAATACAATAGAGAATATATGTATATCGTATTTTTTATTTACTTATGATGTATCACACTGATATCTCCAATAAGCAGTTTTAATAATATCTAATATAACCTATATATGCAAAAAAAGGGAAAATTTCCTTAACTGCCCTGCACTAGTCCTTCTAGGTGGTTTTGGGAACATAGCCACGGGTCATATCTCAGTGTGGGATGTCCGCGGCTATAAGAAGCTGGGCGAGTGCAGTGCTCCAGATACCACCAGCCTGGCGTGGGACCCGCGCGGGGAGTGCTTCCTCACCGCCACCACATACCCTCGCCTGACAGTCGGCAATGGGTAATATTACTATAGAATATTCTAGAATCCAACGCCACTTGTCCCTTAGCAGTATTATATACTATAAAGACTATTATGTCTTTTGCAGGTTTTTATTCAGGTTTATTTTAATTTTTATCAAAAGATATATAGTATAATCGAAAGGAACGAAAATATAAATTATTAATATTAATGCTCAAAGTTGTACTAAATTGTATACATATATATCCTTATGTCGTAACTTCGGGGACTTGTAGAAGTAACTCGTATGAATTGGCTCTAACAGATAGTATATTGGATAAAGCATGTAGCTGAGGAATTATAATAATTGCCAAGACTACAAACAAAACGTTTAGTAAACTGCCTTTTTATATAATCTTCTTATTCCTTATACATTGATGTCATGTAAATAAAACCTTTGTGGGTTATTGCTTTTATATAAAGATTTTTACAACAAAAAAATATGGGAAACATGCAGGCAGGCCACATTTGGCTTAAGTTTTTGGATTGAAAGTTAAATTATTAATAGAGTTTTCTAAATTTTAAGAATATTTTACACAAACAACTATATGTATAAATGACTCGCATGCTGAAATGTCCTTTATAAAAGCTCAGGATTAATTTCCATATGTTTCAGCTATTACAGAGATTGTGTGAAATCATATCAAAAGACCATTGGTAATGTTCCTTGAAAAATATATGTATGTGTGCCCCTTCATTCTGCTTCCAGGTACAAAATTTGGCATTACACGGGAGCTCTCATGCACAAAAGAACGTGCGAAGATAAAGAGAATCTTCTGTCAATCAGCTGGCAACCAGGGAATTATCCTAAGAGCGATCTCTCCAAGTCCGTGCCGAAGAGTATAGAAGTTACGCCGAAAGCCACAGCAGCGTACAGGCCTCCAGGCGCTAGGAACAAACCCTCTACTTTCACCTTCCACGAGCATGAGAAGCCACATAAACCTGGACAGGTTGAAGGTGAATAGATTTGTCATATAAATGTCATATTTTAACTCTACCTGCGTTAAGTCATAGTATGTTAAAAGAGAATATAAGTATCTCTTCAGTTTGAAACAAAAATATACATACACGAATGGATCTATTTAGAAAATTGTCAGAAATTATAATAGAACTAACTGCAATTTTAATATAAAATATTAATCGTTTTTAAATAGCAACACCTTCAAAGCAAGCTATAAAGCAGAAGGAAAAGCGTGAAGCTCGCAAGGCCCGTAAAGCTGAAGAGCGGGGAGACGCGGCGCCCACGGTAACGCCCACGACACCCACTACGCCCAAAGCTCCCTTCGTGTCTACTGGCGACCCGGAAAAAGATAAGAAAATCAAAAACCTTAACAAGGTAATAAAATATTTACAATAAAAAAATTTAAAGATCTAATTTAAATGAATACTTTCCATCAAAATTTAAGAAAGGCTTAGATAAAATTTAATGTAACATGCAATTATATCACATGTTGGTATTTTTCTAACCATATGGACTAAAACATTTAAATATTTTTATTTCAGAAACTAAATGACATCGAGAAATTAAAACAACAAAAGGCGTCTGGAAAACAGTTGGAGCTCAACCAGCTGGCTAAGATTGAAAACGAAGCAGCACTGCTACAGGAACTGGCGCAACTGAAGTTATGATGCTATTAAAGATAATACAGAACAATATATATATATTATATGTATATCAACATAAAATTTAAGGAATTTTGCTTGCTATGATTTTTATAGCTCTGTTATTTTTAAGTCAAAGACTTAATTTTATACTGCCTTAGTTTATTAATAATCTGTGTAAAATAATAATATGTTTAAGAGGTTATTTTTTTACTTAATGACTTGAATAAAATGTTCTCAATATAATTTATTATATATGTCAAACTTGTGAGATTTTCTAATTTAACTCTCAGCTTCTGCTTAACTGTCCGTTGTCAGATTAAAATATATAATTAATTTTAATATAATATTTAGTTTCATTGAAATTTTTCATTTTCATAAGACAGGCCTCATGTTTTTTTAATTTATTTGCAAATGTAATGACATCCTGTCAATAGAGCCAACATTATAGTTTTGGAAGAGATATTATGATTTTTAGTTGTAGTAGCAGATATTTTTGCTTAAGTCGTTTAGTACCATTGATTTTTTTTTTTTTCATTTCATTTCATTTTAATAATTATTAATAATAAGTATTGAAAATAATCATATCCATAAGGAAAGTATATAGTGAGATCTCATTCAGCCAAAAGTTATTCACATATTAGAAGTTATATTATCTGAGATAGTTTCTTTATCTTATAAGTAACTTTTAATATAGTGATGTATATTTTTATAATCGATACAATTATTATCTATTTCTTAAAATATATACTTACTGATGGGATTAAAATTTAAAAACATTTCCATACATGAAGAGTATATGGCATATAACTTCATACAAAATAGCTATTCAAATAAAATATTGGAGCTTCGAATGTGTTTTTATTTATAAAATTTATAAGAAAAGTTTGTATTCCTATTTTTAACCCTAAATTTTGTTTTGTTTTTTTTTTGCTAAAAATAAAAGAAAATTTATGAAATTAGTCCTGTAGAATTTGTATATCATACCGGAAAAAGAGAGTGATTAGATATTGTAAAAATATTTCTGAGATTTATTCCTAATACCAAGACATCATCAAAAAAATAATAATCGAAGACTGATATTAATAAACGTGATGTTGAATAAGCGAAGCATTGACTATCCAACTAACAAAAAAAAAAAACTTTTCCAGAGAAGTTTAAGTGTTAAAAGTAGTTACTTGCTGGATCGTTGAAAATGTTCATCCAAAGGCATCCCTCACACTTATCTGTATAGATTCGAATACGGATACTTAGTGTTAAGATCTAAAGATACGGTTCTTAATTTTTAATAAGTATTCACAGTGGGCATAATCCTAAGACTAGGTGACGGCTGACGCCATTTGACATTTAACTTGACAGGACGTCTTTGTTCTTTTAATCGCATATGAATTGATCTATGTATTGGAAATTAACAAGATTATTGATCAAAAATAAAACAGTCCTTTCCTAATCATCTGATATCCACCCACTCAACTAGTTGGCTCATTGATAGTTAAATATCCTTCAGTCCATTTTATTTCGAGATTTTCCATCGTTATTATTGAGAACTTTTCATTACTATTAACAATAAATATGAATTAGATAAATTCGAAGTGTATTACTGATATGTACGTAAATATATTAGTACAACACATAATTTATGTAGTCAATGTAAATGACGATAACAACAACAGTTTTTAACATGTTTGCCGGACCATCTGGTTATTTTTAATATTTGTTCTATTACCTGTTGATTGGAATAGACTTTAATCATAACAAAAGTTGTTTTTATTTAATTTATGAAATCAGTAAATAATCTCTTGTGGGGACTTTAAATGTAAGAAGATAATTAACCTTTAATATTTTTATTAAACTACCTTCAATTTATTCTACTAACCGTTAAAACTGACACACATCAAAAATACCTTGAGTTTAATACTATCCAGAAAACAGTAATCAGTCGCGACGATGTTTGTTTCAAAATAATCACTGAGCCATTAGAACGTATCCTTTCGGAAGTTATTATTTACTCTTGATAAGATATTGATAAAGCGATCCGCGTGTTAGGTGCATTTCAATAGTAACTTCACGTAGTTCGGTATATTGACTCGACGATAAGGATTTGTTGACAGTCTAAGTTGCTATTATGGACAGATTATGTGAGGATATCGAACAGAATTATCATTTGGGTCCGAATGAAATCCAGACTGTCGTTTATGGACATAGGAACGGCGACACGATGGCATCTTCGTCCGAAACCATAGTGTTCGATGGAAAGTTGATGAAAACTTCAACCCAAACTGAGGAACTAGCTGCCACGTGGGGCGGACGTTACTCACGACCAAATTCTGGAAGGTTACGGCGGGCACATTCATGGTCTGGAGGGCCGCCGGAGGATGTTCCCTCCGAAATTAGGATATTAAGAGAAAGGTAGGTTATAACTTCAATTTTGTACCGTTTTGTCTCTATCGGTTTGAATAAAAATCATTAGTGTAGGTATTGGAAATTTTATTTAGATATAATTAGAGGTAATCCTCTACTAAGATGTAAGGACTATAAAATATTAAATTGCAGACTTAAATCAATAAAAAAGGGTTTCTTACTATATAAGTGACTTGCCTAAATATATAAAGTACGTTAAAGAAATAGCTATTTCGAAAATGATGACCCAAGATTTAAAAATATATACATTTATATCTCATTTACTTATTGCCTTAGATTAGTTCGAACTCAAGCGAAGCTGCGACCAGGAGCTGTACGTCATTTGTCGCAACACCAACGTCTTACTCTGGCTTCACTGGCTCTGGTGGATTTCATGAGTTTCTGTTCTATGAGCATCATGGCGCCATTCTTTCCAAGGGAAGCTGCTGAAAAGGGTCTGTCAGAGACAATGTGTGGAATGGTGTTTAGTTTTTATGCAGTTGTTATGTTCCTCACATCACCTTTCTTTGGTAAATATGTAAGTAGGTACCGAAAAAGCTTGGATAGGGAACCTTGACGTATCTCTTATTAACGACACTATTGGGTCGTGTATTCATTTAGGTTTTATGGAAATAGTTACTCTGAGTTATGATTCTTTATAGGAATATAGATAAAAAAAATCAATGATGTAGTTAACAAATCCAACAAAATTTTTCCTGAAATCGAGCACTCTTAGATTTGGCCGTTAAAGTTTCCAAACTATCGTAAATTTTTCTATTTAAAATATTTATTTATTCATGAATATCATATTAAATTGCAGTTACTTTACCTTTAAGTTTCCTTAAACTATTATTTGTCAAACAGTGTCAAGTGAATCGGTTAATTGATAACTAATATGGTGTTCGTTGGATTATTGTTAACAGTTACCGGCGCTCGGGGCGAAGTTCATGTTTACATCGGGGATGTTTGTCGCAGGAGCTTGTAATGTTTTATTTGGGTAAGACTTATTTATAACGAAAATGAAGCACTCAAAAAAATGTGATGGTTTTCGATCGGTTCCTAATCAATTTTAATTGATAAATGAAAGTGTATTTGTACATTTATTTAATTTACTCAGAAAAACATCTCTATCAGATTGTTTAGGTACACACTTTTTAACGGGAAACATACAAGTTACATTATAATAAGTTATTTTGTAAGATTGATGCAATTTTCCTAAAGAGTTTCAACTGTTATTTTAACATAAGATGTATAAATGAAGTATTATCAAAAACCTTATGTTTTTACTTAGTTATTTTCAGCCCATTTTTTTTCTTTTATGATAATTCATATAATTGTTTAATTCTGTTTTATGGTCACATTAAACGAATGTTGACTTTAATTCAATCTTCATGTTGTGTTTCCTTGAACGACGGGTTTTCTTCAAATCCAGCACCCTCGTATTAATAGAAGATAACAGAGCATTTACCACTCTCTGCTTCATCGTCCGGGGATTGGAGGCGCTTGGTGCCAGCGCGTATTCCACAGCAAGCTACGTGTTTGTGGTCAACGCTTTCCCAGATAACATAGGATCCGTTTTAGGTATCCTGGAAACCTTTGTAGGTCTAGGGATGTCCGTTGGACCAGCTATTGGAGGGCTTCTTTATTCGGTATGGATTATTTTGGTTCTAGAAATATGTTTAAATATTTCTGTTAGATTTGGGTTTTGAACAGCTGATAAATATACCTTAAATTTTTGACATTTCAAACTATTATTATACTGAAATCCATTTACATATATATATTATTTGTGACTAAAGTGTCATAAAAATAGTTTTATAACAGATTTTGAGGTTATTTAATTGCTAGAATGATACAATAAGAGTTATGGATGTTCCAGACAGATCGGCGGGTTCAGTCTACCGTTTTACAGTCTTGGTGTAGTGATGGTGTTGACAGTCCCTATCAACTATTGTCTGCTCACTGAATGTGACGGTATTATACTTATTCCTTGCCACACTTCCCGTTCAAAAACTCTTGTTGAGAAAAACTTTAAAGATTCTCATTAGAAATTAATAAGAAATCCAACTTTAGACATGTTAACAATGGCAGTAAAAATGATTTAAGTTTAATGTAATGCACTTGAATCGTCATATCTATTGTAAATTCTATTTCAGAATATGTATCCGGTTCAAAAACTGCTTCCATCATGAGACTTTTTAAGATTCCATCTATTATTATCACTGGTTTGGTGATAGTGATCGTCTCTAACACTTGGGCCTTTCTGGACCCTACTTTAGAACCACATTTACGACAATTCGGGCTATCAACTAAGCAGATAGGACTTATATTTTTGTTATTTTCAAGCCTATATGGAGTTTTTAGCCCCATTTGGGGTTGGGTGGCAGATAGGTGAATATTGTAATATTTATAATTTAATTTCATTTAGAAAATATTTTTTATATAATTTAATTTCTGCTGCAGGGTCCACAATCATTGGTGTATGATGGTTTGGGGGCTGTTCCTGTCAACTGTCGGTCTCTTACTTTTAGGGCCATGTCCATTCATTCCTGGCCTGTCGAGGTTAGTGGCGACTAAATTTTCTATTAAAAATGTTTAGATTTCTAATTAATTCACCAAATTTATATTTTAGAGGCCTTTGGCTGGACCTGGTAGCGCTTTCTATTTTGGGAATGTCCGTGGCACTGACGTTACTGCCAACTTTTCAAGGAGTTCTGACTAGTTCTATGTGAGTTAAAATAAGAAGCATTTGTTAAAATAAAAAAAAAACAAACAATATATAATTGAGACTAATATTTTTCGGAAATGTGACTTTCGTAAGTCCGTGATCATATAGTTTTTAAAATAATAAAGTGCGCGTAGTAATCCGAAAAATATAACTTTTATTTAAATGAATAAACGAGAAAGTCTTAGTTCATATTAAACAAAATATATATTCTGTATAATCTAAAATGTTATTAATAATTTTTTTACATTTGATGTAGCTCTACTTTTAAAAATTGCCTTTATGTATAATCATTACCTACTTTTAACCTAAACGATCGGACAGTTATTAACGATATCAAAGTATTATTTATTACAAATTTATAAAAAAAAGATATGAGAAATAGCAATTAATTATATTATCTCTGACTACTATGAGCTTAGTAGGAAATTCATGTTAAAACTATGTTTTTAATTTTAAAATTTTATCTGTATTGCAATATTATCTGAACACAGAAAATTTTACAAAATGAAAATATAGATCTCACTATTTTTTGTTCATTTCAAAAATATTATCGTTGACGATATAAAGGTTTCATATCTTAGCTACGAAGGTGGCTGCCCGGAAGCCCTGGCCACATACAGCGCTGTGGCCGGAGTATGGTCGTGTTGTTATTCTCTCGGAGAGGTACTGGGACCAGCGCTGGGCGCCGCCCTAGCTCAGAGATACGGCTTCCCGCTGTGCGCTACAATGTGCGCAGCCGCTTGCTTTACCATGGTATTACTGAATCTTTATCGATATTAACTACATTATATATAGATATATTATAAATCTGGAAAAAATTTGCAAACTATCTGTATTTAATTTAAAATAGCTAACTCAGGATAAATCTACAGAAGTGTTATGCCATACAAAAATTAAATTTATGCTTAATAAAGCGAGAAATTCATTGTTCATACAAGACATAGTTACTTATTGGTCAATTTTCCATCATAGCTGTCTAACCCAACAGTTTTACTGAGTAGTTTATTTAGACTTATTAATATAAGAAGATAAACAAAGATAATATCAATATAACCAAACTATGTCAGTGAATTAAATTCTATTTAAGTCACGTGGGATAAATAACTAATGACATTGCAGGCTGTGGTAACATTGACGTTCTTCTCTCTTCGCGAATCATCAAAATGGTTGGATGATGACTCCACAAGTAACTCCATCCCTTACAGCGATACAACCTGGAGCAGCAATCAGTTCCTCCGAACACGCAGTGCGCCGGAGGGTCGCGGACAACTGGAAAATTCACCCTTACTCACACCCTGTTCGTGTGCGTCCAAAACTGGTATGTTTTGTCTTATAATTAATAGTATGACTTTTCGTAAACTAATTTGATTAACACGAAAAATTTGCAAATTCAAATCATATCGTTATAATACAATAACCTTAACGAGATTATAAAATCTTTGGGAGGTGGTGTACGTATTGATTGGGTCGATTTCGTACGTTATTTTTTTTACAAAAATTTGAAGTCTCCAAGTTATTCGGTTAAAGAATAGATCTTTTTATAACGAAATAACTAAATGAGATATTTAATCTCAAGTGTGAAGTGAAAAGCTTGTACATTTGACAAAGTACATAAGTAACAGAGTTCTGACAATTTTTAACAGTGCTCGCCTCATGCTCTCTACTTGTCATGATTTTTCATAAAGATCTTTTAGTTTGTCATGTCTTTTTCCTCTTTCTACTTCTACACATAATTTTTATTTAATAAATTATAATAAGCCTAGTTTTCTTTTAAGTGCATATCGAAATTTCAAAACAGATAGTCCATTTAAATATCAAGGAATAAAGAAACGTTCCATTTTTAAAAAAGCGGTTTTGCTATATTAATTAAATATAAAGAATATTTTTTCACGAAACTTTCTTCTTAATGTTATAAATGATTAATAATTATTGCTCTTCTAACGGTATTTTTCAGCGTATTACGTATATGGAACGTCGCCATTGAAACAGCTATGTTTGACGCACAACAACAAGGAAAATGGATCGGCGAGTATAGCGGATATAGTAACGAATTTTTTAAAATTTCAATATTTGACAAACACATATATAAAATTAAGGAAATTTTACAATAAATACAAAAAAAATCCAAGCAATAATAATGAGGACTTATATCAAAATTACCTTGAAAACGAAGAAGAGGCTGAGAGATGTGAGCAATATGAACAACACGAAAGGATAATGGAATCAAGCAAAAATTATGTAAAAGAATCAGAAAACAGCTACTGCTCATATTTAGATAAAACTATCTTCGGACCAGTGGTCATGAAAATGAATAAAGAAAATATTATTATAAAGCGAAATAACAAAGGCATTGTCTCAAAAATAATAACGTTGGCTGAAGACAGGCGACCTTCGCATGAAATTATAAAACACAATTTACAAAAGGTACATTTCTACGAACAAAGTCCTGGATGCGAGAAAATTGATATATTTGTGAGTATTCATATTACAAAACTGTTCCTATCATTATTAATGCTATTTGTTATAAAGTCAAAATTATTAATTTTTATTGTAGGATGGTTGCGATTGCAGAGATGATATCACATACGTCAGAGGTACGGTTACTGTTTCATCAGCCGGAGCTTGTGAAGTGTAAAGAAGATGTTTTTTATTAATCTAAGTTATTTAATTAGTACGTAAATAATATATGTTTCTAAGATTATGGTAATTAATGTATACTTTTATGTAAATTAAAAAAATAATTTAACCATTATTATTTTTTATTTTTATCGCCTACGTGAAAAATAATAGCAAAATATTTTTGGAATAGCGTAGTGTATTGGGACTGTAGAAATCGGAAGGAGTTAACAATTGAGCCTCTATTGCGAGGGGCTTTTCATGCGAGTAATAACCTCTTTGTATCTTCTGCAATCCGTATAAAATCGACCTCGAGACGTTCATTTCAAATTACTTTTACTTAAATTTTGGAAGACTGCCTCTGTACCCCCCTAGTTTGATTTTCCATCTACGCCAAAACGGCTACGGTGCTACGACCTTTTTAAAAACAAAGGGACTAGGAAAGTATATTGTGGAAGAGATAACGCTAATTGATTTTAAAATATGTGTTGGATATACTTTCAGTAAACAAGTCACAAGACCATTCAATGTATTTTTATAATAAAGTATGTTAAACGTGTTTAATTATATTGTACCTTGGAGTTGAACTTGTATTTTGGTCAAAGCAAACTTATTTCCGAAAGTCTGAATAGAATTTATTTTAACTTTTTAACGAATTTGTGATAAACTTTTGCTTAATTTAATGTTAAAGTAATTTTATTTCACTATTATCTAACGAATATGTCTTAAAAATTCTTAGGGATTTTCAAAATAAAAATACTAAAATATTATACGTAAACGACAGAATTAAGACTCGTGGGCGGTTGATTCTTATAGAGGGGTTGGGGAAAATCCATTAAGGGAACAACCCTCTTACATTGGAACGAAATAGAATGATCTTACTCTGTCTATGCTTCGAGTCCTTTCGAAACATGATCTCCTGGTACATGCTACGGCATAGGAAAATTCTATAAACAACTTGAAAAGTCGTAGTGCGCATTTCCTTTGAAGACATTTTCGCTCCTTCGTATTTGAAGTACTCCATTAAAACTTGTCAGCACTCACACTCCTTATATCTTTTCATATTTATAATTAATTTGTTTATTCTTTTAACTACACATAAAACATAAACGAAAATGGCATACAAAGAATAACTATATAGTAAACATACATATGATATTTAAGGAAACAAATACTATGTTATTTATGTGATAGTACAGCGATGCAACTGAATTTCCGTGTTCCACAGAAGTATCAATTAAGAAGAATTTTTTAAACAGCACTTTTAATGTTAAACAGCAGTATTGCAATTTGCAAGTAATTCTATCAAAAATTTTTATTCAAATATCATTTTTTATTTCATCATTCAGTAAATTCATCTAAAATTTGTATGTTATTTGTTTTGAATTAGTGTTTAATTATTAGGAAAACGCAGGCATTTGTAAAATTATCTATAATACTGTAACAATTATCTGAACGTGGCTCGCCCATTATCTAATAAAGTCAAAGCAGACGCCCATTTAATCGATTCCAATTAATCCCTGTTCTCATTTGCTTGATCATGAATCATATTGACATATCGCGAAACTCGAACGGACGTGGTTTTGGTATTTGAAAACAGGAAGGAGGCCGTTAATATAAAATGAAAGTCATAATTATCGTGTGTCTCATAGTTTTATTGAAGGAGACGTCAAGCAAACCGAATGATGATAAAGATAACGAGAAATGTGAGGGTATCCTCGTTAGGAATAAGTTTCACAGGAAGCACGTGATCGGCATGGGCTTGAATCGCCCCTACCAACTAGCCTGCGACCACGCTGATCACAAGATCTTCTTCAGTTTCAACGTAGGCAAAGACGATGAGGACTCCTTTGAAATAGGTTTCATAGAAAAGGGTCATATAAAACATAAAGTTATTGAAGGTGTTGAAAATGGTTTTGCTATCGCAATAGACAACAAAGATAAAGTTGTTTACTTCGGAGGAAGCAACGGCATCTACAGGCACCATTTCAAAACCAACAGCAGCGTTACAAAAGTACTGAGTAACCATGATATATGGGACATGTTCTTCAAACATCATCTATACTTTATAACATATCCTCAACAGCATCTGTATAAATTGGTTCATATCAAAAATGAGACTGAAATCGAACGTCAAAAACATGTACACGAAAATATATACCAGTTTGCCATCGACGGTGACGATGATATGTTTATTACTAACGCAACTGGTTTATACCTAGTAAAGAACGGTACCACTGACAGGATTTTCTATGAGGGACCCAAAATGTACCGAGCGATTGAAATAAATAATAAAGGAGTTGCCCACTTCAGCGGGCAAAATGGTATTTTTGTTGCCAATAAAAAAAAACATATCCTTGAAAAAATTGCACATGTCAAAAACATTTTCGGTTTGGCGTTTGACAGCGAGGACAATATCATTTATTCTGATCCACATGAAATAGTTAAACTAGTACTTGAGGATTGTAAATAATGGTAAATGGTTTTTTTTATATAATGAGTACAAAAATGCACTATTTTTTATCTAAACACATGAAGTGAATACTATACTCATAGAATACATAATATTTATCTAGACACTTAGAAATAACTATGGTGATTCGTTCATCCAAAAACGTCGAAACAGAATATGAAGAAAATATATATAAATTACACAAATCTTATTTTACTGCATGTATTTTTTTTTTACTCGTTTTTTATTTGCACAATGTTTTTATTCCAATAACTATAAAAGAGGCTTAAATATGTAGACTATTAAATAAATAATTGTGTATTATTTTAAGCTTGATATTTGTTAAAAATTAAATAAATGTTTTTATCTGTGTAGTGTATTATGGCATTTCTTAATTATTGCATAACATGAAACGAAAATAACCTTGAATTCATTCCATAACAAATTATTTTATACCATAGATTCACTAACAGTTGGATTTAATACGCTATGAGATATTCGCTAACTAATTTTACAAACATTTGTAATACGATTTAGTACTGTATATACCAATGCTTGCTGTTATGATCTTTATTCACTCCAAGCAAGGTTTAATTTTCTGTGGCATGTCATTTAAGGGTAAATGTCAGGCTTGTAAAATGACGTCATAGCTTCCCTCGCGCAATAGGGTAATATAAAGGTCGTCTTTGAGATGAATGATATCAATCGAAACACACATTATTTTATACACCTAAATTCAATTGCTCCATATTAAATCTGTGCATAGTTCTTAGACTGAATAAATTTTTAATAATATTTTTTTTGTAATGAATCATTTTTTCATCTCGTCTGCCCGTGAACACGGTTGCTGCAAAGTAATCGAAACGTCGGGAGTTTGTAGTTAAAATAATACAAATTCGTAGCACATACAAAACTAATCTCGTGTTTAGTTTTTAATGGTTTGTTATAAGTCTGAATTTCTAAAGAAATATCAGTATATTTTCCTTCTTGGACGTGTTGGTTATGAAGTTGGTGATACAGTGAATCTAGACTCAATAATATTGTGCTATTATACGAATGTTGATTATTCACGTCTGACGTGGAAGTGTGGGCGTATCAGCGTTCGCTATTCCAGAATTTACAACTTGGTGATAACTTTGAAGTTGCAAACTGGATTTTCCCCTTGGATAACCTTGGTTATGTCACGTAATGGATTTTTATGACAGTTATATATAACGATAATATATTTGCGAAAAGCATCTAGTATTGTATTAGGTTATTGTATTAAAAAGCGACAAGCTACAAATTTTAAGTGTATGTTCCGGTAAAGACTTATGGAAATAAAATAAAGTGATTTTCGAACAAATCTTTCGTTACTTTTCACATTGAATATATAGTTTAAAATAAATAATTTGAAATTGCGTGTTTCGATGGACATAAATTAAAAAAGTAATTTTTCATGTGGCTTTCCTTAAAAGTAGTAGAATAGAAATAACAATATCATAAAAAAATTATTTAATTACATAATCAAATAGTCATATATAAAATTATAAACAAGTATCTTAATTAGAAACAAATATATTAATTCCAGCACTTACTCTCTCTTACACAGTATAATTAAGTTCTTTATTTTTTCATAATATTATCAAAATGTTCATTACTCTCTTGGTCTTATTCTAAAAAAATCTTATTGGCACTTTCATATAAAAATCTCGCTTAAAAATATTGTAATTTGATGAAAATACATCCAACAAGTCAAGAAATTTGCAAATACACATGAACATTGTGAGACACCTAGGATGAGAAGTATAAAATTAAGACATTGTTTCTTCCTTACATTAAACAAGGACGGAATATGGGTTTAACGTACATATAAAATGTTATCTTTGCAGTTAATTTCTTACACATGAGTTTAGAAAACTAATATAAAGCAAAATAAATAATGTTGTAAAACAAATATTAAATTTGGAATGAAAATTTAAGATGATCTTACTACGAACACAAACACACAAGATGTTAACGAAAAAAGTACACTCAGTATTGGTTTCTCGGCGCCATTTCCGCAGACCATTCTCCTGGAAGCGACTGACAGCTTCTTATTCTGGAGTAAAGCGTGTACTGATTCTATTTCCCACCTCAGCATCGCGCCTGGTTCTCTGGAGAATAGAACTGTGTAGAGCTGAGCTGGTCTTCCATTGGATGCCTCTTGACAGAAGTTAAGGACGAGGTGATCGTTCACGGCCTTTAAAACCTGAACTGTTCCGTCGAACTGTTGGTAGTTAGGTCTTATAGTTAATGTTCCTAAAATAAAACAATCCTTTTATTAAAATGAGTCATTTTCATAGAAAAACCGATAATGCTTGAAGTCAATGTATCGCTTGGTCAGCTTTCCTTTCAAAATTTGTAGTCTACTAAACTGCTATATACTTTATTTTGAAACCTTTAAAATAAACTAAATTAAATTATTTGAATGTAATCAAATAGATTAATCATGTAATACAAATTAATATTTTTCTCACAACATACATATAAATATTATCAACAACTTTTTTTTATTTGTCATTTTATATGAATGAAATAGTTAAAACACTTAGTTTATTTAGTATTTGTATGTTCATTAAGCATTTGTATGTTGTGAAATAATGTCTAAGAAAGATGAATTTAACTTCTCACCGTTCTGTCCGTGGAACACTTGCCAATATCCCGCGGAATCGTTCCTAAAGTACATGGCGTATTCAATAGTCTGACCAGCTTCGTCCCACAGAAGTCGCAGATTTCTGAACTCCTGATGAAAGCGAGCCGTCATGTGCTGGACGTGGTGAGGCGGATTCTCTGTGTTCGGCTAAAAAACATTTCTTTTACATAAATTGATATTTTTGTTTCAAAGCTTGCTAAGAACTTTTCTCTATCACAGGTCAATTAAATAACTAAACGTTTTCTATATATACATTTATCGATTGCGTTTGGGTTTACTTTGTAGTGGCAGAAACTCTTGCGTTCATGTGCATTAAATTGAATTGAATTTATATCATTATTCTGTCGGAGAGCTGATTGTGTGAGCAATAGTGAATGCTTCAAGCGTTTGTATATTACACTATATAAGAATATAATTTTGGAAAGTAATAATGAACACAAATAGCGATTTATGAAATGTCAAAAAATAGTAAGTTAAATAAATATTCTATTTACTAAATAAGTTTTAAGAAAATTAAAAATGATCGATATCTTTGTAAAGGTTGTTTTATTACAAACGATAGGTTTATTTAATCTTATAAAATATCATAACGTAATACATATATGAGAGCTGACATAATTTTTTTTTGAAAGTTTTATAATTGAGTCTTTTCATTCATTTTATTTCTATTTAATATATAAATCTTGGTGAATAAAAAGTGTTTGGTACTTTTCCACACCCGGTTCCTATATAGAAGTGTCGCTATTTACTTTCGACATATTAGCAGAGAATTTTTTTTGGTAAGATCTTTTAATCTTCTCTTAATTCTCGTTAACAATTTTAGGTCATTCAGATTGACCTACCCAATGATAGTTGAACATGACTCAACCTAATTTACGTGGGCCAAAGATGTTGGACATAAATCATTATATAGATACAGAATGATTCATCTGTTAAAATAGCATCTAAAATAATATATCGATTTGGGAAACAAGTTTATTATTTATTATAAAAAGCCATTGTGGAGTAATTATTGATAAGAATTAAAGTTGAAGTTTTCTATAAATTTGATGTTCAATATTTGTTTGACAAATGTTACGTTGTGGAAATTTTCGCTCATCCTGTAATATATAACATAAATGGGATTTATATATGTATATACATATTGATATATTAAATGAGAATCATTGACCACTTGTCATAGTAATCGGAAGTTTAAATTCTCAGTAAACTAGCTTTTTATTTTTGGTGTTCAAGAAAAAATAATATAGATAGGTAGGTACTATCTGTTAATTTGGATCTAGTTTTAGATTGGATCTAGTGAATTAAAAATTACACATACACCAAAATAAATCACAGCGAATTTATCGTACCATGCAACTGGAAGGAAACGAGGGTCGACGAAGGGAGATAACCGGATAATTCAAATCACTTTAGCAACCATGCTGGGAAACGGGGAAATCCCTTAATAAACTAACTGGGTCATTTTCACACATTTCGTGAGCAATTACTTCATTAATACAGACACATTTACAACTTGTACTAACATTTTCTTTATTGAAATTTAAAATGAAAGACAATTGGCAAGGACGTTCTATAACAGACGGTAATAATTTAAGGTTACGCTCAACAAACTGTTTCTACAAACAAGTGGACATCTGTTATGCAATACAATTCTCAATTGAAACCTCGTTTCGTATTGTATGGACCTAGTTACGGAATCATGCAGGTCTTGAACTATTAAGAATTATCTGGAATGTTTCTTTTACAGATACTTTCAAAAAAATATTATATCCACTTAAATATAATGATATAATAATGAGATAAATTGTAAATGAGATTATTCATCGAGGCCTTAGTTAAAATACTTCCAGATAAAATATTTTGTCCAATGAAATTATTATAAAATAGGAAAAGCGTATTAATTTCTGACATGTCATTGTTTTTTTTTATGTATATATAAATACTGTCTGTTTTAATTGTTATGGTAATGACAAAACGATGAGATGTATCATGTGTATTAAAAACTTATCTCTATAATGTACTGGCTGCATACATACGATATTTTTTTTACTCGGTGTCTATATTACAATATATTTATAACTTGTAACTTATGAACCGATAATAGATAGTGATCTCTTTCTCAGGAAAATTGCGATAATCATTTATTTATACATTATATTTTTGCTAAGAGTATAATTTAATAGAAATTTAAAATTAATTCACAGTGTACACATACCCCAAAGGTAGATACAGGCATGTCTTCTGTCTCCCATATCGTTATTCTTGGACAGCTTTTATAAATCTTAACACCCTCGTTACTCAAATGCATGTAGAGTTCAACAGCCTCCCATTTCCCGCTAATATTTCTAATGTCGATATCATCGTAGTCGTGACTATTTTCACACCTCACCGGTATTTCGGTTTTGTTAGAAATATCTTCAGCAATCGCGTTCATTAAAATGCAAAACGTAATAAAAAATCGCAACAACACAAAACCCATAGCCATAGCGTTTCACAAACTAATATAGAATTCAAACACACATATTTTCGTTAAAATTATATAGATTTAACATACAAAATAACATTAGCTGGTTTTAAAAATAGCACGTTTAAGCGGTAGCCGACAACTGACAGTGGCAGCGCTGTTCGCGGACGGTCCTGACTCACATCACTATCTTATTTGACCCCTAGTCATACAATCGCACAGAGGTTCCACTCATCACAAAAATTGTCTCTGAAGGTAATAATTGAAGGGTCAAAAGGTTGTGGAGACAATCGTCAATTAAATTTAATGACACCTCGGCACGCGTATTAAAATAATATCAACTTAATAACTGTCCGGTATGACTTGTCAGCGTTTAGATAGAAGATGTTGCAAATTCTTATTTATTTAGAATTTGATGTCAAAGTAAACTGTACTATATAAAGTAAGAATCTCGCCTGAAATGGCCTTCGTTCTTGTAAACATTTATCTTATGTATCTACCGTTGGTCATTATAATGACACTAGTTGTTTACAAATTATTTATTTATACTATGTTCGCGTCAACATAAATAATTAAGTGATTATATGCCTAGTACTCTGTGAAGGGTACTCAGTTTAATAATGTTTAAACAATTACGGGCACACATTAAAGTTTTACGTGTATTTTAAGTGTATATTAAAATTAAGATTGTTATTTAAAAATATTAGTTTATTAACAAATATGTATCAACATATTGCGATGATTGCACTATTAGAGGAACAAGGTATATTAAAATTCTAAATAGGTCTTGTAGGGAGTCTGTATAAGAATATCTGTATCAAATGAAAAAAAAAACAAAATTAATTCCGAGTATGAAGAATATTTTCGAGCGATATATAAAAATACACCTTACAGTCTTCATTAAAGAAGGATCAAAGAAATTAATACCTCCATGACAATATTAATATATAATTATAAATCAACGATATTTGAATCGGTTAAACTTGTTTAATATAAAAAAAAAAATAGATATAAGTTGCTATAAATATTAAATACATATAATTATATATATGGATGTTCAAACATAGCTCTAATTTTCCATTTTCTTGTAAAATAATGTATTTAATTGACATATCTGTATATATTTAAGTCTGTAAACTTTAAACTGGAGTTCGTCGCTACGATCAAGATGTGATCGGGAATTCCTAATTGTTCCTATTACAAAAATTTCTATTGATTGAACCACATAGATATAAAGCTACTAACACCAGTGACTCCGCTCTAACACAACTGAAACCGTAATTGTTTAGAGCATTACTTTTTTATACATTCGATCTTTTTACAAAAACATTTTTCTGAAAGACAACCAAATTTTAATTTTATTTATCGGTTATTTCGAAAGTATAGTCTAAACGAGTCAGACAAAGACTAATAATAAATAACAGCCAGTAGATAGTATTATAATACAGACCGTTTATATTTGTAATCAATTATAATAATGTATAAAGTAAATCCACGAAGTAATAAAATTATTACAACGTATTTGTCTAACAAAGCAGTGATATAACAACTGCACGTTTGCATATTGTTTCAATCTATTTAAAAATGATGACATCATATTTGTTTGTTTAAATATCATATATGTAATGCGATATACTTGTATTGGAGCGTATATATTTTCACACAGGTAAATATATAGATCTTTGTCTCCATATTCACACATATAAATCATATTAAACTTATGTCCAGTAAATCGAGAAGAAGATATGTATAACGCTTATTTTGTTCAGGTTTAAATTTTTTACACTTTACAATTGTTTTATGTATTTTATTTAATAAAAACAATCAACTCACTTGATCAGCTGGTTCGGATATGTGTATGACGATACATGTCCTGTCGTAATCCACTCTGGCATCACCAGCGAGATGCTGGATAAATTCCACTCCGTACCACATACCGGTCAGGCTGTCCACCCAGATACCGTTCTGCGGAGATCGGTTAACACAGTATCCCTCGTTGTACTTCATGAATGGCATCTCATATGTGCTGACTCCTTGGCCGTAGGACTGGCCACTGTAGCCTTGACCATAACCATAGCTTTGATCCGATCCGTAGCTAGGCGTCGTGTAACCTGATTGATAGTTGATATTCGATCCAGCTGAGTTATATGGATAAGGGGTTACAGTCGAGTATGCGGAGTTATAGTTGGGATACCTAGTAGCTTCCGGGAATGAGGCAACATCACTGCCATAGCTTGTTTTGTAGGGAAACTGATTTTCGTTGTACAGACTGGCTACTGTTGTGTATGTGGGGTACTGATTTGTTTCACCATATCTCTGTTGGCTAGCTCCGTTTGCCAGGGTAAATAAAATCTGTAGTACAAATATTCGGTTCATCTTCTATGGCGTTGAATGCAGCGTGTTTAGGTCGCGTGGTAGGTGGCGGGTGATAACGTGTTACTGCACCAACTACTTCAAGAGTGGGATGTAAATTAATCAAGCTTAATTGATACATCCAGCCGTTTCCAAAGTTAAACAACTCGAAAATATGACGTTCAGAGTATATGACGTATATGATAAATATTATTTTACATATATTATACTTTGTATCACTTGTTTTGTTTAAAAAATAATGGTGACATATCAAAAGGGACGGACAGATGAATTAATAATAAAATAATCACTTAAATTTATGATTTTATCGTTTACACTATATATAACAAGTATGAACTATATAAAGCTATGAATTGTAGTTAATATTAGTTAAATATTGTTATTATTATTTTTATGTCTTGCCTTGTCATACTTTTTTTTTTAAACTCTACAGGCTTGGAAAAAAAAGAAACATTTTTTTGGACGTGGAATTGTTTCTGAAGAAAAGAATGAAAAAATTGGAGAAAAAAGATAATATGGAATTAAGGATAATTGAAAAGGAATAAACTTTAATAGTCGTTTCTTTGGTTACAGAGCAACGGGAGTTTAGTTTCTTTTAGTTTAGTTTCTTGAAAAAAAAACCTTACAGACAGAAATTGTCTTATAAAACGATTTTTTTGTTCATAACAAGATAAATAAAGATAGAAAAGTTTTGTTTCGAATTCACTGTACTACCCACATGTGATGGAAAATCAAGTATTTGTTGTTTAACCTCAGTAGCAACAGTTGAAGGAAAACTATATGCTATACCAGAGGAGGTTCAATCTGTGGGTCATCACAAGAAATTGATAAAAACTGTAGTCTGCAACAAAGTTCCTACTCTTAGCCTGAAGAAAAGATACTAGACACAAAGAGTCTGGATATCTATAGTAGGAGACCTAAAGAAAACCTATTTATATGAGGAGGAAAACCTGTAATTTGAAGACCAGTATTTGGAGGAAGTAAAAGTAAAAACTGCGGCCGCACAGGATACAGAAACAGGTGTATTAGAGAAATTATTTGCAAAAACTAGTTCAGAACACACAGGAATGTAAAGAACAAAATCTGAAACAAATCACTGAGAATGAAACTAATATATTTTCGGATATACTACTCGGATTTTATTATTTTAAAACTACATAATCCCGACGGGCAGACGAGATGTGAATGTCTGTCAGTTGGTCCTTGTTATTTATCACCTACCGCCATCGATTTCTTTATTTTCTGGCGTACCGCTCTGGATGCCGGCAGAATGCGCTCACGGTGTCACGAGGTCCTGCGGTGTGGTCAGGAACATAGGGTTTTTTATTTTTAAGGAGGGGGTCCCAGGTGTTGGATAGATTCCAGCCATCTTCTCTATTGTAATTTGGATGTTTTTTTAATTTCAATAGCCTCGCGGATTAACCTCGGTATGTATCTGTCTTCACGAGCGAGGATTTGCGGCACTCCAGAAAATTAAGAAATCAATAGCGGTAGGAGATAAATAACAAGTACCAACTGAGAGACATTCACATCTCGTCTGCCCGTGATCACGGCTGCTGAAAAGTAACCAAAACGTCGGGATTATGTAGTTTTAAAATAATAAAATCCGCGTAGTATATCCGAAATATATTAGTTTCATTTAAATGAATAATACTCGCGAAAGTCTTAGATCTCATTAAATCACTGAGAAGTTTGCGATTGAAAAAATTACTAGCAGAAATCCTAATGCAAGTCGGTGGATTGACATTTTCGACAAAAAATGCATACGCTTCGGTATAACAGAAGATGAAAATAAAATTTAAGCACTCAGATTGATCATGGACAAGTGCTGTATAGATTGGTACAATTCGATGATTATAAAATATACCATAGATTCAGAATGGAAAAAATGGAGAGACAGGTTTTGTAAAACATTTACGAAAAAACGGTTGAACCAAACTAGTTTTGATTTATGTCTCAAATATAAAGTTGGTTTGTTGGTGGATTATGCCATAAAAAAACAAAAAATGTTATTAGAAACGAGAAATTCAATTGATACAGGTATTCTGATAGATTTAATTGCGGTGGGTCTGCGAGAACACGTACAAAATAGGATTGACGGAGAGACATTAAAAGACACAGTAGATATTTTTAAAGAAGTGAGAAAATTTGAACATTTGGTAAATAAAAAATATTCATATTACAGAAAATATTCAGGAAATTCAAAAAGAAACAATAACAATAATACAAACAAGGGAAAAAGCACATGTAAAATTTGTGAAAACTTAAATAAAGGAATTCGCGCCCCCCCCCCCCCCCGAGTCCGCTTGTTGGTATAGAACAAAAGAAGAGGAGAAACCAACTAAAAACATTAGACATGTAAAACATTCTGTTATAGAAGCCAAATCACACGAAACTGAACGAAAAAAACTAATAGTGACACCATTAATAAACATTAAACTACTAATAATTGATGCTTTGGAAATTTAGGGAATGTATGATTCCGGATCAAATGTTGTACTAATAAATGAACCTTTTAAAACTAAACGGAAAAAGAAACATTTTGAGTGAAGCAAGGTTAGTGAAAATTAATAGTGTCAAAAATGCGAGTGGTTTGACAAACTTAAAAATTAAAATATTTGAAATAGAAAAGAATGTTGAAGTGTACATTATACTTGAACAAAATTTCAAATTTGATTTCTCGATTGGATTAGGCGTAATAAAAAGGTTCAAGTTAATTCAAAATGAAAATTTAGAAATCACACTGAAATATAATTTGGAAACAGAAACAGTAAAGGAAATCGTTACAAATAAAAATCAGGTACAATAGAAAAGACAATAAACAATAACGAAGTGGAAGAATTTTCTACAGATATAATAACTAATGCTAAAAAAAAAGGGATAGAAAGTTAAAATATAAAAGAATTTAGGATTAATTTTAATGAACATGTGCATGAGGACCAATTCAAAATGAAAACTAATTATCTAAATTGTTATCAAAAATCAGAAATAGATAAATAAACTTATTAATAAATTTAGTTCAGTTTTCGCAAAGAGTAAATATGTTTTGGGAACCGTTAAAGGATATGAAGCTAGAATAGCCTTACTAGTAGACCAATATTTTTAACCAATAGTTTAGATGTTCAGTAGATGCTAAAAGAGAAATAGAAGAACGAATAGAAAACTTTTTGCCGTGAATTTCATCGACGATGTTTATAATATTCAGTCAAACCTTTCGTCAACATATTATTCATCTAACACAGCTATTGGAAGTAATAAACACTGAAGAATTTAGATTAAAATTCCAAAAGTGCCGTTTTGCATCAGACTCTGTAAAATACCTCGGTCACATAATTGAGTATAATTTAATAGATAAACCAATTAAAGATAATCTCATTTCCATGAGAAATGTTCCTGCTCCAAAGACACAGAAGAACGTAAGACAATTTCTAGGGAAAATATTTTTTACAATGAATACATACCAAGGAGTGCAATAATATTTTTAGGTAGTAGAGCCTAGCTGTAATCAAGTAACTACTGATCGAACATGGGCTGGCTCGACCGAGGAAGTATCACAGAAGATCAGCGTGAAGTAGCCTTTAATTTATTAAGGAAAAATCAACCATTGATTTAGTCTCATCAATACCAAAAAGTATTTGGGAAAATAAAAAATCTCCTATGCTAGCAACCAGTGCTTTCTATTTTGATATATATCAAAAGTACACGGATGCATCTATAGAGGGTGTTGGAGCCATTTCAAAGAATGATACAAAAGAAAAACCAGTGGCTTACTCTTCTAAAAAAACTTAGTGGATGTCAAAAGCAGCAAAAAGCAAAATACTTGGAATGCCTAGCTATAAAAGAAGCTCTGCGATACTGGCAGTATTGGTTGATAGGCAAATCACTTACAGTTTATTCGGATCATACACCATTAGAAAACTTTAATTTGAAATCAAGACCCCGATGAAGATCATTTTTATTAAACTAGTCAACAATGTATCAGAAACAGATGAAATAGATATACTGCTCACAGATCAATATCCAGGTATTAATGCAAAAGAATTCAAGAAATTTCTAAAAGACAAACAAATTCCTATAGTATTTACAGTGAACTCGCCTTTCTCTAATGGTTTGAATGAGAGGCTAAATCAGAGACTAGTCAATAAAATTAGGTGCAAAATTAATGAAGAGGGAAATAAGAGAGCCTGGACAACAATAGCGCGTGAATGTGTGAGTTAATATAGCCAGACTATTCACTTCGTAATTGGTTTTCCACCAAGTTATCTTTTATATGGTATATATGTCAGAGTTTTACCTAAGGAATGAAAGAGAGAAAATATACATATTAACTGGATCAGAGACAGGACTATAGCACTTGAGAATACAATAAAATCAAATAACTATAACAAAACAATATTCGACGAAAATAGGGGATGGCATGAATTCAACGTCGGAGATATGGTGTATGTGGTAAATGGTAATAAGCTAAGTAGAAAAAAAATAGAACTGAGAATTGGACCTTTCCGGATCATTGAACAGGTTTCGAAATCGATTTATAGGATTGACACAGGACAGAAGGGAATGGAATCAATTTTTTTCTATATCACAAAACTTATTCCAATAGCAATGATACAAGGAAAAACAAGAGTTGAAGAAGGAGTGTTCGAGGAAGAAAATTTATCCTTGAAAATTTTCTTCCTCGAACATTTTTTTCAAGTGGGATTGTTTCTTAAGAGAAGAATAAAAAAAAATGGAGAATAAAGATAAGATGAAATTAAGGATCATTGAAAAGGAATAAATTTTAAAAGACGTTTCTTTGGTTACAGAGCAACGTGAGTTTAGATTCTTTTGGTTTGGTTTCTTCGAAAAAAGTCCGTAAAGACAGAAATTGTCATATATATATATATATATATATATATATATATATATATATATATATATGACAAGAGATAAAGCCGGATAAATATGGTAAAACTATTAAGGTGTTGAAATTAATTCGTAGCGTTTGATGAGATATGGCGGGATTATTACAGTGCTCTGTTTTTACCTTCAGAAACAAATTGAACAGCTGTTATTAGGGACTAATTTTACGACGCATCTTATTTTTAATTGTTAATAACAACAAGTGGCAGCTATCTAGTTACGTCGAAGTTTATACCAAATAAAGTGTTTTTGCGAGGATTTTACATTATTTAAATATAAACAAAAGTGGTTCAGAAAGTCATCGGATTGTAGTAGACGTTTACGGTGAACATGCTTTAGCTGAGCAATCGCGACGGAAATGGTTTCTACGTTTTAATAGTAGTGATTTTGATTTAGACGACAAGGAACGACCTGGACAGACAAAAAATTTGAGGATAAAGAATTGGAAGATTTAGTCGAAGAAAATTCACATCAAACACTTCAAGAGTTTTCTACATTTTTGAAAATTGATTCATCCACGACAGGAATATATAATCCACGATAGGAATATATAATATAATAGGAAACGCCTAAAAATTTTGATAATTATCCAAAAGGAAGGGAATTGGGTGCCATATGAATTAAAACCGAGAGACATAGAAAGACCTTTTATTACCTGTGAACTACTTACTGCTTCCATGGTACAAAAGAAAAAGTTTTCTATATCGTTAAAAGTTTTTACTGGCGATGAAAAATAGATTTATTACGACAGTCCGAAACGCAGAAGATCATGGATTAAGCCCGAACAACCATCATCATCAGTGGCAAAACGCAATATTCATGGATCAAAGTTCCTCCTTTGTATTTGGTGGGAAAAACAAGGTGTATTTTATTATGAATTGTTAAATCCCAATGAAACTATCGCTGGGATCGCTATCGGTTACAATTGATGCGTTTGAGTCATGCATTGGAGGAAAAATGGCCGGAATGGAGCAAAAGACATGATAAAGTTATTTTGCTGCACGACATTGCTCGACCCTCACGTGGCGAAACCAGTGAAAACATACCTGGAAACATTGAAATGTGAGGTTTTAACCCACCCGCCTTATTCTCCGGATATCGCCCATTCGGATTATCACTTGTTTCGCTTAATGGCTCTTGGTTTATCAGGGAAAAATAACATCTTATGATGATTGCCAAAATTGTCTTCATTCATGTCATTGATTGTCTCCAAGGAGGAAGAGTATTTTCGACGCGGTATTCGACAGTTACCTGAAAAATGGGAAAAACTAGTGACAAGCGTTGTGCAGTATTTTCAGTAAGGTAATTTTTTATTTTCATTTCAAATAAATCGTTATTTTTTAATAAAAAAAAGCGCTACGAATTGATTCCAACACCTAATATATTTATCAAATATGAGGCAAAATGATTGTAATATTCAATACATATTTTTTATTTATAACACTTCGACTGGTTTCTTATCTAAGAAGCTCATCTGAGCATTTATTATTGAATTAAGTAAACAATGAAGGAGTAACTTTATTTTCTATTATGTATATGTCGTTCTTAGGTCAATGGTTACTGTTATGTCGTGTTTTTCTTGACATATTTGAAGATGTGAGTTACTTTTTACCTATTAGTTATCAAACGGATAAACAGATTCAAATATTACGTATTGTGAAATTTATTCGTTGGGGGCAAGTTTTCAGACATAAACAATCTCAGATCGTAGACGTATTAGTTGCGTTCAATAGTCTTTTTTATTTATACCAGGAAAATGAGAAAAATATTGTTTCTTTTAGAAGGTCTGTTCTTCATAAGAACTTAACTTTATTAAGTCTTTGAAATAGTAAAATGTCACTTACATCGCTTTGCTTGGAACGTGTGAGCCCCTTAGCGAGATTTTAACAAAAGTGTGATATTATTTCTCACCGAGTGTGTAAATTGTTATAAAAATACCAATACTCAAATATATTAAACCAAATATTGTGTTTTATTATTTTAATGATTTTCAATTTTTTTTTCCAAGAAAATAAAACTATTTTCGCAGTTTCTATTGTAATATATATATTCTTTCTTTTAGCTAACTTAAAATAAAATAAAATTGTTTTTGATTTATTTAACGATTTTTTTTTTTACAAGTAAATACAAAAAAATATATTTAATGTTAATTTCCGACACTGACTTAAAAGATACGTGTCTTTTTAGCATTTATTAAAATGCAGATAAAAGATTTACAAAGATGGATATGAACTGTATTTAATATCATAATTTATATTTTACCAAGGCCGGCAAAGCATCCCAAACATCCTTTATTTTGCAGACGTCCGTGGGCGATGGTAACTGCTTCCCATCAGGTAGGCCATCAGCTCGTTCACCCCTTTGGACATAAATAAAAAAATCAGCTAAACGAATTTCTGTAATTAAAAACGTATTGGTCTCATAACATCTATTCTAGAACCAGCGACTTGTAGGTTTAATAATATTTAAATTATTTTAATATTCAAAACGAGTCGTTGGTATAAGAATCATCAACAGCATATAAAGTCGTCGTTTGAATTATATACATCACTGATATTGAACGTATGTACAATAGAGGTGTTACGTAATATATAAAATGCACATAATATATATAGGTATGTAATAAATATTCTCAAAGCATTCGTTACTAAGTAATACTAATACAAACTATGTTAGGAAATAAATAACATGTTTATAGTTTTGGATAAGCTATAGAATAATATTTTAGTTAGTACTTGAATTAAAATTTAAGTAAGAAATTTAATATGTAAATTCGTTGAAATGAACAGAGCTTGAACCCGTAACCTCGAGAATATTGCGTTTCAGTTGCTTTCCCAAATAAACTATCGTGCCTTTACTCGAGTCGGAGTTATCTAGTTTCAATCCCGCTAGTCTTGATGAAGTTTAATTCTATATTATTATTAAAATCTTATTTATTATTAATAATAATATAGCAGCTTAAACCCTTTCCTGGGTAAGTCGCAAGTATTACTTTCATAAATATCTACAGTTGTTCATTAATTATGAAAAGTTCTATGAATAATCCAACACATCCAATAGATTTTTGAACCACAAATTTGATATTCGGTTTAATTTTTTTTTTTTTAATTCAAGTGACATTTATTCATTATCATCAATATTTTAATGAAACATGTAAAAATTGACGAATTTTGTATTAAACGTAATTTTTATTTATGAAAACGTCATAATTTATAAATACGTCACATTGTTCATAGTTCATGCAATAATAAAATGTACTTGTATATTATTCAATTAATAAATAAATAAACCAACACAACATTTTTATTGAATAAATATTTAAGACGATAATAGAAATGTAGAGAAGAATTTATATAAGTATGTGAATATTATTGGACATAATATTGAACCGCTAAAAGAACTATTTATTAAAAATTAACTTTCATATCAATTTATATAAAACAAACCTAATCTTGTAAGCGGATGACGTAAATGGGCTAAGTAGTCACGTTCTAACAGTTACACCGGACGAAAAACAAATTAAACTATTGACTTTGGTTATAATTGCTGGGTTAATTAGAACAATCTTCTCATGGTTCCTGTCTCTCCTGGGTGACCCCGTCTAGGATCTCGGATCAAAAGTCACCACATCCGCCCAAACAACATCGTTAAGTTCATTTTGTACGTTAATTTCTCACGGAATATTAATTAAGGCAACGTTATGAGTGACAAAATGTAATAAAGAAAGCGCCTGCGAAAAAAAAATCATTGTACCAGCATCCTTAATATAAACAAAATGGGATAAAATGTCAGAATAGCCGTCAATGAATATAAGTTTGGCGCGCAAAAACTACTGAACGCATATTTATCAAATTCAAAAATGTATGCATTATAAAAGAACCTAGAATTAAAACCTTTCAATTTAGAAGTATGTATTCCTAATATATTTTTTTTTTGTCAAGGGAACGACGAGACTTATGGGTGGGAGCTGTATATCAGTTGTCCTTGACCTAAGTTAGAACTACTAAGTTCTAAATAACTATACATACTGGCACGATATGAGCGTGTAAAATGAAAATTTGATGAAAAAATTTATCATGCATCAAATATTTTATTTCTAATTATTGTTGTTTCATAAAATGTTTTTCCAAAATTATTTGGAACAGGTCCCGGGACCACTGAAAACAGAATTAAGATAAATTCAAAAATTTGTCTTTGAAATGTAATAACATGTTAAAATGTTTTCTTGACTACAGACAATGAAGTCTAATTGCCAAAAACTGTACTTATGAAGAATATTACGTGATAACTTACAATTTAAATCTTTATATTCCTAAGCATACCTAAAAACTAAACTCCTTTAAAAATATATGCGAAAAATAATTATTTAAACTTATATTTATTAAAAATTCCTTACTTCTGGAATGCGGCGTTCTGGAAACTCGATGAATTAAACACTCTAAACATTTATCCGTCACATCGATACTAATATCATGAACGGACACCTGGAATGCGATATTCCAGAAGTTGTAGATTCCGCTCTTGTCGATGAAATTTTACTCTACATGTTCCGTTTGCTTTCGATGCAAATATTTAGAACATTCTCGCTTTGACGCTAACATTAAAGAAATGTTGATATTATTGGATTGTCGAAATAATACAAATATTCTTAAATAAAATAATTTATTTCTTTAATATGTTTTTATTTATATAATATACTGACAAAAAATGTTGATACTATTACTAGTATATGTGAACTAATAGCGACAGCTGTTCCACAGACAGCTGAATATCTGTACACGTTGGGTAGCTCAAATTTATAGAACTCCCTCTGGTATTGATACCACTCCCATTTCTGGACTCTCGATGGTGATCTTCGTAATATTAGTGTAAATATACCACCATTACCTAACTCTGCGCAATGATTGAGAACCAGTGTGTCTGGAGTGACCTTCAACAGCCGAATTACATCTGGATGACGAGGTGGATCATCTGGATGCCAAACATCTGTAAATAAAACTGAATTTAAACTTTTCTTACTGTAAAAACTTAATTAATTACTGCATTAATTTATTTCTTTTAAGTTATGAGTTAGATGCGTGAAATGATGCTGAGAAAAATGTTTTATGTCAACCGTTGATACAAAAATACCTCTTAATGGTATTAAGCTGACGTAATAATATATGATACTTCATTCTTTATAAGACGTAGAAAGTACCAATTCCTCTGGACATTAACTGTCTTTCTCCAGGAAGCAGTCGCTCTGCGGTCCAAAGACCTGGCTCCTCAGAATAATATAAATAAATTTGCTCTAGACTGTGACCATCTTCATCCCACAGAACTCTGATACGTTTTTCATCCAAAGAATCCCTTTTCGCCCTCCGTTTTAAACGTATATCAAGCCAAGATCCAGCCATCTTGTCTCCAGACCAAGGATTGCTTTTAGACGAGCGCCAATTCTGATCTGAAAAGTTTTTTCTCTGGAACTGATAAGGAAACTCATTAGCAATAAAGAAAACAATCACTGGTAATTATAAGTGTGAAATACACTCACAGACCAATCAAGCCAATTGTCTTCAAGTTCATTATTTGCGTCGGTTATGTAAAGAGACACGCATCCGACTTCATTAGGCTTATTCGTCATATCTGGGTTATGTTGAGCGTAGCCTACACCGTACCACACCCCGAACACGTCGTCTATGTTGACCCTATGGGACCAACGTACGGTGTCCCCACATATACCTTCGACCTTACTCGCGGAGATCAGTACTAGATAAAACACGAGCTGTACAAGCTGGACGAACATGATGACACTTGGGATAACACAGAGAATGTGGGACAAGGCGTCGGTCGCGGCCAACTCGCATTTAATTAGCAAATTAGTTCAGGTTGCTGTTATTGTACATTGTGGCGTAATACACAGTCACAGGAATTAATTATACTTAACACATTCAAAGAAGTATCTACTTAATGTATCTTTTAAATGAAACTAATATATTTCGGATATACTACGCGAATTTTATTGTTTTAAAACTACATAATCCCACATCTCGTCTGCCCGTGAACACGGTTGCTGAAAAGTGGCCAAAATGTATGTATGTAGTTTTAAAATAATAAAATTCGGGTAGTATATCCGTAATATATTAGTTTCATTTAAATGAATAAAACTCGCGAAAGTCTTACATCTCATTAATGTATCTTTTTATACGAATGTTTATAAATAGAACTCCCTATTTAAATAAAATACGTTCAAAGGAACTGTTTAACTTGATACATCATACAAGTAGTTTATATTCTTAATAACACATTTCGATTCGCTGAACAAACTTATCTCGATTCTATTTTCATTTCTTGTTTGATTCTAATATTCATGTATACTTAAAATATTTCGTATATAAATTAAAAGCAAAGAATTTTACCTATTGGACTGTGTACATAATTTGTAACGAGAAATAATAAAAAAGTACTAATAAGTTTTACGTATGGTATTGAAATATTTTGAAATAGTTTCTTTATGATTACTTAATTTTTTTTCAGACTTAACATAAGATTATTTTAAATTAAAAAAACTAGCAACCTTTGTTTTACCAAGTAACTTGACAATGAGTTTGAATGAAACTAATATTTTTCGGATATGCTACGCGTGCTTTTCTCAATGAGTTTTTACGTTTTCAAATTTTATTCTTTTTCTTCGTCAGCATTGATGTTATTGAGTACTAAGGTTATGTTTGTACTCAAAAGTCAAATACACACAAATTTTTAGGCGAACTTTAACCACAGGACTCTTTGTAAATTTTCTAAATATAGCTTTCCAATTAGTTGTGAACAATTAAACAATCTGGCACAAAAATATTAATAACAAATCAAAGCAACTGCTCATTTCAGTTTGACCGCGGTTAGGTAGAAATTACAAATAAAATGTTGTAAGTTTTTCATCAAATAAGTTACAATTTAAGTAGTGGCAGTGTTATTTAAATGAATCAAAGATTAAACCGTGTCCTAAATTTCATACAATGACCATGAGTTAATTTAATAATGAAACTGTTGTGTGGAGTTATGAAGAATCAATTTTATTTCACAGGCCCATATTATCTATAACAAACCGTATATTTCTTAGTCCATGGATAAAGTAAGATTGATTCTTTAATAATCAATGTCGAGTCCTGGTTGTTGGATGTATATAAATGGCAGTCATAAATTACTACTACTACATTTATTTTAAATTGATTTAATATAAATATAAAAATGCCGACATTATTTAAGAGGTTCCATGCAATGGTAAAGTACACCTCCGTTTATTAAGCTCATAAAAAATCTATTCGAAACGTAGTGTTTTGATGTAATGTCTGGTGTCTTAACCACGATTATATCTTTTTCAAGGCCTCGGTTTCTCTGAAATATACCGTGGAATAAATTTTTCATTCTATACAATACAATATTTCCGATTCATTATAACAACATTTTCATAAAAAAAGATGAAGTTAATTTTAAGATGTCGTTTTTAATAACATTTTGTAAATGTAATGATAATGGATACTATAGTGTCATAACAAATGAAACATAAGCTATAAAAAGATATTTTATTACAATATAAGAATAATATTATGGTTGTTTTAAAAAACATTTATTAAATATAAATAATCTATTTAATAAATTATGCTTAGTAAATACTTCGTTATCACAAATGTAATTTTGAAAATATTAGTAAGAAACATAAAATCAATGAACCAGACAGTTTGACGCTAACAGCTGAACTTTCACAGACTCGTTTCAGAGAGGATGTTGACAGGTTCTTTATGGAAAAAATATTATGGATGCTGGTAAGATCTCCCGGTGTCAATTGATTCTCGTTCCTCGCAAGCACAACGCTGTACAGTTGCGAATGAGGCAACCTCATGCAAAAGTTGAGTACCAAATGGTTATGAGATACTTTTAAAACTTGGATCACACCACCGAAGAAGCGATACATTTTGTCCACAGCTGAAAAATTGCCTTTTATTAGTCGCGTAATGGTTATTGAAGGGGTAAATGTAAACCTCTTGGACGTAACATTTGTCGTTGCTACTCAAATGGAATATTTAAAATACATATCTCAAGCCAGCAAAAAGTTTAATTCCTTTATTTAAGTATGTATTTGAATGTTCGAATATTTAAAATAAAGATCATTGACATCATAAAAATGAGAATAAATTTTAATACATTCGATTTTCCAAGTCTTTATGGAAAATCGCTTATATCTTAGGATAGCGAAAATATAACAGGAACGGAATTAGACGCTAAACTCGATATTATTACATTTTCGTTTAAAAAAATTGAATCTGGAATACTTAACTCTTTTAAATACTATAAAAATAAAAATTAATTGAAAAACAATCGTTTTTATATATTATTAAATTTGATTTAACTCACATCCATAGGGCACGTCCGTAGGCCAAAACCCTTTGTGGGAAGTGTTCACTTTAATATGATAATCGTCTTTCCATAGTCCTTCGTGCCATTCTAAAACAAAGTGTCTAATTCTATACGGTTCCGGAGAATTGTATGGTCTGCTTGCTAATTGGTACGGAGAATTTGTCATCTGCTGGTATGGTGTCGGAGGAGTAGGCTACAAAAGGTGAATAAGGTTATACGAGTATAATCAAGAATTGTTCAATGATATGTTTTTTTGGTTAGTATATGATCCAATAGGACAAAGAGATATATTGAATCTAGGGTCCCCTTTAGAGTATGAAATGTACTCCTCTCTTTTGAACACTAATAATGAGAACGTTAAATTATTATAGACTATCATAATCACTATCCCAGTGCCATAAAACTTACAAGATTATGGTTTAATAGACCACCACTAACGTAGTCCTCAAATTTTCTTATTTGTACTGTGGGACAATACGGATTATATTCAGTATAAGTTCCGTTATCATTATGGTAAATATACTCTTTTATATACCACAACCCCAAAATAGCTTCTTCGTCGAAATCCTCAACTGGATGCAGATTCGCACAGAACTTAACGTCCGAAAGATTAACCGAAGATGCGAAAATTAATATTAAAAATATGAACATTTTAACCCAATTTGGTTGCAATAACATGCGCAATTAGCCTGTAAGTTGTGAGGTTGAAGTCAAACGGTTAATTGGAGAATCTCCAGAACTATGGGCGATTATTGTAACACAGGCACACTTCACACTCTTAACCTGTTAATTGACTCACCGACCCCGCATCCTGACGTGTCACCTCTAATGAGATGTTAATATAGAAGGTTATCAGTGTCATATTGTGATTTAAACGACTTTTTAAGGAATAAAGTTTTTTTCAATAAACAAAGAAGCATAATTGTTAACAAGATAAAAAAGCAACAACGAACATCAATTATTTATTATTGGAATGATCTCGTGTAATAATTATATGTATATTCTATATTTGTTACTATAAAAGTAACAAAAGAAACAATGTCTCACTCCTGCGTCAAAAGTAGCACTTTTGTTTTAAATCACGAAGATTACTTTCGAAATCGTTCAAGTGGATATATAATTTCAGAATAGTAATAGTCTTAAAAGTCTTGACAAAGAAATGTTTTATTTATGAAAATAACAACTCACCTGAATATAAAGTTCCTTTATGTCAATATAGAAACATTCGTTTGTATGTTCTATTTTATACTCCCCTTTAGTATGAGGTATTTTTTCAACGCCATACCAGATACCGGTTATTTGATCCAAATCGATTTCACCGAAATATGGTGAGAGATCGTCACAGTACTTGTGGTTTTCGAAATAATAATTATTTTGTCCGTAACATTGGATATATCCTACACAGAACACTGATAGAATGAAATAGAGATGATCCATTGCTACAAAGCCGGGTAACCCGGATAAAATCGGATAAAGATTCGGATAAACAGCACTGGGGGTACCAGGCGACTATACGCTGTTGGAGGTGTCGGCCAGATTAACAAACGGATTTGGCAGATGAAGTGCCCGGGACATGTGGGCGGAGTTTGGAGCCACGCTCAATTGAAGTTCTCCTCTCGTAATTTGCTAGTTAGACGGGAATACTTCCTTCATAAACATAATTAACCGTTCAAATCCCCACCACACAGTTATCATTGAAGGTTTAAATAGGACGCTGCTATAAAAAATCTATATTATAAATGATATTTCTGGTTTAAACATTCAAAAGTTAAAAGAGAATTTTCTTTAATGAAACACACACTTACATTATAGAACAGTGCTTTATTGTAATTGTCTTCAAAACCCGACCCGATTCAAGAATTTTCTCAAGTCATCGAAATTTCCCGTAACGAAAGCTTTCCTCGGCATACTTAGATACTAGGAACACATGAACATCAGAATATGGGGTATGAAAAATCAATATCAGACAATGACGTCACTCGATCACACAGAAACACGTCCATCGATCGGCTGCGATTAGACTTGTGGTGATGGCTTTATTGATCGCGGGTGCTGTGTGTGAGTGAGGTGAGAACATCCGATTAAAGGAAAGAGATGCAGCATATTTATATTATAAAAAAGGACAACTAAGCTTTAAATTCAAACATCGTATAAGGTACACATATGAAGGTAATGCCTAGCATATAATTAAACTGTTCGTATTATCATTATCCTTAGTAGACATTTAAGATGGAGGCTATGACGTAGATGCAGCCATTGGACTCTACGAATGACGTCATGCGCAGAATTTTCGCACCATTCTGGTAGTACTAAGGCAGCAGAGGTCCAAAATGCGCAAAATACTTAATGAACATATTAAGTAGAAAACACTGCTGACTTTGAGATACAAAAGTACGTCTAAGAATGATACTACACTTGTTTAGTGACCATAACTATACCAACGTTATAATAATAAACATGGTATTATATAATGATATCTAAAACTTTCACGAGTATTCATTTAAATAAAACTAATATTTTTGGATGTACAACGGGTTTTTTTTTTTGCATAAAGGATTTACTTTGCTGCAAAGTAACTGAAACGTCGGGAGATTGTAGTTTTTAATAATAAAAAAAACGAGTAGTAGGTACATACGAAAATATTACTTTCGTATAAATATAATATTTTAAAGTTTTACTGAGTATCCAAAAAATGTGGGTAAGCAATCAAATACTTGCTATAGCAAAGTATTATAAGATATAACAATTATTATAAGAAAAATAGTTAATTTACGAAAAATTTATGAAATTCACAAGAAATATAACAGCAGAATTATTTTTTTTCCTTAATACGGTATAGCGTACAAAAAAGTATTTGCCTAGTCTAAGTAACCTTAGAAAAAATCTCGCTTAAATTTTTCTTCACTAGTGGAAAAATACAACCTCATTAATTGAGAGTTACGTGGGAGTAAGGCTATACTCTGTCAACTGTGTAGTTGTGTGCTTATATATTCATTTATAAATATTAACGATATTATGCAAAATAAATATTTGCCCTAACTACTGAGTCCATAGAAAATACCAACATTCATATAAACTAAGACACTCTTTGTGTACGTTAACAGAATATATTGTATATTAATAAATTATAATTTACATTTCATTCTGTTTTAATCTATACAACTGTCAGGTCGTAAATAAAATGTATATTTTTCTTAGTTTAATATTTTACATCTATATTTTTAAAAACTGATAACTAAATATATAGAAGAAAATTAAAAAAAAAAAAACAAATTATACATGAGTCAAAAAAGTATAAGTCATTAAGTTTTCGTAAAAGTAATTTTATAAATGTATATATTTTTTTTTATTCAGCCAACATGACGTTGTGTATAAATCTTCAAATAATTTCAACTTCCATCTAACGAGTAACATAACGCTCTAGATAGTTGACGTTTAGAGAATCTATATTTTGGACTATGTTACCCTGTTAACTACTGGTACCTTAGTATCTAGGCGTTACTTGTTGGAACCTGCGTACCTAATCTTAGTTTGTGTTAGACACACTCACAACCATAAAAGGTACACACCCACAGAAACGTCCACACACGCGAACAAAACTTATTCGGACCTACCGTTTCATTTACATCGCTGTTAAATTTATTACAAGCGTATAAGAAAGAACTAACGTAAAATATAAATTATTTTTTTCTTTTTTCTATTAATTTTAAAGTAGTATAATCAAGATCTACGATTCGTCAGTTTTGATTAAACAAAAGAAAACGAAGGAATAAATTTCATTTAAATGAAACTAACATATTTCGGATATACTACGCGGATTTTATTATTTTAAAACATCTCGTCAGCCCGTGATCACGGTTGCTGAAAAGTAACCGAAACGTCGGGATTATATAGTTTTAAAATTATAAAATCCGCGTAGTATATCCGAAATATATTAGTTTCATTTAAATGAATAAAACTCGCGAAAGTCTCTGATCTCATTTAATAAATTTCATCTCACAAATTCAATGCTAAATTATTTTAATAAAACTTCTGTTAAATAAGGCGCTATTTTCAAATATAGTAGTAGTAACTGACAGTTATTTTTAATGCCAATCTTTTTTTATTTCGTTAAGTTCCTTGTAGCGAATACGTAGATATCATGCTACGTACGAGCTACGCCGGCCGAACCTTCGTAGCGCTACGAGTTTTGATTTTCATGGTGACGTAACACCCTAACTACGAATGTACCAGGGTAACATAAAATGTCAGGAGCACAACGACGCTAAGCCCCGGCGTCGGGCGCCGTCAGCCCGCGTAAGCTAGTGTAACATAATAGGATAACAGAATGGCGAATAGGTGGAAATAGTGCGCTCCACTATCATGGGGTGGAAGGGTGAGGGTAGCGAACGACACACATAAGTATAAGGTAGAACATATATCGTAGTAGTGAGAAGATAGAGAGCAAATTTTCTAATGCTCAGCTCGATAAATTTTATTAATCATTGGTAAGGAGTTAAGGAATAATTATACATATCGTTCAAGCTTAATCGGAAAATTGTATGAAGTTACTTATTTTTGTTGCCGAAATATAAACACGACTGTTGGTTAAAAAAAGGTGCGTTCGCAAAAAAAAAAATTATTAATTTGCTACAGCAGACACCGCTTTAAAGTACATTCCCAAAATTTCATATTAGCATATTGCGTAAGGGTGAATTGTGAATTCGGATCCCTTTGTGTTCATGGTGTCCTGGTACAAGGGGTCACGAACAGACAATGGCACACAAGGGACACGTGCCTCTTAGGGGTAATTTCAGGCAAGAAGTTTAACGAAAGGCTAATTAAATAATACCAAATATAATTGCAAAATCAAAGAAACGCTTACTTATTGTCCTATATTAAACTTATTAAAGTAATTTTTATTCCTTCATTTAAATTTAAAAAATCAAACACGAATAGTAATTTCAATTTTATTTATTATTATTATAATTTTTTTTCTTAGCTATTTTATTCATATTATGTTTGTGTTGCGATATTTATTTACCTTTATTCTTAAAATATAAAAAAAAACAGGCCGAACCATAAATTGTATTCGTCACAAGAAAGCACTAATTCTGAACCTTTGGCATTTAAGCTTGACCTTTAAGATTACTCTCAGTAGGGGTGACAAGGCTGCTTCAGAGGTCGATTGTACCAGGGTGACATGAACGAAAGAATATATACCCTGCCACCAGCAGACGAGACGGCAAAATAATTTAAGTAGGGAAAATGACGCACACTGAAATCTCGTTGAAATACTCGTTTGTAGATGTGAAACATTGTAATACTACGTGATGTGATTATACATGTATATGACTATCTTTTAAGACGATTTTAATATAGTATACAGTAAAATAAGACACCCACATATTGTATTAGTTTAGGAAAATTATATTTTAGTCTCACGTGATGTCTTTCGATACAACTAATCAATTCACAGAAAACCTAATTTGAATTCAATAAAAAACAATTCTTTCACTAATATTCGTAAAATATAATTAATTGGTCATGTTTAGAAATTCGCCATTTTGAATTTAGAATGACGTCACATAGCACGTCATCTCAGCTATGGTTACAACTATAACTTACAAGTTATTATAAGTTCGTTCACTTCAACGTATTGTGGGTAGCTACTGTTAAAGACTTGGCTAATAGCAATATTATAGCAATTTGAAGATTTATTTATAATAAAATAAATAAAAACCTCAACAAAAACATAATATAACTTACTTTTGATAATAATATTAGATTAAAATTGTATAATACAGAAACTTAAATGTCACTTCAGAGAAAAAGCAAAAGAAGAATGAATATCTTTTTTTTTTAATTTTTACTTAAAATAATTAGTTACTAAATAAAGGAAATTAGTTTCACTTATATTTTTAAGATATATCACAAATGCGGACATATTCTGGATCATATAATAGTATAACAACAATAACTTAAAATACTTAAAACAATTTTTAAAACCTATACTAGTAAACTACATCTATACTAATATTATAAAGCTGCAAGGTTTGTTTGTTTGAACGCTCTCATATTAGGAATTACTAGTTATTATAAAACTATACTTTACAACAACTACATTTTGTAATTGTTACTATAGTGAAATTGATTTACTATAAAAAAACATTCTATTCTAGATGAATTGCGAATGTCTTTAAGTCTAGACTCTTCCAAACAGATTTGTAAGGAGTTTAATGTTTTATTTATAACTTGGATAAATTTCGCATTTTCATGACTTTATTATATAATTAATTTCTTTTGTAAATACGAAATTAGTTAAAGAAGTATTGAAAACTAAACTAAGAATTGTACTTAAGGCACTGGCAGTGGTCATGCGGAGCTATTACTAGGGTTTCTTGCTATGTGACGGTAAAAATATTCAAAGGCTTTCAATATTTTCAAGAGGTTTCACTTAAATAGATTTGTAGTCCAGAAATAGTTAATCGCATTACGGTACTATTAGAAAATATATTGGTTGTAAATGAATGAATTATGCTGTTTGATATAAAAAAATACATTTTTCGAAATATATACATAAGTACATAAATATCTTTAAATATATAGATAAATAGTATAATCAACAAAATCTCACACAATAATATCTATAACACTACGTGTACATATCTTAAGCACAACATTTCCTTGTAAATTTCCGCAGTGTAAATTGTAAAACTAAGTCCGATCCGCTCCGCCCTAGCCCGCCCAAAGGCGCTGTATAGGGCGGCAACAATTTTCCACGGGCGGTACAATTACCAGGATATCAGGAGTTCCGAGGAGTTTTCAAGTTATTTGTATACGTCTGTGTTATATGGCTTCTATACCACAAGCACACGTGCCTGTGTGAACTCACGCATGCGCGCTTAATGTCGTAGCAGTCTCCTGTACCGCAGCTACAATTTGGAAAAGTTAAAGTCTATATATAGCCTTCTGTATATACATAACATTCTATTATTACTTTCGAGGGCATTCTTACATACTATTTTTTATTGATTGTAAGATTCTTTATTGAAATAAAGCACCGTGTTTTATGGAGACATAAAGGATACGTTAAAAGATATTAACTTGTAATTTACTTTAATTATTATTCTTCAAATGACGTCTCCGCTGACGTAGCTGCATATATACATTTAATTTTACGTAATGCTAAAGGTTCCATGGCATTTCACGTTCGCGGGGATGAGGTACCGAGCTCGTACGGCGTCGTAGGTCGTGACGCGACGCTGATGACGTCACTCGGGTGGAGGGTGCGACAACCCTCGGTACCCAGCACCCCAGTGAAAGTAGCGTCAGTCAGAACCGAACCGTCGGATTAAACGCACGTCGCGTATCCACGTTCCTATATGAACGCCGAGCATTTAACCTACAAACTTTATGCAGCCTTGCAAGATTATAACGGTTGTAGGTACTGTAATGTGTTATTGAGATACAGTTACAAATCTGTAGTGGTAGAAATTTTAATACTGTAAGTAATTTTATATTGAGTTGTCGTTAACGTTTTAAATAGTCAGATTTACGCTCGCTACGACCGAAAATCCTATATAAGTCGATTAAATAAATAGAGTAGTAAATATGTTTGATGGTTTATAAAATTTATATGTATCTGTTATTTGAAAAACGGACAATTTAATGGCAAAAATGTTATATTTAATAACTTTTTAACTTATTTTAGTATATTTTTTAAATAAAACACAAAAAATACGAAGCTAATTTTGAGGAAGTCTGTCACCAGCGACGGTGATAAATAGAAGATGGCCATAGAACCATAGATACTTCCAACGAGAAATACGACTTCAGTTAACCCATGATTTTTATTTACAATCTAATTTCAGCGCCAATGCACGAAAGCTGCTAAAAATAGTCGGGGTTCGCGCGCTCGCGTCTCCCGCAACCGGCAATCGTTTTCACTACGCACACTATTTCTGTCTATAGGAAACCAATATTATATATACGAAATAATATTGTTTAAAATTTTTGTGGACAATGAGAAAAGTGCGAAAAAAACATCGATAGTCGCGAAGCGGCAAACTTCGATGCTACTGTGACTGCAGTTATTGAGATCACATTATAAAGCAAACGTTCAAAGTAAGTAACCAACTAGATCATTTATGTATATATATATTAAAGACAAATATTATATTTAAGTGTGACACTTATTGCGGATTTATATATTTTGACATACTTACAATGTAGGCCAATGATACTTAATTTTTTCCAATACACCAGTTGAATCTTTAGTGGATAATTTAAATCCATTGTCTATAAACCAATATATATATAGATATATATGTATTTATACCAATACAGTTTGTAGTTTAAAAATAAAATACGTATGTATATGATTGATTTTGAATACTTATTTTTATCTGTACTATAGAATAGTCTTAAAGGTTTTATCGGCATTTACTATCAGACAGTTAATGTTTTAAAAATAATCGTTTTCAAATTCAGAAAAAATCGAAACTTCTCTATTTTAAAGCTTACGAAGCCGCAATAAGTAGCTAGCTAGTTGATAATAAATACAATTATATTAAAACGCGTTAACGTGGCTTATTGTCTAGTTTCATAGGTGTCTTAATCAATAGACGAATTTAATACAATACGCAGTAAAATTATTGATTTTTTTTGTTAAACACAACAAAATAAAATACATTTTAATATATGCACAGATATATAACAAGAGTAAATACTAGACCAGCGCGATTTTTCATTAATAAAAAGTTGATTTGTTGGTAATATAAATAATATAAATTTTTAACCTAAAAAAAAACAAATGAAATCAATTTAAACATAAGATTAACTTACACAGAACTAATTGTAAACATAGCTTTTATTAAAACAATGAAATATAACCGAACTATCGTCTACACATAATATTTGGGATATCAACGAAACTGCCATATATTTCAAACTCTTTATATACCTTGCAAAATTAATAAAAAACAAAACTGATATCTGATAGACCATTTGACATTCTGTTAGAGGTGACGGATTTTGACACGACAGAAGCTTTAAGTGACGCTGGCAAAATATTCCACGAATCAAGTGCGAATGAAGCCATAAAAAAAGAAATTTTAAGAAGTCAGTAGAAACAACCTAGGCATAGCATTAAAAAAACAACTTGTTCAGTTTAAATGAAGCCATAGCAATGAAAAAAAAAACTTCTTAAATTTACATAATGAGATCTAAGATTGTCGCGAGTTTTATTCATTTAAATTTAACTTCTTAAATTTTATTCCTTATGCAATAACAAAAAATATATATCTCTTAATAGTTGACATTGTAAGCAAAAAATTATTTCATTTTCAGTGACTAAATTATAATTACGCCACTTTAATAGGAACTTTGTAAGGTGACTCAATAAAAGAAACATTTAATCTGCAGTACTTTTATTAAAACAAACAACAACTTTTTGGCACAAAGTAAAACATATATATAATAACAAGTCTACAAAATATATAATCTGTGGCAATAGAAAATCTTATAGATTAAATTTACAGAGTTTGTGCTAAATGAACTAATCCATAACCAACACTTTATTAAACAATACTATCTTAATAATAGTCCTTATAAATGTAAAAAACGATAAGGCACTAATTAACTATTAATTAATTGCCCTTAAATGGCATACATATGTAATTAATTATTTAAAATGTTAAAACCAGCTTGTGGATGTAGAATTTTTTTATATCCTTAAGTAGCTGCAAAGGACCAATATATATAATTTTTTCATCATGACTAGAGATATATGATACATTAATGTTTCCTTGTGCAGTTTACTTTTACTATAAAATATAGACAACATTATTGTATCAAAATATTTTTATTTATATATTCTTCATAAGTACTTGGATAAATTCATTGCAATGGAAGACCTTTTTTTGGTAATTTTTCTTTATACTACATTTCAACTTAATACTGTGCGCATCTTGGTTGAGTAATGTATCTCAATTTTGAAATATCGGGTCCAAATATGCTGTTACTTGAGGCCAGATTTCATCTGATGTGCGTCCTTCAAATTCTTTCAATATACCTTTTTCTTTATAAAAATTAATTACAGGTCGTGTAACACTTTCATATATCTCAAGTCTTTTTTTTACTGCCTCCGGTTTATCATCGGGCCGTTGGAATAGATCTTCACCGGTAACATCATCTTTCCCCAAGACCTTTGGTGTATTAAAACCTATATTATACACCCTCCCTGAAGGCAAATGAACCCAGCGATTTTTAACCCTATCTATGATGACATCAAATGGCACATTGAGGTTCAGCACTACATCAACCGGTTGCACTTTCCACAGGGCCTCGGCTTGTGATATGGTCCGTGGGAATCCATCTAGAAGCCAAGGTTTATCTTCAACTTTCTTTAATTCGGTGATCATAAACTTGATCATGACATTATCTGGTACCAGTTGGCCTTCATTGAGGTATTTCTTAACCTCCAGTCCTAATTCAGTTTTCTTTTCTATGTGATCCCTCAATTTATCTCCACTGGACACATGATCAGCCTGGTACTTCTTTACTATTCGGGATGATATTGTACCTTTCCCTGATGCGGGAGCGCCTAATATCAGTGTTTTCAATAGTTTTGGTTTCCGTATAGTCATTTTAAGTCAATCGACTGTTGACCTTTGAATCTTGTACTTTGATACGACGAGCTAATATTGCACTGCTATCTTATTTGGCCTTGCGTCCCAACTAATAAACTGAACGACTCTTAATAATATAACGTCCCAAATAAAATATACGTCACTCTGATAAAAATAATTAAAAATTACCTTATCAGTGTCCCTATTGATAAATCCGAATAGTAACTTGAAACGTATAAACCGTAAATTATAAAAAGAAAATCTTCTGTAAATGTATAGAATTATATCAAAATACTTCAGTAGACAGTTCAAATTGAAAACGTTGTAAATTTTAAAATGTAAACAAATTTCAATCGAAAATACAAATCAATTATAAACTGCCAATAAAATGATGTAAGAATAGTGACTTTAAATGTCAATCCGCAATGGGAGCGTTCGAAGTTAAAATTATCTCTGTGCGACATTCATCGTTGACGTTAGTTTAGTGAGATATTTTTGAAAGTTTCTGTTATATTTATTTGAAAAGTTTCTGTTTTGGTAATTTATTGAAAATAATTATAACAACATTATAATATGGTGTACCTTCTAAAATAATGATATTAGATAAAAAAGTTAATTTTACATTAGGCAATTGTAATTTGCATCAAATATAAATAATTTATTTTAACAAACAATTACATTTAAACATAATAAAGTGAAGATGAAAGGCTCTTTTATTTTATATTTTGAAAAGGCTTGTTTTCCTTCTGGTAATAATTTTTTTTTGCCATATTTTAATAAATTTGATTAAAATTTAGTAATCCAATATAAAAAAAAGTTTTTATATCTAATTTAGCCATTAAATAAAAATAATCTTTATATCGTAGGATGGCTCTCGTTATGCTGCCCTGTGATTTGCCATGGTGGACGTCTGTACAACGCCACCTAAAACATCTTCTCGTAGCATCGTCTCCAGCGAAGTTAACGGCTAGCATGTTAAAAATTCATGATATGTGCAAGTAAGTATGTAACGACATCATAATGTTATTATTATTAGTCAATATAATCTTAAAACTATTAACAGTAATAAAGGAATAAATCAAGCAACATTGTATTATTTATATAATATCTACCTACTTCTTTTAAAGTCCATGAAATAAAAACATTTTGTGTTAAAAATTTTGTAAAAAAACAAGCGCTATCCTTATTACAGTATAGGAATAGATCCAGACGATGACGTAAAGGATCCAGAGCTCATGAAAGGATTAGAACAATTCTTGGACGAAGAATTTTCTGGAGAGGAAAGAAGAAATTTTCTCGATAATACAATACGTATAATGGTGAATAAGGCCATACATCTTAAACGATGGCGTCCACCGAAGGGGCTTGTTTTTAGTTTGCAACAACAAAGTAAGCATATAAAATTTGTAATATAATTACACTAAATTCTAATAGATCACAATTTATGACATTCGCAACTTATTTACTTTTGCCTAGAAATAATACAGTTAGAATTTTGTTCCATGATATCAAAAAAATCCTCGTGAAAACACATTTTAACACTGAAAAGATTACTCACAATGAAGAAAATTTTATATTTTATTAATTACACTGTCCAGTACGAGTATAGGGGACTATAGATTTGTTACCGACTATTATGATCTCTCAAAACGTCTACGTATAGTAGTAGGGAGTATATGTACAAGATTTATGACAGCCACTGTATCAAACGGTGTCTACAGTCTAGACATCGTGAGTTGCAGACAGACAAATAGTTAAATAAATTTCCTTTTATTATTTTCCTTACAGGCTTGCTTTTGTAGCATGCTTGACTCTCTTTCAAATGAGAATAAATAGGATTAATAAATACTATTCATTCAACAATGGGGCCGTAGTTTGCTCTTGGGGGAGTCCCTGTTGAAATTTTGTTGGGGGAGTCCTTTTTTAAATTTCGCCATAGTCTCCAAGTATAAAATGACATCTTTATATAAAAAGTGACGAACTATAGTGTACCTACATATCTGGTGACCATAAAACTCAATCAAAGATATTCATCACGAGCATAAGTCGATGAATTAGACTAACTAAAAGCCTGTTTCAAACCTGTATAATATTTACACTTTCTCACCGGAAGTTTAACTTAAAGTCTTAGAGTATTAATAATATTTTGGTAAAAAATTTTTGCTTACACTATGCGTCTGTAAATAAAGGGTTGCGTATCATTCATATCTACGTTTGGTATAGCGTTAGCTAGGTCCAACAACAACTAAGCTTTAGAACTGTTTTGTAACACACAGTTTTTAGGTAAAACAATCACTTTATCAGTAATAATAAATGATATCCCGTTTGTTGTCAGATTCCAGTCATTTATTGTTTTATAAGTTAAACAACTCTGTAATTAATTATGGTTATATCAAACTATGTGCATTAAATTTTTCGTCAAGTTGTATTTACATTACTGTAATTGACCGTCAGAATCTGGGCGGTGACATTTGCGTGAAAGAATGGCAAATATCCATACATTACTTCACAAGTTTAATGTTACATATTTTCTTTTCGTTTACATTTCTTACAGAAATTAGAAGGAGAAAAATAAGAATATCTTTCATTATTTATTCTTTTCAGGCGATTCAACTGAACTGGATTATAATTTCCTGTCTTCGTTGGTTGCTCACGCATTTTTTTCTACTTTTCCAAAACGTACGCTCAAAACACATCCCACATTGCAAGACTTCAATTTTACGCATTTTTTTAAAAATCTACATAGGTACGGAATAAAAATATAATGTATGAATTATTTTAACCTCATGAGTTACATTCGGAGTAACGTTTAATAAAATTTTCAGAAAATCGCAAAGGAATAAATTAAAAAGCTTACTGCATTACTTTGAATGGTTGGACAAAAATAGCAATGAAGGATCTATTAAGTTAAGTAGACAGGTAATAGCTGATAACATTTTATCTAATTTATCGATTGCATGTGATAGGGAGATAGTGTAAAGTATATGAATTATCATTAGCCAAAAATTACTTATACGTTTTATCGGTTAGGATTTGGTTTAACTAAAAGCTAACAGCGTACATTTGGCACGATATCAATTTTTCCCCTATTTGTAAACTTGATAAAATCTATGCGATGCAATTAATACGGACAATAATAAGCAATGCAATCTGCAAACAGAATTTTATTTTGAACTATATAGTTTTAAATAGTACTTACAATTTTCATTTATATTATCTGTATCTTTATATACCTGAACGATTTCGGTGATGTTCATCGAAATTAAGCAGTAATAAACATAAGTGAAAAATGGAATTGTGCTTAAAATATAGTTATTACTAAAACGTTGTTTAGATAATGTCTTCAAAGCAGTGGCTAACCATTGAAGACTGGCTGGAATGCACGTTGCCTTTGTGTAAATTACTTATCCGCCACGAGGGTCGGCCGGAGCGCTGCGAGAGTGATGACGCTCTGAGAGTGTGCTTCGCCTCCAGCAGGATTGGTGGTGACGTGCTCATAGATGGAGAGTCACAGGTAGCCAGTTCTATTATTAATTTAATATGATCATAAATTCGTCTACCTATAATAATGAAGTCTTCAAAAGAGCTCACAAGCTTTGAACTTATTTTGTTATGCTTACGTATTTTTGCACGTAATTACTTACCTAAAGAATGCAGGTTTCTAAAACAGACTTCTTCCGAACAAAATAGTTTTTTTTAAATAATTGATTCTTTGTAAATCTTTCATAACAATATTGTAACATTATTTAATAAAGATAATTTTCAGGAATCACTCACAATGTTTATGATGCCCGAACTTTTGCCGGCCATGCTCTCTGTGGAGGCACTCGAAGATAATGAGGTATTGAAAGTGGAAGGAGTCAGGATGTTCAGCAGAATAAGTGACCAGCGACAAAAGAACCACATTGAATTCCTAGAGAAACCGAAAACGGTAAAATTAATAAGATCTCAAAGACTAACTCCCAATGAATCATAGTTTATTCACATTAACACCTCATAATTAATGTAATTTTTTAACTTCTCCGAACATCAGGTGACAATATGTCTGATGGACGCCGAGGATTACAGCGCTTTGCCTCTTGGCCAGTGGGAAGAAGACAATGTGCTGCGAGAACTGAACAAGTGTCTTTTAGCATTCCAGCAGTCGCCAACGAAAAGTCAAGAGAATCAGAAGGCTGAGAGACGACTTTCGCCTATAGGTACTATTGTTATTTATCGTTCGCATTATACTATGTGATTTAAAGATTTTACTAAGTGATAACAATGAATCCCTTCCAGTTAAATAATTGTGATTCTCATGAAAAAAATTCACTGTCTAAAGGTTTATAACCTATAAATAATTTTTAAACTGTATGTTTGTCTTAACTTATTTAATTAGTTAATTTATTATTAAAACACACAAATTCATTCACAGACCCACACACGCACACACTCACACACACACATTCGCACACTTAATTAATTCTCACGTTTCGTTTATATTTATACTTTTACTGTATCTGTGTAATCCTGTATTGGACTTAGTATTGTTTAATTATATTTTATAGTGTTATAATTATATTATAGCACTGTTGGATTACCGAAATAAATAAATAAATAAATTTTGTCTTTAAATTTTAGATTATGGAGCGTTTTTGTTACAGGAGAATCCTTTAATCAGACTCCACCAGAAGTTGAAACGACTGTCATGATAAAACAGGCATCGTCTTCGAGCACCATCAACAGCATAAACAGCAGAAGCCCTTCACCTCAGAACTATAACGTGGCATCGCTTAACCTAAATGACCCTAGTAAGTGCCTTTAATATAGACTTTTGATTTGAACTCAAATTTGTATAATGATTCTGAAAGCCAAATATAGAACTAACTTAACATAATTATAGCCGTTGCAGTGCCAAAATATACTTATTGTTTTATATCCTAACATTTTATAGAATTATGCTTCCGTCATTTAAGTAATTTTAAGATAAATACTTGAGTTAAAATATCAAATACGTATGGAGGAAAATTCCTCAAAACGACGAAGTTTTAAAGGTATTGTGTCCCAATCAATTCGCATATTAATGAAACAAAAACTTAACCTTCATACAATCGTCCAATAAATCCTTAAAATGAAAGATTCGTAAAGAGTCCACATTTATTATACAAATGTAAGTAATTTCTTGTAAAAATTAGACAATCAAATTGATTAAAATTGACAGGCATGGAACTACAGAAACGCAAATGCTGGCTGTCCCCTGACGCGGGCACATTGAACAATCGCCGCGGGCGTTTCATAGTTCTGGGTTCATCCGGGGAATGTCTTCCGGTGACGAGATCCTCCGGCCACGAGGATCTCCAGCAGGAAGACAGCTTATACTCCAGCTGTAACTCCAGCGACGACGAGTACCACAGCGCTAACGATAGCTTCGATTACGGTAATTATTCCTTGTACATATTTTATATGTACGAAACAGTACTGTTATAATAATCATACTAAGTGTTTTTTAAAACTATGTCCTGGATTGTGATTTGGAAACATAAAATACAGGCAGCGAGGATGAGGGTAGGGGTGAAAGCGCGCGTCCGAATTCATTCCAATACTCAAAAGATCTATCGACAGAGGAGAGACGGATGAGTTTCGCTGATAGACTTCGGGAGGCTCTTCGCAGGGAAGCTGAGACGTCTTGCACGACCAGCACCACTGGAGACTGGTCTACTGATAGTTCCAGTTACGCTGTCGGTATCAGCATTTCTGGTGCTGAGGTTAACGATAACGACATAAGGTTAGTATTATAGAAATTTGGTAGAATTTTCTGGTCATTCGAGTTTCATAAATTTTTTTCTTCTACTCCAGAGTAAAACGAGGTGGTTCCGTTGGTTTCGTGCTGACGGAGAAAGAAACAGTAGAGAATGGGAACGAGCCCCCCAAGCGACTTCTGTCTAGGAAAGAAACTGGGAATAGCTCGAAATACAGTTTCAGTACGGAATATTCGTAAGTAATCATTGATAAAACGATGTTTCCAATTTAGCTCTACGACTTTTTATAATTATTTATTTACATTTACAGTTCGGAGCTTGAGGAAGTCTACGAACAGTTCAACCAGTGGCTGAACGACCCGATATTACAAAATGATAACAACGAAAACAAAACCAAGGAATTGGACCCCCGAGATCTGGCAGTAATAAGGTTAATCTTATAGGGGAAACATAAAAACAATCGTTTTTCTACGTTTTAATTCGGCCCGTACAAAATCCATCGGTCATGTAATGTCCCAATAAAATGATCATCATTAACAACGCCATCTAGTGAAAGTATATAGAAATCAACTGTATTACAAGTGAAAACCGTTCAGAAAGCTTGAAGTTAATATTTATGTCAAAGATATGGGACTCAATAATATGCAGCAAGTCCCATGTGTTATATCAATATTTTGTGGAACAGATTCGCAGGATCGTTACTAAAGCGCACCCTGAGCGAGTCCATGGCTAGCGGGACGTGCGCCGACGCTTGCGAGCTGTACGGGCGCGACGTCCGCGAGCGCGCGCCCCCGCGCCGCCTCGCGCACGCCGCCAGGTCGTTATCCTTGGAACTCGCTAAACATCGGCACAGACTCGCCGCGCATTTGGTATGCTACATTAATGACCACACATCGCTCACGTTGTACATACTCGAGTCATTATTTTTGGTTTTTAATACTTTTATTACTATATTTATGTGTGTCTGATGAAATTTTATTGCTTTATAATATAGATAAAAGAATGATATGACACTTATATAACAGTTTAAATAGGGCGGTACTAATAACGTTATATTGCAACTCAACTGTAACAAATAGAAAGTTAACTGCTTTAATATTATAGAGTCTATTGTATCACAATACGATACTTCTTTAAATTTGAAATTATTAATTTTAAGACGAGATACGAACAAAATTTCGGATTAATTTTGTGTTAAACCAACTAAAATAACGTCTTTGTACCCAATGTTACTAATTCACAAACGTTTTTTCTCTAAAATGTCAAATAAATCATATAACAATTTATTAATATAGATTAAACTATAAACTCACAGTATAATATATTTTGACAGAAACGTAAAGTAAAAGAATCGATACTAGAAGATATATTAGAGAATGAACTAGTGCGAAGCGATAAAGACGATAATTTGAGCGAGGGTAGGACGAAGTCCCTGGGCTCGTCCACTGAGACTTGTTCAACACAACTGTCAAATCCGGACGTGAGAAAGAAAAAACTTAATTGGGTAGTAAATATGATAGTTGAAACCATTGAAGAAACTGTCGAATGTGAGCCGGTGACGATAAAAATTAAGAAACCAAAGGTCAGACGCGTTGACAGCTGATAACTTTTAAATAAAACCTCAAACTACTACTAATACTATACTAACATTACACTGAAGACACTGGCTTTCAGTTCGTTTGGAATGGCTAAGGGCTTGACTGCACTGAGAGAACCGATAAAATGTCTTGCTAAAGGGAATAGAACACGAATGTGGCTAATTAATTATAACTTAATATTTAACTATTATTTTCTCGTAACTTTCATGAATGGATCACTTATTGCTACTGACTGAAATTTTCTGATTGCAATAGAAAGTCCGGCTAAATTTTTATCTATTCATAGGCATATTATCTATGTGTATATATATATATGTGTGTGTAGATGATTTTCTATGGTTTTGGCCAAATCTTTATTTTAGTAGCTTGTTATCATCTGGTGTTACCAGAAAACAAGCTTTAATATCCATTCAAAACGATAGAACGTTTTTTATTTTATTCGGATCATTTTATTGAGTGAAGCGAGCAAAGTGAGAGGAATTCTATACTGGCAACTCAAGTCATTCATCCACGGAGATGATCTTTCCAACCGAATGATGGAGTCGAGTTTTTTTTTGTGATGGCCCAGTTATCTCGGGTGGATTTTATCCAAAATGAATTGAGATCGGACATCTAATTTAATTTTTAGGGCCGGAAAATGGAAACCATATTTAAAAAAATCGGTACCGAAACGCTGACATCGCTTCACTCAATTGGCACCTAGACCTTTTTTTTTTTAAGCGAATCAAAAAAAAATGCGAAAAGTATAACACTTTAAACAAGATATTATAAACGGGATCATTGTACGATATATTATATATGATAATTCATTTTAATTACAGCTAAACCAACTAGCGTATAAGATTGTATCAGGCGGGTCGTGTCGTCCCGTAGCTACCGGTAATTGGGGCTGCGGAAGACGTCAGCGAGGTCACCCTCAGTTGAAGCTGCTGCTGCAATGGCTAGCGGCCAGCGTGGCGGGAGTACCGGCATTATTTTATTACACTTTCGGAAATGAAAAATTATTTAAGGTATTTGAATGGAATATTTATTTCATCACGAAGTTATAGATCTTCTAAAATAACAAGTAAAATGAGTTATATTCAATAATTGTTACCTTAGACTTTAGCCTTTTTTTTTGTTAATAACTTAATTAATTTCTATGAATGTTAATTTTTATTTTTACAGCTGGACACACTGGTCCGTGTGCTCACTGACAGGAAGTGGACAGTGGGACAATTAGCAAGAGCCGTGTTAAAGTTCGCCCGTCAGACCCTACACGAACCACACGTCATACCGAACAATCATTCACTCTTCGATGAACTGATCGGGATCGAGAAAACCGCCGACGATTATTAAAATTTCAAACATTACAAAAGTTCACTTCCCAACACTATTATATACACTTTAGCCGGACTCTCAACTTGAAAGGGCAAATAATTAAAAAAATAACATAATCTATGTACTTTGCATGCCTTTAACTCTACCCTAAATAATATAATTTGAAAGAAAAACATTTATTATTATATCGGAGTCATAGTTCTAAACGAACTTAAAATAATCTAATATCTACGTAAAGATTACATATGTATAGAACATGTGAATAATTATATACAGAAACAGTTTAATATGAAAACAAGCGAATGTACATTAGAAATATTTAATAAATTAACCTTTATAAAAAATAGCATACCATTGTAATATATATTATTTACAAAGCTCAATACATGTTTCGATGCATTTATTTCATTTCAAATTTCAATATTTCATTCTAATATAATAATAATCAGAACGTTTACAAAGTCACAAATTACGACACTAGGTTACTCGTAAAGATATCTAAGATACTGATGATTACAACTTAAATGTCCTGGCTGATTGATTTGCGGGCGCCCACATAATAAAAAAAAAATTAATAACTGAAGAATTTGGGAGAATAATTTGAAAAACGGGCTGAGCTTGAAACGTCAGCCGGAGATGGTGTCTTAATAATAATAATGAACTTAATTTTAGTATTTATTCAAAAATAATAAATAGGATGTGATCATGGCAGCTGTGGATTACTTATACTGTTTACGAAATTTGTAGAATTAAATGAGACGCTTAAAAGCAATAAATTAATGGGAGAATTTAATTGAATATTTTTGTACAAAGTATCGGTACAATTGTGTGTTTCTATTTATATTGTAGGATTTTTATGACGTTGTTTAATAAAATGATCTTGTAAAAAAATGCTATTAATAAAACATTTTAATACGTAAGCGTTCAGATAGTGACATTTATTGTATGTACACATAACTTTACAACCGTTGAGAAACTGAAAAAAACAATATAAAAAAATGTAAGCTATCGTCACATGTAAATAGGCCACGTTTTTCTTAAATAAAGCTGTAGGTTCACTAACACGCTATATTCATTAACAATCAATAAATACAGGACATCTCAAAAGGTCTTCCATAGCATGAATCTCAATGTGTCCAAAAGTTTGTTAATTTTGTGTAATTAACTAAAATAATCAAATTATGATATCTATAAATATATTATGATGTCACTATATTGACTTTTATTGCTAGTTTTTTCCGCGTTTTTCTCTACCTGGACTTATGGATAAGAACAAAAATGATTGTGCTAAAAAAAATAATTGTCAGATGACAGTGGGGGCGATTCGCTAATTTTTCCATCGATAGATCATTCGGCGATACGGAACACACACTGACCTTCGATCTTGTGCAGGCACTAACAGGGCATGGACTCGACGCGACACATCCTGGGGGAATGCCCTACACGGATCCGCCAGCGCTCAGGGTGACGAACATGGTGAACAGAAACTTCTCGCTTCCATGATAAGAGAGGTCGTCGGCAGCGAGAGGAGTTGGGTTGCAGTGACCTCCTTATGCGAGCAAGTGGTTGCCGCTAAGGAAGTCACTGTAGCCCAACGGGCGGGAGACAGAGTCAGCCTCGTCTACTCCATTGTCTAGTCCTCGTCTACTCCTCCTCCAGGAAGGCTAGGAAGAAACAGGAAAAAGTACGCCCGTCGCCTCATCTCCCAGCTGTAGGTCCCGTGGGATCCTCCAGAACTTCTATCAATTAAGAACTACATTGTATGGACGTTTTCGTTTCTTGGGACATCCAGCTACGGGAAGTAATTCCGCCGGAGCAAAGTGGTGAACGCAAAAGCGATTCCGTTATGTCTTGCTGTAGCGATTAAGGTCACCAATGGTTAAGTTTGGCAGGTAGTTCGGCAGGCATACTTGGTCATCTTATATTATTGTCGGGAGCGCCACATAAATGTCCCGGTCATCGGAACATACCTATACATGGCTGGGTGGTACGCAGAGGTGAATTTTTCCAACGTAAAAAAAAGTATTGTTGGCATCGAATTACGTGTAATAATGTTTGAATGCAACAAGATGACCTTGTTCTTGTGATACAAAAGATGATTGTATAAATGATTCACAACTTTTTAATCTTCTTAAACACTACACAGCAAGCATACTACCCTCGACAACATGACATTAAACCTGTGTGTTAGTTTCATTTAAATTATATGTTTCGTCTACATTATGAATTAAGTTGTCTCATCTTCTATATAATATAATATTGACTTTAGTTTTTCTCACCACATGAACACCTCTGTGTTCGTAGATATGCAAGAAACAAATTCCTACAGCGTTATAAGTTATAAGGGGTTTTCCAATAGGGACGCTTGAACTTTGACAGCTGATTGCGGCCATGTTGTTTGAGTGACAGCTGTCAAATGCAGTGTGTTATATTCATTCCGTCCTCCCAAACCACCATGGCAGGTTACAGTGTCGAGCAGCACGTGCAAATCATAAAATTGTTTTATGAAAATGGGTCTTCAGTTCGAGCAACGTTCCGCGCACTTCGCCCGTTTTACGGTCGCGATGATCGTCCTGCCGAGTCGACTATCCGTCGATTGGTGGACAAATTCGAGTCAACCGGGTCAGTTAACAATCAGCCGGTTCCCGTGCGTCAACGTAACGCGAGATCTGCCGAGAATATCGCCGCTGTGCGCGACAGTGTCCTCGAAAACCCGCGGCAGTCAATTCCGCGTCGCGCACAGGAACTCGGCCTTTCGCAGACGACAACTTGGCGAATTTTGCGTTGTGACTTGAGCCTGCACCCGTACAAGATCCAGCTGACCCAAGAGCTCAAGGTTAATGACCATAGACAGCGCCGTGTGTTCGCTGACTGGGCATTAGAGCAGTTGGAAGTTGACGCCGATTTTGGCAAAAAAATCATCTTCAGCGACGAGGCGCATTTTTGGATGAATGGCTATGTCAACAAGCAAAATTGCCGTATTTGGGACGAGACCAATCCACACGAGGTTCACCAAGTGGCAATGCACCCGCAGAAAGTGACTGTTTGGTGCGGATTTTGGGCCGGAGGCGTGATTGGTCCGTATTTTTTCGAAAACGATAATGGTGTGGCCGTCACCGTCAATGGTGAGCGATACCGGTCGATGATAACCAACTTCTTTTGGCCTGAAATCGAGAATATGGATCTGGACAACATGTGGTTTCAACAGGACGGCGCTACGTGCCACACAGCACACGCTACGATGGAAGTTCTGCACGATCAAGCGCCCTTAATGGAAAACCCTATATATGAACAATTTTCTTTGTTTATCCACATAAAATAATTCAATTTTCTTTTCTTTCTGATTTTATTTATATATTTATTTTAATCCAGGGAACTGTTCCTTTTATGCAAAGATTACAATAACCGTTTGCTAAAGGGACTTTCCCACAGACTTTTTACGGATAGATTTATTGGTTCCAATTCAGAGTCTACTAGTCAAATGGCATGATTTAAGAAACTACTTCACATTCACGGTAATAATATTAATTTAATCTTCATGTTTAAACTCTAAGTTATTGTGAGTTTTAACCAGACTGTAACAATTCCTATGAACTGTTGAATATCTGTAAATGTATCGAGTACTGTACGTAAACTTCCATATTAATTTTTTATTTTTTGAACAGCCTTCGACTTACAAGGATTTTTTTAAATTTATGATAATTATATTTATGTAACTTTAGAATTTCGTATTTTTTTTTATATAGAGGAATAAAGAAATTGATCAACAGTGAATTAACGACTGACCAGTTTCGACAAATACGAAGAGGTTTTACGAAGTAACAAATAATAAATAAAAAGACATCTTATACAAAATTTTAATTGAAACTCAAGTTAATCAGTCGATAAATGTGTTTTTCAAATGACACTAAATAACCAATGTGGAATAAAATTCACAAAAACAATTTGCTGAGATTTTGCAATTCTTTTGGGTATGGATATAATATTTGATATCTGTTTCATGTACCACAGATAGAAAAAAATACGGAGCCAACATATTATGCATGTGCAGCACAGATTTCGCTTTACCACAAACAAATCCATAGACTATGATTTATTGCTTCATTCACTATATAGATAAAGCTTTTATTTATTTATTTATTTTTGACAAAAAAGGTGTAGTATTTTTTTTAAATGTCATATATGCTATGGATTCTTAATAATCTAATATCTAATATTATCGTCCTCCCTAAAAGAATAGTCCCCGCATACGTCGGCCCATGCCTTGCCTGTCGTACAATATATTAAATCTGTTGACCAGCTGATTGATAGCGTTGCAGCCTTTAGTGATTGTACCCAAGTAAGTCATAAGCGCCACGTCGTTACATTGCTGTAAGAAAGCGAGATTTTATTAGTGTGCTAGTGTTCGTTTTTTAAATTCTCCCCAGTCATTTTTTATAACAAAGGTTGAAGAATGGCAACTTTGACATTTAAAATGAGATAATTCTTAAAAAAAAAAAATAGTGATACTGAAACTGAATTATCTGTACCGAATATAATATTCTTTTAAATCTCTGACAGATTATGCCAATAAAATCATTTCTATATTTGTACGTACGTTATAAAAGTGTGTTCGGAACTGCTGTGAAGTAAGAAGCGGCAATCTGTTGGCGAGAGCGCGGGCCTCACGTAGCAGAGCGGGCCGCGGCGGCAGGGCTCCGTCTCGGACCGCACGTACAGTGGCCAGAACAGCACGCACACGGGACACCAACATCTTGATGGCCGACCGTTGAGCTGTTAGGTGTTCCGCAACTGAAATAGAATTTAAACATCAAGCTGAAGATGGCTGTATTTAGAGAAGAAATTTGTAAACGGTTCCATTTGTGATATCCATACAATTTGCCCGACTCACTATGGAATTTACTACATTATTGTTACTCTGTTAATGACTCGGGAATTTGCTGGTTTACTGAAAAACTATTGATGGCTTAAGAATTCACTGCATAATTCTCAAATTATTACGACTTAGAAATTAACTGTATTACTGTCATATTAAAGATATCTTTAGGATTAATCTCAGCAGAACATTGTTATAGATTTTTATATATGATGATCGTCCTGCCGAGTCGACTATCCGTCGATTGGTGGACAAATTCGAGTCAACCGGGTCAGTTAACAATCAGCCGGTTCCCGTGCGTCAACGTAACGCGAGATCTGCCGAGAATATCGCCGCTGTGCGCGACAGTCTCCTCGAAAATCCGCGGCAGTCAATTCCGCATCGCGCACAGGAACTCGGCCTTTCGCAGACGACAACTTGGCGAATTTTGCGTTGTGACTTGAGCCTGCACCCGTACAAGATCCAGCTGACCCAAGAGCTCAAGGTTAATGACCATAGACAGCGCCGTGTGTTCGCTGACTGGGCATTAGAGCAGTTGGAAGTTGACGCCGATTTTGGCAAAAAAATCATCTTCAGCGACGAGGCGCATTTTTGGATGAATGACTATGTCAACAAGCAAAATTGCCGTATTTGGGACGAGACCAATCCACACGAGGTTCACCAAGTGGCAATGCACCCGCAGAAAGTGACTGTTTGGTGCGGATTTTTGGGCCGGAGGCGTGATTGGTCCGTATTTTTTCGAAAACGATAATGGTGTGGCCGTCACCGTCAATGGTGAGCGATACCGGTCGATGATAACCAACTTCTTTTAACGGCCTGAAATCGAGAATATGGATCTGGACAACATGTGGTTTCAACAGGACGGCGCTACGTGCCACACAGCACACGCTACGATGGAAGTTCTGCACGAGCAATTTCTGGACATGGTCATCTCGCGCGGAGGCGACGTGAACTGGCCACCGAGATCGTGCGATTTGTCCCCGCTGGACTTTTTCTTGTGGGGTTTTCTTAAGTCGCAGGTCTATGCCAACAAGCCGCAAACCACCGATGCCCTCAAAGTCAACATACGCCACGCCATCGATCAAATACAGCCCGATTTGTGCGCCAGAGTCATCGAAAATTGGACCTTTCGTGTGCGCGCCACCAACCGAAGCCGTGGCGGTCATTTGAATGATGTCATATTCCATACATAATGGGGTCGATAGACCTTCCAAATAAAAAAAAAATTTCGCAAATATCTTTCCTACATGTATTTTTTTTTGCATTTCAAAGATCAAGCGCCCTTAATGGAAAACCCTATACTTAAAGAGTTAAGTGTAAACCACACCCAATAACAAACAGATACACTTATAATTGTTATTTAAAATTTGGTATGAAAAAAAGTATTTGGAAATAATTCTATTTATACCTAAACTATTTAGAGCCGCTTCACCAGATGACACCCTCGCTACATGATCCACTCCGATCCTTTCAGCTTCCTCAGCAGCCAAAGTGTATGTGAGTGGTGCGAGGAGCATAGTAGCATGTCCATTCACAACATCTATCACCGATTCATATAAAACTACTGGTAATTGCTGTAACAGAGGAAAAAGAGCAATAAATAAATTCTATTAGTTGACTATCTTAGACTTATATGTAAAAAGTGTAAATTTAACTCAATTCAGTAACAAATCCATGTTTTAGGCCATAAATATTCATATGTGGGAAGTAATTTAATTAATAAAAATTGTGTATATATTATTATATATAATATCACACACATCACCCTTCCGCCCTGCCGGGTTTAACATCAACATGACTGGACATTCATTGATGTCACAGATCTGACGATGAACAGCAATATCCCTTTCAGTGGGTACCTCGCCTGTTGTGTACCATCCAAGGAAGTCCATATCCGAGAATACTTGCTTAACTGTTATATAAATTATAATCATTTTTAATATGACCGTAAAAATATTCAACTAAAAATAATAATCTTAAATAGTAATAGGACCGCAATTGAGTTTCCGCTGTTGTCTCATAATTTAAAAAATTCTCTAAAAATAAGAAACAAAAGCGTTTTATCCAAAGTATTGCATGTTCCTAGACATAGTTTACTGTCATATATGACAGTATATACATTCCCAGTTGTATTAATGACACATCTTTTGAGGCTATCTTAGAATGGTCCAAATGTTTAGGTTCTCTGTGGGAATGAAAAAAGCATGTGATGTCAAACAAAACCGTTTCAAGTAGTTTTTTAATGGTCCATACTGTCAAATGATCAAATTATTCAGTTGAATTTGACAGCAATGACTTGGATAGCCTGTTTCGGTTCATGCACTATATAATACATGACACCCTACTGATGCCACCCATGGTTTTAAATAGATAAATTAATCCCTTACAAAAGCATAACAATTTTAAATAACAAGCAGAATGCACTATTATTGCTATCTTTGATACAACAGAAGTTATTATTAGGTATTAATTTATGAGATAAAAAAATAAACAGAATTTTTTCTATTATAAGTTGACATCAATTTGAAGGGTGATGGTTTTATAACACTGTATCTGGGTTGTTTGGTTTTTAAAGCATTGTAATATAATATTGTAAGGTACTCACATTGTTCTTCTTTTAAATTGTAATAATCTCTATCTATAATAATGTCTCCATCTATAACACTGAAGACAAGTTCAAACGAATTCATTACTTCTATATTCCGTCCTTTTTGTTTGCCTATTAGAGCTCCTATAACTAAAAGAAGTAATAAGGGGTTTACATACATTTATATTTTCCTTAAAAAATTCACAAAAAAAGTCAGCAGTTATATGAATTAATGTCAAAAGCTCAAAACCTCATCTGAACTATATATCAAATTTTGGTTTACAAAAAAAAAATCTTTTTAGTAACTTTGAGGTTTGAGTTTGAATATCAATTTGACTTTGTGTGAAAAAGTTACAGGGCATTAAGTTTATAACTTAAACATCAATAGAAACACCATTTTACATTCTCATATTTTATATACTTTTTAATAGCTTACTTGAAAAACATAAAGTTAATCCTACCCTTTAAAGTGTGAGCAGGTAAAGCAGAAGAAAATGCTTTTTCAAGGATATGGTTCCTTAATAATATTATCATAACTATTTACAATGGATGTGTTCATATTTAAGAATATATGGTTAGAGATAACAACGACAATATTATTTACCAGTCTGGGGTGATCCCTCCTGAGCACGTAAACGGGTCCAATGTTCAGAAACATTCATTATGACCAGAGGATGAAGAGACACTGTAACTGAGCCAGATGTGGCTGTTGTTACTACGACGCACTTTGCACTGCTCGAGGGTGGAGGAGCCGGGGAGGTTGGATTAGGCAAATCCACCGGAGGCCCCGACGAGGCACTCTCAACTTCTACCTCCATTTCAAAATCGATTCTGTCAGCACTCGACATAACTTGAAATGTAAATGCTTATAAATTACTATTTGTCCTATATTAACTCTTGGTATCAGTGGTTAGAGAAGAATAGAGTTTTGTTTTTATTTAACACATTGACAGTTTAAATCTCAGCAGTCAGCAGTCAGTAACAAAACTGTACCTACCTTTCTTTAGTTAATTGTCAGTGATCATAATGAAATGTCACAGTGACTTTTACGTATAATCTTTGGTATTAGAGTTTGATTAATACTCCAAATTATGGTAAATTCGTATTAAATGAATAAATTATTTCATTATTTTAAAAAAATAAACTATTTTTGTTAAGCTGAACATGAAAGAAAAAAAACTATGGAATAATGTTTCCCAATTACTTGTTTTATGAAAAACAACTTAAGTGAATTTATCAAAAAAAAATATGTCCTTCATTTTATGCTTCAACAACTTATTGATAAAATAACTGAGACTGCTAAAAAGTCAAACATGTATTTAATTATAACCACTTTTTATATGGTATGGAAGACAATTTGATAATTTAAATATTGGTAATACTGAGCTCAAGGGAAGAGCGTGGATAGTTATAGACAATCGCATTACATTATAGTCTGTGGGATAATTTCGTCAAATTCATATGATGTCAAACAGAAGTCAAAAATAATGTGCATTGGTGTTGGTGGTCATTTATTGTAAATAAGACCTATGCACCAAAAAAAACTACGTTTGGTTTGAATTTTTCTTAACATCTGTTGTTTAAAGTTCAAGAAAAACACAGGAAATATTGGGTCCCAGCAGCAAAAGGTCAGCATACAAATCGTTTTATATATCATGGCATCTGTTGCTGCGAAGGTGTCTGCTGCCGCAAGGGATATATCGCCCCTATACTATAGGATATTATCAAAATTTCCACAAAATTTTACGTTTTGCTTCGCTTATGGATCCGCTGTTAAGCCTCAAATAGGAAATCAAAAGAAACAGAATATGATCGACCTGATATACTGCGTCGATAATTCTTATCGTTGGCATGGTGCTAATATTGAGATGAACCCGTCCCATTACTCCGCACTCCGATTTCTGGGCAAGGGATTTGTTGCAAGATTTCAAGAAAATTGGGGTGCTAAAGTTTATTTCAATACTCTCGTTGACATAAAAGAAGAAAACGTAACTATTAAATATGGTGTAGTATCACAGAAAGACCTTATTGCAGATCTTCTGGATTGGAATGACTTATATCTCGCTGGTCGTCTTCACAAACCCGTAGAGATCATCAAACAAACCAACAGTTCCCAACTGCAAAATGCACTACAAGCTAATTTAAGATGTGCTGTTCACACAGCTCTACTTATTTTACCAGAAACATTTTCTGAGTATGATTTTTATTTTGCTATATCTAACTTAAGTTATGCAGGTGACTTTAGAATGACATTTGGAGAGAATAAAAATAAAGTTAGAAACATTGTACAACCACAGTTGTCTAATTTCCGGGAGCTCTACAGACCAATCTTGCAGCAATTCCATGCCTATGTGGATTTCCCAACTGGAGATACACAGTGCCATCAAGACACCAATCCTGAAACTAAGCTTCATCATTTAATGCAGCTACCAATGGTTCCACAACAAAGGATAGTAAAGTTTTGGAACCATGGTGGTCCGCAGCAGGACATGGAAGATGTTCTTAGAGCTGTTGCCTATGACATTGACTGTGCTGTTATTTTGAGACAAATATTAAAAGATTTAGTTTGGCAATCCAGTGTGAGACAATCCCTAAAAGGCATACCGACGGCAGGTTTAATGAAATCTATTCGGTACAGTGCTAAAAAAATTGCCAAAATGTTTTAATCTATAAAATTGGTAAATGGCCTAGTGTCTGTGACCTGCCGGTGTCTTTTATATTCAGCATGATAACATCACTTTCTTAATATATAAGTTTTAGCGTTGTTTAAAGTGCAATAAATCATGTATAAATAAAGCTAGAATATGATTTAATTTAAATTTGTTTTTATTCCACTTATTTTTTATCCTTTATTTCATTTTAGGTCCCAACATGCTGTCTGATGAATCAAGCAGTGATTCAGAGACTGGTAGATTTAAAACTCATGATAAGAGTAAAGAAGAAAGGTCAAATAACAATGGTCAAAAAAGAGATATAGCATTTGGTAGGACCTCAGAGAGAAGTAGGAGGTATGATGACAAATTCAAAGACATAGACAGGAGACCAGGAAATAGAGAAAAATATGACAGTCGCCCTAGAGATGGGCATAGGTATTCAAGATACTCACCAATAAGGAGAAGACATTCTCAGGACAGAAGTAGAAGTAGACGGTCACCTGATAGAAGAGACAGACATGAGAAGGATTCTAGAAGAAGATCCAAACCACGAGATTTTAGGAGTAATAGTGCTGATAAAAATCGAAGTAGTAGAGATAATTATAGACGTTCTAGATCAAGGTCGAATAAATCCCCAATTAAAGGAAGAAGTGGAAGAGAAGAATTGAAAGCGGAAATTTCAGCGAAAGAAAGTAGTTCAGAAAAATCTGAGAAAAAAAGCAAGAAGGAAAAATCATCAACACCCGAGACTGTCAGTCAGAAATCAGCAGTACACAAACCAACAGAATCTGAAACACAGAAAAAAATGAGTAACAGTCCCATTTTAATTGATGAACAAGCCAGTGATGGTTCTGAGATCGTTCAACCAGGATCCTATTATAGCTTGATACCAGCCATAATAAAAGAAAAATCAGAAGAATCGAGTGAAATCGATTCTTCCGATGACGAAAAGCTTAGAGCTAAGTTGCTAAATTTAGAAAAGCAGTTGCAAAAGACCAAAAAGAAAAAACATAAGAAGAAACATAAAAGAAGGAGTTTGAAATCTGATAAAGAGAAAAATGATTTATCAGCGTCTGTTGAAGTGAGTAGTACCACTGACATTCAAGAGGTTAAACCCAAAGAACTCACACCGGTTGTAGATATAGCAGAAGTGACGTCCACTCAAAAGAACAATCAGAAAGAGAGTAGCGAAGAAGGTGAAATTATGAGTGACGACTCTCAGGGGGAGATCGATATAGAGCCCACTGATTTACGTCATAAATTGAAACGCTCAAAACTAGACAATAGCAGGACACAAAACCTTGATGTTTGTGGTCCTGCCCTACCACCGCACCTGGAGAAGAACTCCCGAAACAGTGAGTCTCCGACAAAAGAAGGACCATCGCTACCACCGCATCTACAAAAAAGAAATCGTAATATTGGTAAATTTCCGTTAATATTGATATTAACAAAATATTACAATAATTTTATTCCATTTTTCTAATAACTTTTACTTCAGGTCCATCCATACCAGAGGACTTAAGGAAAGTATTAGCCGATAAAAGTGAGGAGATTCAAGTGATAAAGAGTTCTGATGACGAGGATGGTATAGGACCTCTGCCTGCTGGGGCTGAGATTAAATGGTCGGAAGCTCACCAGCGTCTCGAGGAAAGGGCCATTGAAATGAAAATAAAATCTCTTGATGGTCACTCCTTACAGAACACGGATATCAAAACTCGAGAGCAGTGGATGCTAGAACTTCCAGAAGGAAAAGCTAAAATTCTAGGCCTGGAAGCTCGAAGTTTCAGAGCTAAAGAGGGACCAGACATGTCTGATAGGTAAGCATAATAATTGTCTGTTATTCAACAATGCCTAAATTATTATTGTTTTCAGTTGTATAATGTTTTACAAAATTTATACATTTAATTTTTAAGGTCGAGTTGGACAGACACTCCAGAAGATAAAGCAAAAAAAGCATTAGGGATTGTTAAAGAAGATTCAAGCGAGACTCTTCAAAAGGAAGCTAAATCGCGCTGTATCTCAAACAGGGACGAGGAACAAGAAAAAGCTGTTAAGTAAGAAACTACTCCCAGTGATATCTACCCCCTTGAAGATTCCGTATTAAAATCTAATCCTACACTAATAGTAAATTCAATGAAACATAAAATATTTTCAGGAAACACAAAAAGAAGCATAAAAGAGAAGAAAGCTTACTTGACATTCATCAAAAGAAACTCAAGAAGAAAAAGAAGGTGACATTTATTTTAAATTTTGTGTTTTCCTTTAGGGGCCATCCATAAAGTACGTCACACGAATTTTAGGACTTTGAACCCCTCCCCTCTTCCTTGTCACCAGTTGTCACATTTTTATAATCCCCTCCCCCTCTTGATGTGACGTCACACTTTATTGTAAATTTATGTATGTATTTACAGAGAATGTTTTTTACATTAGATTCGCTCGAAATTACTTAAACCAATTTAAATTCTTACCATTCAAAATTCTCGTGAATTTGACGGTCTCGCTTGTATTACAACGTCGTTCTAGAAGTTAAATGACGATGCATGAGAGATTATCCCGTAGCGAGAATGCTTAATTATTAATAAATATAGATCACATCGTAAATTGGTTAAATTTTTAAATAACATCAAAAAAAAAATAATATGTGACGTAACAAAACTATTGACCCCCCCCCCCATGCCCCTTGTCACACGATGTCACACTTCGCTGATACCCTCCCTCCCCTTTAACGTGTGACGTGCTTGATGGATGGCCACTTATAACATATATTCTGAAACCATTTAAACCGAATAATATATTAATTAAAAAATTATTTCTCACAGAAGGATGAAAAGGACGATGAAAAGAAAGAACGCCGGCCATTCAGCCGTGACCTCGACCTGCAAATGAACAGGTTCGACGAAGCACAGAAGAAGTCCATCATCAAGAAAGCACAAGACCTTAACAACAGATTCTCAAGCGGTGAAGCAAAGTTCTTGTAACAACTGCATATCTTTAGTGAAATGTGTACCAACTTGACAAGCGTACTTCGTGTTCAATGCGTACTTCGTCTTTAAGTGAACTTTATACTTTGCCAAAAGGAAGAAAAAACTAAAACATATGGCAGGTAGTCACAAATTATACACGAATAAGTATGAAATAAATCATACATTAAACAGCAACTGTTCTTAAATCGATATTATAATTTTATTTTACTAACTAAAAGGTAATTTAATTTCAAATATGGAATATCATGTTTTAAAATGTATTCCAAACAAACAGTTTAAGTTTATAGAATAAATGTCAGTTACAACCTCATTGGTCTGCTGGCTGTTTTTTCAAATATCGACAATAGTTTTCATTACTAAGCAATTAAATAGACAAATACTTTTAATGAATAAATTATATACTCAATATATCGGTGTTTAAACTGAGAATGCAATGTAAAATCTATCTTCACAGTCTGTTTGGAATTTTTATAATCAATAATAATTGCATTATCGAAGTGTCTTAAAGAATTCAACGGAACACTAGAATGTAATATTATGCTTTATATTTTTTTACTTACGGCGAAATGTACAAATTTAAATACACGTATGTATCAGCTGTCGTACAGAAGTTGTAAATAAATACATGATTTACTTCATTTTTATTTTTTTATTTGAACCACTCTCTATATATTAATTAATCCTTTAATAATTTAAGTATGAAAATAACACACTACTCAATTAAATACATTGATTTAATGGAAATTCAGTACATAAATCTTTTAATATATTGTATTCAAATCACTCCGGCTTCTTGTCAGGGGAAGCGGTAAAATTTTCAACGGAAGGACAAACTTTGACATTTCCGTTCTCACAGCAGAGGGCTCCTTTTGCCGAAATACCGGCGTAGGTCCACGGCCTATCGCATATCTTATAAAATGCTGACAACTGTAAAATATATAATTAATTCTAATCTAAATACATTTAGGTACATTATGGACCAATAACATAAAAATACTTATGTGTATTGCATCTTACCTACCGTATAGAAAATGTATTTTTTTAATGAAAATTACATATAAGACTTATTTTCAACATATGGGTTTTGCTTTCAATATAAAGTATATTGAAATCACTGATTATCTCAGAAATAGAATAATAATAACTAATAATAGAGAAAAATTTCTTTCAAACAATGTCTAAGGGACGATTATCTGTCTGTATAAAAATAAAATGATAGGAAGTATCTACCTGCAACTCATTAGCCTCCTTGAGTCTCGCACACAAAATTTCGGGTCCTCTAGCTTCTGCAGCGGTCGCTAATGCAACACAAAGACTCTTGCAGATACCATCGCCGGAATCATCGCACTTAACCCCAATACCCGGAGCTTGAGAAAGAAGCGGCTCAGTTGTCCCATCTATCGTGGATGAAGGAAATCCTCCACAAGTACAATTACCCTTTTCACCAACGTCCACAGGTGTGGTGCTGTGTATGAAAATTAGAAGCCGCTATATATTGCAGTAATTATTTTATTAAAAAAATATATATATTAAATAAATTTTATACGTACATCTGTACCACCTGACCAAAAGATAGGCCGAATACAAAATAGCAAATGCAGATCAATTCACTGATCGATACCATGTTGAAATCAGCAGCTTTCAATTGTGAAGTTGTGTTTGAACAGGTTCCTTAAATACCCAAACTCTGTTCAAACTGAATAGGGTGACCAGACAGTAAAGGAACGAATACAAATTTTAATTTTTTAAAAAGGTGGTTAAATTATCAAATATACTTTTTCTTTATAACTACTCACCCGGGCTACTCTTCTTCATTTCTTTTCTTAAGCAGTTCTAAAGCAAAGATTGTGATACCATCCTCCCCAAAACAAAATTTCCTTTTATGTCAATTTTATTGTATATTTCATTTTCTCTTACATATTTTAATCTTTGTATTAGATTCTTTAAAAATGAGGAACACCGTATTGTAATCCAAGCCGAAAGTAACAATATTTTGATAGGAATAGGAACCAAATGTTATGAAAGTATCACTCCATACAATACACAATTATGAATGTACATAACGGGTAAACGTTTAAATTTCATCCGTTTACTAAGAAGTTAATTTTCGTTATGTATTTGATATAACTTATTATTTTAACTGATGAATATGACATGATATGTATATGTACACAAGTACACTACGCGGATTTTATTATTTGAAAACTACATAATCCCGACGTTTCATTTTCATTTAAATGAATAAAACTCGCGAAAATCTTAGATCTTATTCTGTACACAAGTATTTTTACTATTTCAGCAATGTTAAGCTATTTAGAAAATTCCATCAGCAGGATTCGTTGTCGTATTTCATATTAATTAATATTCAAGTAGAAAGTATACTAGGCATAAAAATACATTGACAGAAGCAGAATTCACCTGCGACTCCTGAACGTCTTCCAAAACTTTAACCTGCACTGGATTTATATTGATTTTAACATATACTTTACTACAAAACTTTTTTAAAAGAATAGGTAATGAACATCCTCACACTATTCCTTAATTTTTTTGGTTCAGGAATTAATTTCAGATAATACTTCTTACACTTTTCAACGTCAGTTTCATTCGGTCGAGGGCTAAGAATATATATTTTTTTCTTTTATTTTTAAATTATTCTTTTTGTTTTCACTATAGTGATTATCTTATCTTGAATGAAAGGGAAGAAAAGGTAGGATTGTAATAAATGACAAATTCAGGAGATACTTATTTAAAATTCTGGTGACTTCGAACAAGTTCTTTTATTTGCAATAGGTACATTAAAAATATATTTGAACGATACAAGATCGCATCGTCATTTATTTGAACCGCCAATTTTATAATTTGTCGTTTATAGTCCGTTATCCAAACAAACTTTGTCATTTCAAAAGACAATTCCATATACTAGAACGGAAAAATCACAGTAAATTGTTTAGAGCATGTTTACTTAATTGTATTCTACTATGTGCGTCAGCCGAGCAACACGAAACTAGGTCGAATTTTATTTTTAATAGATAGATAATAGAAGGATAATACGTCAATTCCACTTATTTTAAATACAATATCAAATAAGTGGAATTGACACATCATACTTCTGACCTATGATTTCCAGAATATAAATTTGCATTAATGATCTTAAAAACATACATGATTAAAAACAATCTAGTATTTAGACACTGCTGTCTTAGTATATAAAGGAGTTGGAATAAACTAGACATCTGTGTTATTATAAAGTGTTTACTTTTATTTTTATATTTGTACTAATTCAATTATAGCGATTGACTTAAGTCTCAAGGTCATCAGTACATTGTCCCTTCGTGAGGTAGTTCCAAGAGCAAAAGGTTTCCACCTCTTCATGAGTCCAGAATGGCTTCTGTTATTCCACCAAATAACAGTAGGACATGTTCGAACATGACACCACTGATATATTAATACTTTTTGTAAAGGTTAAATAAATAACATATATATATGTATAGTGTAGTCTTTTATAAAATCATCCATAAACAATTTTTTTTTATTATTATAAAAGTTCATCAATTATTATCTTTGAGGTGCTGGACTTGGTTTTGGCATTTTTCCTAAGAGGCCCTGGATTTCTTTCTTTTCATCATAGCTTTTCCACATTTCATATAAGTTGATAATTAACCTTACTATTTCTTGGATCTGTGAAAAAGGTATTTAAAAATTAATACATTTATTGTGGCTATCATCGATAGTATTGTTACACTTTAATACCTTGTCCATGTCAACATTCAATTCGGCGAACCAAGGCTTTAAATTTTCCTTGCCTAGCATTACACATGCAATATGAAGTGCTCCTATCGCAATCTGTAAAAGAGATTTCTGAACTTAAGTACCTTTAAAAATAAACCATCAATCTTAGTTGTCATAGTATTACTCAATTACCCAAGGAATAAAGTAATGAATTCCTTACTAGTTTTTATATTGCAATATAAAATTTAAGCATTGTTTTTTTCATTATAATAACATGGAGCAAACACGACAAACATAATGTGGCCAATAACAATGACAAGTCTGAGATGATTTGATTTCAGATGGGTAATAATGATTCAAAAAAACTATAAACATTTGTAAAAGCCTCTTAAACAATGTTATTATTTATTTTAAAACAATATTAGAATATGTTTACCTGATATGGGGGATATAGTAAGCTAACATCAGTTCGTAAAGAGTCATTAACAATTCTCCAAGCATAGGTAAGAAGTTGATCATCTTGGCCAATGTCTTGAACAAAGAGTAACAGGGGTCTGTATGGTTGATATACAATCAGACAACAGTCTAAGTTCTCCAGTAAATAGAATTCACATTCCAAAATATGATTTGTTCTGTAAGGAAACTCCTGCTGACCATAAGCATAACTGAATTTATTCTTGATAACTGTTTGACATGTTGTTATTAATCTTGAATTAGAAATAACACCAAATTCTTCTACTTTTGACGCCAAAAAAACGCAGGTAGGAGCTAGAAGCAACGGATCTATGCATTTCAAGGAGTTTCTTGCATAGAATCTTTTAAAGTAAACAGTAGCGGTCGCTATTACTTGCTGACGCAATTTTAACTGTTCGCCTAATACTTGTATTATGCTAGCAAAGAAATTGAATATTTTTTGATATTCCTCTTCCGTCAATTTAGCTAAATCGTGTTGGCGATCTCGTATGAGATCTTGTTTGTCTAAAATCCATTGCTGATGGTGAGAACTTTGCCAAAAGTTTCCAGCCATCTCAGATCACTTATTATTATACAACTGCTAGTAAATAAGAAAGATTCATTTATTTTTAAAAATGCTTAAAAATTATTTCCCTATTTTTATAAACAAGGTTGATCGAGTAAGTAAATCTGTCTTTTATGATCTTATTGTCAAAATTCAAGTGTCAATATGATAAACGTACGTCAAATGCGTAAGGTATGTCAATGGCTTCATTCACACTGGAATTGTGGAATACTTTGCCAATGTCAGCGTTTTTATTTATTGAATGAATTATAATTTTGAATACTGTGAAGAAAGACAGAAAGGAGCTTGTTTAATGGAATATAAAAATTTTTGTTTTTTAAAGAGTGGTTATATTTTTATCAGCTATAAAACTATATAAATAATAATCTAGGCTACTATGTAAATTAGTAAATTGTTAACAGACACTAAAGTTTTGAGTTATACGATTTAATGAAATAAAGATTTATTGGGCTTTATTTTGGCTAGGATATTTATGATTTGGGACGTGCAGTATGACAAGAGACCATAAACGAACTATAAGGGCAGTACGCATGTACCTAAACACCTATTGACAAAAATCTTAGCAGCTCTAGTTTTTCCCTGTACCGTACAATTACCGTTTCTGCAATTACTGTCCCTTTGAACCCCATTTCATGTTTATATAGGGACGGTCTAAACTTTGAAGAAATACTGAAAATCTGGTGTTTTAATGATCAAATATTAAGTCATCAAGAATCTTTAGGAGGCGACTCAAATTATAATACCAGCATCACAATAATATATACAGACCTGATTATTATTATTTATTATATGAATTTTCAAATGATTTGACGTCACCTCCTTTATGTACTTAATGACTTTAAACTCAGAACGATGTGTAAACAAATAAATCGAAATTGCCTAATCAATATTATTGAATAAACTTTAGACTTCACATATTTTGATTTGTAGAAAAAGCCTTTAATTAATGAAAATATATTTAACAAATGCTTTAAATTATAAAAAAGTTAATTATCGTATTAACTAATGTTTCAGGGAAAATAGGAAACATGTTACTAGAATTTAAACATAAATAGCAGGGACGAAGACTAAGTATGGATATCACACGAATAAAAAAAAACATTGAAAGATTCTTGAAATCAATTTATTTGTATTCTGATATTTGAATAAATATAAATTACTTTAATACTCAATTACTGTGTGAAGATGTTTGATAAGTATTTAACTTGAAATTTAACACGCCAATTAAAGCAATTAATGTAACGTGAGCGAAGAGGTAGAATTAATTAGTTGTTCATTAGATATACTCGTATTAAGGATATGTATATTACAAAGAAGTGAACAACATTATTATTAATAAGTAACACGATTAGAAAAATTTATAAAGAGGAAGCATACAAACATGCTACCTAGTTTTTAACCAATGTGACTATTTTCCATAAACTAACAGAATATAATTAAACGAAATTTTATCGTTGACATCCTGATTTACCAATTTTTAGATAAATAAAGGGATGATACATTGTTGTTTCCTAAAGGCTACTACTAAATGTTTTTTATGATAATGCAACAGTAACAACATACATATAAATAGTTAATGGCCAGTCTTAGTAAGTGGCAGTCGCAGATAAAAAAGAAAACACAAATTTCATTTCACTTAAGCTAAGGAGTAAGACCTTATTATCTTCAGGTGACAGATATATGACACAAAAAAATGTAGATTAAAAACATTCATAAGTTATTGGTTTAATAAGAAAATAAACAGCAGTTGTGATTTATTACATTGTAAATATTGCTGTACTAATTTAAATATTTAGTATGGTTATTAATAATGTTGTAGATTTAAATTAATGTTCTGCTTTAAATGTTTTATTTGATATAAATTAGTCTTCATGTGTAACTAATAGATATAGGTAAATCGCAGACCAAAATTCTGGAAGCGAACCAAAAAGATCAAAAAGATTTAGCAAATTTATAAAATAAAGGACTTCGGATTTAAAGATCAAAAATTGTATTGAAATATAAAGATATGAAACTTTTTATAATGAAAAAAAAAATCAAGTAAAACTATTTCTGCATTTAATTCGTCTTTATATAAATTTAACGATTTAAGATGAGGCTTGTTTAAAACTCAAAACTGTTGGAGTTTTAGCATCCTAACACTATGATATCCTTTGATATTTTCTCTGCCAAACATTATGCCAAAGTACGAAATCAGTCGTCTTTATATTTATGTACCTATAATCGAAATGGTAGTGACAATCTTTACTTTTCTTTGTATCGAAATAGTCTGTAGGAAACCTTTGTTAAGAATTTATTTTTATATAAAAAGTAGTAATATACTATTTCAATTATTAAGTTATTGTTAAAATTATAAACATGTTTCACCGTATATTCGTTTTTGCCTGCATTATCGCGGTAACGAAATCCGCTGTATTTGAGACTTTTTTAAATATACGTAAGATATTTAATATACACAAAAGACATTAAAGATGTTTAAGAAACAAAAAAAAAAAAACTAAAATACAACAAAAGTTTATACTAAGCAGATTTCGTAAGTCATGATTTGTAAAATAGATGAAGTTTGTTAAAATTAACAGTTCCCAAAAATGACGTCAATTTGGGCGCCTACGATGGGCGAGTAGACATCGGGCAGGTTCCGAATATTACTGAATTGACGGATGTGGATATAAAAGCCAGCATAGACGCTCTTCGTGTGGTCGAGAGTATGCGCAGCTTGTTGCCGACAGGGATAATGACGTTCCTATTTACGAACAAGGATTTCAGACTTATTACGTAAGTATGTCAAAACAATAGTTCAAATCTATTTCGTAGTTTTAAGGATGTAATATATAAAAATCATAGGTGGGCTTTGGGAAACGATAGTTTCATAGTCCATGCATATATTTATAGATATAATTATGACGTGTGAGAATTTTCAGATCTACTGTAAGTGTACATGTTTAAAATTTAAGTTTTTTTTTTTCAGAGGACAAATGAAAATACAAGTCAAAGTGGAGGGAGCCAAAGCTTTCAAAATAAATTCCTTACAACTTCGCATGAGCACATTGAGAACTGATTTCGACTTCATGATTCCATCGCTCCATGGTCATGGTAGGCGAGAACATTTTGGTTTTCTTACATTAAGAGGGGTTGCTTATTAAATTTGTGGTAGCAAATTATGAATTGCAATCCTAAATATTAGGAATGCAGTGTCTCAACATTAAGGTCGCTTTCAGATTATGTCTTAAATAAGAATCGTCAATATTTTTAATACTTTCTATAAGTTACATAAATAATTTCATAAACATTAAATACTCTGCAATTTCTGTTGCATTTTTGAATTATTAATTTTATTTTTTTCAGTTTCATTCCACTTGGATATAAATTTAGGTGGTATCCTTCCCCTACGACTGGATGACAAAGTAAAGTAATTAATAAATTCCAAAACTTATAATAATTAACGTGATTAAGATTATCTAACGTTGGTTAACTGCTGGAAACATGAACAAGATCTCATATACAGTACCTAGTGTGGGAAAATACCTATATGTCGTTGTCAAATGAGTCAGTTTAGGGGCGAAAATTATATCATGACTTTTTGACAGTTATATTTGTAGCAGAATTTTATTCACAAAAAAAAAAAAACTTTACAAAAGGATTCATACATTTTTCTATGGAAGTATTAGATTATATTTGAAAAGTATTTAAAGATTTTTCTCATAATTCCAACTTTTTTCTTCGTTTTAAAGTGTGTATATACACATATTCAGAGGGAAAAAATGGAAACTAAATTTTAATTGATCTTCTTATTATTTTATTTAATTTATTGATAGATAATCGTCTACACATACGTTTATTTTAACGCGAGGTCTTCACTACATGAAAATGAATTAGGACGTTATTATATACTTTTAATTAGTTTCTTATGTTCTGAGTGACGTTAAGTATTGAATTTTATCACTATTTTAAATTTGGAAGATCTCTCACCAATTTTTTTTTGTTTTTTTACTAAATGACCCAGTTAGTAGTGAGTATGAGTAACAAAAAAGAAATTTAAGTCAGTAGTTATTCTTGAGATTTTATAAATCTAATATAACCTATAAAGTATGAGAAGTCCTTATATTCAACAGCTTCAATATAAAGGGAATTAGCGTGGTCGGCGCCGTAGGCACTGCGGAGGTGGATCACGAAGGAAAGAAAGTGTATCAGGTGCAAACGATGCAGGGAAAATTCCACGCAGACGCTGTTCACGTACGTTAGCATTTTTCAACGACATAAAATATTTATTTAAGTTAACATTCTATAATTTTTTCCTTTCAGTTATATTTAGGTGTTGGAAGTAAATTGATTCAAGATATTTTAAATTTCTTGAACAAATCCAAAATCCTTGATAATTCGCCGGAAGTTAAATTTATAAAGAGGCGTGTAAACGATTACTTCGCACGCATATTGAAGACAAAAGTAAACGAAGCTCTTGAGAGACTTACCTTGGCCCAAATCAAGGCTTATATTCTAGGTTAATTAGATAATGTGGAGTGCAAAATATTAAAGTCAATTATATTAGCAATAATAAAAAACTAATAATTATTTCCTTCATAAATCTTTATTTAGTATTCTTAATGACAAATGCACTCTGGCTGACATTAAGTATTGTTTTAATGAAATCACTAAGGCTCACTTTAGACAGATATTCGTTAGCTTGTGGAACAGCATAATTCCAAGTTCCGTTGACAATATCATCGTGAAAGCCATTCAAGATGGCTGCCCCTTCAGCATTCAGCACTTGGTTAATCAAGAAAGTGCTTTTCTCCAGATTAGCCTGCAATAGAAATTTTTTAATTAGAAAATATGATTAAAAAAAAAACGATAAATTGTATAACGTTCCTCATTTTAAAGAAAAATCTTTAAAATTAGGTACATTTTCTTATACCCACAATTAATAACAATTTACATTTTAATAACATTATTTATAGCTTTATTATTGTAAAAATATTAATTATACATACCTTAACTTTGCTAATGTTATACTGCAATGAAAATTTGTCAATCTTGGAACTAAAGTCATCAACACTGACAAAGCGCACTGTCGACAGAGCTACAACGTCCTTCAGTTGAATTCTATAAAACAAAAACTCATACTTTAATATAAAAAGGAAACAAGTCCTGGGATGTAAACATAGATTTGTTTAAACTTACGTCATTCCTCCTGATCCTTTTATTGGATAGAAATAATAAGCGCTTCCCTTTAGTGAATATTTGTCTGCAATAAGTTAGAAAAAAAAAATTAATGTGTTAGATCATTTTTGTATAATCTGTCCAGGAAGTAACGAATAAAAATTTAATTACCGGAATGTAGTGTCAGTATGGGTACTCTGATTTGAGCCGTCAATGTCATGCTATCTTTACTTTGCGTTACAGTAATTTTCTCTAAAGAGAATGTATCGAGCCCCGTCAGCTGCATTTTGGCAATGCTAAACGTTATTCTGTAATTTTTTTTATTAATAACACAAATTCATAGTCGGTACATGTAGGTTTTGAGTTACATAAATTAATATCCTGTATTTTTTATCGATCGTTATTCAAAACTCGTTGCTCTTATGTATCCATTTATCACTTGCATGATAACTGTATATTTATATTTCGGACCTTAAAAACGGTTTATTTTTTTACCCTTAGAATTTCGTATACAAAAATTACAGAATAAGCAATATATTACATATGATTAACGGTTCTTAAAAAAAGTAAACATTTAAATAAGTTCGCATACACACATATTTAAGATATGATCCACCTGTATCAAAATAGTTACAACCACTAAAAGTTCATCCGTTAACATTCTTCTTTAGATAATGTTGAGAATTCATTCAAATTAATATTGTTCAGGTAAACAAAATGGAGTTCTTAACTTTGAGTTAGAAATCTTTACACGTTAAATGTCCATTTTAAATTACTTTTTTTAAAGCCTCAGATAAAAATTATCGATTAACCTTCATTTAAATATGAATATTCTTGTGTTTCAGTTAATCGTATCCGAAGACAACGTTACTGGAATAGGTGTTAATGTTTTATTTTTAATACGCTATGAAAATCGGTTTTGTTTATTAAAAAAATTAATAATATACTTACTTAATTCCATTATCATTATAAAAACCGTCAATACCATCGATATCTATCGTTTTAATAGAGGGAAGTTGAAAAAGATTTGTCTGTACAGGTCCTTCGCGCCATTTCATTAACAGTACTGAAACCTCTTCTTCAAGCTCATTGGACGCTGATTGAATAAATTATATTAATGTATTTATGGGTGCCACCAAAAAAAACCGTAAACTTTGTATTCGAAAATAATCTATTATTGAAATAAAACTAAAATTTTCCGATTTACTACCAGTATTTAATTATTTTGACTACATACTCCCAATGTTTCGGTTACTTTGCAGCAACCGTGATCACGGTTGGAATGGGTCGGGAGTTTGTAGCTAAAATAATTAAAAACGCGTATTAATCCCAGAATTTTAGTTTTATTTCATTGAATTCTCGCCAAAGACATATCTCATTATCACCTGTTATTATATTGTTTTGTTATATTTGTTTTCAAGAATTGGTTGACATATTTATACCTAAATCATAAACATCACCATTAATATAGGTAAACAAAAAAATACTTACGTTTTACACTGTCTCCATTAGTAGTGACTACTGATAAAAATATAACTATAAAAAAGATACCGAAAATTCTAATATGCATTTTACAGTAACTGCTTCACGTTAGTCGTTACTCAGAAATGTAGAGGAAAGCCGTACTTTTAAAGCTATTCCTATTTATATATGCACCATTATGTTACGATTACGATATTTACATAGCTTAAACGGAATGTCCTTTTCGGTAATCCTGCCAGACGTAATAATAACTTGCTATCAAAAGGTTTTATTACTCCCGTACGCATCGCGGTACTCGTTACAAGAGTTATATGGACGATGATAAAATGTTTTACCATTTACAAACTCGGTTTTATCAAAGATTTTATAAATTAAACAAACCTGTCCAATATCTGGTCAAGGGTAATTGTGGTAATAAGACTGAATAGCTGTCTTTAATAACATCAAGATAAATAACAACATGACAAAGAATTTTAGTCTTAACTGTTTGATATACAAGCAGACGCCCGTTTCGGTTGACCTGATTACTCATCTTATTAAAGCTAATTTAACTCTGTATTCGCGAGAATAATATATGTTTAGAGCATACATATATGTATGTTTCACTGGAGCTACCAAAGTAAGTTTAAATTATTTCAAAATCTTTCAGGAATGAAGGTCAAGGCTAAACACAGTATTCATATAGAATACATTGGTTTTTGCGAATGTTTCGGCTAATCTCTAAATAAGAGCTATTAAATTCATTTTTAGCGTGATATGTTTCCTATGAATATAGTTTCACTCATCCCGTATTCATCATGAGTGAACTAAAAACATTTCAATTTTATTAGAATTTAATATCAGTGAGGTTAAATATAACTTTCAAATGATAGGCATATTATTTCAAATATATTATTCAGATACCGTCAATCAAATTTTTATAATTTATACGATGATATTTTCAAATATACGGAAAAACCATTAAATCCGCGGTTCCGTAGGTTCAGGTAAAAAATAGAAATCTTCAGGTAAAATATATTGGAATCCTTTGGAATTGAAAATAAAATGGAAAAATCGAAGTAAGCCTGGGACTTTATTACTTTCAAAAGATTATTTTTTTTCCTTTCCAACAGAATACGCGAAAAGAGAACATATAAGTAGAAAAATCTAAGAATAAAATTCACAAAACTTATTTTCATATTTATTCCGCAATCCGTTCAGAGAATAAAAAGTATTTTGCAATTAGTATAATTGTTTAAAATATATTATAAATTGTATTACTTATAAATCAATATTTTATAAGTAGGAATAGAAATAATAATGCATATTTTAAAGGACGATACATTTATTTAGTAATAATTTTTTTGAAATAATAACTGGAGGAAATTAAACTGGTAAATCAAAGAGGATCGAATGCTTCATTGTCAATTACACAGTGGTTGATGATGAGAGAAACATGTGCAAACGTCACTTTCAAATTCTAGGTCTCAGATGTCAAGTAAAATGTCAATTGTCAATGTGAACGTGAACATAAATAGAAAAACCGAAGCAGCCGCTAAATTAACCAAAGCTAATATAATGCGCTCAAAATCTGGGGACTTGTAAATTAGGTCGAAAATAGACTCATACCTTCTAACATACTATAGAATCATTGAATAAAAGATATAAAGATTTGCATTGACTTAGTATTGAAATTGCGTTCATACAAAAATGGTCAACCGAAATAAACTTCGAGAAGTTTACAACGACCTCAAGAAAGTGCTTACATGGAATTATTTAAAAGGAATTATAGTAAATCCGTCTCAGTTGCACGTAGGCTGTTTCCTTATATTAATTGCTGAATTAATAATAAACATACTGGTAGTGGAAAGAGTGCCTTATACTGAAATAGATTGGAAAGCTTATATGCAAGAATGTGAAGGATTTCTAAATGGAACCCTCGATTACAGTAAACTTCGTGGTGACACTGGCCCATTGGTGTACCCTGCAGGTTTCGTCTACATCTATTCTATGTTCTATTTTCTCACTAACCATGGTACTAATATAAAACTTGCTCAATATATATTTATTTTCATCTATCTTTTGTTATTAACTTTAGTCTTAAGAATTTATAGGAAAACTCGGAAAGTGCCTCCATATGTATTAGTAATAACAATTTTAACTTCATATAGAATACATTCAATCCATATTTTACGTATGTTTAATGACCCTGTTGCTGTTCTGTTTCTGTATGCATCCCTTAATTTCTTTCTAGATTCGAAATGGTATTTAGGTAGTCTCTTTTACAGTTTAGCTGTTTCTATAAAGATGAATATACTTCTTTATGCCCCAGCACTACTTTTCTTTTATCTAGTTAACCTAGGGCTAAAAGGAACAATACAGCAGTTACTACTGTGTGGAGTAATACAATTAGTATTAGGGATGCCATTTTTACTAGTAGCTCCTATAGCATACATTAAGGGTAGTTTTGACCTGGGTAGAGTATTTAACCACACTTGGACTGTTAACTATAGATTTTTAGACATAAAAACATTTGAGAGTAAATTCTTTCATTTAACATTGTTAGGTATTCACATGATGCTTTTAATTTTATGTTTACCAATGTGTATAAAGTATTTTCAAAGTTATTGCCGGTTGAAGTATGTACAAAGACAGGTACAGCCCCAAATTGATGCCAAAAACAGAGAAAATAAGAAAAGAGCAAAGTTGAGAAAAGACATCAAAAGTAACTTGAATCAACCTGACGAAATTCTTTCTAAAGAACAAGAAGCATTCCTTAATTCTTTTGAAGCTATGCTAAAAAATTCATCACAAAAAAGCAAACAAGACAAAGTGATCAAAGAACATGAAAAGGAAAAACATTTTAGTATTAATTTTGATATCTTATCTCAACTGTTCATTCTTCCAATGTTTTTAGTTAATTTTATAGGTATTGTATGTGCTAGAAGTCTGCATTATCAATTCTATTCATGGTATTTCCATACTTTACCTTATTTATTATGGTGTACTAATTATTCTGTTATTGTAAGATTCTTAATATTAGCATTAATAGAGCTATGTTGGAATACTTATCCTAGTACAGATATCACAAGTGCACTTCTACATGTATGTCATATCAGCATATTGTATGGAGTTTATAAGAAAATGGCTATAGAATTAAACATTACGTCAAAACTAACATAGATATGTGAAACTATGAATTAATATTTGTTTTAAAACGCAATGTTGTCAAATGTTTATAAAAGTTTATCACGAAAGTGGTCTTATTATTTTTTATACACCTTCTTATTCATTAACATTGATTGGATGAACGGTACTTATTAAAAAGCAATAACTTTATTTGTTGCATCCTCATTTGTTTTTGGTCTGAACAATAATTTATAAGTAGTTAAAAATAATTGTTAAAAGTATAGATAAAATAAAAGATGATTAATTAAGCGTTTTGAGAAATATTTATTATGAACCTTATTAAATACAACTAATCAAAGGGAAATCTAATTAGAATCTTAAATTTAGAGATAGAGGCATAACATTTCCTCCTTTATCACAAAGTCCACTATAAATGGAATCAATCACCACTGCCTAATATTCCCGTAACAAATCAAGATCTTAGTGTCTATGATTTTATATATTTCTTGTATATGTCGTAGTACAATCACAAATGTAATTAAAATATTTGACATTACGAACTAACCAGGTGGCTACATATATATATTAAAATACTGAAGTCATTTAAAATAACTTTTGATTGATGACAGATAAACTGAAAGCATCATATAAATGACTAAATATTAAAAAAAAAAACACTTTTATTGCAATAATACCAAGACATATACTCATCAAGCTTGCGAGAGAAGACCTTTACTCATTCTTATAGGCAATATAAATAAAAGGAGAGAAATGCAGTTACTTAGTTTGTATTCAAACAAAAGATTAAAGATCTGTAAAGAAATTTACTTCAGAAAAAAGAAAACAATACCATTAGCTATTGCCAAAAACATTTATAAAGTAAATATAATGACGATTTCTTATCTCACATCGATATAATATGTTAGTCACAATTTGACTAAACAAGCTAATTTTAAAAACACTGTAGTATGGGCGCGACACATTAGTCCACATGAGGTTATATCATAAAACTGAAACAATTTTAAGTCCTAGTTAATTCTATAATTATGTAAATGTCTTAACAAGTCTATTTATTTCATTAGTTGACTATGCACTTGTGCTGTCCAATAAATGGAGGCCTAATTTAGAAAGTGGACAATAATTGTTTCATAAATATAATAAGAGTCAAATAACCCCAGTCATATAATTTTCAGTCATATTTGTCAAAGATATACAAATCATACTATTATGTATGTACTAGTAGTGCTAACATTTGACGTAGGTCTATGGCGCTCTATAAATACAAATGTATAGTATCATAAAACCAACAGGGATAGAATACAACAGCAGTCTCACGGGACCGAACGTTAAACGAATCATAACGAAATTACAAATAAACATTTACACGAAGCCAAAGTTTTTAGTTTTGATAGCAAGTAATAATTTATGTTTGAGAACATGTCGCGAGGAGTACAAAGGTATGTAGAGTCGAGAGATGCAGGTATTAGCGGTGGGGAGATGAGCGTCGTCTGCTGGTCTTATGGTCACAGACGGCATGGGCTGGAAACCTTCTTCGGACGCTGGAAGCGCTGGGGACCCGGTCCAGAAATATACCTTTGAATATAAAAATCATTATATTTAAGTACCAATAACTTTTAAAAATACCAAGCATCATTGAAGACTTACTAAATCTTGTCTTTCTAAATGTGTCATCTTATCAACGATAGCCCACAGCCACCGCTTAAAACGCGCTAGTCGTTCCGGAGGTTCCCCGCTTTCATCGTTGAAGCTCGTGTATGATACTAGTGCCGTCACATTTATATCTCCTACACCGTTTAATAGAAGTCGTAAATCTTCAGCCGTTAAGCCTTCTACGGCAGATTCAGGAAGCACATCTAGTACACCAACACGCATTGCCTGTAAGGGAAATGTGAAGTTATAGACATGAATGCCGTATGTGTCAGCTTTAAAAGAAACGTAATCAATAAAACATACCTCAAGAGCTTTTTCTTGTGATAACAGCATGCGGTGTTGGGCGTATTTTCGTACATAGTCATACACATTGAGAGCTGTAACTTCAATTTCCCGACCGCCAGGCACCAGTTCAACGCAGCCACCACCTTCTTCTTCACACATTTCCAAACTGTAAATGGAATTACAGTAGTGGTGTAGAAGTACCCATATAAATTAAACAAACAATATTGTGTTTTAAAATAGGCACTATATTGTTAGTAATATACCTAAAGTTGAGATCAAGAGCTGCAAACAGTGAATGCGAGTCGCCAGTTTCAGCATCGACGACCAGCTGACGGAGGCTCTCGTAGACGACGGGATCGAAGAATGCCAAATCGTGAAATCTGACGGGTCTACCCAGTATGTACTTCAACACGTGACGATTTAAAAACATCGGGCAGAGTTCATTTTGTAACAAGCATAAACCGATAATCCTGAAAAAAAATTTACAAAAATTATATACAAAAATAAAAGAGATAATGAATATCATTAAAATATTTAAAACCATCGAAAATTTCTAAATTTAACAGATAATAAATTCGAAATACAAATATTTAAAAATAAAGACTACTACTTTAACATAACAGAAAACTAGTACTATAATATGGGATATTCATGCCAACCTGCCAACATTTCTGAAGGCGTTGATCCGTTCAAGCGTGGCGCGGCCCTGTCTCGGCGAGTAGTACCCTCGCTTGCCGGGTGAGTAGAACAGTGGGGCGGCGTCGTCGGAGGCCGCCGTGGTCGCGACGGCCGCCGCCCCCGCGCCCGCGCCCCCACCGCGCTCTGAGAGCGAGAACACGTCCAGATCTATGTGAAGACAACCATTTTAATGTTAACCAGGGATCGAAATGTTTATCAAGTTTTCTCTGTCATATATTTATGTTATGCAAGCTTCATTCGAGTTTAGTATAATTTCGATCCCTGATTATGAAATAAAAAGCCGAAAAAAAGAATTTCGCAAAATAAAATCGAGATATACAAGTGATTTAATTACCTAGTATAGCTTCTGATGGATGTAGTACTATGAGATCCATAGCCTCTCGTACTTTCTGCCGCAGTGCGTCTTCGCTTGCCAGGAGGACGAGCAGCTGAGCTGGCGTCAGTTCCAGCAACATACCAGTGATCTTGCCAGCGAAAGTTGGGTGTAAGGAATGAACCTGAAGATCGATTGTCAATTATTATATTGTGGAAAAAGTGTCTAGTATTGAAAAAATCACAATTTAGATTAAGGTCGTACTTTGGGGTAAAGCCGTTCACCGAGTTGAGCTTGATGTAACGTAAGATGTTCGTTATGTCCTCCAGGTCGATCTCCGCTGTATCCAGCGCCTTCAGTTCCAGGAGCAGCCTGTAATTTCCATATATTTTTAATAAAGTCATGGTTTATAGATCAGGGGTTAAAAAACTTTTGTCTAATGTAAATTTTGTGAATAAATTATTTTTTAGCGCTCTCATTTTCTCATTTACTGAAAACAACTGCAACTTATTCGAGTTCAATGGAATTATCAATTACCCCTCAGGCCCCAGGCCTCTACACAACGCCAGGAATTTTTTTCTGGGTCTCTTACTGCCCCTTTTTAGGCCTGCACCGCCCACAAGGGGCGATATCACTCCCTTTTGGAAAGGCTGAACTAGATCAATCTCAAAAGTTTGTAATATATACATATAAATATTGAATACATGTATGTCAGCCATATATACATACTTGCGGTGAGTATGGTCGGGCGTCCACGCTGAGCACTCGTCGCGGCTCCCGGGCGGCGGGAGGTCGCGGTGCGGGTCGGCCCGGAGCGCGGCGGGCGTTGTCCTTAGCGCGAGCTCGCCCGGCTCCGCTGCGGCTATGTTACAACAATTATAATTATTAAACCAACTTTAGCGATTCTATCTTCTGATTCAACTCGTAACAATGATCATTTAAAATTATCTGGGTGTAAATAACCATTTTTCTGTGTGTGATTACCATAAACAAAATTTTGGTTCATAACTGATTAAAAAATTTTTAAGGCTTGACGAGAAAAGTGTGCAAAATTTTAAAAACTTATAGATAATACTTATGTATAATAATTATCTAAGATCCTAAGACCCCAGGCCCTACTAATTTTCTAATGGATAAAACATATATCATAGGTTAGTATTGGTGGCTGCATTAATACATTTTATAGGTGGTAGAGCCTAGCTGTAGTCATGTAACTACACTACACGTTCGACGTAGGGTGGCTCGACCGGGGAAGTACCACTCTCTCACAGAAGATAGGCGTGAAGTAGCCTTCAATGACTGTGTTTCGTCCGATGAATGAGAGAGCCGGTTGCCCTTTCCCTATTCCCACCTTTTCCTGTAATTTCCTTTTTCCCACTTCTCCCTATTCCTAAAAAACATTCCAACAGAGATGTTGCGGATATCTATGGGCGACGGTGGCTACTGCCCACCAAGTAGGCCATCTGCTCGTTAGCCACATTTCACATTAAAAAAAAATTAGAATATTTCCCACAAAGTACGTAAAAATCAGATCTCAGACTATAAGCAAAGTGCGTACAATTGTTACTTACCTGTAGCACCTTGCACCTTAGAATTGGCCGTCGGTATAAGCTAGTAGATATGTATACGTTTATTGTACGGACTAATAATAACCTATTATATATGTTATGTGCATCAGAAAATAAAAGAGGTTTTTGGCCCTGGGATTTTGTCCTATAAGTAACTTAGTCAAACTATAACAAATATGAAGTTAAATAATAGACCTATGAATTTGATTTATGATTGAGGTTTCAGTTTTACCTTGTGCCACTGTTACTACTAGCGCCGCTAACAGCCGTGCCAGAAGATCCGAGAGTACCGTTGGTAGTGCTACTATTGCTGCCGCTACCAGTAGTCGACTCCAAAGGCGGCAGTTTTTCATTTGCTAATAAAGCCTGTAAAAGGTATAAACATAGAACAGAATTACACAGAGTTTATGTGATTTTGTTTGTAGTTGATATGATTGAGCCGGAATGTATTGAAATAATTACCTCCGCAACGCTGGTGTAAAATGATCGGGCGACTCCGCTGCCCTCGCCGGGTTCATCTCTGAAGGTCACCTTCACACGGTTGACAGCCAGCGGTGGCTGAGCGCTGTGCGCGCGACGGTTGTGGCCAGCAAAAGCGCTATTAAGCTCAGCAAATGTTTGTTGCAATAGTTTAGCGCGGTCACGTTCCATCTGATAGAAAAAACAATTGTTTGTTAATATAATGTTTTCTTTACATGAGTGTCACTTTGTCGTAGAATTGTGAGGTGTTTTGTTACTTATTAATCGTTCGATAACTCAGTTCATCAAGTGGGATAAGATTGTTATAAGTATGTTTTTTCTTAAGTTATATTTACCTTATGTAGGGTCAAATCTTTTTGTTGGGAATTCCTTAATTTCTCCATGTCACGACGGAATTTGACTTCCTTAACAGGGAATCCACCTAGCTCCGCGACTACAGAGCCTGGTTCTAAGCCCACGTCCTCAGTGAATACACGTCCAAATAAGTCAAGAGATAGACGCCAGCGACCCAGCAACAAATCGTGGGAAACCGACGCGCCCAGCGATGGACAAGCCCGACTGTAAAATAACAATATAAAGGTATAAATATTTTTTATTTATAAATATTGGTAAATATATTAATTAATTAATGTTTATCTGAGAAATATTAGAAATAGAGAGACATACGGTTGAGCGGGGGCATTGAGAACTTGAGGTGGCAGCAGAGTCGCGGACGGCAAGCCAGTCGTTTCAACTGTTACATGAGCCGATATTTCTTGAGACTCTAGAGGATCAGCCGCACTAAGTAATTCACCCTATAACATAGAAGAATTAATTAAGTTTATCTTATTACTATTGATTTTTATATATACATAACATGAAAATTTTATGAACAAAATGTAAAATATGACTAACATCAAAATATGTAAATATGTTTATTGTCAACATTTCTCAAATAATTGAAATGACTTACAGCACGTACAATAACGCTCTTGCCGGGGCTTCGTGAGGACGATGCCCGTGGTTCTAGCGACATTGCGCCTGAGCCACTTGGCCCTGGAAAATTTGGATAAGGTATAACGTTAGATAAATTGATATCCGCTGGCACAGGAATGAATGTTTTAAAATGTTGATACAGGATTTTTCAGGCTGTATCAGATCTTTACCAGGCATAGAGGACACATTCTGTTGGTGTGGTGCCTCGATGATAGAGCAGGCGGTGTCAACTAACGTGTGGAACTCTGAAGTACTGGCGTTCGTTTCTTGATGGCTATTCATTGTGGTGGCATGTGGATGTCTAGGATTAGAAGCAATCATAAATTAGAAAAATCAACATAAATATATAAGAAGTCAGATGATTAAGATTGATCATTACCTGTGATGTTTCTTTCTAGGAATCTGTCTGTCTTGTTGTCTTGCTTCATTAGAATCAGAGTCTGATAAGTATTCTCCATCCGTGTCAATTTCCATTTTCGTCACTGTGTCTTTGGCGCAGGAAAGATCCTATACAAAACAGTAATATACTTATGTTTTCACAGTTCTTTTTTCTTCTCAATTTTATATTGCATATTGTTGTCTTTCTTGTCCTCTTTATTAACTATCATAATTTTTGAATTTTTATGCAACATCGACTCGTTGTTTATAACATAAAAAAACCTAGTGCTACTTCAATAATCACCCTAAAGCACCCAATAGTAACATCTAAGACCAGTATATGATAGATTCGAGTCTGAGGCTGTAATAAGATTCTTTACCTGTGGTTCATCTCTAGTCAGGGTGTGGTTGTGTGTTGGCGGAGCGGACGCGGGGCGGGCGGGCGGTGACCAGCCGCGCTCCGTGCCTCGGCTTGAGAGTCCTAGTCGCCGAGGAACCACTGGATACGATATTATATACGTAAGTTATCCAAAAGCATTCGTTTAAGTACATAGAAACACGATATATAGATATTGAACAATGATTCTATGAAACTGCACATTAAACCCAGTCTTAATGTGATAATTTATAACTTATAGCCAAACTTCTACATTAAATCAGATAATATTACATGAATAGAAGTTTTATTCATATAGCCGTTAATTTGTACACATACCTTCTAACGGATTGTTAATACCAGGAGGTCCCTCTCCGGTGGTGGGCACGGTGACTGGTTGACGTGGCATTCCGAACAACTCCTCTCGACGAGCATTAGGTTGCAGTAGTTGCGGTTGATCGGCCAGAGGCAGCGCGTCTTGCATTGTCACTAAAAAAAAAAGAGTTGCATAAGGTTTCTGAGATTATTTACAACTTACTTTCTGGCATTTCTTTATAATAACAACTAACATGCATTGAAAAAATACCTTCAAATTAACCTAATTAGCCTTGCTATATATACAAAAGGCCATTATGAAACATTTAAATCTAGAACTTCATGACTATATAGTATTTTTAGTTATTTGAATAGGAATTATTTATGTATTCATAACGATATATTTACTAGGCTATAGTTTAGGCAAGTTCTTATATTAATAATTAATTATTTCTCATATGTATAACATTGTTATTCGTCCTGTTTATTGTTACATAATTTTTATAATATTAATATTATTATTTCGCTGGAGTATGAGTTAATCATTCTTTCTTTGTTAACTGTCGTATCGTCGACGTATATTTAAAAATTATATACCCATGTATAATTCTATACAGTTTAGTACAGCTATTGTAGAGTGAAAGTTTATAAAGCTATTATAGAGTGGAGGTTTTAGGGTAAATAAATGTCTATTAATCAATATATAATAGACTCACTGTTAAACGGATCGGGCGGCGGGCAGCCGAGACATAGCGTTGAATCTGAGCGCTGGAAGAAAGCGTGCGCCCGTCCGCGAGCACCGTCACCCTCACCGTCCGACTCGGCGGCCGCGCTACCGCCCACCACCATCTCCTCTTCGCCTTCCTCATTCTCATTTTCATCCTGAATAATACATTTTTTAAGAAATTTTATATATATATTTGACATTTATATATTGAACTACGTCGTTTTTTCAAAATAAAGGTATAGTAAAATAGTACTTTTGAATGTAGTGAAAATAATTCCATATTAACATGCGAGTGATCATCATAGTTTTACCGATGTCCATAAATGTTGGTGGTGATGTGGTTGTGGTTGCGCTGCCCTCATGTAGTACACCAAAGCGTCTAGTACGTATGCCACGTGCTTCAATGCGGCCACATCTAGCACAGGCAGTTGTTCTGCATGTTCGGCGCTGTGGGCGCGCAGCAAAGATAGGCAGTATGCGAGGAATTCTCGGCGAGCACTTCCAGCTTCTACACCTAAGTGAATTATTTATAAAAACGTTACATTTGTATATGGTTAAATGAAAAAATATGATAGATAGATAGATTAGTAAGGCAAAGTAGAAAGCTGTTGTAGAAATTTCACCTTGCTCCCGATCTCTGCGTGGTGGAGCTTCAGAAAAACCAATAATCCTCGTCGCTGGTGAAGGGAATGAGGGTGTGCGCCTGGCAACGGGCGCTGACGAACGGTTATCACTGTTTGAAGTGCTCGCATTGTTTGAAGTTAACGAAGCTCCAAATCTGTTTAATACAATTTTCAATTTACTTTCAAGTCTCTTGTTATCACTTATATAAGTAACTTGTAATAACTATATATCAGATGATAAATTTCAAAAACGAATTATTACCTCAATTGTGCTTCTGTAGCGTCCATGACCGTGACTAGCCAATCCCAAGTTTGTTTAAGCTGGCGTTCGAGATAACATTGCAAGCGAAGTGCTTCTCTATAAGCGAGTGGCAACATACGCGGCAATGGCAGTGTTACACGCTCGTATTCCCAGAGTAAATCAGCTATTTGTCGAATAACAATGCCTGTGAACCGGAAATAGTTTAAAATTATAAATAAAAAGTCCGAGCAGCAGTAATAACTTGTGGTAGATTTAATTTATCTAACTGGTTATCCCAGTATAATAAATTATATCGATTTAAAATACCGTTCCATGTATGAATTCAAGTACCATATTAGAATGTGAAGGATCCTACTTACCGAAAGCACGTGCAAGGAAAGACGCAGTGGTGGAGGTGGAGTGCGGGTCGTGCGCCCCCGCGGCCGCCGCTGCCGTGGAACGTCCAAGTGAAGTCGGGTCTATGAACACGAGGGACGAGCGACCGGTCAAGCGCACGCCGCTCGTGCTACTTGTAGTGCCGCGGGATGTCTCACGAGAACTAAAACATCAAATCTCTTTAGTTACATATCGTGAGATAATAATGGGAGATTTTAATTGTAGATAAGACTTGACTATTCAATAACACTTCATTTTTATTATTTTATATGCTTTTTTATTTGTTTACTTTGGAATAAAAAATAAGGCAGTTGGTTAAAAACTGGTTTTATGATTTAAGCGATCTGAACAGTGATAAAATATTTGTTTGGGAGTGCGTACCGTATAGCCCATTGCATCGAATGAGGCGCCAGGTTGGGTCTGGACGGGGGTGCGGAGCGACGTTCTAGCGGTTCTCCATCATGTAGTGGCAGCTCTGCCTCCGCATCTTGTTCGTCAGTCTCACCGGCCTCGGAGTCCTCGTCCTCGGGCTGCGTGGAGTCACCGCTCTCGTCTTCTGGATACAGCAATAGCGATGCTATGCCTGTTGCAGTGCACCAGATAACTTCAATAATAACATATCAGGCTTTACGCCTGATATTCCTTTGTGCAATTTAAGGACTATTTTGTAATGTTAATTAAGAACAAAACCTTTTAGTCTGGAAATGAAGAGGTTTTTCTTCACGATTGTAAATGCTCAAATGATTCTCAACTTACCGGCATCTGATCCTTGCGTTGCTCCTGTCTGTACACTCCGCTGTGCTGATTCAGCGTTATCTTGATCGTCTGAGTCACTCTCCGTTTCCGCTTCCGCAAGCAAATCTAATTCACTTTCGCTCTCACCACCTTCGGCTCGTTCTGTTCCGTTTTCTACCACCACATGCTGCTCTTGTCCTCTGTTTAATAAAGATTATATAAATAGTACATCGTCTTTACACTTATTATTATATTAACTATCTTTTTCAAATTTATTTATTAGGAGCAATAGCATTCTTAAATTTAAAGGTTATATAATATAATATTTTGCATTTTACTTATTTAATAAATCATATCAAATTATCATTCACGCTTCCATATTTAAACTAATATGATCATTCGAAATTAGTTCTAGATCATTCATTTAAATAAAAGAGTAAATTTTTAAACCAGTTCTTACCTGTCACCCATGGGGTCGTCGTGATGTTGCGACTCTGTTGGTGGCACGGGGGCTGGTATGTTAGACTCATCAGTCTCCGAAGCGTCATCATCACCTCCCAGAGCCTCCCCTGCCACGTCATCCGGGTATTCCGTGGCCACAGGTGTAGAGGAACGATCAGGGACTAATGTGGAACTCCCCATCGACGTGCCACCAGCTACGGCACCGCGACCACCCGCCACATTCGATTCCCTACGACAGCGGGTTCATATTCATTCACAAAAAATTTAGTATAAAAATAATTGAGTAAATATAAAACACCAGTCTTTAAGGTTAAATTACTTAAGTTAAAGTTTTTCGATAGCTGTTTCTATAAGAATATTTATAAGAACGGGATATTTATTTAGAAATATAATCTTAATTTTCTTTCAGATCCACACTTATTTAGAAACTAAATAAGACAAACAGAGCAATATAAGCACTCGCTACTTACACATACATAGATTATTATCATTGTATAATTTTTTGTGTGTTATATATTAACAACACATTAACAGCTACAGCTGCATATATTTATTTACCTTCGAGAGTGTGTTATTCGAGAATGTCCTGTAGAAAGTGGTTCGACGCCAAATAGGTCTTCACTGCCGTTTACCAGGTCTACGTAAGTGGTCGCTAGCGGGAAGGGTGCAGTCGGACGGACTACACCGAGTCGCACTGGAGCTAGGAGTGCATCGGCGGCCTCTACTAACTCTTCCACTGAGAGAGCCACCAGCGCCCCAAAAACACGTCGACATCGCACCAGTGACGATGTAATCGATAAAGGACTAAAAATAAATATTTATTTTTTATTCTGTATCAATGAGATAACATATATTTAAAGACATTGTTCTCCGTTTTAATAAAATATATTGATTTGTTCCAAATCTTATTTACCCTTTCTTCTTAGCCGCTCCCGGTGCCATTTCAACACTGAATATAACAAAGATTCTAGCGACGGAGCGTACAAATCGCCTGGTCACTTCACGAGCACGCTCAGCGCGGCCGGGGATTGTGTCGTTTTGTTGTTCCCTGATCAACGTGTGTAATAGAGTATCTAGCATCTGTAACAAATCAATTGTTTAATATCGTTAAATCTATAGTGATTTAAGTTTAGAAATTCTTATTTCAGTATTTATGAAAATTATCCTTATAATTTATGAAAAATGAATTACATATATGTTAGTAAATCAAATATAAACTATTAAAATTAGTCTAGACAAAATCATGTATCTCATTTCTTAATACGAGAAAGAAACAGCTTAAAAAAAACAGGTCAAAAAACATATTCTATTAGTTTTATAGATCACAAGAGTACAGCATAATGAGTTAAGTTTAAGTATATTAAAGAAAAATATTGTCACTTACACAATAAAGCTTACCTAACATTTAGTCCCTGAAAAAAAATGTCACCCGGAAGGTGTTCTTTAATATTATTACTTGACGTATATTAAAATTTACCTCATTAGTGCACTTTACGATCAGTGCATGTGTAAATTTATCTAAGAGAGTAGTTCCAGATTGTTGTGGCACGGGGGTGCCTGCGCTAGTGTCAGCTTCGGAACCGTTCGAGCCGCACATTATCGCGGCTTCAACTGCAGGCCAGTCTCCTACAAATAGTAATATATAATATAATAATCATCATACACACATAAATCGAAATCAGTACGTAGAACATGTTAATATGATAGTAAAAATATGCTACAGGGATATAAGTATTAATATTTTTAAAATGCTAAAGTGTGAGTGCTATAAATACCTAATAAATGGACGAGGGCACGCCTCGCAAATCTCGGTGGTTCGAGGTCGTGGTCCGGCACGTCCACCTCCGCGTCTGATCCCGGTTGCTTGCGAGGGACGCGACCTCGACCGCTGCCCGAGCGGAACTGACGCTGCTCCACCGCCTGACGACCCACCGTTTGAACTAGGAACAGTAAGATGGATTCGCCTCTGTGGAATATAATTTTTTTTTAGTATTCGTAGGTCAGTGGTTATAATTGTCTATTTCGAAAGTAATGTATTGTTATGTATATGTACCATTTTTGTCAACCGAGTATGAATTCGTATTAAAATTACATTTGGTTATTAGAATAACAACAATATGATAAAAAAGTTAGATGAAGAAAGTTAATAATAAAAATATTTTGCTTGCCGTTGGCTCAAAGTTTTTAAGTTAGTCTATATATTGTGTTAATTGAAATTAGTGTTAACCATGGTATTAAAAAGTGAGAAATAAAAATATTTAATTATACCTAGAATTGAAGTGTGTCGCGAGTTGTGTATCTCTAGCAAGCCGAGCGAGGAGATCGCACCGAGCGGCCCAGTTGCCTCCCAGTAATGCTTTACAGCGACATTTCTCCCAGCAGTCACAATAAGCCGTAGGCGAAGTGCGTTTCAGTTTACAGTCGTGACCCTTGTGGCACACCTTTAGAACGGAACAAAATATAAATATAATTCTTGTAACACAGGTACGGAATCGATAGAATAAAATTATAATTCAAGTGTACCTTAGCACATTCGGTGCAACAACACAATGATCCAGTGAGTCCGCACGTTTTGCACTCAAATATATCCTGAAAGGTTATAAGACAGTATTACTTATCGATCGATCGAGCAACGCCTCCAAACACTCAATATAATAAATATCTCCAAGCACCTGGTTGATGTGATCCTGGCCCGTCCACGTAAAGCTGCAGGTGTCGTTACAGCACAGAACTAACAGGGGCGAGTGGTCGGGATGTGCGTTGGGAGGGAAGATGGCGGCCGACCGCTGAGTCTCGTCAGAATCGGAACACGCTCTGATAGCATCGAGAATCACTAGAGCGGCGCGGTACGCGCGTTCCGCTACCGCAGCCATCAGAGGCGTTTGTCCCATACCATCCCTGTTAAATGAAAGTTAAATAATATTATTAATCGATTACTTTAAATAACCTATCGATTTCGTGGGCTGAAACATTTGTTTAATCATCAATGAACATGAGAATATGTTGTTTAGTACAACATCCAGCCTCACAAGTTTTTCGTATTTCTGATCAAGTAAGTATATTATATGTTAGGCTTATACTCACTTGCCAGTAAGCAGCTGCATCAGGTATGGTTGCAGTACTGAACTTTCGCACAGTGTCCTCAACGCCGCTAGAGCGTTACCGCGACGTTCTGCGGGGTCTGCACTCACTGAGCTGCCGCCATTGTTACTGCCACTTGTAATTTTTCTATATAATTATGCAATATTTAATGGACTTATAATCAAAAATGATTCTTTTCAATATTTTACTTGAAATAAATTTGAATATATGTATTTTAGGTAATATTAATTAATTTACCCATTGTTAGTGAGGCCCATTAAGCTATCTTCATCTCCAGAAGCCTCGAATGTTTCTGGTGGCCAGGAGAGAGCTGGTACGGCTTCTTCAGCACTGGCACCACTACCACCAGTACCAGCTGGCACATTCGGCATCGACGCATTGTCCACTGAAGATATATATATATTTAACAATATTTATATTATCTTTGAATAGTTCTAATAGTTGTTATGTCGATTACTTACCAATGTCGGGTTCTTTATTAGATGTTGGAGCGCACATGTGTACACACGCATGGAGTATATTCCTATTACCGTCACAGCGCTCTTGCAGGATTGAAAGAATTTGTTGTTCTGTGTGGATTATAATCACGGTTTTATACATTTGTATGTCAAAATCATATTGAATATTATTGATTTTTTCATTTTAAACTTACTATTTGAATCAGATTCAAGTTGATGCAGCAATTGTCTGAGACCGTCTAGGTCGCAGCGTAAAACGCGAGGCATCATTATTTGGGGTTCAGGAACCATGATTATTAATGCAACCTGCGTGAAAATAGATAAACATTACTCACAACACAAATGTTAATCTAAATTATAAACTTACCCAAGTTTTACAAAGACCGTCTTATATATAAATCATTAAAGATCACAAACAGAACTTGATGGCAAACTAACAAACAGTTTTTTAATAAATGAATTGAAACTAAACATCGCCATTATACGCAAACAACGTAAATGATTCCAAGTTCGAAGCGAAGCGAGAATGTAGTTACATGATTTGAGTATGATATTCTACATGTACAGTTTTTAAGTGTACCTGTGACTTGAGCGCAGGATGGTGTGGGTGGTGTGGGTGATGCGGCTGTAACGGCAGCGCGTGTGCCGCGAGCGCTCGTGCCGGGGGAAGGTTCAACGGCGGCGGCTCTCGGACCGCGCCCACGCAGTCCCGGGACACGGGATACAGAGCGCCGTTGCCATCTAGCATCATCACTACCGGTTCACTTCCCTGTTCACAATTTAAAATAGTTAATAATACTTTTGCAATTCTATTTGGAAGATTGATGTTTTAGTTTTTTAAATACTAATTAGATAGTGCTCGCCTAAACTACCTGATGGTAAGTAAAAATGCAGCCGTAGAGGATATTTAATTCGATTTTATAGCATGAATACAATAAGAGCATAGTAGTAAATTCATACGAAACGTTAGATCTCGTAATTTTTTAGACAAACAGTACGTAGTAAAATGCAGCAATCGACTACAAACCTCGGCTGCCGTTGTAAGCTGTATAGCTTGACCATTGGAGTAACCCAGTAGAGCGGTATGGTCGGTGGGGAACGTGCTATCTGTGAGGGCGCGGGTTGTGCCCACTGCATACACAGCATACGCTAAGGCACCACCAGGACGTCGGACCACAGCGTGTACTCCACGATTATCGACCTATAAGTTAATGACAGTTTATATTTTACTATATATTACAAACAAAGACCACAGTAATACAAAAAATCATGCCTATTGTTTGATTGATTTACAAGAAACATGACAAATAGTAGAAATGATATATGATCCATAACATATACTGATGCTAAGAAAGGTTAACTCACAGCGATAGTTATAACATTTAGATCTGGAGGTAGTGTTATTTTCCTGGGGGATCTCTGCAGACAGTCGGGTCCACGCGGTCCAGCGGTGCCACCGGCACCCCACTTCACCGCCACCAAGTCATCCTTGCGTACCAATCTACAATCCTGTAGTACCGTCAACATATCGTCAGAGGTCGATGGCACGATCTCTTTCCCGTCTTTCCCGACCGATGGAAAACGGACTGCTGCGTAAGCCCCGTCCACTTTTAACACACGGCCAAGCGGAACACTTTTGACATCTTCCAAAAACACAACTTCTTTGAGAGGCCACTCTTCCTCGTCACGTTTAGCGCCATCGTTAGAAGATCCCTCTTCGCCGCGTACCGTCACGCGTTTCGCCCGTTCTGCAATTAAATTTAATATTTTGAGATTGCGTTACGTACAGTACGTATTGTATAATGTGAATATAAAAGATATTAACTGTGAGAAGTGCTAGTATCGCTGCACGTAGATGATGCAGGACTAGGCGGGGGCGGCATGTCGAGGCGATCAGCCATGTCTTTGTTACTATCTTTACCGCCGTCCTTGCTACTACTGTTCGATGATGATGCCTTCACTGAGGACACTGTTAGCGGTGATTGGTTCTGAAATAAAAATGTCATCGTTCAGAATCAATAAGTATAAGATTCGACTTTTTTTAGTTCGAGAGCGAAAAGAATACAAAAAATATATAACCAATGACACAATACCTGTAAATCTCTCTTGTCTTTGTCCGAAATAGAGCGATCAGGTTGTGGGGGTGGAAGCAACTTGAAACGACAAGTGTCGGATAAATTCCAGGCCGCGTTTTGTAGTATTCCGACTTTTGGCACTCCCGTTGACATATTAAAACCTTAACAGATAAAAGCGTAAAATATTACAAAAGTAATCGTAAAACAAAATTAATACTTTTCTATACAAAAATTTGGTATCAAAATAGGAACAATACTAACCGATGGCACCAGGTTGGTACATAGGTGCATTTTTCATAGTGACACTCTGGCCAGCTTGCAGATCAGTGGGTGTATTAGATGAGTGGCCACGTTGTTGTTTGCGAGATCGGGCTCGATGTTTCTCCCAAAGACGAGCGCGTTGACCCAATGGCAGGACACCCCTTTTAATAAAAATATATCATACAATGAATGCAACCAAGAATTGTTTGATGTTTATTTTTAATATGATGATAAAAAGATAAAAAGATGCGCACCACCAATATAGCGTTCCAGATTCCAGTCTTGCAACAGTGTACAATGAGCAAACGTGCAGCGATACAGATCTATCAGATCCAAATTCAGTAAATGTCTGCAATTGATGTTCTAGACGAGCAGCTCCTGGGGCATGTGCTGAAAATAAAATATTATATTTAGAAAAAAATATTATTGCCACAACTGCAGAATAATATAAACTTTCATTTTATTCACCTATCGATTCGTCCAAAAATGTAGCGATACGTCCACCATCACTGAGAATAGACACGCGTATCCCGGCAGCACTAACGCTAACTATTCTCTCACCAGGTGATAAACCCAGCCAATTACCACGAGGGTGGTATATGCTTCCAGAGGCCTGTATAGAGGTATATATTTTAATATAAATTTATAGAGGAAATATCAAGAAAATTAATAATATTATGATATATTTACATCGTTACGCTGGTATGGATGCGCATCAGCCCAACGCCATTGGTGCAATTGTCCTTGGGTTGAGATCGCAATTAATTCACTATATGTGGCAGCGATGTGTGTAAACCGGATGCTGCTATCCCAATATTCCAATTCTTCAGACACCCACAATGGCGATGCCGCCATGGCAGAATCTTTCTTCTTGTTTTCAACTATTATTTTAGGAATTATACGATACACATTAATATTTTTCATTTGGCCATTGCATATGTAGGTTTTTTAGTGCCTCTAGATTGTTAGAGTAAAATATGATATATGAAGAGACACAATTTAAAAGCAAGTATCTGATACATATAACATCAGCTTCTCATCAAAATCTTCTGGGCTAAATGCTTCTAGAAACAATAAATCATCAATTAAAGTTTAATTTAATTTAAAAATACAGTTACGATTGTGTAAGAAAATATTAATTATAAGACTTTTTTTGATAAAATACCTCCTTCTTTGTCCCACGAGGTGTCTCTCAATGCAGACTCGAGCCACCTTCGTGGACCGAAGTACTGCCTCTCACGCCAGCGGCTGAATTCTGAGGGGCGTTCCTGTGTGGAACTGCTGCTCTCACGACTGGCGCCCGCACGGCCACCTCCACTACCACCACCACCTCCGCTACGACTATTTAATAAAATTCTTAAATATCTTCACATGAGGTAAAAGACCTGCATCATCATCATTATAGTCTATGTATCTTAACTTGCAATTATTAGGTTCAGATGCTTTAGCTATTACGCTATCGTGTTTATAACAATGTAATTATTAATTGAATCTTCTTTATTTGAATTGTAAGTCAACAAACAGCTACCATTGTTTTAATGTTAAAAACATGAAGTATATTTTGCTCATAATCTATAGGAAAATGATGATGATGCAGACTCAAATATAAAAAAAAAACTTTATAATAACACCAAAAGAACTAAAAACACCCAATCACAAGACAGAACTAAAACTGCGTAAGCGAGTTGCGTGGTAAATTGGGTAGAGGTCTACTTTTAACTCTACTGGTGGGATAGACGAGGTCCAGGAGCGTAGCTTGACGGGATACCTTCTGACAGCCGCGTACCCGAAGATGTCCTCGGAGAACATGGCGTCGGCGTCTATGATGACGGACTGGTCTTGCTGGGTTGCGTGGAAACCTCCATCCAGGAGTGAAATGAGATCCTCAGGGACGTAACCGTCTCCGCCCTCTCCACCCTCGGGCTCCTCGCCCTCCTCGTCATCTCTCGACAGCAGATTGTTCACCGCCTGATTTACATCCAGGTTTGTGCGCTACAAGACATAATACAGGATTACTAAAATGTACAGAAATTAAAAATTTTTTTTTATAGAGCCCAATAACCAAATTGAAAAAAACTACCTGTAGTTCTCGTATAATTAAGCTCCTGCTCTTCCCCTGGAGGACAACCTGAGCTTGAGTAACTAAATCTTCGGGAACGAATGGGGCTGGGACCGTAGATACAACTCTACTCGACCCAGATGCTCCTATAATAACACCAGTAGCCCTACTCGTGGAACCTTCAGAATTAATTAACGAGAAATATTAATTAAAACTTTTTAGATTCTTAAAATATTTTCGTTGAATTTTTTTTTTTACATTACCTTGTGAACTCGGTGCAGCGCGAATAGAATTCCTCATAATTCTAGCTCGAGTGCGTGGCTGTTGCCTCGAACCGCAGCCTCCTCCACTGCCTCCCTGTTTCCCACCGCTGGTACCGCCTCCACCGCTCCCTCCACCACCATTCCCACCACTTTTACTTGCATCCGCTTTGCTTAAATCCAATCTATCAGGAATAATGGAGAAGGCAGCTCGACAAATGGAACCATCTTCCAACAAACAAGCGATATGAGCCGGTCCTGCAGCAACAGCCCGGACGCCTCGCAGAGACGAAAGAGCAGACGGCGCGGCTCCGGTTCCATATCTGTTCCAACGTTCAGCTACCTCTCGAAGTCTGAAAATAACGTTTTATGTGAAAATATTTAAATATCAATTCATAAATGAGTCGAACCCGTTTCAACAAAAATACTTTAAAACACTTGAAAATCTTGATTACCGGTAATAAAAGAAATAAGCAATTCCATTATTTTAATGAGATAATAAATCATCCGAACAGTTGCGAAGTATATATTACGATTACCAATGTAAGGTTTAAATGATTACTTTCTCTTCGTAAGTCATTTTCTGGACGTCTTTCAAAAGAACTAAATAGTAAATTAATCAATGTAAAATATATTACATGTTTTAGGTGATAATAAATTTAGTAAATAAATTATATTAACGTAACGAGCAATATACGTTATTTTTGGTTAAAATATTTTTATATATTTAAACTGATGTAAAACAAACAAAATCTTGGGATGAATAAAGAAATACATGCATTTTAATCACACAATATATAATTCGTTGATATCTGATATGTTTTATCATTAAAATCGGAGAAATAAATTGTATGTATGTCTTACTAACAATAAGATTAATCTCAAACACGACTATATAGGCCTGAAACTGTACTAAAAATAATGAGAACTCGTTTAAAATAAGTCCGTTAAGTAGTTAGCATTTTATGCTTACAATTTTACATACAAATATATGAGCTTGAGTTATGTTATAATTAGCTTTGAAGTAATAAGTACTAGAGTTTTGTCCTGACATATTCTATCTTTGTAACATAAAAAACTAAATACTAACTATAATAGCAACTGTGTTTAAAAAATCATACAATTGCCTCAACTTTTAAAAGAGAAAACTGTACATTATTTGGAACAATTTTTTATATATCTTAAATAAGACCACTCACATAAACTGTCATGTAAAAACATGTAACGTTATATCTATTTGTTCTCAGAATATTTTTCCTTGATGAGAACACTAGTTTTTTTTTTTTTTAAATAAAGGAAATATAAAATTCTATGATATTAGTATCTCTATTTGTAAAATTTTATCCCATATGTTGTAGATATAATAGCCACATCTATTACGAGGAATGACGGCGTCATACCGATCGATAACTCGCACATTGCAACTGCTTTGACAACATCGGTATGCAGGCAAAAATACAAAAAAAAAATTATAATAGTGAACCTAAATTTACAAGCATTCATTATAAATGTGTCTTGATTGAAACTATTTGAACTGAACGATTTCTACATAGAGTACAAATTTATATTTATAAAAAACATCATTTATATCATATTGTACTTTTAATTTCGTAATTATAATATAAAATTCCTTGAAATGGTATCAAGATTTTTTGCTTTATTATAAAGAGTTTACTTTTTTGTGACCATTATTATAATAAATTTAGGATGAATCAAATATTAATTATTATTAAATAGGTTATAATGTATCATGGACGTTATAAATTTATTTTGTATGTATCAATATAAGTAAACAAATATGATAAATATATTTTTTAAAACCACAGATTATACTTTAGATCATCTTGCTATAAACTTTTTTAAATTATTGGAACTAAAAATTGTATAATTATGGTTATTTACAACCATTCATATGGTTGATGTATTATTTGTGATTCATCAGCTTTATTATTTTATTATTGATGAGTTTACTATGAATAAAAACCTGTATTAATATGTAATATGTCAGTCCTTTTATAAATGACATGACATTCGACATTATTCTCTCCAAAAAAAAAAAAGATTTATTGTTTGATAAAACCAAAAGATTGATTTTATTACATGTCTAAGTTATACTTAGGTGCCATTGAAGGCAAAGTAAAAGCAATCTTAAATTTTGATGTTAATATCAAATGTACAAAGAAATTTTTTATGCAGACATTTTAAAATAATAATTAAATGTATATCTTTTTATAAAACACCAATTAACTTAAATGTTAAGACTTCATCTGACTCTGGTATTTTTTATTACTTTTTTAATTTATTTTGTTGCAATGTTATCAACAGTCATTTAAAAAAGGTGCTTCAGAAAACAACTTCAATATAATTGAACAATAAAAATCCTCTTCAATTAATATGAAAAATTTAAAATTTTACCATTTATACTGTCCCAGTAATCATTATAATAATTTATGCCAACAATAAATTATTAACTTCTAAATATTATATAAACATTAAAAAGTAATACATTGTTTATATATTAATTTGTCTCAGTAATGTCATATAATAATAATTAACAAAATTGTCACTAATGTACTCAGTAATTAATAAAATATTACTTAAATTCAATTAATTTCATTATAGTATCAACATTTTAATGTCAGTATATCTTTATAAGCATTTAATTCTGATATTACATCTGCTAATAACATTTATCAATGGACAGCAACCCCTTCTAACAAGGTCAACTTAAACTATGACCTACTGTATTTTGACCTTTTCATTTTTTGTTATCTTATTTTTTATTTTTTTTGAATACCTTGCTTACTACTTACACTGCACTTTTGCTGTGTGCATTAGAATATTCTTGAATTTACATTTTTGTCTCAGCAAAAAAAAAGTACAACCCACATATAATTCATACAAGATCTTAATGTTTATTGCAAACGGAAAAAGAATCTGAAGATATGTATGCCACAAATTTTAACAGTAAACGATAAAAAAACAATTTACATACCTTTACATTATAAAATACTTTAAAAGAGGCTTTCAAATCTATAAAATATTAAAAATTTAACACTAATTACATTTGAAATCTGACAGTCATTCTATTGAGTTTTAATGCAATAATAATATTGGGTCTTGTTAGGCTCCTACTTTTGTATTAATTTTTGTTAATTTTTTTGATGGTATACATAATTTTAAAAACTTCATAAAATTTATAATCAAAATAAAGTGAAACAATGATAATTTTGATAACATCTGACCCTCTCTAGATAAATATAATTTTCTCAAAAAGTGTAAGTGTTAACCATTTTTGTTTGATCAATAGAAGTCACTTGAAGAAGATGTTCGCCAATAGTTATTAAGATCCAATATAACAAATGTATCAATATATTTTTATAATAATCTACATTGCATAAGTATATTGCAACAGAGTGAATGTTTCTCATACTTTTTTCTCTCTCATTATTTTAATTTAAATTTCAAACATAAAATAACATTCAATCTTTAAATTTAATATTAATTTTAAAGATTTATCATAAAATAATAATTGAATATTACATAATAAAATGTGATATAATCCTTAAATGTAGTCCTCTGCCTTTTAATTAAGTAGCTCATATGTAAAACACAATTCTCTTGATTTTATAACACCATGGAAATTAAATATATAATTTTAAGAAATGAAGTGAGTAGTGAGAATCCTCACTTCATTATAACTATATTGTCACTAACAGTAAAGGGGTGTGTAGATATTTCACATTGTTATTTAAAAACAAAAAAATTTAAAGTAATTTTATACATAAAAACATGTTTGAAATTTAATTTATTTGTGATACAAGAGACAAAAACTGAGCACAAGAGTGTGTGTCGCTTAAATCCAACAGTGGAATGATTTTGGGTGATTATGTACACCTAACACAATTTTTTTCAAAATACCTGTGGGTCTTTAATACAAACCTACAACCCTATGCAAAAGAACAAACATTTAAGCCTTTAAAATTTCCGACACTTTTACTCAATGTTGATTCATATATTTACAGCTATTATTATTTTTATATAAAATTCTAAAATATATATTTTTTTACACCATCCCCTCATCCTCTTATCTATCCTCTATTTTCAGGTGTCTTAATTAAAATACTTTTAATAAACAAAAAACATCTGTGTCATTACATTAAATTTAATAAGAGCATGTAACCTAAAATATTGTCATTCAATGATTACTTACAATTAAATATAAATTGGTTGTTCTTTATTATTGTGTTAATTGTATAAACTACTATCTCAGAATCTCTAAATATGAATATTATGGATAATATTACTGTAGCTATAAATGCTTCCAGCTAGTACAATAAAGGACCTATAATGGTAGGGTATTTTTATTTTTAGGTTTTATCGAATGCATAAAATAAACATTTCCCTGTAAAATCCGACATCGTAATAGCAACTCGAATACATTACGCCATTATCCAAGCCGAAAGCAAGCTTGCAGACATAATATCTTCGACACCTAATTCAAGTAAAATTTTCAGCTGCAAAAGTTGCAGCAGTTTTCAGAATGTTCATTTCATTTAGGCCCTTATTGAAATACGCTGAAGTGAATAGGCATAAAATACTATAAAATGGAAGTATTTTTATCAAATCACATATGATCAACGTAATGGAGTCGACTAGAAAGTTAAATAACAGCTTACCTATCTATCAATTGATCCTCGGTACCAGGTAATGGATGAACCACAAAATGCATTGAACACATTTTTGTGAGATCTTGATATAATTTTCATATAAAGATCACTTTCACATTTGTAACCACCGAATAACTGTATGAACAAAAGAACACTCCTATCTAAAATCCTTTTCTAACCACCATATTTCTTGTAGATTCTCTCAAACTTCAATAGCGTTTTTCGTTCTCAAATACATGTGAGTCGGTACATGACGAAAAAAGAAAGAAAATATCAACATGGCTTCTACGTCTAAAATGTTGGCAATTGGTATTCATGAAAAGCTTTTCAATCCACAGATAATAGCTAACCACGGACATATATATTTCCAAGTTGAATAGAAGTTAAATATCAGGTCAATAAAAATAATAAATATTATAAGTATTATTTGTATATTTCATTAATAATTTTTTATAAATACATATGGTCGTAACCAAAAGTAAGAGAATCTTTCTTCGCCAATAAGTTAAATTATTGATTATATTAAGAATGACAAAAAGTAACTTTTTTTTTTTTGGAAAAACTCGCATGTTTGAAAATGTTTTCACGATATTGAAAATTATTCCAGATTTCTAAATTATCGTCCGATTCATAAAACACAGAAATGTCATCGCCATCTGTGAAAGTTTAGAAAAACAATCACAACGTCAAAAATGGCTGCCAAGTCAAAGAGGCGGCTGTCTAAAATTGAAAATAAATTGTTAAAGTTAGATAAATTAGAACTCAAAGATGTTATTTGTTCCATTTGTCAGTCAATTTTAATAGAACCAGTGACTCTTCCATGCTACCATGACTTTTGTCAAAGTTGTTTTAATGGAAGTATAGAAAATAATGCTTTGTGTTGTCCTCTATGTCGATTAAGAATTGGTTCTTGGGTTCGTACAGCGACAAAACAAAAGAACATAGTAAATATTAAACTATGGAATTTCATAAAAGATAAATTTGCAACAGAGGTTGATAAGAAAGTTAAAGGAGAAGATGTAGGACTGTCACCAGGTAAAAGTTTTAAAAAAGTAATGCTTACTTAAAAAAAAAAATTACTGTTCTATTTATTTCTATTTCAAAATTCGAAGCAGCAGCAAAATATTTTTTTATTAATTTTTCGTTATAAAATTAAATTATATAATTTTAGAAACAACTGTAACTCGTTTAAGTGAACCTGGTGAAATTAGATCTGAATATGAAGCTGAATTAAAAAGACTTAGATTAGAGAGACTGCGTCTTGAACAGAAACATTTCCAAGAGACAGAGATTCTTATTGAGTAAGTGTGTTGTTAGACTCCAATGTTAGTCTTTTATTTCACTTATAAAATTTTGTGAGTGTTTTGGAGAAACTAACTCAGAATTTATGTGTTTTTTTTTTTTATTTACTGTAATGGATACCATCATTGCATTGTAGTACAATTTTAGGCATAGAGGTTTACTATCAAGGCTACTTCTTGATATAAGCTATAATAGGTAATAATATAAATAAAAGTAAAATAATTTAGCCAATTAAAATTAGTAACAACAATATCCTAATATATTCTTTTAATTTTAAAGTTAAGACTGACATGAATACCAATAAAAATAGTTGAAATGAAAATATAAAACAGGGACTCTAATATGCTACCATCTTATTTTAATATACATTTATTTATAGAAAACTTCATAAAGAAGAAGAAGAGGCACACAGAAAATATTTAGAAAACCTTAAACAAGATGAGTTATTGGCTATAAAGTTGCAGCAAGAAAGTAAAATAAATATAACTATATCCAATATGATGAAGAAGAAGAAAACCTTGCCCACCAAACCTAGATTAAAACCTACAACTATTGACTGCTATTTAACTAAACCAGTTGAAGCCTCATTTTCTAAGGGGTGAGACTTATTATTGTTACAAAATTTCATTTTAATTATTAAATGTTTATATTTGTATATATCCTTTTGAAAATCTTATTCCTGTGAGATTTTTAAAGTACCAATAATTCCAGAAGCCCCATTTTGACTGACGATAATACAAGCACTAATGACTCCATACCTATACTACCATCCCACAAAACTAACAGTAGATTATCACCAGAAATGTTACCTAGCTATGGAAAGCTTCTAAAAAACTTTTTGGATAAGGAACTTAAAACTGGCACTGTTCTATGGAATAAAGAGAATGGTAAAAGAAAACTAAAAGATAAGGTAAAAAAAAAAATTTTTATATATTACTTTAGTATGTTTCATTTATTTATTTTTATGGAGTTGTTGAAAAATACATTTTTTTTTTTAGATAAATCACAGTTAATATTATAAACTGCTACCCCCAAAAAAGAGTTTGAATAATATATTTCAGAACCAAATAACACCAATGCCAATATAGAGAATATTAATCAAGAGTGACTCTAATAAAACACTAATTTAAATACACCACAGTTGTTACATTTTATATGTTAATATTATACCATTGATTAATGAAATAAACAGACTTTAAACTCATTTCTCTCTCTCTTTTCCAATGTATTACAAATGAAAATTTATTTAAAAAAAAGATTATTCAAACTTCCAGGAAGAACAGCCATCTTGTGGAAAAGAAATAGAAAAGAATAATGAAAAATGTCTTGTGAAAACGAGGAATGGTATGCAATCATTAGTTGTTTCCTTGCCATTACCATCAACTGGATTACTGCATCATAAATCTTCAATGCCAGAAAATAGAAATATAGAAACCGGGAGTGTTGATTCTATGAGACAAGAATTGTGTTATTTTAAACCTATTGAAGGAAATACTCCAACAAGGTATAGTTATTATTATTTAGATGGTTTTATGCACAACCACTGTTCTTGTATATTAAGTACTAATATAGGCTGGTATTCAACATATATATTGTTTTAAATTAATTATTTAACAAGCATACATTTCACCCTGCAATAATGGTTTATTTCTTAAAAAAACCATGTGTAAGTCTGAGACCATTTGAATGTTTGTAAGCACATACCAACCTTTGTCAATACTTTGTAAATATTATTTTGAATATAAAAAAAAAACATGTGAAGTCAATATAATTTTAAATATTTTTTAATTAAAACTAAGTTTTCATTTAATTATCTATTGTGCATTAAACATTCAGATTTAATATTTAAATTTCGATGTGTTGGTATTTAAAGTGTGTATAACAAAGTATAATTCTTTTAATAAAATTAAACAAAATGTGACCATATATACCGAAGTCCTACATTATAAAATTGGTATTTACATACAAATTTTATATATAAATCTATCCATCAAATTATTTTAAATTATGTGGCAGATAGAGCTTAAAAGCTTTAACTGCCTTAGCATCCATGCTTCAGCAGCAATATCAGTACAAAAATTTACATTTATATAAATTTTTGTGTTGTGATTAGGGCAAGGTTCATTCAAGGACAATAGTCAGTAAATTAATGGACATCAGGATGATGAATAAAAGCAGTAATTTATCATTTTTTCAGTTTTACACCAATCAAGGACCCCTTACGAATACCAAGCATCAAACCTGATAATAACCAAGCTCTGCCTCCAAATAATCCTTCACCAAGCAGAGCTCAGTTTTTGGAGGGTTTATGTACACTAAGGAATTTGTCTTTGGCTCACAGGCTGCCATCTGCTTTTGTTATCGCACTAGGAATATTACAAACCAACAAGGTAAAAACAACAAATTTTTATTACATAATTAGAGACGGAGTTCTTAGCTTGATTTAATTAAAATGTGTTTGAACTTGTTAAAACCTTGATATAACTACAAGCTAAGTATTAAATATTATAACATCTTCATCTCATTGTATAGGAGATATCAAAAAATTATGGAGCGACTACAAGATCAAAGGCCAAGAAAAATTCCACGTCAAATCCTTGGGCGACACCAGCAGTGAACTCTCGACGTACTACATACAATCGAAATAAACAAGTGGATACTATTGAAGGTATAAGTAAATTAAATTCTGAAGTTTCACTAAGGCGGACCAGGTCGATGGGGAGCATCACTAAGGATGACAATGAAATGACGCCAAAGAAGAAGGTCAAAGTGAAAAAATTCAATTCAGAACGAAAACCATATTTAAGGAGTGATTCGAAGCGGATACAGAATAATGATTCGTGCAGCCCACCTACAGCAGCAACAATTAATAATAATGTGAAATTAGCTCTTAAAAATTTGTCTAGTCCATTGAAAAATTGTGATGTGAAAAGCATATTATGCGAGCAGCTTAGGATTGAAAAAATAATAGAACAAGAGAAAAGTGACTTGGAGTTAGCACTGAAGATGGACGCTGAGTTGAATGGCAGACGAACGTTGAGGCGGACTGCAACCAAGCGCCAAGTAACGTTGAACTACGCTCTAAGACCTGCTAAGAAACTTAAAGTTTAATGCAGCTACCTCAATTTTTAAAGTTTTAGATTTTACTGGTTAATAGTATTTATTTCCTATGACCGCCCCATAATTTGAAAAACGTGCATATATAATAATTGATGTCAATGTATAATAATAACACGAAATTTTCAGTGTTACAAATTATGAAACTTGTATTTTTTTTTTTTCAAATTCTTGTAAATTTTGTTGTTTAAGCTAGAAATATATTCTAAATAAACCAGAACTCATTATTACAGTTAATGTGAACACACTATGAGTGTTGATTTCTGTCTTCCGAGCCATAGTTTTGAATTATATTTACATTTATAACTGATTGTGAATAAAAGAATTTTCAGTTAGCGTAACTGAAAATCTTATGATCCCACATGTGCAGAATCATTGACATGTTGTGTGAAAATACATAGGAAATAAAATTACCCATGAAAGTAAGTTAGTGAGTAAGGTAAATAGATCTCGTCAATTTAATCACTGTTTTATGTTTTAGCTAAGACATCTAAGATGCATTCATAAAGACTACATTTTTATTTTATATAATCAGTAGACATACAAATAAAAGATAGTGGTTTTTGCTGTAAATTATAATGTTTTAGCCTTAATGAAGAAATGTTTATTTGTGCTGTTTGATTTTGCATGTTTTATAATTTCATAATAATAATAATAATTAATAAAACAATTTCTACAACAACTTAAAACCAAACACGGCCTTATTTTGAGTAAATATATTTTTCTACTTAAACACCTAAAATATTTTTTAAAAAGAAAATATCGTTTCAATGTATTAAATTATGCATATTATTAAAAAAACCACTTTTGCAGTAATTCTAACTGAATTATAAATAGTTTTAAGGCCTACATATAAATAATTTTGATTTTCAATATACAAGTCAAGTTTAAAATTGACTATATTGGTCCTGGACAGTCCGAATCTGCTTGCCTAGCTTTGCCCATTATTATAACCTATTGAAATTTACATAAACAAACAGTTCATGACATTAAACATTATCTTTGTGGATTGCCATACGAGTATAATAAGTGTTTTATTATATTTAATTGTTAGTTGTATTCAAAAATGCTTGCTGTGATATACTACAAGTGTTGATATTAAGATATTACTGAATTATTACTTTAGCAAATGAGTGCTATATTGAATATTTTTCTTGAGTTGTTCGATATTGAATTAAAATGTAGCTTCAGGTGTAAATAAAACTTTTAATTGGTACCCGATATTAAATGGAACATCTATAAAGAATGCTTTAAAAAATAAAATTGGTTGTGTTCGTCTTTATTCCCCCTTCCTACTAAAGCTTTCGAGGATCTGAAAAGAAGAAATGTAATATATAATATACTTCATACACTTAAAATAGTTATTTTTTTATGCTGTAGTTCTGATTAATATCTTTTTCAAACGCAACAAATTTTCTAAAAAGGTTTATCTGCTTATTTTGGACTTCTCAATTTAGGTCAATAATACTTTACTTGACAATAATACTTTTAATTTGGACTATTTTATTATTCTTCAAATTATTGCAATCAAAGTTTTTAAATTTATAATATGTATGAAATGTTTATATCATTTAAAGATCTATGTATCTTTGAAAATTACCAAATTACCTCCACATGTATGTTTCATACCCTCGCTGCGTTACTCCTTCGACGAAGCACTCATTCAAGTCACATTTTTAATTCTTCATACCTGTAAATAAAAATGTGTCTTAAATAATATACACAACTAAATAAAATATAATTCAAAAGGTTATATGTGCATAAATTTGACAAAAATAATACTAAATAAAACCTCAGGTGGAATTAAATAAGCACTTGATAAACAACAACTATTTTTATACTTTTGCACAATTTGACATCACTGAACACACCATTATTGCAACTCACTCACCACTTTGATGCAGAAGCACTCAGATGACATCCTCAAACACCAGGATTTGATTTCATTTGGACAGAAGGGGCTCTTGCTTACACACAGACACCAAGGTATCTGCTTATGTATGCTTAATGTGACATAAACTCACTCCCTAGCAAAATGCATCCAAACATCAAATGCTCAAATTAATTTATATATTAGTATTTTTTCATCCCTTATCTATCATTCTCAAATAATAAAAATTATACCCACCAAACAAGACACAATTGAAACATCCATCTCATAATGCCATACTTTATTTTAAATTCAATGTCTCACACATCATACCATATCACAAATTACACACAGTACAAGGGTCGGCTTAAATGTAATACAGATAGAAATAATTCTACTCTAGTAATGTGATAATTCTATCAGTAAAAGAATAGATTTTGACATAAAATCTTCACATATGTTGTTAATTTGCTACCAATAGAACTTAATATATATACTTCTTCATACACTCATCTCTGGTATTTACATGGAGTGCAGGCTCACCTCATGTCTGGGGCTTGTTGTTATTATTCCACCCGCTGCTAGATCCTGAGGGAGCTGAGCCACCTCCACCATTACCTCCCCAATTTTGTCCATTAGGCCAATTTCCTTGATTCCAGTTCCCGCTCTTACTTCCAGACCAACCAGGATTACTGCTCTGACTCCAGGCTGGTGGACCATTTTGACCCCAATTTTGATTATTGTTCCAACCTTTGCCTGAATTACCTTGAGGAGGTCCTTGCCAATTATTTGAATTTCCTGGTCCTCCTAAGAATCCACCCCAACCAGCTTGATTAAGTGCAGCAGCAACAAGACTTATTGGCAAATTGAAATTAGCTGGCGGTCCACCATTTGGATTAATACCTAAGTTCTGCATATTTAATGTATCAATGTTATTATTACTTCCATTACCACCGGAACCAGAAGACCCAGATCGACCTCCTTCCCAGTTGCTTGGACCATAAGAGTCATCTTTCCAGTTAGGATTGGATTTACTTTTAATTTTTGGTGCAGCACTTGATACTGAAACTGATGCACCTTTGATAACATGATCCTCTCCACACAGACTTTGAGCTACTTCAGGATCTAAGAAGGTAACAAAACCAAATGCTCTGAAAGGTCTTGGTACAAACACGTCTGTTACTTCACCAAATCGAGAAAAATAATCCCTCAAATCGTCTGCCGTCATATCCTCTGTACATCTGCCTACAAACACTTTACACGGCATTTGTGGAACTACCCCTTCTTTAGAATTGGGAATGCGAACATCAACCCAGCGCCCGTCAATATTGTGCCTCTGAGCAAGAGCTCTCATTTGTGAGGCGTAAGTGGCAAAACGTATAAATCCAAATCCTTTAAAAGAGCCGTTTTTGTCACGTTTTAACTGAACCATAACAACTTCACCAAACTGTTCAAAGTATTGTTTTATAGATTCTTCAGTTGTTTTCCATGGTAAACCAAGACAAATCAAATCCGAACAAGTGAGTTTTTTTTCTAAGCGTTTTGTTTTAGCCGCTGAATTTTCCGGCGAAACGTCTTCCATCTTTCGTTTGTTTTCTTTTGGAAATACACAAATGTACAAATGTTTACCCCAGCCGGCATCACTAGGTGGATGAAGCTTACCATCGCTTAAACGAATACCGCGAGTAGCTTTACTATCAGGATGACGATATTTTAATCCGCACGCGCCAGGAAATTGTGCCACAAGTGTTGACAACAACATAGTGCCATCATGTTCGCAAGGTATCTCAACTGCGTTGGAATCATCTTCGTCTTCACTAACTTTAATGTATTCGAAAAGGTCTTCGTTATAATTACTTTTAGTACTCATGTTAATGATTTACGTAGACGTTTAGCTTTAAAAACGGAGTTTAATATTCACCCTTACTCAATAAACTTTGATTTAATTAGGAAACCAAAATGGCTGAAAATTGCTATTTTTTTTTGTAAATGTTTTTATGGCTCTGGATACGAGTCTTTTTGAGCCTTATCGTTACAAATCCAATTGCTATCGCAATGTAAAGATTGCCAGCAATTCGATATTATTATTTGTTATAATTAAATAGTTTAGTACTCAATTTATAATAGTTATATATATTTTTTTAATGTTAAATTTTAAGTGTGTCTTTTTTTAACATTGGGATTAGATATACATAAGTAAAATTAATGCTTATCTCAATAAAAACTCAATCATTGTTAGGATTTTTGCTTATAAATAATTGAATCAAAGTACTTGCATGATTAGAGATGCTCATTTACATATATACTTTTTTTTCTCAAGTATTATATAAAGTAGGATACCTACGTGCTAGAACAGTAGTCAAGATGACATTAACGTTTTTTAAATGTTTACCGTCAAAAGTGTAGAAAAGGAATTGAGGAGTGAATAGGAAAAAAAAATCGTGATTCAAGTATCCGTGACAATAACTTTGGAAATCTACAAACCATATAGTCTACAACAACAAAAAAATGTGCTACTATACTTTCTTTTTAAAGGAACGCTATTTATTTCATATAAGTTAGAAATAAATTGTCAAAAAAACTTTTTGCAGCTGAGAGTTTGAATAACTTATTGAATAGTCTTGAACTTTACCAAACTATTTTTTTATAACTTTTATATCAATAATTTTTTGTGAGTATTTTATTTATTATTGTAACTGAATGCTACAAAATAAGTACAGTTAACAGACTTTTTAACTTTTAAAATTATGTTTTATCATAACTTGTAATTTATTAACATACTAGGAGGGTTTTGGGATATCTGAGAGGTCATTGGGGACAGGTTATTTAATAATTACAAACGATGTAATATGTAAAGAGACATTAAAGGTGCTATAGTGTTATCCTTATTAAAAATAATAATAAAATAAATAACTTTTTCCGACGTAATTATCAACTATCAATTATTGTCCGTGAAACAACAACAAATGTTTCAAAAATTAGTTAGTAGAATGGTTAGAACCTTATAGATAGAAGCCGATATGTAGAGGTACCTGCGGCTTTGACAGCGTCATCGGGAGAGTCACATAATATGTCTTGTCTTTTAATAAGTGATTTGAACCAATATGTAAAACGTGGTACCTCGTTGGTGGAATGTTAAATCAACAAGAATCTTTGAGATGGGACTCAAGTTATAATACAATGACCAAGATAATATATACAGTCCTGATTAGTGATGAATGTGGCCAAATTTAATTCTGTGCCTATTCACCCGGGTAGCCATTTAATGGGGCTATTTATCATATGTGGCATGAAATTATCTTCAAAATATATAGATTTTTTTAATTTATTCTTACCATGTTTTTTGAAATTAAAGAGTGTTTTTTTAGTATAGAATTTTAGGTATAGTAGGGCATATAACATAAATCACTACTTTTTAATGCTTTAATAAGTATGAATGTACCAATTGGGCTTAACCAAAAATAAACAATAGTAAGTTTAAGTAATTATTTATTGAATTAAATGTAAAAAATAAAACTAAAAAAGAATCCATATAGTCGTTTATTCAGGGCTCTTCAAATTGCTATTATTATAAGGCTTTTTCCGTCATTCGTTTCACTTTATCTATTTAAAAATCTATTTCACCAATTACCTAGTAAATTTGGCTTACTCAACTCTCTTTCGCGTATTTGTGAAATTTGATCTTTAGTCGAAATTCTGAGTTTATATAGATGAACTACACATTTTTCACAGTTTCATCACAAATGTTCATGTTTATTCTTATTAACGTAGAAATAACTTTCAACAAAACTAGGAAATAAATAAAAAACTAGACGTTGTCATATATTGATAAATATTTCTAACTGTCTCATATAAAATAATCGAATGCATTATAAAAACCCTACAAATAAGAATAAAAGTCACATTGCCTATGAAGTTACTTGATTAACATATATATTTTTTAATTTTAATTGTCCGTCTATAAAAAGAATAAAAAACAAGAAATAAACGAACCTTAAGCGTACAGGCCGAATTTTTACGTGCTCATTTATTAATCTCAATAAAAGCGAGCTAAAGAAAAAGAAATGAAGGCTTTTGTAAACTTGTTGTCTTCCAAAATGAGAGTAATGCATTGCTCCTTGATTAAATATCTATAAAAATAATTTTCTAGTATTACTGTACTTACTGACTTTTCCCAAAAAAAAAATTCGAATTCGATTATATACACGACTAAGAATAACACGATAAACAATGAAATTATGCTTTTTTTTAGTAACTATAGCTATAAATAAGTTTTTGTAGTATTTTTTTTTTATTATTTTAAAGAAACCTAATGCTATAAATTTGATTTGAGTGCTTAAGTGGGTTTTTACTAAAAGGTTGACCCGAATCCTGTTCCCGTTTTATGGATGCTGTTATCCTTAAATTAAACATGCAAATGCAAACTAAAAATGTCATTTTAAATCTCAAAAACGTGAATTATCAAAATGAATAAAGGAGAGTTAAATTATGTTCTGAATAATAATGTTGGCTGGTGAACCACAAGCGGATATTATATGCCGCCAGTCACCAGACGGCCTTGAATCTTGACTTTTACTATTTATTGCCTAATTTTATTTAAAAGCACTAAAAGGACGCTTCTTCTTGACCTTTGGGATTATGTATTATATAAACTTTTATTTATATAATATTCAAATCTGAATTTAAAAAAAAAAACAAAAAAGAGGGTTTGTTTTAATAGCGTCTGAGTTTAAGTTATCTATTGTAGATTCTCCCTGTTACCATAAAGTAAATTATAAAAGCAAAACTTTAAAATCAGAGTTATTTGTTGATACAGTTCGTAAAGGTTTATGTTATTTAATATATGTATAGTTCTTACCGTAATATGTTTTATAAGTTTTGTCAGCCGAAATGTTGCAAGATGAACTTTCAATCTCAACAAAATACAAACCGGTTGGATGAGATGTGAGTGTCAAACTCGGCAATTACCTCACTATGCTAACCCGTCGATTCTGCTTTTGCTTAGTACGTTTGTTATTCCATTGTATTTTTTTTTGTTCCTGTATAATCTCTGATAATTTTTATGTCATCATATCCTCAAATGTTGTTATGATTTTTATCATCTTTTTATGAAATATTGTTTTATGAAATGTTGTTTGCTAACCTAAATTTATTTCCCGATGCAAAAACCTTTCAATATTTTGTCGAAGGTTATAGAGTTTTGCAATGTTGTTGGTGTCTTTAAACAAAGGCTGACTGCAGTATGCAAGCCCCTTCACTGTTACAATTTACATGAATTGTCAGGAAGCTCATTCAAGGATAACTTGCTAAGTTATGGCTACCAGTTAGCATTCTTTTTTAAACTCAACCCTTTCCATTACCTAATATAGCCACTAAGAAAATATTGAAATATTATTAATCTTTTATTTATAAACTGAATACATAAGCCAAAAAGGTCAAGAGTTATTTCCTAATTTTAAACATATATTTCCCATAATTTTTATTAGATTTAGTAAAAGTCATAATAATTTAAAACATAAATATTTCTAAGGGATGAAAAGTTTAAAAGAAATTGCCACCGTATGAATATTTTACTAACCGTCAATAGGTATATGTTTACCTTGGTTGATGTGAAAGTAAACTAACAAATATATTGTCATGTATAATGTATAATACATGACAATATATTTGTTTACTTATAATAAATATAAAATATAAGCATATAAAATACACTTGGATTTACACCGTGCGGTGTAGTGGTGACTATAAATCGATTTTGGTATCGATGAAAACAATCGATAAGCCGAAATCACCAAATACTATCATATCTGTAACTGTAACAAGTAAAAGTTGAAATAAATATACGAATAGAAATGTCCCATTTATAATTCAATTATAGTTTTTCTATGGATTTTTATATTTTATATAGTATGAAAAAAATACTACTGCTAGTTTATGAAATTAAATCGCTCATTTTATATTTTTTAATATATGAGAAACATTTCTAGATATTTAAATATTCTTTGGTAGATTCAATAGGGAAATATAAAAAAAAAATATTTTTAATAACGTAAGTATGTGACTTTTAATATATTTTTTTGTCTAAAATCTGGAACGTTTATTTTATATTCCCAACACGTTCGCTGGTATCTACCTACGACGCGACTGTGGAATTTTGCGTCGGAGCGCGCCGCCAGGGGCCACTGACTTCAACAGTTGCATACATCGCAATAATTGCTTCCAGAATGTTATTAATTTGTCTTCATTTCCTACAAAAACCTTATATTTTTTGCCTTCTCGTAGTAAACTTCACTCTAGGGAAGTTTAATAAATATATATTTAGTATGCTTATAGTAAGTTTGCATCGTTAAACTGCATATGGAGCGATTCCAGTTTTTCATTCATAAAACTTCATGCATAGTCTGTCGGAAATTAGGTGACGCATCATATGTAGTGTGATTATCCAAACTTGTGCTAAACACACAGAAGTCTATATATAAACTGGCTAACACCCCAAGAGAGTGTTCATGATTTCAATACGAGCGGAAGAAGATAGGTACTTTAAAATCTATTAAAAGATTCGATATTGAATTCGACTAATCGGATATATTAAATTTATATAAATTATACATTTGACGTGAGTATCGAAGTCTTCTTTCCCGGTCTCAGGATTGTATAATGTATTATTTAAATTATTAATCAATCAATTTACAGTAGTAAAGTATGAACTGTCATATAAATGAAACATTTGAAGGTATCTATTTTATACGTAAACACCAAGCATACATATATATTGCTTCAAAATAATTAAAATTGTTGGAACTGAAGGCGAATTTTGAAAAACATAGAGTACGTAAAATAATTAGGCTCGATTCAATGCAGATATATGGAATAATAATAAAAAGTACTTATTATGTAATGTTTAAATACTCATACTATGTGTAATGTGTTCTAGTCATTAGCTTAAAGATGAAATAATTAGTCATGTCATAACTAATCATTAAAATATGTTGAAAATTAAAATTTTCAATGTTAATTTCGAAACAATATAATAATAAGTAGCGTGTATTACGTCGCAATTTTTTTGTAATAATTATCTGGCAATAGCGTATCGTAATTTGCGGTTAATTAGAACGAATCGAAAGCTGCGAGCAATATATATGTTTATAATAAAAGACAAATAACTCAAAGAGAGGAAATAGGTGATCCAGAGTGCATTATACTTTATAATTAATGACTTAACGGTTTAATTCATTAACTCTTTACTAATTAACAATAAGTATACACTAAGGTATATACCTACCTCTACTCCGTAGGTTTAACAATTTTGTGAAATTCAAAAAGTTTAATAATATTTTGATATCTATAAATATTTGCATGTGACGTGGTCAATTACTTAACTACCCTTTATATAATATCACTAAGATGTTTTAAATGTTTAGTAAAAATCTTTTGATTCCTTAGTAATGTTGAACTAATTTTATTTAGAGCCGGTTGAGGTGTCAGAACAATACTTATTTGTATTTTGTACAGATATTATACATTATTGCTTAATAAATGAAACACGTCTAATTTATATAAAGTTTAAATATTGTATCTAGATATTAAATAAATGTGCTCTAATTATATAGTATAGGAAAAGTTATAATCTTTTTTCTTTGCATTCATGTCGATGTGCGATACTTGGAGACCCGTTACCTTACGTTATGAGAATGCTTAATTAAATGCTCAAACATCACTGTCCACAATAACGTCTATTTTAAATAAAATAACTTGAATGTTCTCTCATTATTAGAAAAAGAGATTACTTTTTGGTTTCCTGGAAAACTTAAGTACGTTAACTAACAAAGCTTATTTTGTAATAACATTGTTTTTTTTTTTAATAAATTACTTTCGATTACACACGAAATAAAGATAAACTACGCATTGTCGTAATTAAACTACTTTAGTGTAAAAATAAAGACTATAATTTTTTTAATATGTACCTACTGAACTAGGTACCAGCCCCGGCTTCGCGCGGGCTCTTTACAATTATTAAACTTATATTATGATAACTTTCAAATGATACGCCCACTTTAAATGATTTAAAAAGTAATTTAAAGATACTGATGTAGGCTGGAAAACGAAGTAATTTATTTTGATAAGTCTTAGCACCGAATTTATGAAAATAGCTTTCCAATAAACGCTTTAGGAATGCCAATATTTAAACGTTGTAAAATGGATATAGTATGTTATCGTTAAGGTTTACTCTCAGACGGCTCATGTTTTGCGTGTCATCTTCGATGAATATCGTAGATGTACAAGTAAATACAAAAACTTAACAAATTACATACTAAAACCTTCCTCGAGAATCAAGCTATCGAGTGGTGATAACTGTTTGATAATCGGTGAAGTAGTTTAGTTTAGTTAAACAGACAGATGCAGCGAAGGACTTATTATAATATATATATGTGTGTATAATATATATGATACGTTTCAGCTATTATTTAACAGGACATTTAATATATAAAACAAATATAACTAGACGCGTAATACAAATTTCTATCATCGTCACATTACATACGAAGTGTTGCCCGTTTCCCATGTAATATGTCACGATTTATGCATAAAAAATTGTTAACGCTACGTTTGTAGTGTCCCGATACAAACTAGCTGTAAATATACTAAACACCTATAATTATAAAACGGTAGTTTAAGAAATTGATTTATAAGAACGGTATTGCAGGTTAAGATCTTGTATTTACGTAAAATCTTTCACAGAATAGCATAGTACATTAAAGTAGACACAGACCTGAGTGTCTTTTACGTAATATGTCTAAAGTCAAAGTGAAGTTTGTTTCTAAAAGTGAAAATGTTTGACAAAATCCAGCGTCATTCTAGAACGTGCTTAGAAAAATCAACACATATTATAAAACAAAGTCCCTCGACGAGTCTGTCTGTCTGTCTGTACGCGCTAAAAGGAAAAACTACTGCACCGATTAACAAATAATTATCTCCACTCGATAGTGTGATTCTCGACGAAGGTTTTAGTATACAATTTGTTAAGTTTTTGTATTTAATTGTGTGTACATTAACAATAGTTGTTTAAGATATCGGGAAAACATGAGCCGTTTGAGATCTTTTAAGGAAAATGCTGCCTGAAGTCTTTGAGATATAACAAAATAATGTATGGTGTAATTGTGCATCTTATATAGGTCTACAGAAAAGTCCGCGATGGCATATGTCTATAGCTTAAGGATAACATACTATATCCATTTTACAACTCTTAAAAATTGGCATTCCTAAAGTGTTTATTAAAAATCTTTTTACATAAATACGGTATTAAAATTTATCGAAATAAATTACTTCGTTTTCAAGCTTACATCACTATCTGTAAATTACTTTTTAAATCATTTAAAGCGGGCGTACCATTTGAAAGTTATCATAATATAAGTTTAATAATTCTTAAAATTAAATAAGCTATTTTATATTTTTGTAAAGAGCCTGTGCGTAGCCGGGGCTGGTACCTAGTATGTAAATATTTTGATCTAAAAGAAAGCAGATGTAAAATTATTCGGTGACTTCGGTTAGTGCACAAATCGTACCTATTGAGTTATTTTTGAAGATTTAATGTTATTTTTATAACATGGTAATCCTTAAATAATAAAGTATGTGCATTAAGTTATGAGTTTTTAAAAGAGGTTTCATAATTTTATAAAAATTGACCTGATATCTGATATTGTTTATTTTCAGTTCATGGTTAAAGAAATTAAAATAGCTGACAATTATTCAATAATATCTAATCAATCACAGAATTTATCTGTCTCATTTAAATTATCAGAATTCTGAATCTATAACGATATTATTATTGTCAGCAGGCAGTACACCTGACAGTAAGTAGTTACTGCAACTTAAGGACGTTATGCAATATAGAGATGATGGGGATGTTTTGCCGGATATTTTGGAGATATACGAAACGAGATTACGAAATTTTAAGGGCTTATATTGTAACTTTCAGGGAAATCCTTTCTCTGAGAAAAGTTCAAGGATATTTATTTATGCAGTATGACCATAAAATTCAACAAAATGACGACAAAGTGAGTCGAAATATTAATTTTCTTTTATCTGTTAATAAAAGTGGAAAGTATGCGTCATTTTCCTGTCACAAGATTGTTGTATTAAAAGCTATTTGTAAAATAAACAATACTGTGACAAAAAAGATGTAATTAAAGAGAGAGATAGAGCAGCCTCAGTAGATTTTACAGATATTTAGTTCAGAATTACTAATTACAGGATTACAAAACCGTATTGTATTTGAAATACAAAGGTTTTGAAATATCAATGAGTACGCCGTGTGCCGACAAAAGAATCTATCCTACACCCAGTTTGTTAAGACAATCGCTGTGATGCAACATATGCGTACTCTAACATTTACCGTTTTGCAATACAAAATTGCAAGTCAAAATGCGACGCAACTTTCCAATAACAATTTAATTTGCAACTTAATAGATTTTATATTAAACGTAATGACGCCTATAAGATAAGGTATGCGGTTGAAAAAAACTAGGCAATAACTGTCAACCTGTTTCCTAGTTTATGCAACAATTATTATACTATTGATAAATGTTAGACGGTGCCACAGTCACCTTTGTCGAAGTCGAAGGCTATCAAAATGTTTTCGGTCACATATTGAAAGTACTGTTGCTAAATAAGACAAACAGATATTTTAGAACTAAATAATAATTTCACATATTTCTAGTAAGCTTGTTTTGGAGTATATATAATTGTTATTTTAATAAGTGCTATTTTTTGTATGGAAATAAATAACAAAACTCTAAAAAATGTCTTTGTCCTAAAATTTGTTTTGTGATTTTCCATTCCTATGGTTTAAAATAAAGTAAAAAGAAATATTTTTGAAAACGTTTGCTTTTGTGGTAAATATGACAATAAATTCTTTTTATCCATTAAAGTGGAAAAATTTACTATAACCTTGTAATATAACGATTTTAATGAGCTGTTCATTGAATATTTTTAGATTGTAGGATTCTTAATGGGTCTACAGAGTGAATAAACGAATTATTCGTGTTATTTCTGTTTATGGGATAGATAACCACTAAGAAATAAATTTTATATTGGGAAACAAAACGTTAAATGTAAATGTTTTCTGAAGAACAAGAAGAACTCTTTCATCAAGACAGCATGTATAGGGTTTTCCAATAGGGACGCTTGAACTTTGACAGCTGATTGCGGCCATGTTGTTTGAGTGACAGCTGTAAATGCAGTGTGTTATATTCATTCCGTCCTCCCAAACCACCATGGCAGGTTACAGTGTCGAGCAGCACGTGCAAATCATAAAATTGTTTTATGAAAATGGGTCTTCAGTTCGAGCAACGTTCCGCGCACTCCGCCCGTTTTACGGTCGCGATGATCGTCCTGCCGAGTCGACTATCCGTCGATTGGTGGACAAATTCGAGTCAACCGGGTCAGTTAACAATCAGCCGGTTCCCGTGCGTCAACGTAACGCGAGATCTGCCGAGAATATCGCCGCTGTGCGCGACAGTGTCCTCGAAAACCCGCGGCAGTCAATTCCGCGTCGCGCACAGGAACTCGGCCTTTCGCAGACGACAACTTGGCGAATTTTGCGTTGTGACTTGAGCCTGCACCCGTACAAGATCCAGCTGACCAAGAGCTCAAGGTTAATGACCATAGACAGCGCCGTGTGTTCGCTGACTGGGCATTAGAGCAGTTGGAAGTTGACGCCGATTTTGGCAAAAAAATCATCTTCAGCGACGAGGCGCATTTTTGGATGAATGGCTATGTCAACAAGCAAAATTGCCGTATTTGGGACGAGACCAATCCACACGAGGTTCACCAAGTGGCAATGCACCCGCAGAAAGTGACTGTTTGGTGCGGATTTTGGGCCGGAGGCGTGATTGGTCCGTATTTTTTCGAAAACGATAATGGTGTGGCCGTCACCGTCAATGGTGAGCGATACGGTCGATGATAACCAACTTCTTTTGGCCTGAAATCGAGAATATGGATCTGGACAACATGTGGTTTCAACAGGACGGCGCTACGTGCCACACAGCACACGCTACGATGGAAGAAAAGAAAGATCAAGCGCCCTAATGGAAAACCCTATACTTCGAGAGCCGTTACCACGACCAACACAACGAAAATATAATAGGGACTATATTGGAGTTTAATGAGGCGAAGTTCTTATGAACACGAAAGAAAATGTAATAGGGGTCACTTTTGAACTTTTCTCTATTTATAATTTGGTATCTTAATAAACAAAATTTGTAAATACCATACCTATAAGTAATATGTTTAAATTTTTGTGAACAAAACATAAACTATGATTTTTTTTAATATAGATAGTCTTACCACTTGGATACAAAAGCAGCTTTTTCACTCTTATATATTATTTTGTTTAATTTATCGTTAAACCTATCAATATTCCATACTGTCTTCTCAAAGTCAAATTCATGTTGACTCTTGCAATAAAAAAGATAATAATTGTTGACAAAAAAAGAAAAAGTAGGAAAAGAAAGAAAATTTGGACATTGACCGCGAACATTAATTGTCGATGAATTTCGTCAACTTCAACAACATACTAAGCAACTATCGTTATTGAACTCGCATATGAAATTTAAAAAATCCTAAAATTATTTACGCACATTGATAACAAGTTCAGTATTGGAATTGATTATTATTTGACAGGAAAAGAGACTCCTTACTCTTTATCAACCCACACCCTTGTTTTTTTTGTAATAATTCTTTATTTTTCCTTCAAATATTTTTCCTTATTTTTATAGCACAATTATAAGTAGGTATTATAACTGTTTTACGATGATTCTTGTGAACATTAGGTATGTCAAATATTTTAAACACATGAAATGCAACCTTTTTGAACGTAGGCTGTGTATTTTGTATCTTGGGTTGAATTTAGTTACGTGGGCGATCTGAAAATATACCTTATCTTGTGTAAAGCTTCACTAGGCATTGAATGTGTTTGTTAATGGTTTATCTTTTTTTACGACAAATGAATAAAGGGTTTCTTAGAGCCTCCCTGTTTTTTCTTATTTCATTATTAATTTAAACAGTATAATATTACCACTATACTGTTAACGCTACAATTTTACCTTAATACGATATATAAAAGTAATGAATATAAATTTGATTTACATTTTTACTATTCCTATTTTCTGTTATTAGAAAATTACGTATAAGTAGAGTAATTTTCGATTATATAAATAGATTAAAGGAAAGACAAAAATAAAAAAAAAATATGTTATACTTTTATTTTTATACTTCCTTTTTTATTTTGGATAGGTACGTATTTTACGTACATTTAGGTATGTAGTAGTGTTTATCGACCCCACAAAATAACAAACTGCCTATCCATTAATTTCAGAATAGAAACCTTCGAGGAATTATTGTTCTATTAATTATTATTGGAGTAAATCATTTATCAGTCTTCTAGCTGTATGCACGTCCAATTGTATTTATACATTTATAATTGTATTTTACTGTCGATTACCTTTCATACATATGTTTGGCTAAAGTTTAAAGCGTGCTAACCTCTTTGCAGTAAACGATAAACTCGCCTTTAAACCTCCGCGATTATCTGTGGGCCGCCTCACAGTATACCTACACGTACTATTCAAACGCACCAGTTTATTGCGGGTCGCTTGAGTAATGCTTACACCAACGAATTTCAGTATGATAGACAACACTGAATGACGAAACAACAAAACTTTCAAAATTAATATCAATGTGGTTTTGTTGCGAAACTTGTCTTGACGTGTGTTTACGTAATTGATCTAATTTATCAAATATAAACTAATCGAGAAACGATTATCCGAAGTAAATGACATACAATTAGCCCTGCCAAAATATTCCGTTATAAAGGTGTAAACACACATACGAAGCAGCAAAAACAAAAAGTTTAACCGCACTCGTATTTCAAGTTCATTGACTCCAAGCAAGCCACCACAAATTATTGGATGGTCTGAGATCGTCTGACTGCAATTTCAGACAGACAGAAATTCAAAAAAACTTTCTACCAAACTTCTTCTGCATTATTATTACGTTATTCAATATTTTTTTATCTGTTCCTCGGTTAAAACATTAAAATGGATTCGAAAATTATAATGAGTAATAAATAGGTTCTAATTTGTTTGAAATTTTTTTTGTAATTTTAATGTCTTTTATTACACAATTTTAGAGGTTCTAATTTGTTTGAAAAAAGTTTTTGTAATATTAATGTCTTTTATTACACAATTTTTGAATGTTATAAAATAAAATAAATTTTAACACTCATTTTATATGCTACAAACTTGTCCTAATAATAAGAACAAGATAATAATATAACCTAATACTATAAGATTAAAAAACTATTTTCAAGTTGTCTACAGGAACATATTAATTAATAGGTGAAGGTTCTTCAAGATTATAAATCATTTCTGAAAATAGTAATATCTGATTGAAGCTTGCCACCTTTTTTTTATTTTATTTTCACGTAGAAAATTACTCTTTTCTAATTACTGTGGACCCTTTTTTAGTTGACATCCTTTTAGTCCGTGTCTGATTTTGAATCCTAAGACATGATACGTATTCAGCCCACTTGTAATTTAATGTTATTGGATGTATTAATACATCCTCTGTCTTCATATTATTTTACACTTTTTTTAGACCAGCTTACATCTACAAAAAAAGATTTATATACGCAATACCTACTTATATTCGCTATCTGTAAATATTCTGAATTTTGTTATATTTTAATTGTTCTTCTGTTAGTAGGGTGATATATATATTATTTGACAACACAATTCATTAAATAGCTTCCGTCATACATATTAATATTACTTTTATAAGAATCATTCACCCAGTGACTGGTTCGTTATTCTTGTTAAGGTATTCCATCATAGTGTGTTTACAGACACACGTGTCATTTGGAATTTGGTCGTAATTGGACTAAAAATAAAAATACACCTTAAATGTAAACGGTTTTCTTCTTCGCAAATAGTGAAGTTTTTACTTGAATTTGTAAGTTGTACAAAATTTATTCATACGTACCTAATACCCATAGTTGAGAGGCTATTGAATTATCTACTTAATTGATTATTAATAATAATACGACGCAGATATCTAACGATAAAAAAACTAGTCTTCATCCGTGGCTTCTTCAAGAAAAAAGGGAGTGTTTGGGCAAATAGTAGACTTTTAGTCTATTATTATTACAGTTTTACAGTAACGTTCATACTGTTATAAGATTACATCCGAATGACAGCATAATGTATAACATATATATATATTTTAATTCATAATATATAATTGAGAAACAATAGTAAAAACGGCCATCAACTTCTAAAAGATATATTAGGGGATTTTTGTAACTTATATAGGTATAGTATTAAAATAAATTAATCGAAGGAAATCAATTAATATTTAACGTTATCTCAGTTCGATCGAGTATTACTTGGAACCGCTTTGATCTTACAATTTATATCAGATAATGGATTATAGGTGCCCATTAAACAAAGGAGTATTTACATGTATTTATGTATGGTATGATATTGCACACTCATAGATATTTTAATTTTATCGCTTTGTCACATTCAAATTTGTTTCCGAAAATATATATTTCTACTAAATATATTCCTAATTAAACAAATATAATGCCAACTCTACTCTAGCCTTGACATTTCAATATATATAAATCTATTTTAAATTCCATATTCATGTGATATAAATGTCAAAGGTAAATTGTTTGACTTCCTTTAATGTACTGTTGTTTTAGATAACACACTGTCAAAGGTAGAAATTATTTAAAATTAAATATTTGACATCGTTTCTTAATATTTTTTTAAAATTATATAACACATTTGCTTCAAAGTAATTTTATCACAGCACTTATTTGATATTCGATGAAGGATGTGAGTAAAGAGGTTTTAATTTTTAAGATAGATTAAATATGAATAAATAGTGGAAGAATGTTATTATCTGTCGCTGAAGTTATAAAAGCAATAAGTATACTAGCAACAATAATGTATTTAATTTTATTTATATTGTAATGATTTATTTTCGGATATTAAAAAAAAAAAAACTATTTTTTGCATATAGCTTATGTTATTAGTTAATAGTTTTCAAATGATTACAAAATTTCTGTGGTAAGTGTTACGTATTGGCTTATTAATTATCAATAATAATAAAAACTCATACAAAAAAAAACTACAATTGATGTGATAAAGAAGGATTACAAAAAAAACAACTTTTCCGTAATATATATTTATTTATTTTTATCATAATATCTATTAGAATATAATCAAACTTAAAAATAAAATAACTTGATAATCTGTTGCACAGATTACATATATTTGACGAAAAAAAATCAATTTCATGTGCGTAGTTCATGTTTAAGTTATCTTCAGAAAATAAACTTTATGGTTACATAAAACTAGTTTTACATCACATGATAAAATTTCATGCTATAGCCGAACATCAGGATCCGTGGACTTAACACTACGTAATTTCGTTTTGACTAGCGATTCGCTTGTAAACAACAAACCAAATATTTTTTTTAATATACAAAAATTGGTTCGTGAGGGCACATTAAGACTTATTACTATATTAGTAATATTTGTGTACGAAACAAAAAACGATCAAAGAAATTTTACAAAATATTCTGGTTGTAATAAGTAAATTATACGCTAACAAAGAAATAATTATGAAATACAATATAGACATGTTTTGACATTCTGTGCAATTTTAATAACAAATAAACTTGAACAATCAATATCAATTAAGTGGTTATTATCATTTACATTACATTTAATTGATAAAATATTTAGCGGAAAAGTCAGTTATTTATATAGGAAATAATTTGACGTAATAATGTGGATAATAATTTTAAACGGAGATTTTTTTTCTTTCGCATTTGTACTTCGATATAATATATAAAAGATAAATTTTAAAGTAACTTTATAAAGATTGAAAATTTTACACATGTTAAAATTGGTCATACCTTAATTTCGATAATATAAATTTGTAACAGAAAATTGTTTAAATATATCTTATTACAATGCATTAAAACACATAATCGCGTATCTAAGTCTAATTAACAATATAGGAGTATTTATACGTACTTGATGTAAAACATTTTTTATAAAATCATTGCACACGATCTAAAATATAATAAAAATTAACTGATCTCTAAAGCACTCCGTCAGTATAGAGTGGGCTGTTGCCAACAAAAAAATAACAGATTTCATGTTAAATGGCGCGAAGTTTGACCTTCGCAACGATGATAGTAGTCGACTCCACATTATGCAATGGAATGTAATATTACGCCTAATTTTAAAATATAAATGACTTTTACGGAATGTAAAATAAAGAACTGTTACTGTTTGTTATAATAAATCCGAACAAATCTTACACCGGCTATGTCTGAAATAAAGTGAAAACCATTTTACGTAAAAACAGTTAACATCGATTCGTATAAAATATTAGTTTCATACTATCACATACAAAATATATCTTCATATAACCTCGAAGTTGTGCTAAAAGAGATCTTTTAATGTTAAGAACTTAGAAGTAATAAATGGTTTATTCGACAGTAACTGACTTCGCGAGATTCCTAGGACAGTCGACATTACAGTCACGCAGTACAGCTATATGATATGCTAATAACTGCATAGGAATTACTGTCAGTACTCCTTGTAGGCAATCTACTGTCTTAGGAACTTCTAGAACGCGGGAGGCAAGAGCCATAGTCTCCGTGTCACCTTCTTCGCACACGACTATGGGCCGTCCTTGACGAGCGGTCACCTGTTGCAAGGCGTTCATGCACTTGGTGTAAACTGGGTCTCGCATCACAATCATCATAACAGGCATAGAATCATCGATAAGGGCTAGAGGACCATGTTTCAATTCACCAGCCATAATACCTTCGCTGTGCATGTACGTCAATTCCTTTACTTTTAAGGCTCCTTCTAAACAGGTAGCGAAATTGTAACCACGACCCATAATCAACAGTGAACGCTGGCGGTATAAGTCTTGTGCTAAAGCTTTTACTTTATCGTCCAAGGCCAGTACTTGACGGATTTTAGAATCCAATTCGTGAAGTCCTTGAATAATGTCCGCTCGACGTTTAAGCAAAGAGATACGATCTTCACTAATTACTAGCGCGAACATAACAAGGGACACAAATTGTGACGTATAGGCTTTAGTGGAAGCAACTCCAATTTCTGGACCGGCGTTGATATGAACACCGCAGTGTGATTCACGACAAATGGAACTTCCTACAGTGTTGGTTATACCAACTATAAGAGCTCCATGACGTTTGCAGTAACGCAGCGCCATCAATGTATCGGCAGTTTCTCCGGATTGTGAGATGAAGAAGCAGACATCATCACGGAAAACAGGAGTATTTCTGTCAAGAAAATCTGACGCAAGCTCCACCATCACAGGAAGCTCTGTTAGCTCTTCTAGCAACTGACGAGTCGCTACAGCACTGTGGTAACTGGTACCACATCCAATCAACATTAATCTTCTGCAGCGCTTTATTTCAGGAATGTAATCTTTTATGCCTCCAAGAGTAACAGTGCCATTGGCAAAATTGAGACGACCTCTCATTGTGTTTACAATAGATTCAGACTGTTCAAAAATTTCTTTCTGCATGAAGTAGTCATAGTTACCTTTCATAATTTGCTGCAACTCAAGCTTGAGTGTCAAAATTTCTCTCTGGTGAGGATCGGTGCTGCTACCAGACATACGATGGATGCTGAGAACTCCGTCCTTGATGTGAGCGACATCGTCATCTTCAAAATAAAGCACTCTGTTTGTGTGCTCAATAACCGCTGATGCATCAGAGGCAAAGAAATACTCAACATCTCTTTCTTCTTCAGGTTCAAACTGAGCATGACTGTTTACACGAGGCACAGTTGGCACTACTCCTCTAGTTGCTTTGTTGTTAGTGTACATAATTGGTACATGATCGCTAGACAGACGACGCTTGGTTTTAATTCCACGAGCAAAGGACTTCCACGTCTTGTTGCCACACACTCATTTGGGAAATACCGAGATTTGAAACAGAGGGCAAATGCTCCTTCAAGTTGCTGAATTACCTGCTCAACTAACTCTTGGAAATTGTAATCCTTGTGCTGGCTGTAAATGTGATGCACCAGCTTAGCAATAGCTTCAGTATCAGTCTGGGATTCAAAGGTATAACCTTTATTTTCCAGGAATGTTTTCACTTCTTTGTAGTTGGTAATGATTCCATTGTGAATAACAACAAAGGAATTATCGTCACCAGAACGTTGGGGATGTGAATTAACTGCACTCGGCTCACCGTGAGTCGCCCAACGGGTGTGGGCAATGCCACAATGGGATTCCATGCATTCTTCAACAGCTAATTGGCCACTTTGTTCTTGAAGCAATTCTTCAAGGGCGGCTACCTTACCACTTCTTTTAAGAACTGCAATATCCTTTGGTCGGCGGCATCGATAGCAACGCCAGCAGAGTCATAGCCACGGTACTCTAAACGTTTCAATCCATTAACAAGTAATTCCAATATTTCTCTTCGGCTCTTCGGCGTCAGATGATTAATATATGCAAAAATTCCACACATCGTAAACGAAGCAGAACGATACCTTTGATACAAGTGCACTAAACCACAACCGACGAGAGACTGTGCGCGATACGAAATACAACTGATATTGAAGGCCTCCGTCTATAACTCCTACCACTAATGAGATACTTTCACTTACGGCAATGAACACGTCATCATGTTTCGTTATCGTAGATACAACCTGCCTGTATCGTAAATATCAGCAAGCGGTGAAAAAAACCAGTCCTACTGTTGACTGTCGGCAGACGGCGGTACATAGTATCATCAACAGTTTTGTCACTGTCAATATGTCATTGACATTTGACATCAAAACAGTCTAAGAATACTTTTGGTGCATTCAAGTTGGTGAATGTTATAAACATTCAAGTTATTGGATTTGTAGTAGCTTCATTAAAAATAAATATTGTTAGGGAACACACTTTTAATTTGAACCGAACCTTAAAATTCCCGAACGCACCCGAAGTGACGTTAAGCGATAACATCTGGTTTGCTCACTTTTACGCGGAAAAGTATTTTGTCGACATGACTTGTGTCTGTAAATTGAATTTAACTTATTTAAGGTGTTTTGATTTAAGATAATAATGAGTTTGTTCCATTTAATAGTACTGGCTTTATAAGGCAACTAATATTTTTTATAATTTTGTTAGAAACCTAAATATATATTTTGATATTTTCAATTAAAAATTCCATAGAAATTAATTATATTTTGATAATTGTTTTCACAATGTATCAGTTGTATAAGTTTTTTGATCTATAATATTAAAAACAAGACTAAAAAACTTATTAGAAAAATTAATTAATACCAAAACTAATAAATTCTAAAGATTAAAAAAATTTAAGTAAACACAATGCCTTAAAGCAGGGGTGTCCAAACTAGATGGTACCCAGAGCCAATAAAAATGACAAAATACGTTGGTGGGCCGCAAATTATAAAAATAAAATACTTGTAATAATAATATCGTTATTTTATTATCTACTTTTCCATTAATTTTTCTTTTACAATTTGTCAACATCAACCTTAATATTAGTAGTAGCTAGGCGCAGTACATGTTTAAGTGAATTATCTGTCAATGAAGACCTGTATTTCGATTTAATAACCTTCATTGTTGAATAGGCACTCTCACAAAGGTAGGTACCGCTCATCATCGAGCCTATTTTTTGCCCGGAATTCGCCAGTTTCGGGAAACGTTCAGCGAGGAGCTTAAAAAAATCAATTCCTGTTTCCGTTCTGCCTTGAAAAAGGGGTCTGATTGCAGATCACACAGTTCCAGTTGATAATCAATCTTCACATTCTCAACTGCTGTCGTTAATGTATGAGTGAAGAATGCTATATCACTCTCAATTTTATTAAATCTGCCAAACTCCTCTCAAATTCAACGATTATTTCGTCCATGTATTTGAGGTGGTCCAAAAAATTGCATTCTTCAAAATTTTTCATCTCTAAATAATGTTCTTTACAAGTTGGAAAAAAAGAAAAATCATTTTGGTGTAGAGACGTTTTGAACAAATTCAGTTTACTTCTGAATCCATTCACATTTCCGTACATGTTGGCTATATTGTGGTTTTTGCCTTGCAACTTTAAATTTAGTTTATTCAAGTGTTGCGTCATATCAGCTAAAAACGCAAGATCAGCCAGAAGAGGATCTTACATTTTATCTTGTAGTTCGGAAGTGTCAGATAATATTTCATTATTTAGAAATAAATGTATTTCTTTTCGTAAGGCGAAAAAGCGTTGTACTGTGCAGCACTTAGCCATCTAATTTCTGAATGCAATAGTAAATCCTATAGGTTGCATCGATTTCACTTAAAAAGTCCTAAATTTTTATGTGTCAATGCCCTGTTTCCAACTCTAATCAAATTGGTTATCCTTATAACAACTTTCATAGCATTAATTTGACGCAAAGATTTTCCACACAAGGCTTCTTGATGTGTGATACAATGCAACAACGGGCGGTCAATGTCATTTTGTATTAGAAGTCGCGCGAATCCTGTCACTGTCCCAGTCATAGCTTTTGCTCCATCGGTCACAATACAAGAACACTTATGAAATCCTCCATATTTTACTACAGTTTTGTTAACTGCTTCAAATATATCACTGCCTTTAGTTGTTCCATGACATGGTATTAAATCCAGCATTTCTTCCGTGATTGTAAAATCTTTCGAAATGCAACGTATGAAGATTATTAATTGACTGACATCGGTCTGGTCGGTATTTTCATCCAAACATATTGAATAGTACTCGCAATCTACAAAGCAATCCCATACACTTTTCGCAATATAATTGCCCATGTCATTTATTCGTCGCGCCAATGTTTGATGAGATAATGCAACAGATTTAATCTTTTCTAATTTCGGCTGCATGAAGCGTTTAGCTATTTCAACTGCGCATTCTTTTATTAAAACTCCATTACTAAATGGTTTTTTAGCTCTGGCTAATTGTAATGAAACTTCATATGAGGCAGCCAAACTTTGTATATTCTCCGTACTTTTGAAAACATACTTGTTTGCTGCATTAGTTTTTTTTTGTACTCAGCCAATACCAACCAATACTTTTCTTGATTCGCCGACATGTTTTTAATACTTGTCTTCATGTAAAGGAGTATAGTGTCGTTTAACATTACATTCTTTACTTACAGATAAAACTTGCATACAAATCAAACACTGAATTTTATTGTTATTGTTGGAGATTTTCTTCACTTTACTTCCTCTTCTTTGCAGACATGATGAGATTAAAAGTTCAATATACTTAAACACAAAGCGAACAATCTAATAACAAACTTTAAAATAACGTAAAAATCTTTAATAACTTGAGAGTAACCTTGCGTAATCAAAACTTTCGTCGCGTTGAATGACAGGTGACTAACAATACCCAATGAACGATGCGCGGTAGGTATCTATATTGGGTTCGGGGAATTCCCCGACTTCTCGTGTGAATAGTGAAGTGTGCGACGTGATAGAACATACACAAAACATTTGAATTTCGTCACGATTAAAATAATTTGCTCATTAATGTATTTAAACAAAGAAGATAAAAAAGATTCTACGGCCGCAATAATCCAAAACACGGCCCGCGGGCCGTGGTTTGGACAGCCCTGCCTTAAAGGAATGCTCCAAAAGGAAAAATATTCTGTTATATTTAAATGTAAAAACTAAATGCGTTGCAGTCAGTGAGAGTTTATGTTATAAAATTGTGTTCATTAATACGGCAACAAAATAGTCACATGTAACTTGTTATAAAAGTTCGCTCATTAATATTTTTGGGCCTATTGGGGAAATTACAATGAAACTACACACTACCAGTAGCTTCTTTATTGGTTTATCAGGATCAAGGTCTTTACAAAAATTATTGAAAAAATTACAAAGATACAATTAGCTTTATAACATTCGAGTTTTCTCCGTACCTAGTAATTTCTAAAATATTGGAAATTTAAATTGAATTTTTAAACCTTTGTCAGGCAACTTAGTCATAAAATATCAGAGTCAAGTTTCAACAGGAACTACAGGAACAGAAATTGTTACCTTTTACAAAGTCCACAAATTTCTACCAAAACGTTCTTAACGCTTTTTATTGTTTTAAACGTACGTACTTCTAAATTCAACTACCGGCGGCCGCTTCACAAACGGCCGCTCCGATTTCCTACACTCTGATGTTTATCACCTACTTAAGTACTTACACTTCATCAATCTTATGAAAATAACTTATTTTTTTCATCTACAATGTTATGAATCGTATAATCTAAAATCAGTTCACAATGTACACAAAAGAGCTATCAGAAGTTACACAAGACGTTACAATTCATAAAAATAATGATACGTTATACTTAGAAATTAGACATAACTAAATTACATAAAAAACTCACCGACCAATCTAACAGAAACAAGGACGAGATGTTCAGTACGATCTTAAGCAATTTAGTTATGATGGCGTACAGGAGCAGAGTCTCATACAACAAAACTTCTAAAAGGCTTAAAAGTTCAATTTTAAATTCGCCGCCGTCGTTTCCTCCTGAACTCCTTGCGATGGAAAAATAAAACGAACCGCGACAACAAGTACGGCAACTCAAACTTCTCCAGTAACTTACCTCTAAAATAATCACAAAGACATAAACCTATAAAGTAAACGTAACTAAGACGAAAAAACTTGAGTATCTTGTTGAGATAAATGCACGAGGTGGGTCCGGGGTCGATGTCACCAGCGAAGAAGCTCCGATTGGGGGGGGACACTGACTCTACGTTGGGAATGGGGACGCCGTAGGCGATCGGGCTGGGTGGCCGCGGGGGAGACCGGGGGGGGACGGCGCGGCCGCGGGGGAAGGGGGGAGGGGGAGCCGCAGCGCTGCGGGGGTGGGTCGGACGCTGCGGGCTAGTACTTGAAGAGCCCCATAGTTATTTTTTCTTCTGGGCTTCTCGGCGGCCTTGGTGATTTTGCCCGTAGTCACCTCCTTGAAGGTCACGCTCTGAAACAGATAGGCTCATAAGTAACGACAGAGGCGGCGGTCACGGGATGTAACGTTAATAGGTTAGTACACAAACGTGGTACGGGTTATACACGCTGGGGTACCTTGATGACTCCAACGGCAACCGTCTGACGCATGTCCCGGACGGCGAAGCGTCCCAGCGGCGGGAACTCCTGGAACGACTCCACACACAGCGCCTTGGTCGGCACCAGGGTGACGATGGCCGCGTCGCCGGACTTGATGGACTTCGGCTCCACCTCGGTCGTCTTGCCTGTAACATCACGTTGAAGCGATATATAGATCACGTGGGACAGTTGGTCATCTCTAGGTCCCTAGTTGCGAGTATAGTCAAGTACCAGTACGACGGTCGCACTTCTCCTTGATCTCAGCGAACTTGCAGGCGATGTGAGCGGTGTGACAGTCCAGCACCGGGGTATAGCCGTGCTGATCTGCCCCGGGTGGTTCAACACGATCACCTGTGACAAACCAAAAAAACTTCTTATAAATAGAAGATGACGTAAACTTACATCTGTATCTAAATCTTACAATGTATGGTTAGTAACAAACTAAGCCTCGTTTTGGATCATTTTCTTTCTGATAATTTTTGTCGAATAAGGGGACTAATGAAAATGGCATTGATAATGAATACTAACTAGTGTTCAAAATGTCCTACCAATTTTGTAAGATCACAGCCATGGTGTTATTACATCTTTATTAATCGTACAATATCTCGGCGAGGACGAGAGTTGCGTAACATTTTGTCATTATTTAATATACAAACGGGTTTGAAATGTGTTGGCATACTTTACATAATTAACTCGTTATAAATATTAGGCCCAGGTCGCATTTGTGACCGTTTCGCAATCATTATTGTGACACGAGAAAAGCGTTCCCAAGACATGTTCGCAGGGGATGTTGCAATACAAGTTTGTTAACCTTTTGGTGGACACGTGGCTGCTGGATTTGGAGGTATTATATATGCCTTATAGAAGTTTGGGTTTTATTTTTACCTGGGCGGTGAAGTCCGAAGCCCCCGGGCGGGCAGTTCTTGGAGTCACCGGCCACGTAGCCGCGACGCAACTCCTTCACCGATACGTTCTGATAATGCACGAATTAAATCATTACAACCAAACAGAACTATCCTATAAAGTCCTAAGTACGTAAGATAAGGTAAACTATAAATCCTTGAACTACGAAAAATAAAAAAAATCCGACAACCAATTGCCATAACTTTCATACAATAATTTAATTTACTTGTGCCAAGAGAATATTTTCTATTTCATATATCGTATGGAATTCCAAAGCTGATATAAATACTCTTCGTGTAGTGACCTGTTTTGTCCGTCCTCACTCCTTACCTTCACGTTGAAGCCCACGTTGTCTCCAGGCATCGCCTCCTGCAAGGCCTCGTGGTGCATCTCCACAGACTTCACCTCGGTGGTGATGGCCGCGGGCGCGAACACAACCACCATGCCTGATCACACCGTGACGGTACCGTCTTATATTGTATACAAATACACTTGGGGTGGTAGGGGTGGGGGTGTAATGAATGACACTCAAAAATTAAATTTTTATTACAGGGTACATATAACCATTCAAATGAGAGGTAAACCAAAATGATCTTATAACATTATCGTCATCCTTTATAGATTCAATAAACATAAGTCATTTCGGCTCGGATCAATGTTATTGTGTTATTGAACATTATCTCTTCTCGTTGGCCGTCAACTAACCGGGTTTCAGGATGCCGGTCTCGACTCGTCCTACGGGCACTGTCCCGATGCCTCCGATCTTGTACACGTCCTGCAGAGGAAGACGCAGCGGCTTCTCGGTGGGACGAGACGGAGGGGATAGCGTCCAGGGCCTAGATAGTGACCGAAAGGCTTGTACGTTTAATTTGAAGCTATTAAGTGTAAAACTGATTATTATTAGAATTCCGGAGATATGTTTTCTATCTCAAACCTATTGTTTGTAAATATAATTATAGTAACATTAAAAACTTAACCAGAAACGATAAAATATCAAATAAAAAATTATTTAAGGAATATAAAACAATCAAATATTTTTTTCTCTTATGTGTAGACATATTTAATCTGTGTGTCAAGTG